>NC_140491.1:49488802-50088802 GCF_964271855.1 Acomys minous | reverse complement strand
GGGATAAAATAAATCCTTCGAGCCACTCTTCTCTGAAGTGTGTATGTGCATTCTAGTGCAGTCAAATGTACAAGATAACTGAGTACAAAGAGCGGTCCTAAAGCTGAGTTCTCGCTTTGAAAGGAAATAATGGATAAATTTTTCTTTCTTTTTAAACTTTCTCTCTCTTTTTGTTTTGAGAAGAAATCTTAAGCCTGGTTCGAATGAATGAATGAATGAATATATACATATATATATATATATATATATATATATATATATATTTTTTTTTTTTTTTAAATTTCATGTTCATTGCTGTTTTGCCTGCAGGTGTGTCTGTGTGAGTGGAACTGGAGTCACAGATGGGTGTGAGCTGCCATGTGGCTACTGGGAATTGAATCCCAATTTCTCTGGAAAAGCAGCCAGCACTTGCACTCTTAACTGCTCAGCCATCTCCCCAGCCCCAAGCCTGGCTCTAGACTTACAGGGTTTTTGTTTCTTTTCCTATGGTGGGGGGGGGGGGTGTTGGGGAGTGATATTAGAAATTGAACTGGGCTCTATACTTTTTTTTTTTCTTAAGATTTATTTATTTTGGGGGATGTTTTGCCTGCATGTTTGCCTGTGTACCTGGTGAACTACGGGTCCCCGAGAACTGGCCTTATAGATGACTGTGAGCCATTCGTTGTGTTGGTGCTGGGGACTGAACACGGGTCCTCTGGAAAAGCAGCCAGTGTTCCTAATCACCGAGCCTTGTCTGCAGCCCCTGAACTTCTTTTATACAAAACATATTTCAAGCCTGGCAGAGTGGCACATGCCCTAATCCCCAGCACTTAGGAGGCAGAGGCAGATCACTGAGTTGCTGCCAGCCTGGTCGACAGAAAGAAAGCCCGTCTGGAGAAACAAACAAAACAAAACAAAAACCATATTCCAAACCAGGCATGGTGGCCCAGGCTTATAATCACAGCATCAGGAGGCTGAGACATGAACTGCTGTAAGTTCAAGACAGATGTAGTCTTCAGGGTGGGTACCAGCCACGGCCCAGAGAACAGTAAAAGGGAGGGGATCACAGGAAGGATGCTAGAAAAACCAGCATCGTGCTTAAACGCATTCAGTGAAAAATATGAGGCCTTCCATTTCCAGACCGGATACTTAATGTACCTTTAAATTCTTTTCCTTCCTTTATTTGGCAAGTGTGTGTGCGTGTGTAAGGGCAGTCTTCGAAAGTCGGTTCTCTCCTTCTACCGTGTGCGTCCCAGAGATGTGACTAATCAGGACCCGTATCCAGGAGCCATCTCACTGGCCCTAGAAATTCTTTTTTAAAGTTTTGTTCAGCCGGGCGTGGTGGCGCATGCCTGTAATCCCAGCAACTGGGGAGGCAGAGGCAGGTGTATGGTTGTGAGTTCAAGGCCAGCCTGGTCTACAAAGCAAGTCCAGGACAGCCAAGGCCACATAGAGAAACCCTGTCTCAAAAAAACAAAAAACAAAACAAAACAAAGCAAGACACATTTCCTGAAATTTGATTATTCTAGCCAGTGAAAATGCAATATAGTCAACTACACCACGGAGCATGATTTGATTATACAAGGGATTGTATACACGGAATTACCTGGTTGCAGAAGATATCTTATGAGTTCAAGAAGGTAACAATGCTATAAAACTCGGCCATAACCCTGATTTTTTATAAATGAAGATCCTTCTTTCAGTTCATACATTTTATAACTTCAGAGAGGACAGCAAGCAAGCTACATGGTATTGACAAGCAAAATACAAAGGCTCTTATAAACAATGCAGGTAGTAGGCTCATCAAATTTTTTTTTTAATGTGCTTCCCAATTATGTAATGACGATTAAAAGGTGGGGAAGTTTGACAGCTGTCTCGTTCTCCTGATTCCACACAGGCCCACGGTTATCCCCACCACCGCAGGGCTGTGGCCACCTCAGCAGCTGACTGTTAGCAAGACTGTTGAGGAGAAAGAGTTGGATTCCTCAATGAAAACAGAAGCAAGGTTTTAGTCCTTGAGGGTGTGCCACCATGTGAGACTCAAGACATTCTTCTCTCTATTAATTCTGAAGCAAAGAATTATACCCCTGTCACCATTCGAGACGTTCAAAAATCCAATTTGTATGGTTCACGTTAATGAATAATAGCATTCAACTCAATGACAGAAAGGTTAAAAGTCAGAAGGGGTTGTGATTAAAACCTGGACATGTCAGGTAACAAAAGAAGCCATTAGATACCCTTTTCAGATTGTTTCAATTTAAATCTTCAAAATTAAAAAAAAATCCATTAATAAAAATAAGTTATAAATATCATTTACTCTCTCAGCACTAAAATAAAGTAGAAATTATTTTTTTCTTCCCTCTCCCCTCCCCCCCACCAGTGCTGGGATTAAAAGCATGAGTAACCATACACGGCAAAGAAAACAAGATTTCAGTTCGACAAGTAACAGTATCCTCTACAGTACTCCACTTAAAATGTACATTCAACTAAAACAATGTGAAAAAAAACTGTTTAACTAATTCCACATAGTTACTCATTTCTTTCTTTCTGTTTTTTTGTTTTTTGTTTTGTTTTGTTTTGTTTTTCCAGACAGGGTTTCTCTGTGTAGCCTTGGCTGTCCTGGACTCATTTCTTTATACACCAGGTTCTTTGCTAGGTACCAGCAATGACCTCAGCAACAAAACGCTACTGTTACCTTCACAAATCTTGCTGTAAAGGAGAAAACCACAGACAACAACCGTCATGTAATTTCTTTTTTCTTTTTTTGGGGGGGGGGGCGGGGTTTCGAGGCAGGGTTTCTCTGTGTAGCCTTACCTGTCCTGGACTCGCTTTGTAGAGCAGCCTGACCTCAAACTCACACTGACCCGCTTGCCTCTGCCTCCCAAGTGTTGGGATTACAGGTGTGCGCCACCACGGCCAGCTCCATCATATGATTTTTATAACAAGATTATCATCGAGGCAGGTAGA
Source organism: Acomys minous (assembly GCF_964271855.1). Taxonomy (NCBI): domain Eukaryota; kingdom Metazoa; phylum Chordata; class Mammalia; order Rodentia; family Muridae; genus Acomys; species Acomys minous. The sequence continues at coordinate 50,085,856 of NC_140491.1, read as the reverse complement.
TGCTACTATGCAAATGTAAAGGAAAGAATTCCAACAATAGTGCTTCACACTTATAATCCTAGCACTCAGGAGGCTAAACAGGTGTGAAGCTAGCCTGGGCTATAGTGAGAGTGCCTATCTCCAAAAAAAAAAAAAAAAAAAAAGGAGGAAGAGGAAGAAGTAGTGAAAGTCATCCAGAAAACTAAAAAATATTTTTCAAAATGATGGCTCACTATATAATCCCCGTTAGCCCTTAATTTCTGATCATTTTGCCTCAGCTTCCTACGTGTCATGATTATGGGTATATTACAGTGTGTCTTGCCCAATAACCAAGTTTCCTTCCTTCCCTTTTGTGTATGTGTGCAGGTGTGTATGTGCAGACATGTAACGTGCATACACACAGAAGTCAGAGGACAGCCTCAAGTATCACTGTTTACACACTACCTACTTTGTTTTGGAGACAAAGCCTCTCACTCAGCTGGAACTTGCCAAGTAGGCTAAGCTGGCCGGCCCGTGAGCTGGCGGCCTGTTGCTGCTTCTGCCGCACAGGGCTTGCAGCATGCTTACCAGAACCCAGCTTTTCAGTGTGGGGACTGGGGGATCTAATCCAGGGCCTTGTGCTTATAAAACAAGCAACTTACAAACTGAGCTCTCTCTCTGTCTCTCTCTCTCTGTCTCTGGCCTTTGGAAAGGATTCTGGGGCAATGTCTTGCTATGACATCCCGGCTTCATAGAACTTTCTATGTAGACCCCAGATGGCTTCAAACTCACCCCCTCCATCACTGGAGTACTGGCTTACAGTGCTACCATATCTGGCTTCTAATAACTGGATTATTTTAAAGTTTCACATAAACTCCAGTTAGACATCAGGTATATTTATAAAAATCTGCTGCTTTTATGGACGGCAATGACTATCTTTCTATACGTTTTAAAAACCATATACTGAGGCTAAGGATGCAGATCAGTGGTGGAGCACTTACTTTTACATAGGCAAGGTCCTAGGTTCGATTCCCTAGACATGTTTCTTTTTTAAAAGTCACCTGTACACGCCGGGGGTGGGGGGTGGAGGGGGTGGCGCACGCCTTTAATCCCAGCACTTGAGAGGCTGAGGCAGATGGATCGCTCTGAGTTCGAGGCCAGCCTGGTCTACAAAGCGACTCCAGGACAGTCAAGGCCACACAGAGAAACCCTGTCTCGAGAAAAAAAAAATCATGCATACACAAGAAACTTGACATCACTAAACTTGGGAAGACACCCCAAACACTGCTCAAACTCTCTGCACTTTGCACCTTTCTCATCTCCACAGTAGGGAGCAGGTACTGCCTCTGCTCTCATTTTATAAATGAAATATCTCTAACTCGGACAAGGGCACAGAGGTGGCAAAAGGATATATGGAGCCTTGGACCTACAGGGCCTGACTCAAGGACGATCTCTTTTTCATTTGGTTTTGGGTTCTGTTTCCTGTTTGGTCTGCATGTCCTAGGCTCAGGTCATCCTCCTGCCTCAGCCTCCCTAGCAGAAGGGCTTCTGGTTAGCACTAGCAGCCCGGTTCCCACAGCCCTAGTCTTTATTTTCCTGTGTTTATGGTATGCGTGTGTCTATTGCGTTCCCGTGTCTGTGAGGATGCATACACATGTGCTTGTGGAGGTAAAAGGTCAAGATCAGGGGTCTGCCTCAGTTTTTTTTCTCTTTCTTTCTTTCTTTGAGACAGGATTTCTCTGTGTAGACCTGGATTTGATTTGTAGACCAGGAGGGCCTCGAACTCTTTACAGGCCTGCACCACCACGTTCGGCCTCACTCTTTCTCCACTGCTCCTTGAGCTAGGTAGGGTCTCTCGGCTAGTTTAACTACCTAGTTTACCAAGAATCCCTGTCCCCACCTCTCAGGGCTGGGATTCCAGGAAAGCTGCCACATTTCTGTGGGTAGTGAGAACTCGAATTCAGGAAACGGACAACCAACTGAGCATGAGCAATCTCCCCTGTGCCCAGGGCTTCACTCTTAAATACAGACCCCTGTCTTCCAACTATGCCGTGCGTGGTCTACAAGAAGCCTTCCATTAACCCTTGGGGGGAGGGTCTTTTAAAAGGAGTCTTTCTGGAGAGACACCTGGAGAAAACCACTACGGCCAGAGTATTTGAAATTTGTCCAAGGTCACAGGGCCAGTGAGGGGGACTGATAGTGGCAAAATTCAAAATCAGACAGCAGAGGTCCCCTGCACTGTGAGGCTTCACCCTCATGGGGGAAAAATAAATCACAGGATAAATGTATTGAATAATCCAAAAAGGCTCTGTGTTAGCCTTCCTGAAACACACGGAAAGGCCTTGGAGCTGGGGACAAGCACGTCTTAAAAGCAGCATTTACATTTACATGTAAGTCACTTTTAACTCCACCACTTTGGACTGATCACAGCCACACTTCTTCTGCTCTTTAAAAAGAAAGCTTTCTGTAGCAACTTGGCAGATTTCAGTTCAGGAACAGTCTATTCTTTAAAATTAAATTTAGTAACAACTTATTCTGGTTAGTCTGAAAGGGAAGTAGAATATGACTACTAAGAGGCCTTTGCTGTACTTTTAATATTTCCAAACATGTTTGGTTTGGCCTAATTTAAATCTTGTGGCCAACTAGTGCAGAACTCGATTTCAAGGGTGTAATATTACTTAAAACTACGGAATTCTAAAGAGCAAACTCGGAAGCCAATTGGAAGCACCCGTTTCTTATCATCATTTTCTCTCAAAATAACTGTTAAAGATCCAAAGCTAGGACTCTCTCCTCGTGAAACAGGGAGGGGTTGGCATTTTCAGTTTAGAGGCACTTAAGATGGAGAATCCAAATTAAAAATTGAAGGAATCTGCACAATAACGGTGTTTAAATCGTCAAGAACACAAAAGATGTATGCCCAAGGAAACAGCATCTAAACGGCTCTTCTGGCCACAAAGCTCGGCACTGTGTCCAGTGACTGAAAAAGGCGAAACCGTGCGTTGCAATGCCTCCCTAGAAGAGAGGAGAACCGAAGCGGACATCTCCTACTGGATTCTCATCTTACCTTGCTCTCTCTCCAACAGGTTTTAGACTTCATAACCTTTAATGCCGAATTCACATTTTTTTCCCCAGAAGAAACCCCACAAAACTGCTTCAAAATAAAAGCGCTAAGTAATGCCACTAGGCAACCAAGTCTTCTATTTCACCATGCATTCAAATTAAAACACCTTTGGCTTTGTCTTTATTGAATGAAAGTTAACTTTGATTTAGAGGAAAATGTGCCCGTTAGGCATTTTTCACTTTTTTTGCAGGGCACTCAGTCATCGGATCACGTCGCTGACTATTACTGCTCACTTAGGCATTCAAAAGACAGAGAGCATGCCAGCACCAATTATTTTACAAGCGGCATAATGCCCCGCTAGTGGAAGTCTGGCAATACCTACTTGTACAGCAAGACAGGAGAAGGAGGGCGTCAAGGGAGGGGCGGAGGAGGGGGGAGGAAGCGAGGGAAGGAGGGAGTCGCCTCCTCAAATCCACGCCGAACCGGGAACCTCCAGCCACAACCTGATCCCTCCCCTTCCCAAAAGTGGCCCGACCACCACATTATTTTTTCAGACCACCCCACCCAAAACCCCGCTCCGTACTCACCTTCCACGAAGAAGTGGGCGCCGGGTCCAGCCCCCGGGTGGGTCGTACGACCGCGGGGAGAAGACGTCGGTCGGCGCGTCCCTCGGTGAGGGACGGGGGATCCCGATGAGTGGGAGAGCGGAGGAGCGGGAGGAGGAGCAGGGTGGGGGCGCCCGTTCCTAGGGAGCCCGCTGGTCCTCCACCGCTGCCCCGCGGAGGAAAGCCGACCGAGTGATGGACTGACTGTCGGGGGGACGGCGGGGACGGGCGAGGCGGGCTAAAGGGGCGAGACCGCGCGAGGACTGGACGGGAGACGGCAAGAAGCTGCTCGGGGTCTAGCCCATGCCGTGGCGGCCTGAGGGCAGAGGCTGGCTGAAGGGAAGTTGCCGCGGCTGGCGAGATGCTGGAGGAGGGCGCACCGGGAGGAGTACAGCCAGCCAGCCATGGATAGCGGGGCGCCGAGAGCAGGGGCAGCCGGCGGCTGGGAGCACCGCCCGCTCGGCTCGCTCAAGACATTTAATTGGACTGATAGGTTGTGCAGTGACTCACAGACTTTAAAGAGTCCTAGGGCAGTCCCCGCCCAGCTGGACCGGGAAGAAGCGGCTGGGCGGGCGGGGCAGGGGGCCGGGGAGAGCCGCGAGGGAGGAGGCGGCGAGGCGGGAACGCAGCGAGGATAACCAGTGGCAGGTCGCGCCTCCGTGACGGACGTGATCGTAGACCAATGGGGATGGGGCTCGCTAGGTGGCTGGCTTCGCCCCTGGCCCAATGAGTCTTCTAAGGACACTGTCGCGCACCGGGCGGGGGAAGTGATGGGGGTAGGGAGAGGTGGGTGGACGTTGAGCAAGAGGGAGGAGAAAAAGAGCCGCGGGAGACCCGCGGAGTCACTCTGCCCTCCCCGTTCTAGAAGTGCGCTTTCCGCCAATCCGAGCGCCACTTGGGGGTGATGGACGCCGGCCTGGGGCCAATGAGGAGGAGATGCTGGCGCGGAGGAGCGGGCGGGCCCCGCGCCCTCACTCCCTCCTCCCGCGCGGTCCTCCAGCTCGCCCGGCCCGGGTCAGTCACGCAAGTAACCGTGTGAGAGCCGGGCGGGGCAGGACGGGGCGGGGCGGGGCGCGGCGGCGCAGCTGGCGGCGTGAGCCCGGTACAGCTAGAGGGGCGAGCGTGCGGACCCCTTCCAAAACCTGGGTGCAGACCCTGCGGCCAACCCCAGGGCGGTTGGATTCGGAGTGGATCCGATCCAAACTTGATCCGCGTCCATGCAGTGTCCACTCCTAAAACAGCCCCGATGGGCACGTGCTCTGGGATTTGAAGAGTCAAAGACGCGCGAGGCGTGGCGATCACTTTGGCCCAGGATTTGCCCGTTTTGGGGGAAGTCGCCTAGGGTGTGGACAGGTTGAAACAGCTCCTCAGTACACATGTTCCTTTATTGGGTTTCTGGAAGACACTTCTTAACCTGGCGCGAACGACTCTGTTGGGGCTCTGCAGTATGTGTGAATCTTCGCTTTCTCCAAATGGCCCTCTGCGCTCTCTCCCACTTCCTCACCTTGAACCTAAGGCAGTGCCTGGGTGCACCTTCTCGGTACTCACTCCCTGGAGCTTTGGCGTGTCTCAATATTTTTGGCTGCTGTCCATTAAACACTTCACAGACGTTAACCCTTTGCACGCACTAGTATTTGAATGAAGCCCCCCCCCCCCAAAAAAAAAAAAAACCACGCTGGCGAAACCCATCTTCTTACCCTACAAAAATGCATTCTGTTTCTTTTGAGTCTTGTTGGAGACAGTCTTGCTACCTGGCCCTGGTAGCCCAGGCTGGGCCTTAAACTTGTTTCATCCCTACTGGCCTTGGCTTTTTCAGCTTCTCGGATTCAGAGATGTTTTCCGGAGCCTGTTAAAACAGCTGCATTCCTATTCAGATCTACTAGAATACCCCAACATCCACTTTCAACACAAATCAAGTACTAGTGAAGACAACAATGTTGCTTGAGGGGTTTTTCTCCCCAGGGAACTGAAATCCACAGTGGTATGGAAATGCGGGAAAAAAAATAAATGAAGACAAAGATTTACTCTAATCACATCGGGGGTTCATTAATTGTGGAAACCATTCCGGAGCTTAGTGTGACACAGCCCTACCCCATGATTTTTTTCCCCCTGGAGTCCAGAATCTGCTAACGAAAAAGCTGTGCCGGGAACTTCTTGTAGCACGCATCTCATATATGCATTGTCCCTTAATGTGTTGAAACCACCTTGGAGCTACGCAGTGCAGGGGACCCACCTTTAATAGAAGGCGAAGAACAGCGTTAGCCAGGTCATCCTATGAAAAGCTAAACCCACCAGACTCCTCACAGCTGCAACAGCGCTGTGTGTCTAATCTGAGTTACTGTACTACATCTTATTTTATGCACATGTGTGTTTGCTTGCATGTATTTGTGTGTGCTACGTTAGTGCCTGTTGCCTGTAGAAGGCGAAAGAGGACATTGGATTCCCTGGAACTGGAGTCAGAGAAGGCTGCTCACAGCTGTCCCAGTGCTGGGAATCAAATCTGGGTCCTCTGCAAGAGCTGCAAGTGCCCTTAACTGCTAAGCCATCTCTCCAGCCTGCTGATTTTATATGTGTGTGTGTGTATACATATATAATCTTTTTCTTCTATGAGGCCATTTTATAGGTAGGTGAATATAATAAATTATTGTATATGCCAGAAAGGTACTAAGAACAGATTTTGACTGTGTAGAAGATCTCTAAATAAGGCTTAGCATCAGTCGGGCGTGGTGGTGCACACCTTTAATCCCAGCACTCAGGAGGCAGAGGCAGGCAGATTGCTGTGAGTTCGAGGCCAGCCTGGTCTACAAAGTGACTCTAGGACAGCCAAGGCTACACAGAGAAACCCTGTCTCGAAAAACCAATAAATAAATAAATAAATAAATAAATAAATAAATAAATAAAGCTTAGCATCTTGTGGTAGAAGAGCTGTGGCTTGCCTCCAGTCCTCATCATGTGTCACTTTGGGATTCTGTGCCCTCCCTATTCCAATATTTCTCAAGGTGTGGAAAGGCCCACAGGATTCCTGTGTCTCCCCTCAGGTCTATAGGTTATTTGCTGCTTAAGAAAATAGCTCAGGTGTCTTGAATATTAACATACTAACCACTACACTAGAAACCTCTGTTTCTTCTTGTCTTCACTCTTTTTCCTCACATCTATTTCTCTCACAGCATCTATTTTATGATCTTTTGGTGATCACTTGCATATTTGCTGTGCACAAGTCTGAGCAGCGAGTGTTGGGTGATGATGTTACTGGGGAGACAGGAACAAATGTCTAATTATCCAGAGCAAAGTAAAGTAACACTATCACAAAAGTCCAACTTAGTGAACCAAAGAATTTCTTAAGGTTACTTACAGGAACATGGATTACTCAAGTGCAGTTATGTCACAGAAAGCCCACCCCAGCATGGGTGACCACTCACCAAAGCTGAAATCTTAGAGCTCTCTACCTGACTTGCTTGCAGCTCCTTAACTCAGAGTCTTGATGGTCTTACAACGTTGGGGAGGGAGAAGTCGTGTGAATCTGGTGTGTTTCAGGGACTTCTGAGATTTATGAGTTGTTTACTTCCTGTCTTGGTTTTTCAAGACAGGGCTTCTCTGTGTAGTCCTGGCTATCCTGGAACTCACTCTGTAGACCAGGCTGTCTTTGAACTCAGAGATCTACCTACCTCTGCCTCCTGAGTGCTGGGAATAAAGTCGTGTGCCGCTGCCACCTGTCTGTTTACTTCCTGTCTTTTTTTTGGGGGGGGGGAGGTTTTGAGACAGGGTCTCTCTGTGTAGCCTTGGCTGTCCTGGATTCGCTTTGTAGACTAGGCTGGCCTCGAACTTCCTGTCTTAATAAGACTTCCTTTAGAACTTTTTGAACTCTTAGGAGCTTTGTAAAGGTCCATAAACTGGCAGTGTGAAATATTCACCACAGCAGTGCTTGTAGAGGCACAGTTGGATAACCTTACTGAGGCCATAGAGATTTACCTCCAGTTCACACGGTCCAGCAGGTTTTCAGCGGACCTGCATGCACACACTCATGCACGCACGCACGCACACATGCACCCACTGTGACTCTTATGCGTGTATTCCCCATAGTTTCTACAGCCATGGCTTCCCCCGCCCTCTCTCTCTCTCTCTAAGCTTAAAGACTGGGTACTGCTGAGCGGCCGTGCTAACGTGGAGCAGTCTTGTCTGTGGCCCCTTCTGCCCACTCCTGTTTCCAAGTGAGAAACAGCCAGGCATTCCAAGATTTAAAAAGGCCTTATTTCAAGACCAGCCCAAACATGTCTACTTGTGTGGTTTTGTGCACCTCTTAGAAGGCGTCCGTGCTGATCTTAACCACTGTGATAAGCCAGAGCTGCAACTGTGATGTCAGCCAGGAGTCAGGAACAAGCAGCAGGCACAAGGGCCTTGTTAAAGTTGGATCAAAGGGAGAGCTTTAGCTGTGGACAGTCGGGTTAGATAGCAGGTGCAGCTCCCGTCTGAAATCAGGACTGATAACAAGTGAAAGCATCACCAAGCGGTTTGGGATAGATTCAGGGCGCTGCTTACTAAAGGCAGGGTGGTGAAGAAATCCCTTCTTGACTTTTTTCTAGTGCTATTAGGTTTTGTATATGTCCTCCACAAGAGCAGTCATTTCCCACAAATGACCGCCCAGAATAATTCCTGCCGGTTAGGGATCCTGCTGCCCTAAAAGCTTGTCTCTGCTGAATCTATCCTTAGTGGCTCATGACTGCCTCTCCTGAACTCTGACCTTTAGTGATGGCTCCCACTTCACGGCCCTCAGACGCTCATATGCGGGAGAAGGCCTGAGCCCGGAGTTCAGCAGGAAGGTAGTTGGTGTGATTGTGGCTCAGAAACTTCAGGCAACCCCACCAGCTATGAGTCCCCCCCCCCCCCAAATGTGCAAACTGGGATGCTGTAGAGATAAGTTTCTCAGAAGCTCATTTCTCAGGATCCCTGCTAGGGTCTACACTGTTTGTCACCACTCTCCAGGACTGGAGCACTTGTTCATAAACATAACTTAATGGAGCAATGCCTGTGTTTTCTGTAGTCCCAGGAGCTGTGTGATGTAGCATTCTGTGTCTGCTCAGTCATCACCACATCTGCACATGGACCAGGGGATGGCCTGAGCAAGGCTTTGCCATTCCCATGGCTCTGAGGCACTAGGGCATTCACTCAGGAGTTTCTGTGCACATCTCTGGGAGATGTGAAAATAAAGTCAAGGTAGGACTTAAACCAAGTGTTCAGGCTTCCTGTAATCTGTTGTAAATTTGGGGGAAAAAAAATCACAAAGAAAAAAAATTACCTATCACCCTATTTTCCAGAAATAGCTATTAGTCTATGTGTGGTTTTAAATATATTTAAATTAAATATATCATAAATACTTTTCATTGCACTGATAATGATTTTTTTTTATTGTATTTGTTCTAAGATTGAGTCCCAAAGCCCAAGATGGCCTCTGACTCACTCATGTAGCTGAGAACACACGTGCCACCACACTCAGCTTCTGGAAAGCGAATCTTAGTTCAACTTTGCTTTTGGTACTTGGGATTGAAACCATGAGCATGCTGGCTGAACATTTCCCCACTAAACTACATCCTTGGCCCTTCAACTCTGGTTTTTGAGACAGGGTTTCTCTGTGTAGCCTTGGCTGTATTGGAACTTACCCTGTAGACCAGGCTGGTCTCAAACCCACAGCAGTCCACCTGCCTCTGACTCCCAAGTACTGGGATTAAAGGCATGTGCCACCACGCCCGGAAACCCTCCCCCCTTTTTTTTAAGGTGACTATTTGGTAGTAGTATGAATGAACAGTTCTGGAGAGAAAAATCTGCCAATAGCACACTAGTCAGGAGATAAGTGCAAAGTTCCAAAAAGGATTTGTCTGGAGGTCTGTGGAGGGAAGATAAAGGAGTGAATTTGTCAAGGTTATCTCAAAAAAGACAATATTAAACCGAAAAAATGGGCTGGAGAGATGGCTCAGTGGTTAAGAGCACCGTCTGCTCTTCCAAAGGACCCAGGTTCAGTTCCCAGCACCCACATGGCAGCTCACAACTGTCTGTAACTCCAAGATCTGACACCCTCATACCAATGCACATAAATTTAAAAAATAAATAAAAATATTAAACCGAAAAAGTAGAATTTCACTTACTTGTAGGTTTAGGCATAGGCAAGACTAAACAACGTGTTTTTTTCAGAAAGCCATGAGTAATCATTCAAACAATCAAGCCTGGTGTGTTCCCTCTGCCTGCATTTCTACCTGCTACGCAAGGCTGCCTTACCCAGGAGGGTCACAAGTTCAAGGCCAGCCTAAGCAGCTTAGGGAGACACTGTTAAAACTAAGGTTAAAGAAAGAAAAGGGAGGGCCAGGTGTGGTGGCACAAGCCTCTAATCCCAGCACTCGGGAGGCAGAGGCAGGTGGATCTCTGTGAGTTTGAGGACAGCCTGCTCTACAAAGTAAGTCCAAGACAGTCAAGGCTGCACAAAGAAACCCTGTCTTGAAAAACCAAAAAAAAAAAAAAGAAAAGAAAAGAAAAGAGAAAGAAAGAAAAGAAAAGGGATGAGGCACAAATTTGCAAGGCTCAATGTGTAAAGATACTGCTACTCACACCTGACAACTTGAGTTTGAGTTCTAGGACCCAGGTCGTAGAAAAGCACCAACTGCTTGCTACAAGTTGTGTACTGTAGCCTCCACATGTGTGCCATGGTACATGTAAGCCTATACCTGCTTACACCCACCCACACTATTGTATATTATTATTTATTTATATAGCATATATGAATATATAATTAGTATATAACACATGTATTATATTAAATAACATATATAGTGTGTTAAATATATATTACTTGTCAGTTTTTATAATATAATAACATAATTATGTTTTATTTATATTATATTATTTATCAATAATTTGATATTAATATATAATAAATATAATATGTGTGTTATACTATTATTATATAATTATGAAATTATACTATATATAATTTAAAGTTTTAAAAAATAAAGTAAGAAGGTGTACTGGCTGATTTTGTGTGCCAACTTGACACAAGTTAGAGTCATCAGAGACGAAGGAGCCTCAGATGAGGAAATGCCTTCACGAGATCCAGCTGTAAGGCATTTTCTCAGTTAGTGATCAGTGCAGGAAGGCCCCATGGGCTCCCTCCACATCAGCTCCTGCTTCCAGGTTCCTGCCGGGTTTGAGTTCCTGCCCGACTTCCATTGGTGATGAACAGCGATGTGGACAATGTGCACGTGTAACTCCACTAAACCCTTTCCTCCCTGCTTGCTTTTTGGTCATGGTGTTTTGTAGCAGCAACAAAAAACCATAACTAAGACAGAAAGGGCAGGCAGGAAGGGAGCTGGCTCCTCTAGTAAAGCGCTGGTTGCTAAAATGCCTGCCTTGCAAGCTCAAGGACCTGATTTTGACACACACCTCCCCCTTCTTAAAAAAAAAAAAAGTGTGGCCAGAGTGGCACTTCCTTGTTTATCCCAGTGCTGCTCCAGCTAGAGGGGCAGATGCCTGGGGATTGCTGGCCAGCCAGCTTAGCCCACGTGGTGAGTTCTAGTCTGCTGAGAGACCCATCGCAAGGCAGCAAGACAAGAAAGAGAAAATGGTGCTCAATAATGGAGTAATTGAGTTGGCCTCTGCATGTACATGCATATATAGGAACATGGTATACTTACAAAAAAAAAAGAAAAGAAAAACTGACAAGAAAGAAAAGAAAAGAAAAAAGTGATAGAGTGCTTATCTGCAATGAGCAGGACCTGGATTTCATCCCTATTTAAAAAAAATGAAAAGAATAAAACAATAAAAAATTAGGAAAGTACAAATAGACAAAACACTAAGAATGTAACATTTACATAATTCCTGATTGTTCCATGGTTCTTCTTGCTATAGGTAGTTTATTGTATATATGTATAATAATATAAATGTATATGTAAAAAAATTTTTTTAATTAGGAAATTAAATTCTGGACAAAGAGCAAAGAGAAGCATTTTTATTAATGGTTATTACAGTGGCTTCTTGGGCTAGCAGAGCTCTATTTATTAAAATGGGTGCTAGATACACGCGTGTCACTTTACAATGTTAAAAATTTACACCTTGCTTCTATATACTCCCTGGTATGCACTATAAAACACATGCTTATATATTTGAGGCCAGTTGCAAAAAAAAAAAAAGGCTTCCTCAACCTCCTGTATTTCAAGGTTTCGCAGAGGGGCTATACCAGTGACTTTTCCTTGGAAAGCACTCCAATTCCCCACTCACAGAATTTAATCTGTTGCACTTAAGCAGCTGGGGAGAGGACGCCTATCTTGAATGTGGTTTCTCTGAGACAGGCAGCAATGCAGGAGCCACTGAATGTGGCTTCACAAACACACACAGAAGTGCAGCCAGGGAAAGGGGCTGCCAGTCAGTAAAAGGGAGCACAGCTGACTTTTCTAGCTTTCAGGGTCCCGTCCTGGGGGCCAGGATGCTGAAGAAGAGAGGCAGGGCTAAGAATCTCCCCGGTCTCATGTTTGAGTTATGAGGGGGAGGCGGCCGGCTGCCATTTCTGCTTTCCCCGAACCACAAAAGCCATGTGCAGTGGTCTTCGGGGAAATGGAGAGAGCAGCAGGTAGTCTCACCCAGTGCCTCAAACAACTTGAAGCCGAAGAGACCATCTTAAACCTCTCCGGATTCCAATAATAATTCCATTTTGAACTATTTTCATCTGCCAGACTCTGGAAAACATGCTGTGTCCGTGCATTACTTACACATAGGTGGACCCAAAACATTTGTTTGTTCATAGATGCCTCACCCTCCTTAATCTTCATCATGGTGGGGATCCTCCTGAAGGAATTCACCTGGCGACGTTGGTCCTCACCCACTCTTGCTGTGCTGACCAGTAACAAGCTAACACCAACTTAGGGAACCAACGTCTGCAGTGGAAGGGCTTAGCCAGTCGCGCTTTCAGCCCTCTCAGCGTGTGTGCATTTTCATCTTTATAGCAAAAATAGAAGCACTCTGTGCACATTACCTCACCGGAGTGTTTTGAAATCTCACCGCTTGATCTATGGCATAGAAAGCCATTGTTTTAAATGTGCAGCAATGTAAAATGGATGACTTATAAGTCTCAAGTAATTATTTTATAATGGGTACTCAGTCTGCCATTATTCCCATCGACAACATGCCACGGGGTGGGGGTGGGGGCGGGGCAGGGAGAGAAAACAAGAACAACAGCAAAAAGCACAAGAGCTCCTACTTTTGAAGTGCTCATGGGCTGGAGAGATGACTCAGTGGATAAGAGCACTGACTGTTCTTCCAGAGGACCTGAGTTCAATTCCCAGCAACCACATGGTGGCTCACAACCATCTATAATGTGATCTGATGTCCTCTTCTGGCCTGGGGTACAAGCAGGCAGAGCACTGTATACATAATAAATAAATAAATTTTTTTAAAAAATGAAGTGCTCATAACACAATTCCAGCAGCCTTTCTACAAAGCGCTTCTAAGCTGATCCAGGGAGGGCCAGCTAGGTAAAGCACGCTGCGGGCGGGCAAGGATGCAGGTCTTTGTGGTTTCACAGCGAGCTTGTCCACACTAACAGCAGCCCTCGGCGACGAGCTTACACAAACACTGACTATCTGCAGTGTGTTCTGTGAGGGCTTCACAGTCTAGAGAAAGTCGCCTCCAGAAAGTAACACGTCTGGAAGTTAAAGAGAGGACCTAGCATATGTGGGTAGAAATAGAAACGAATTATAAAGTGCTTTCAGTTTAAATTTCGACAGAGCTCATGAAACACACCTCAGAAATAGGAAAGGACAGATAATAGTTACCTTTCTCTCCCACCCTCTCCCCTCCTCTCAGTTACCTATCAGGAGGCAAACGCCTCAGCCAGTTTCTCATACGTGCAGTATATTGAAAGTAACATATTCATGAGTTTATTTTTCTAATGTAAATGATAGTAATGTATATTGTTTCTGTTCTCTGTGTGTGTGTGTGTGTGTGTGTATGTGTGTGTGTGTGTGTGTGTGTATGTGTGTGTGTGTAAGATAGGGTTTCTCCATGCAGTCCAAAATAGCCTTAAGCTCTTCATTAAAAAAAAAAAAAAAAGTAGGTCGGAGAAATCGTCCTACAGTTAAGGGCACTGACTACTCTTCCAGAGGACCCATGTTCAAATCCCAGCACTTACATGGCAGCTCACAACTGTCTGTAATGCCAAGATCTGACATTTTCACATAGACACATAAATTCAGATAAAACAGCTGGGCGTGGTGGCGCACGCCTTTAATCCTAGCACTTGCAAGGCAGAGGCAGGCGGATTGCTGTATGTTCAAGGCCAGCCTGGTCTACAAAGTGAGTCCAGGACAGCCAAGGCTACACAGAGTAACCCTGACTCAAAAAAAAAAAAAAAAACCAACAAAAAAAAATCAAAATAAACAAACAATCTGCCTGCCTCTGCCTCCCAAGTACTTGGATTAAAGGCAGCATGTGCCACCATGCCTGGCTCTGCACATAATTATTGTAGTGGCCTTTTTAAAGTTCTTCCATGGTACCATCCACAGTGAAACCACGCCATAGTGCTTTTATCACTGACCTCACTGCAATAGCCTGCGTATTAGCAAGAACAGCACACTGTACACTTCTCTGCTTGTGTTTTGAGGTCAGAGATCTGCCCTCGGAGGGGTTAAGCTGTGGCTTGGTAGGCTTTTTAAAAACAAACCTGTGACTAGGGATGTCTATCCTGGCCATTTTGTTAAATCTAAAGAGTCATCTACTCTGAAATTTCTGGTGTTGAGAAAGTGAAACTGAGTAGGCCCCAGATGAAAGGTGATGGTCTGGCTTTCTCTTTAGATTGATGGGAGAAAACAACAGAATTATTAGAAATAAATTATAGCCTTTAAAATTCTGTTCTGCCAGGAAGTGGTGGCACACGCCTTTAATCCCAGCACCTGGGAGGCAGAGGCAGGTGGATCTCTGTAAATTCGAGGCCAGCCTGGTCTACAAAGTTAGTCCAGGACAGCCAAGGCTACACAGAGAAAACTTGTCTCGAAAAACAAACAAACAAATAAAAATTCTGTTCTAGTTACTGCAAACTTTAATGTGACTAGGTAGGAATTATTTTTAACCATTTACAATGATGTGACTAGTGCACATGTAAAAGTATAAAACCAATATCTAAAAGCCACAATTTAAAAAAACACCAACTTTCAGCCAGGCGGTGTTGCCTCGTGCCTTTAATCCCAGCATTCAGGAGGCAGAGGCAGGCAGATCGATTTGAGTTTGAGGCCAGCCTGGTCTACAAAGCGAGTCAAGGACAGCCAAGGCTACACAGAGAAACCCTGTCTCGAAAAACAAAAAACACCACCTTTCCTTTTGTTTGAAATGTATAACATTGTTCCTCTATTTGGGCCGCTTCTCCCGAATAAATGCCACATTTCTTTTTTTTTTTTCTTTTCTTTTTTTTTTTTTTTTTTTTTTTTTTTTTTGGCTTTTTGAGACAGGGTTTCTCTGTGTAGCCTTGGCTGTCCTGGACTCACTTTGTAGACCAGACTGGCCTCGAACTCACAGCGATCCACCTGCCTCTGCCTCCCGAGTGCTGGGATTAAAGGCGTGCGCCACCACCGCCCGGCTCAAATGCCACATTTCGAATTGTTAGATTTTAGCAGATTCAGAAAGTCAGTTAGAGACATCTTTTCCCAGAATTCAGCCAGTTTAGGTCTTGCTTGGCTTGCTTAAATTCTTGGAGACTTTTTCATGAACTCACAAGAGACAGATCAAATTTACTGCACATGCTTTGGACTCACGTAATGATAAAAAGTCGCATAGGATTAAAGCTTTAGGAGAGTGGGGATTCCCTACACCAGAGAAAGCCTTAGACCCACAGAGTTACTAGTTGGAACTAGGAGATCACGTAGCATCGGATTCCTAGCTGCTATAGGTTGGAGTCGTGGGTCCTCAGCGGCGAGATTGTTCACTTACGATGAGGAAGCCAGGGCTCGCTAGCCTTGCGGTCGGAGGGGTGGTTATAAATAGAAGGTGATATGTTCTACTGCCAGGAGGGTGCGTCACAAGGTCCCTCCCTTAGCTCAAGAGCCCAGAGAAGCCACCCAGTAGCTCTGCTCTGTTCAAGCCAGCAAGGGACTCAGACAGCAGTGGGCGTGGAGGGAGGGGGCGCGCACAGGGAACTTGGGCAGGAGAGGTGAGGGCTGCGGCGGGGGGGGGGGGGGGGGGCGCTGGCTGCAGAGGACGCAGGCAGGAGGGGTCCAGGCTGCGGGGCCAGGAACTGAAAGGGCACCGGCAAGAGGGGTGCGGACTGACCCCGCAGACGGAGCCTCATCGGAGTCGCCAGCGAAGCAGCACCGGGGGCCCCACCGGATCCTCGCGCAGCGGGGCAGAGAAGGAGAACAATAAGTCGAAGCTGCCGTGGCTAGGAACGTCCGCGGCTCTGCGCACCCAAGTCTCCGCCAAGCAATTGGATTCTGTGAAACGCACAGTCTTTCTACTCGGGCCAGAAGAACTCCTTCTAGCCTAGGCGGAACACACGCCGCAGTGCATTACACAGTCTCTGTGGGTGCGTGGAGTCGCTGTTGGAATTTCCACTGGTATTTTCGTAAATGGCCTGGTCTGGGATTCCCCCGCCCAGGAGCCTCTCTTCATTTTGCCTGTTCCCGCTTCTAGGGCCTCTCGTCTCTCTTTGTCTCTGTCTCTGTCTTAGACACACACACACACACACACACACACACACACACACACACACACACACACACGTCTGTGGCTTTGCCCCCATGGTGCACTGTTTATTTTCCTCTCTCTCTCTCTCCCTCCCTCCACCCTGGGGTTCTTTCTCCACCCTGACTGATGACTTTGGGGTCTCCTTGCCCATTTCCACGTGCCGGGTTTATTTCTATTATCTCTTCACTTATTCTAGCTAATTTCTTTCCTTTTTCTGTTACAGCTAACCACATCAGCACAACCTTTTCTTTCTTCTGTCCTGAGTCCTGGAGAACTCAAGGATTCCTGGAAACAACCCAAATTTTTATAGCATTTTGCCTCAGCAGAAGATGCTGACTTCTTTTTGCAAGGGTTATACTCAGGCGGCGCCCTTCTCCAGGGGAAGTCACAGCCATTTGAACTATTTGGCTGTTTGCTTACAATAAAAAGTGGGAACGGCCGGTAGTGATGCACGCCTTTAATCCCAGCACTTGGGCGGCAAAGGCAGGCAGATCTCTGAGTTCGAGGCCAGCCTGGTCTACAAAGCGAATCCAGGACAGCCAGAGCTACACAGAGAAACTTTGTCTCAAAAACCAGTAAATAAACGGTGGGTGCAGGAAAAGCCAGGTGAGGTTTTTGTTTTGTTTTGATTGGTTGGCTTGGTTTTTCAAGACAGTTTCTCTGTGTAGCCCTGGCTGTTCTGGAACTCACTCTGTAGACCAGGCTAGCTTGGAAAGAACCCAGGGATATGATTACCTCCTGTGAGAGGAGTGCTGGGATTAAGAGAGAGTACTGGGATTAAGGGTGTGTGCACCACCACCACCCTGCTCAGGGGAGTATTTTCAAGTTAAGACTTTATAACCTCTATTTGTTTTAAACTAAAACAAAAAATATTTCTTGGTTTTTAAATTTTTTCATTACATTTTAATCTATCTTTTTTTTCTCATTCTCCCCTGGATTTGAGTGCCGAAGCCAGGGTGTTAAATTCCTAACCCCATTTTAGTTCCTTTGTGTGTAAGAACTATGTGTGTGTGTGGACTCAACTGTGTGAGTGTGGATTCATGCATGGCAAAGAACCACTTCTGGTGTCAGTCCCTACTTTCCACTTTGTTTGGCATAGGGTTTCTTAGATGTTCACACTTGCACACACAAGGTTATCCCTGCATTGTTTGGGGGCAGGGGGGAGTGGACCTATCGTAAAAGCACTGTGATTAAAGACCTTAGATCACTTGCTTGAGTTTATATAGTTTCTGGGGATTTAAACCAGTATCTGCAAGCCTATGAGACCGAGAGCATTGTTTTAAATTAGATTTATCACTTTATTCTATGTGTGGACGTTTTGCCTGCATGTAAGCATGTGCACCAGTTTGTGCTTAAATGCTTTTAGATGTCAGAAGAGGTCACTGAATCCCCTAAAACTGAAGTTATCAATGGCTGTGACCCACTCTGTGAATTCTGGGAATTGAGCCCAAGTCCTCTGCAAGAGCTACAAATGCTCTTAGTCACTGAGCCACCTCCCCAGCCCTTAGTGCATTATTTCTTAAAGAATTGAGCATGTATGTATGTGATGTCCCAAGAGTAAATTTTGTTTGTTTGTTTTGTTTTTTTAAGACAGGGTTTCTCTGTGTAGCCCTGGATGTACTGGAAATCACTTTGTAGACCAGGCTGGCCTCAAATTCAAAGATCCAACTGTCTCTGCCTCCTGAGTGCTGGGATTAAAGGCGTGAGCCACCACTGCCCTACCAAGGGCAAATTTTTGATCATACAAAGTTTACAGTTAGGACACTGGCTGCTTTCATACTTTTTACACTTGTTTCCACTGTGAGGATAACTGGCTACTTTGTAGCCTGGACTAGATTTCCAAGTGTACACCTCCTACAACAATGTAATCAGAGAGAACTCCTGGGGCTGGAGAGATGGCCCAGTGACTAGGAGCACTTGTTTTTCTAGCAAAGGACCCGTTCACTTCCTGGCAGCCACATGGTAGCTCACAATCATTTATAACTCCAGTTCCAGCAGATCCAATGCTGTCTTCTAACTTCTGTGTGTACTAAGCCTGCATGTGGTGCATGTACATATGTATAGGCAAAACACTCATACACATAAAATAAAATTTTTTTTTTAAAAAATATATAAAAAATTAGAAGAAAGGAAATATCAAGGTGGTAGTGACACACAGCTTTAATCCCAGAACTTGGGAGGCAGAGGCAGGTAGATCTCTGAGTTCCAAGCCAGCTAGTCTACAGAGAGTTCCAAGACAGCCAGGGCTACACGGAGAAATAGTATCTCCCCACCACACCGCACTCCAGAAAAAAAAAAAAATCCCCTGGGCTTCCACTTATACTCAGACAGGCCAGTGAGATGCCTTTGGCAAGTTTTCCTCCGATCTTCACTTGTGCATCATGGTACATGAACACTCCAACGCATGCAAACAGACATGTGCTAATAAATATAAGAAAGTACACCGGACGTGGTGGCGCACGCCTTTAATCCCAGCACTCGGGAGGCAGAGGCAGGTGGATCATTGTGAGTTCGAGGCCAGCCTGGCCTACAAAGCGAGTCCAAGATGGCCAAGATAACATAGAGAAACCCTGTCTCAGAAAAAAAAAAAGTAAGAAAGTATTTATAGAGAAATTCAAATAGGCAACAGATAGTTAACATTTCAGCAGCCAGGTGAGGTCCTAAACTCCTAATCCCAGCACTTGGGAGACATGGGGTGGATGTGGGGGTGGGGGTGATCAGGGGTTCAAAGTCAGTCTATGTTACATGAGGAACTGTCTCAAAAATAAAACTGTAACAAAAAGCAGGCCTTGGGCTGGAGAGATGGCTCAGTGGTTAAGTACGCCGCCTGCTCTTCCAAAGGTCCTGAGTTCATGACCTTTGGAACCCTCTCATGAATCCCCAGAATTAAATTATCTGCAGGCGGCACAAATCACACCCCTACTAGAGCATGAGACAATCGTAGTTCATGGCCGTGTACAATCTGAAGCAGCCTCATATCATATCCCACACTTAGGATTAAAACAAAAACACATTCACATAACAAAACTGAGTTTCTTCAAGAAGCCTAAACTCTCAGTGCACACTTCCGTCTGCATCCCTAAGTTGTCAAACTTGCTTTCCCCAGACAATGCCTACGTGGAAGGGGCAAGACTAGCAGGCTGTGCACTTCAGAAAACTGTAAATATTTGGGAGCCCAAAGGTCAAATTCTCAGACACTAGTTAGGACTCTAAGATGATCATTTGCTGAATTTTCTTGTGTGCCAGTCACGTTATTATGAGCTTTAAAAAAAAAAAAGATGTTAATTATTTATTTTATGTTTGAGTGCTCAATCTGCATGTACACCTATATGCCAGAAGAGGGCATCAGATCCCAGTATAGATGGTTGTGAGCCACCATGTAGTTGCTGGGGATTGAACTCAGGACCTCTGGAAGAGCAGACAGTCCTCTTAACCGCTGAGCCATCTCTCCAGCCCTGTTAAAAGCTTTAACAGATTCATTTAATCTTTAAAAGACTGAGAAACCCACGTTCAGAGTAGCGACTAAAGGCTTCTTTATCCAAGCTCTACCACTGAGCTACACTCCAGCCCTTGATCCAGGTTGCAGAGCACAAGGCCATTGAGTGAGTGACACAGCAGAACCCAAAATCCTTGTCTTTAGACAGTGCTGAGAATTAAATGAGGGGTTTCACAGAATGCGTGGCAAGCATTCTACCACTCACAGGGTCCTGATTGTTTGTTTTGCTTTGTTTTTCTATACAAAGTTTCTCTGTGTAACCACCCTGGCTGTCCTGGAACTCACTCTGTAGACTAGGCTGGCCTCGAACTCAGAGATGGCCCTGCCTCTTCTGGGATTAAAAACCTGGGCCACCACTGCAGGCCTGGAACCAGAGACTTTTTAGAGAGAATCTGTCTGCTTGAGACAGTCTGTGAGACTCTCTTCACAGAACCCTGAACCTTGCGATCAGCATTGAGTAGCGAAGCAGCATTGTCCTCATGCAGTGCCATGGTTGGCCCTTCACAGCAGCAAGAGGCCAGTTGGGCTATCCCTCTCAGTGCAGGCGGCAACAGCCTTCAGCAGTAGGACAAGCCCTGGGTTCCTCTACAGAGGGTGGCAGTGTCTGCCAAGGGAAGGTACAGTAGGGTGGCCATAGTAGGGTCTTGATCAGAGACAAGGACCAAAGAGATGCTGCAGAGACCGGGGAGCACTTAGGTCCTGTGACATCAGAGGAGTCCCAGACCCCGTGTCCTGGGCTAGAGGTCTGTGTGGTTTTTTGTTTGTTTGTTTGTTTTTTCGAGACAGGGTTTCTCTGTGTAGCCTTGGCTGTCCTGTACTCGCTTTGTAGACCAGGCTGGCCTCGAACTCACAGCAATCCGCCTGCCTCTGCCTCCTGAGTGCTGGGATTAAAGGCGTGCGCCACCACTGCCCGGCTGGAGATCTGTGTTGAACCGCACAGTTCAACAGCAAGGATTCAGGAAGAGCTGCTGTGATCCAAGCCCTGTCTCTGACTTTCAGCAAGCTTGTCGAGTTGTCTGTGCCTTGGCGTTTTAAGCCCTAAAATGGAGATAATGGTGGTAATGCTGATAGCCCCTCTTGGGGATGTTTTGGGGGTTACAGAGCACCTTGAGCTGACACATGGAAGGGCTCTTCCAGGTCACCATGGTAACCACCCAGCTTTACACAGCGTGAGCCTTGGGGACTAAGAGGAGAAGAGGGTAATGGAGATTCCCACTTCAAGTGCATATTTCCCAGCAAGAAGAAAGTTAATCGCCTACAGCAGGATGCCTGGGAGAAAGTCCTACAGAGGCTAGGTAGACACCCAAGCGAAGCATGGAGTCACCAGCTCCTCCCTCTCCGCACTACACCTGCCTTTCCTGTGGCTGAAGAGCTTGAAAGGAAAGCAGGAGGCCACATCTCTATTCCCAGCAGAGGCAGGCAGATCTCTGAGTTTGAGGCCAGCCTGGTCTAAGGAGCAAGTTTCAAGCCAGCCAGGGCTACATAGTGAGACGCTGTCTCAAGCCAAACAAGCAAAACCAAACCAAACAAAAACCAAAAACCAACCAACAAAACACTTGAAATGAGTAGTCCATGGAAGGAAAAAAGCAGCGGGTATGGTGGAGAGCCATGTGTGGGCTAAGAGGGCAGAGAATAAGGCAGGTGGTGGCTTTGAAAAAGCTACCTCACTTCTTTGATGCTAAATTTCCACATCTGTAAAACATACCAGAGGGCGTTTTTGGAGGGTGTGGTCCCTCTGTGTCTCCCTCCTCTTCTGGAAACACTTTCTCTTAGCAATCCAGCTTTTCTCTTACATGGCTGTGTCATCACCATGGACCATTCCTCAAGTGGGAACCTCACCTAAATGAGCCAATCAAAACATTTCCTTGAGGGGTTGGAGAGATGGCACAGATGTTAGAATCACCAGCTGCTCTTCCAGAGGTCCTGAGCTGGATTCCCAGCCACCACATGGTGGCTCACAAGCATCTATAATGAAATCTGGTGCCCTCTTCTGGCCTGAAGGTGTACATGCAGATAGAGCACTCACATGTAAAGTAAATAAATAAATCTTTTAAAAATTTTTCTTGAAGTTGATCTCTGTCTGGGACTCACTATATAGACCAGACATGCCTCAAACTTTCAGTGGCCTTCTCTACCTCCCAAGTATTGGGTTACAGACATGAACTCCCATGCCAGGCTGGCTATTTACTCAATGTAATTTACATTTTAGCTTTCAATAGTAAAAAAAAATTTTTTTTTTTTAGTAAGACTTCTTTTGTAAGTCTTAGTAAGACTATGTAGCCTTGGCTGGCCTCGAACTCACTATGTAGACCACGCTGCCTTTGAACTCACAGAGATCCACCTGCTTCTGCCTCCAGAGTACTGGGATTAAAGCCATGCACCATTATGTGGAGCAAATTTTTCTATTTTTAATAATCTACATACAACATGAATTTTACCATGTATATACATGTCTATATTTATATCTGAAATTGTATTTCAGATTTCAAATTTTTTTTAGGCGTAGTGGTGCTCGCTTTTAATCTCAGCAATCGGGAGGCAGAGGTAGGTGGATCTCTGTATGTTCCAGGCCAGCCTGGTCTGAATTCAGGATAGCCAGGGCTGTTACACAGAGAGACTCTGTCTCAAAAAACAAAAACAAAAAAAATTGCCTGCGTATATATTTGTGTGTGTGTGGATGTGAATGTGACTGTAGGTACCCCTGGAGGCAAGAAGAGGGTGTTGGGTCCCCTGGAGCGGGAGTTACAGCTCTGCGGAGGCTGAGAGTCACCCACGCTGTGTGCTGGGAACCAGCTCAGGCCCTCAGCAAGAGCAGCGCCCGCTCTTAACTGCTGAGCCATCTCTCTGGCCCCTGAAACCGTATTTCTGATTTTCTCACTCTAGAACAGGTTTTGTTAATTATTGTTGCTTTTGAGACAGAATCTCCCTTTGTAGCCCTGGCTGGTCTGGAGCTCTCTATGTAGACCTGGTTGGCCTAGAGCTTATGGAGATCTGCCTGCCTCTGCATCCCTCCCGGGTGCTGGGATGAAAGCCTGCGCCACCACGCCTGGCTCCACTCTGTATTCTTGGTGACTGATGGAGTCAGAAACAGTGATGTTCATTGAAACCTATGCATTTATGAGACCCCACTTTTTTGGCCTGTTTTTAAATCTCCTTCCTTGTAGGAGGCTGGGGAAAAAAACACAGAACAATTTTAACCCTGACCTGGCATGTGTAGTTGTAAAATTACACATTCTGAGTAACTATTAACTATTCTGAGTTTCACAGACTCTCACTTTTCTTAGTGCTGAGCGTCCTGTTATAAGATAGCAGGGGATGATAAAGGAGCAACAGCAGGAGGTGGTGTGCGTGGTCTTGGAAGTCAGAACATGTATGTGTGTGTGCGTGCATGTGTGCGTGAGCCTGTGTGCGTGCGCGCACGCACGCTCATGTGCATGTACATGCATGTGCGTGTGTGTGTGCATGCGTGTGAGTGTTGTAGATGAGACGTCAACTTCTGGGAGTTGGCTCTCTCCATCTACTATGTAAGTTCCCAGGATCAAACTCAGGCTTAGCAGCAAGTGCCTGCCTTTAACTGCTATCTTGATTTCTTTCTTTTTTTTCAGCCTTGACAGTTGTTTTGAATTCAATAAATTACTGTATTGTTGAAATTATTTTTATAAAACTGTGTTTGTTTTTTTTAGTTTATTTCTTAACCTGACTATCACACAAATAATTGTTTTTGTTTATTATTACATGTGTTTATATATTTGCTTATTTAACAAATAATGGTATTTGTTTATAAAG
The DNA here is from genome assembly GCF_964271855.1 of Acomys minous. Classification (NCBI taxonomy): domain Eukaryota; kingdom Metazoa; phylum Chordata; class Mammalia; order Rodentia; family Muridae; genus Acomys; species Acomys minous. The sequence goes on along the minus strand of NC_140491.1, from coordinate 50,062,242 downwards.
CTTTACAACACAATCTTGAGCAGTTTAAGTCTATTCTTGTTTTTTTTTCTTTTTTTTTAAGATTTATGTATTTATTATGTGTACAGTGCTCTGCCTGCATGTACATTTGCACACCAGGAGAGGGCACCAGATCACATTATAGATGGTTGCGAACCACTGTGTGGTTGCTGGGAATTGAACTCAGGACCTGTGGAAGAGCAGTCAGTGCTCTTAACCTCTGAGCCATCTCTCCAGCCCTATTCTTGTTATTTTGTCTTACTCTCAGCAAACAGCCTAGTAATACTTGCACTCTGTAGCTTTCCTCGGCTCCATCTCCTTCCTCCTGATCTTCCTTGCACCTCTACCCATGCCTGAATCATCTAGCTGCATCCCCTGCTTCCTCCTCTAACTCCTCCTCCCCTGGCTGGCAGGAAGTCCAGCCCTATTCTCTCCCCTGCTCAGCAACTGACTGTAAGCTGCTTTATTAGTATACCAGGGAAAATTGGGGAGCAGAGTTTGTACAACATTGAGACAGAAATTAGAGTTTAAACTACACAATAACCCTATGCCTACACTGTATTATTAGAATTTGACTGTGATATAACTACTTTTTTTGCTTTGCAATTTAAAAAATGTATTTATTCACTTTATATCCTGATCGAAGACCCCGCCTCTCCTTTCATACACCTCTCCCCCATTCTCCCCTCTCCTCCTTAGAGAAGGGGACGGTCCCCGTGGGTGCCAACCCACCCTGGCACTTTAGGTCGCTGCAGGACTAGGTGCATCCTCTCTCACTGAGGCCAGACAAGGCAACCCAGTCAGGGGAAGGCATCAGAGTCAGAGAGGGTCCATGTGGTTGCTGGGAATTGAACTCAGGACCTCTGGAAGAGCAGTCAGTGCTCCTAACATCTGAGCCATTTCTCCAGCCCCTGCCAGGGAACTCTTAATCAGAGGCTGACTGAATCAGCAATGTGATATGTGGGCTGATATATCTAGGATATACCCTGCTTTATATATGTGTGCATGCGTGTGTGTGTGTGTGTGTGTGTGTGTACGCGCGCGCGTGTGTGCGCGTGTGTGTGCATGCCTGCACAAAGGGGGTTGGGATGGGAGTGGGGTAAGGTGGTGGTGGGGGACATGCTGAAAATTAAACCCAGCTAAGCATGTCTTCTATTACTAAGCCACCCTCTCCTTCTTTCCTGCTCTCTGTGTTGCCTCTTGTCTTTCTCTACCTTGAACTTCTGCTTGAGGACCTTCTTGCTCTGGCCTCGGTGATCATCACCTCTCAGCCACAGCACGTCTGGGCTCAGCTGAGTATTTCCTAGGTCTGGGTACCACCTCCTTATAAGTAGAAGGTGGGCTCCTAGGAGACAGCAAGGGGAGGTCAGTGCAAGGAGCTCCTCCAGACCTTTGGCTGATCTCGCTTTTTCTCTTTCCTCTTGGACAATCACACAACTTACCACAAACAGGCCAGGCATGGTGGTGTACCCCTGTAATCCTGGCACATGAGAGGCAAACGTAGGAAGGTCGCTGAAAGTTCAAAGCCATTCTAGTCTACCTCATGAGTTTGAAGCCAGTAAGGGCCACATAGCGAGATCCCCCTCCCCCATAGCTCAACAAAGTGTGTGGGGAACAGTACTGAGCTGGAATGTGGACAATTGTGTACGGATAGTTGGGGAGGGGTGAGCTAGTGACGCTACCCCAGGCCACTGGTGTCACGTGTGTAGTCTTGTTTTGAACGTTTTCATCTCTTCATGCTATGACCCAGTATATAGAAGCTTGAAAATGGGTCACGAGTATAAAAAGGAGCCTGAATCATTACAATGACTGTGCCCAACCAGATGGCATGGACTAAGGACATGAAGGCCTGATGATTAGTGTTGGTGAAGGGAGGCGGAGGAAAGCGGAGAGGCTGTGGCAAGTGTCAGGCAGACGTAGCTGTCAATCAAACACCACACGAGGAGGAGGAAGAGGAGGAGGAGGAGGAGGAGGAGGAGGAGGAAGGGAAGCTGCCTATCAAGCTGGCTCCTTAACCTGTGATCCAAGGAGGGAGCAAACCGAGTCTCAGGAGTTATTAATTCACTCATTTTAAACCCAGGCAGTAAAGTGTACTGGGCACCTGCAATTGACAGACAAGGAAGTCTGGAGATCTGAGTAACTTCTTTTTTGTTGTTGGGTTTTTTAAAAGAGGGTTTCTCTGTGTAGCCTTGCCTGTCCTAGACTAACTTTGTAGATCAGGCTGGCCTCGAACTCACAAAGATCCACCAGTCTCTGCCTCCCAAGTGCTCAGATGAAAGGCGTGAGCCACCACCGCCCGGAGGATCTGAGTAACTTCTTGTGAACGGTAACTCTGTGCCAGCTGAACTGGGCCAATGGGGTGTCCAGATAACTGAATATTTCCACGTGTTGAAGCTGGAGAGACAGCTCTGCAGTTAAGGCCTTACTGGCTGTTTCCTTCAGGGTTTGGTTCCCAACACTCCCATTATGGTCCTCAACCATCTGTAGCTCCAGCTGTCTGATGCCCCCCACCCCCAGCCCAGTCTCCTTGGGCACCAGGCATACTTGCATCCAGGCAAAACAACTATACACACCAAAAAATAAAAATAAAAATAAATAAAAATAAAATGTTTCTACATGGAGCTGAGCTTGCACTCAGCAGGCAGAGGCAAGCAGATCTCTGAGTTCGAGGCCAGCCTGGTCTGTAAAGTGAGTCCAGGACAGCCGAGGCTACACAGAGGAAACTCAGTCTCGAAAAACCTAAACCAACCAACCAAATAAATAAAAAACAAACAAACAAACAGAACCCCAAAATACCACCAACAAAAGACTGGCATTTATTTAAGTCTGTGGATGAATAGAGCGGTCGGTCACCCTAATGGCTGACAGTGGGCATCATCTAGTCCCCTAAGCTCCTGGAGCGCAGAGAAGGATGGGGGAAGAGCCATCCTGATGCTGTTTAAGCTGCACCCATCTTCTGCCCTAAGACACCAGCCTTCCCGGTTCTCCGCCTTTGTACTTGGACTAGACCTACACCACCGAGATCCTCCTGCCTCTGGCTTGCCGCTGGCGGCCATTAGCTTATGAGCCAGTCCTAGGTAATAAACCTCACTTAGCTGTCTAGCTCCCAATCTCTTTCTCTGGGAAACTGTGACCAGTGCAAGCCCAGACCTTTCTGTGTTCCAGTCTCACTCTCTTAAGAAACTAAAGTATGTTCTCAGCCGGATGTAGTGACGCATGCCCATAATCCCAGCCCTCAGGAGGCAGAGGCAGGTGGATGGCTGTGAGTTCCAGGCCAGCCTGGTCTACAAAGTGAGTCCAGGACATCCAGGGATACACAGAGATACCCTGTCTCAAAATAATAATAATAATAATAATAATAACAACAACAACAATAACAATAACAACAACAACTTGGTATGTTCTCAATACAATTGCTGAAGTAAACTGATTAAAAATATATCATTGGAGGATTCAATGGCAAGTTTACAAGGTGCTAACTAAAGGAAAAAAAAATAAGGACTAGAAAAGGGCACAAAAGTGGGTGGTAGTGCTGACAAAAAGGCTCTGACTCCAAAGGCCGGAGCCCTCAGACATGCTATATGCAAACACACAGCAAAATCATGGAACCCAAGAAAAAGGGAAGTCCAGGTGGGTGCCAGTGAGGTGGCCACACAGTGTGGACGAGATAAAGCGTGGCACGTGGGGAAACCTGCCTGCCTTCCTGGTAAGCCTGTGCACTGCTGGCAGTTAAGACAAAGCTTAGACACAGGATTAGAGTTGGCGGCAAAAGGCAAATCACAGGAAAGAGTTAAAATTTGTCTTCTCTTTCCATGCCTTCTTATCTCTTTATTTCTGGTGAAGCCACGGCCCTTACAGCAAGGAAAGCCGTGCCCCTCTCTCTGTGAGGTCCCAGCATCCCCTCCGTGCCTTTCCCTGAGCACAGCACCTTGCACGCTGGCCCTGGCCTGGCTACGCTGGCCGTGGATATGCTCTCCTCCCTACCAGACCCTCACACTTCCTCAGGGCCTTCCCCAGCCATCACCGCTGCAGGCGTCCTTCTCGGGTGACCGTGTATAAAGGTCTCCGAACTCCTATTCTTTTCCCTTCTTTTCCTTTGAGCCTCTTCACCCTAGCACTGTCTGGCATGAGGAACATGGCAGCTGTTTCTCTCTGCCCCTTGGGGCATAAACTCTCTGGGGACTGAGATTTTTTTGTCTGTTTTTTTGTCACTGTTCTATCCTGGACCCCCAAACTGGCCTATATTGAACTAATACTCAGTAAACAGCCATTGGCTGAGTAATTTTTATGACTGTTTTCTGAACAAGACAAGTCCTTTGGACATTTAGATTCCTTCATGCCTTATAAAGGACTAAGCAAGTGGCAGGTGTGTGGCCGATGACCAAGTGCATTGTGGGGAGAAGGTGATCTTTCTGAGTTTGTTGTTGTTGTTGTTGTTGTACTATTCAACTACACGTCCCAGCTCATCTGGGAGGAGTGCGGTCTGGATAGGTGACCAGCTGGTCCTATCCCTGTGGAGAACGATCACGATTCAGCAACGACACTGCCTTTAGGTAGCTGATTGAGCAAAGAGTAAGAACAGCTCAGTGAAAACTCAGCACTCAGGAGGCGAGGGGGTCTCAAATTCAAGGCCAGTCAGGGTGTATAATAAGACATGGTCTCAAAAAAAAATTAATGTACCGAAACACCAGGACTCTTCTCTAGTATACCTGGCACAAGGCCCTGGCTTTGATCTAGCACAAGAGACAGACAGACAGACAGGCACTTCTGAGGCTAAGATCATTCTAGACTCCCTCCATGAAAGAGGCTGGTTAAACCCACTAGGCAAGGTACTCATTAAATGGTGACTATAAGATTCTCAGCCTAAGGCTGGAGAGATGGCTCAATGGTTAAGAGCACTGGCTACTGTTCCAAAGGTCCTGAGTTCGATTCCCAGCAACCACGTGGTGCCTCACAACCATCTATAATGAGATCGGGTGCCTCGGCTGACAATGAATGTGCAACCCATTAAAAAGCCCACGGCCACTTGGCCACCTTACCCGATACAGGTTGTGAGGTCACGGGTTCTTTAAATACATAAAGCTGTGCCAAGACCCACTCCCGCATTTCCCACAGTTCGTTTCCCACGTTGTCCAGAAGCATCAATGCCTTTAGACATTCAACACTGGGAGGATGCAGCTGTCACGCCTCCAAACTGACTAGGTGCATGTATACAACCAACATCAAAAGAACGCCCCGGTTCCCAGATGCCAGGTGTTCTGGTACCCTCCACACTGTCCTAACGCCGCAATTAGACGAGAGGGGTGCTGTATCTTACCCGGCAGTGATCTGTCTTTTCCTCTGAATGCTTTCCTCTCCCTTGCCCTCCAGTTTCTATTCCTCCGCTCCCCCTGCTCCCCTCCCCCACTCACATTTCTGTTTACTCCCCACCCCTCCCACAGGATACTTAAGACTGTGATGAATGAGTGAGTTTCTCCTACACCCGCCTTCCCAGAAGTCCTTCCCGGTGCGGTGTGATCTTAAGAGTCTAACTACCTCTGCAGCATTTCTAGCCTTAAAATGTAGCCTCAGGGACTGGAGGGATACCTGAGAGGTTAAGAGCGCTGGTTGCTCTCCCCAAGAGGACCTGGGTTTGATTCCCAGCCCTAATAGGACAGCTCACAACCTTAACTCCAGTCTGAGGGCATCGTTACACACGTGTGGTGCACAAATATACATATAGGCGAAACACCCATACACATATAAATATATATATTAAATAATAATAATAAATAAATATCTATTAAAACGCAGTCCCAGCTACACTGTCTGAGTATGCTACCGTCCTGTCCTTTCACCAAATCCATTCAGTTTGAAAGTTGCTCTGCAGCGGGGCTTGGTGGCGCACACCTGTAATCCCAGCACTCGGGAGGCAGAGGCAGGCGGATCACTATGAGTTCGAGGCCAGTTTGGTCTACAAAGTGAGTCCAGGTCAGCCAGGGCTACACAGAGAAACCCTGTCTCAAAAAGCCAAATAAATAAGGCCTGGAGAGATGGCTCAGTGGTTAAGAGCACTGACTGCTCTTCCAGAGATCCTGAGTTCAATTCCCAGCACACACATGGCAGTTCACAGCTGCCTGTCACTCCAGAATATGCCACCCTCACACAGACATACATGCAGGCAAAACACCAATGTGCTAAAAATAAAAAAATTACCTTTTTTAAAAAACCAAATAAATAAATAAATAAAATAAAAATTAACAATTGCTTTGCTTCCTTCCTATTTCAATCTAGCGGAAGGGAAAGGCAAGCTCAGTGGAGGCCAGTCCCCTGTAGCTTGAAAGAGTTAATATGCAAACCGCACTTTCACAGACCTAGGAGAAGCTGAAATACTCAGAAAACTAAGGCTTTGTGTGAGCTGCTGTGTCCTTGTAACAGCAGTCTTGGGCCAAGAGTTCTGAAATCACAGCAGTGTCTTCAGACCACACAGGGAACTCCAGGGAGCCACTGACCTCAAGCACCCATTCTGAGCTTTGTAGGAGGGCCCTGGACAGAGTGACAGCCCCCCTCCTCAAGTTCCCAAGTCATCTTGTGTTTGCTCCCACCCCTTGTTAGAGAAAGCCAGACCGGAGCCTTCTTTTTCCCACTTGCCAAGCAGCTGCCAGAACACCGGCTTCTCATTGTCCTCTGAGCCATGTGACTTTCCCCTGAGGGAGGGAGCCGTAGCCAGCGTTTGCCTTATTATTTGTCCCTCTCCTCCCTTTTCTGTCAGTTTCTAACTGGACTACGGAAAGGGTCTCAGGATCTTGGAAGACCCCTCCCGCCGGTACAGGTTCACCCTTGAGGGGCTCACTAGCCAGGCAAGGAAGAAGCTCCACGTGGACCACTTCCGGCTCTGGTTCGTTTAGCTTTGTCTGCCTTTGGTTGGCAGAAACGCCTCTGAAACCTTTGCTTCAGTTCCCTTTAACGAGGGTTTATAAAACAACTCACTATGCAGAACACATGTTCCAAGTGTAGCGTTACTTGACGGGCTGCAACAGTGCGGAGGGATGTCGGACACATGTTTAAAATATTCTTAAAGCACATAGTTACGCCGTGGGCCAATCAGGTACACAAAATGCATATTTGGATAGCCCCATTTAATTGCTGCTTCCCTAGGGGGACAGGGACCTCTCCAGTCTCCTGGGCTAAACTGCAGATTTTTCGAGACTGTTCAAGCACATATTTACTTGATTCATTCTGGTCTCTTGGGTGATGAATCCTTTGCCAAAGAAAGGGCTTTACATGCAAAACATGACAATTAAATGCATGAGGTGGTGGCAGCGGCGGCGGTGGTGGCTGCCCATGTAAAGAGATAAACACCCATAGCTGGATACAAGCCCGCCTCTTTAAAAAGAATCCACAGTCTTAACCCAGTTTCCCACCCGACATCTCCATATAGGCCCGTAGGGAAGAGAGTAGTAAAGCATCGTTCTCTAAGAGGGCCATGGGGAAGGCCCGGGCGTGGTGGCGCACGCTTTTAATCCCAGAATTTAGGAGGCAGAGGCAGGCCGATCGCTGTGAGTTCGAGGCCAGCCTGGTCTACAAATCGAGTCCAGGACAGCCAAGGCTACACAGAGAGACCCTGTCTCGAAAAACAAAACCAAGAGGACCATAGGGAGATAAGACTGTATGTCTCCTCCTCTAGAGCCCAGCGAGTTCCCAGGGGACCTCTTGCTCAGCCTCCTGGACAGCCCTGCTTCTTTTCGGGCTACAGTACCCACCTCAAAAAGTCTCTCCAGCATCCATCCTGCATGCCTTCCTCGCTCCGTTCCAGCCAATCAGGAACTGTTTGGGCACAGTCGCTTCAGTCTCCTTCCTCCCTGTAAAATACTGCAAGGCTATACAGACCACATACAGTTGATAGTAAAGGTAAATATGAAGTGACTAGGACCCAGCCAAGCCCGCGGGAAGATCTGATCTTGTCCTCTCGGATCGACTCCATAATCACCTGCCCACGTTACAGCCCAGGCATGCTGGGGAAATGCCTATTATCCCAGCACCGCAGAGGTGGAAGCAAGGGAGTCGTTCTGAGTTCAGACCCGGGCTGGCCGAGGCTGCAGAGTGAAACGCTGAGCCACAACAAGCAAGAGAAAAACCTTCACCTCTCCGGGCTGCCACCGTCAACGCTGAGGTTCAGGCAGTTGCTGAATTTCCACCTGTTCCTCTGATCTCCCAGTGCCGACCTTTTCTGATTCCCCCCAGCCCGGTTCCAAGCCGTTTACACTATTTTATTTAGGTTTTTTTGGTTTTTTGTTTTAAACCAAATCCAAGCATGTTGCTCCTTCGCCTGAAAGTCTTCCATGTCCCTCCCACTGTTCAAAGGCAAAACTCAGCTTTCAGAAACGGCTTCCAAGGCCGTTAGTGATCAGCCCCTGACTCCCATCCCAGCCCTGTCAGTTGTTTTTTGTTTGGTTGGTTTTTTATTTTTAGAGGCAGGGTTTCTCTGTGTAGCTTTGACTGTCCTGGACTCACTTTGTAGACCAGGCTGGCCTCGAATTCATAGTGATCCACTTGCCTCTGTCTCTCAAGTGCTGGGACTAAAGGCGTGGGCCACCACAGCCCAGCTGTTTGCCATATGTATGTACCCTGCCACTTCCCTGGCAGTGTTTTTCAGACCTAATAATTTTCTGGTGGATTTTTTAGCCTCTCTTACACATAGACTTGTATCATCTGCAAATAAGGATAGTCTGACTTTTTCCTCTCGTATTTCTATCCCTTTTATTTGCTTTTTTGCCGTGCACCATACTGAAGAGGGTGCAGAGTGTGACCAACTTCATTCTGTTCCTTAGTGTAGTGGAAATGTTTCTTGCAATTCTGGAAGCAGGGACGCACAGAAGCAAAGAACTGGCAGGTTTTGGATCAGCCTGTCCTCTGGTGGTGACAGAGATGGGAGCCTTTCCCTGCCCTCGTGATGAGAGCATTGGTCCTAGCCAGGCAATGGTAGCACACGCCTTTAATCCCAGCACTGAGCAGGCAGAGGCAGGCAGATCGCTGTGAGTTCGAGGCCAGCCTGGTCTACAAAGCGAGTCCAGAACAGCCAAGACTACACAGAGAAACCCTGTCTCAAAAAAAAAAAAAGCATTGGTCCTATTCATGAGGGTCCCAACCTGTAACCTAATCACCCCCCAAACAGACCCTATCTCCTGGGCTAGAATTCCAGTATATGAATGGGGGGGGGGGGCCTGGGAGGGATGCAAGGGACACAAACATTCAGACCATAGCACGAAGTTTCTCCCTCTATGGCCTTTGCCCCATGGGCTATAACTTCAGTGTTGCACTCCTGGGGAAGTCAGCTGTTACCAGGAGTGAAGAACAGCTGATGTAGTAACCCTGGGCACAAGGTGGAAGCTGTGTGCGGTGGATAGGGTCCCGGGAGAACCTCATGGAGCTGAGAGCATCCTTCCTGGTTTCCAACTGTTGTACAAGAGAGAGAAAATTCTGTATTACCTAGGCTGTGCTGTATTAGGCCTCTCTGTTAGTGCAGCTAGCGTATGCTAGCTGGTTATTGGGGTCTCCAACTGCTTACCATTTGAGCCTGGGTTACACCACGATCCTATCAGATTTCTTCTTTCTTTTTCTTTCTTTCCCACCCGCCTCCCCACTCCACAAGACAGGGTTTCTTTGTTGTAGCCCTGGCTGTCCTGGAACTAGCTGTATAGATCAGGCTAGCCTAAAACTCACCGAGATCCACCTGACTCTTCCTCCCCGGTGCTAGGATCAAAGGAGTGTGTGTGCCCGGCATCTTTTCAGATTTCTAAATAGCATGATAGTGTCTAAGTTTTTCCTGGGGATATATGAACAAATGTCTTCCCATCCTACATAGGGCACCAACAACAGACCAAAGAGATAGCGTTACCATAATCTAGTTTGACGAGTCAGTGAGTTTACTGGAGTTACAAGAGCATGGGTGAGTTAAAGGCACCTGAGAGGAGCAGCTCAGCGCGGTGACAGTTCGTGAAAGCTGCATCGATGGAGCTCCGCATCCTAACGGACAAGCAGAGAGCCTGCCCACCCCGCAGCTGCTTACCGCTTCCAGTAAGGGAAGCCTTCCTGGCAGCTCTGCCTTTTGGAGCCTCCGGATTCCGAAGCTCCTTGAGTCTACGGGGCTGCCCTCCTCCAGCCAGCAGGGAATGTTTCAGTTCAGAGGAAACAGCTGCCCATCTCAGAGCTCCCGCCTACTGAGTGCCATTCACTTCCTGTCTGTTAGCGAAGCAGGAGAAACTACAAGGAGGAAAACGGAGGCTATAAAGGATTTACTAATAGTGTGGCTTAGGAAACAATGTTATACAAAGTAGAACTGTAGGCCCGTAGTTTTGAAATGTTTTATTTGCGTTTCTTAGTGCTTCTACCTCCCTTCCACCAACACCCCAACACTAGGTAGGAGAGAAAGGAGGTTAGAAGGGACAGGGGACATAGACCTCTTTACTTCTGGTTGTTTAGAGTCGTAGGGTTCTTTGGGTGCAATACCAACCTCAGTCGTCAGGATATCCAGCAGTCCAGCTAACCAGCAGCCTTCTTTCTCCTCCAACTATCCCAGCCAATCAGCTTAAAGGGCAACATTCCTGTACCCCTCTGACCTACCATGTAACAGCAAGGCTTGGAAACCCCTGCCTGAAGTTTTTTTTCCATTAAAAACCCTGTCCCCCTAGCACTAGGGGCCGATCTTCCCTACTCACAGGCATGGGGGTGGCGGTGGGCGTGCTGATGGTCCAGGCTCTGAGCTTGACTAATAAACCAGACTCTCTGTGATTTGCATCCAGCTGATTCCTGGTGGTCTTGGGGGTGGGGTGCGGGCGCGGGTCTCATGACTTGGGCATTACCAGTTCAACTATCTCAGCTGGCAAAGACCACGTTCCTCTTCAAGTCAATGAAGCTTTTATCAGCTGTGGATAAAACCAGGGCAGCCTCATATCCCACACCTGGGATTAAAACAAAAACATGTTTACATAACATAACAGATTTTTGTTTGGCTGTTTGGTTGGTTGGTGTTGGTTTTGGTTTTTCAAGACAGGGTTTCTCTGTGTAGTCTTGGCTGTCCTGGAACTCACTTTGTAGACCAGGCTGGCCTTGAACTCACAGAGATCCACCTGCTTCTGCCTCCTGAGTGCTGGGATTGAAGGTGTGCACCGCCACCACACCGAACTTGCCTTTATCTCTAATTAGGCTCCATTCCCGTAACAAAAGGAGGCAACTCTGGCCTTTAGGCCCATCCCCAGTGAGCAGGCCTCGGAGGGGCAGCTGGAGGGGCAGCACAGGGTCATAGCTGTTAGCAGACACTTTTCTGGGCCATCTCAGGAATATAACTTCTGTCTTGCTGCAGAGTCCAAACTGAGTTCATGGTCCCAGGCCCGGAACCCACTCTTCCCCTGGGTGTTTCATGTTTGTCTGTTAGCCAGTAAAGGATGCAAGAGGGAAGCTGTCATTGTCCGTTATCCGAACTAAGACACACAGGTTGTAAATGTGTTGCCTGCCTCGACTTAAAGCTGCCCATGCCTTTGTTCCCCTGTCATCCTAAATTCCAGGAGAAGACGCGACTGCAAAAAGCTGAGCTGAGGGTCCTGAAACCCCGTGATCTGGATAACGCCCAATCGCCCACGTTTACTTCCTTGCTCAACCCCTTGCATCAAAATATGACTGGCCAATACAGCACCCCACCCTGCTCCTGTTCCCATCCTTTAAAAACTGTTGTACAATCTGCCTTCGGGAACGCAGTTCAGATTCTAAACTGGCTGCCTCCCTGCACGTGCAGAAAAGAACGCTTACATTTTAAGCTTCTGTCTCGGAAGGGAGTTTTCCCCAGCTGCCACCCCAAACCCCAAAATAGCCACCATTAAGTCCTGGTCTGTCTGTGCTCTTCTCAGGAAAAACAAATCTCCAGGTGGGCAAGATGACCCCAGGTAACAACCATTCACAAAGAACGACACGGGTGTACCCAAGAAATAATTCGGTCTTCAGTCTCTGTTAAAGTGTAACCTGGGGCCTGGACCCAAAGGATTATATGGATGACATTGCATTGGGAATGCAGAAGCGGAAGGCCTAAGTAAGTTGGCCAAGTTCTTCTGTTTGAGGCTAGTTCCCTTTTGTTCATTTGCCAGAGCCCATCACACACCACTATTAAAGAGCTTTCCCCTCTACTAATGTCTAAGTATGCGGAGTGACTTCTCACTGGGAAGGCTTATTGGTCCTGCAGCATTAGGACACCTTGGCTGCTCTGTGTGGCCGTGCCTGCTGTCTCCCGCTGGCACCACAGACAGGGCCTGGGTCACTGCAGGCCAGATGCTAAGCCTTCATTCTCCTGTAGCAGCACCCCCTACCCCCACCCCCACCCCACCCCCAAAACCCACCTCCACCCCCCACCCCTGCTGTAGGCTGACAGTCTGCTCCGCAGCTCTGATTCCTCCTTGTCCATCTGTAGCAGGCCTGGCAGAAGTGAAGATATTCTAAAGAGACGCTTGTGTCTCTCTCGGTCTATCAGACTGTTGTAACAATGAACTCCAGAGAACTGGGATTTCTTCAGCACTCTCATGCTGAGAGAAGAAAAAGGCAACAGCCAAAGAGGAAACTCGTTCCCCGGGAAGACATGTCAAAAGTTCTAAACAACTTGTCAAACCACCTGGCAGGGTGAGGCTGAAACCCAAATAATGACTGTTAGTGCTGGGTGTGACCATACATTGACCAGGATGCTTAGATGTGCCTAGCCTGACTGGCCCTCTATTTAAAATTTTATCTTATGTCAGGCCCGTGAAGACAGACTTGGGACTCTCTGTCCTTCTTCCTATTGTGGCCACACTGAATAATCTTTTTCTGTTGGTTCTTTTTACAGGTTTATTGGGGATGGTGGCCAGACTTGACTTGGGGCACCGTTTGTGATGATCCCCAAGTTCCAGACATCTTGCTTTGTGACAGTTGATCGAGCCACACCCAGCTACGTCCTGAGTTTGTGGGGGAAATGTTGCCTGAATCCTCCCTCCAACTATTTACCCTTTGGTATCGAATAAAGTTATTTGTAGTAGAGGCCTTTCCTGCTAGTCACCCTAGCTCCTAAATAACAACACAGGGACCTATTAGATTTATTCAACAAGCCTTCAGCTCTATAGCTAGGCAGACATCCATCTACTCGAACGCAACCAGACGTCACAGGAGCACAGCGTCCCCCAGCACACGAACCTTCCCAGCTAGCCCGGCAAGGGACCTGAATTCCTGTCTGCAGGGTCAAGCCATCCCAGAGGACGTGGTAGATGGAGATACAGTTCACTGTTTGATGACTCACACTTACTTTGTTTTCCTTCCCCAGACTTTAATGCTGGCCACGTATGTACATCAGAGATGTCTGCCTGGAGACATGTGGAGACTCAGGAACACAGTTTCACATTTGGAGTGTGCATAAGTCTAGATTCAGAAGGAGTCATCTAGGCTTAGGAAGAGGAGTGTTTTGGTTAACTCTGGCATTCGGCAGGGACCCCACCCAGTCTCCTGGTTCAGGCAGCTACTGCTGTATTCAATACCATATGAGAAAGTCATTAAAGCCCCCATTGCTGGTAACTGTCTCAGAAATTGCATCCCTTGGTCTCACAATTAGTTTGATGCATACATAGCAGGGAGACCCTGGTGTTAATAACCTTGAGTTTTTATGACTCAATCAATATTTTGTTTGCTGCAGGCTGCTTTGCTATTGTAAATTTTGAGTACAGTGCTTGTGCGGTGTGTAAATATTTAGCTAGCCGTTGAAGCATCAAGTAATGAAATAGTTTCTTTAGAAGACACCATTGGCAGCGTGTCGCCATGAGGTGATTATGCTAGTTGCTTTCACAGCGGGAAAGTGGGTTGCTGTTGTGCCGTGTGGCTTGTTACTAAGCCACGTCACAGCTCCTCGACATAAATCATTCTTGTAGATTAGTCACCTTGAGACAGAGCCGAGCGACTGAGGCCTGTGCCACCGATGGCTCGGCCTGGACTTAACTTTACAACTATGCTTCTTCATCTGTTTAAGATTTGCAGTATTCAGCTTGTTAATCTTGCACATATACTGGGAGTCACAGGTGAGACTGAATGCTCCAGCCGTCTTTGTAGAGTGGGATACTGTGGGGTTTTTTTGTTTGTTTGTTTGTTTGTTTAATAGTAAGTTTTCTCTCTCTTTTTTAAAAGGTTTATTTTATTTATTGCATATGAGTGCTTTATCTGCAGAAGAAGGTATCAGATCACATTATAGATGGTTGTGAGCCACTATGTGGTTGCTGGGAATTGAACTCAGGACCTCTGGAAGAGCAGGTGGTGCTCTTCACCACTGAGCCATCTCTCCAGCCCGGGATACTGTTTTTTCTTTAAAGGAAGAAGGAAAGAGAGGGAAGGGAAGAAAGAAAAAAGAAAGAAAAGAAGGAGGAAGAAAGAAAAAACACTGCATAATCAGAGCCCTGCACTGTGGCTCTCAAAGCACTATGTATGATACTTTCCTTTAACTGGATATTTTTCTTTTCTTCTTAAAATTTGGTTTTGGAGTCAGACATGGTAGCACATGCCTTTTTGTTTGTTTATTTGTTTGTTTTTTGGTTTTTCGAGACAGGGTCTCTCTGTGTAGCCTTGACTGTCCTGGACTTGCTTTGTAGACCAGGCTGGCCTCGAACTCACAGCAATCTGCCTGCCTCTGCCTCCCGAGTGCTGGGATTACAGGCATGTACCACCACACCGGCTTGGTGGTATGTACCTTTAATCCTAGAACTGTGAAGGCAGAGGCAGGTGGGTCTCTGTGAGTGTGTGGTGGCCAGCCTGGTTTACACAGCAAGTGCCAGCTTAGCCAGGGCTACACAATAAGACCCTGTCCAGAAAAAATAAAAAAAGAGGTTTAGGGGCCTAGGGAGATAACTGGTGGTTAAAATGCCTGCTGTGCAAGCACATGAACCAGGGTTTGCTAAAAAAGGATTCTACTTTGTTTCTACTTGGAAAGTCAAAAATCAAAAAATAAAAAATAAAGGAGAGGGAAGAGGAGGAGGAATAGGAGGCTATATCATCTTGTTATCAGTTTCTTCAAGACAAAGACATCTTAAGGATGAAGGCGTGTGCATCTGTGTCCTGTAGTTTTCAATTTGAACTATTAGGAGGATTTTAACTCTTTAGCTATGTCCCAGAAATGAGTTATCTTTTTTTTAAAAATATTTATTTATTTATTATTTATACAATGTTCTGCCTGCATGCACACCATAAAGGGCACCAGATCTCATTATAGATGGTTGTGAACCACCATGTGGTCTCTGGGAATTGAACTCAGGACCTTTGGAAGAGCAGCCAGTACTCCTAACCGCTGAGCCATCTCTCCAGCCCCCGAAAGGAGTTATCTTAATGCAAGTTGTCCTGATATATAATTTCTTGGTATTGTCACTTGGTTTTTAAACAATCACAAGCATGATATATATATATACACATACACACACACACACACACACACACACACACACACACACACTAAAAGCTGAGTGTAGTGTTTCCACTCATCCAGTTACATGAGAAGCCTAGGCTAGAGGACTGAATTTTTGGGCTACCCCGGGCCACACAGCTATCCTGAGATACAGCTCAGTCAGTAAAGCACAGGCATTGCAAGCACAAGAATCTGAATTTCCTCTCTAAAGCCCACATTAAAAAGCTGGGTGTGGTGATGCACACACACTTGTAATCCAAGTGCAGGGAAGGTAGAGACTGGATAAGCAAAAGGCTGCTGGAGCAATACATGAGGAAGAACGACACACAAGATTGTCATCTTGCCATCTACACACAAGCACATGTACACTGAAACACCCACGTTCACCCACACACATGTGAACATGCACACATACAGAAAAGAAAATAAATTCTTCCCTCATTTTGGATCACGCATATCAAAGTATACACAGCTAAAATCATATACTGCAGGGGCTGGAGAGATGGCTCAGAGGTTAAGAGCACTGACTGCTCTGCCAGAGGTCCTGAGTTCAATTCCCAGCGCCCACATGGTGGCTCACAACCATCTATCATGAGATCTGATGCCCTTTTCTGGCCTGCGGGTGTACATGCAGGCAGAACACTGTATATATAATAAATAAAAATCACATATTGTATAGAGTTTCCTTCAAAACACCCCAGCAGCCTCTGGTCAGAGGAAAGGGACTCTGTCTTTTCAGCTTAGAATACAGTCTCAGCCTAATGCCCAGACTCCTTTCAAATTATTGGGACTAACTTATCCTCCATCCTGAGCCTTTTAGGTAACTGGGACTATGGACACACAGGACCACACCTGTTCTAGGAAGGACCCTGACTTTTTCATCTGCATTTGTTGATTGTCCTAACCCAGGCCTTTGACCCCAAAGGATGAAAAGAGGGTTTGATCCTGTTTCTTGAAGTCATTGAAAGACTCAACAACAGTCTCCATATTCCACTGCTGGGCCACATCTAGCTGCAAGAGAGGGTAGGCGATAGTCTTTACTCCAGACCTCCTCTTAATTGAAGCATTGCTCTATCTATCTATCTATCACCTACCTACATACTGATCACCTTGAGATAAAGCCAAAAGGTCAAGGCTAGTCTTGACGAGAGCAAATTGCCCACTCTTTGGTGTGAAGGTCATGACTTTAATGGCAATGCTATAGGGTAACAAGCCACAGTTTCCTGATGTTTTTGGTATCCTGGGGACTTTTTCACGCCACGGACATCTATTGTATTGGCACGCACTAGCAAACTATTTAGAAAAGCAGCCTTCAAGTTGTGAAAGAAGTAGCCTAAGTGTCTATGTAGCAGTCATGGCCCCACTGAGCATTCTCCCAAAGCATGCAGGTCTTTTCTTAGGCAACAGCTGGATTTTTACAGTAATATCTTCCCAGCTCTAGGTAGTAAAGCCATGGGTCTCCCAAAAGTACAATGCAGGTAGGGAAATAAAGTCCTGGCTTTACTCAACTACTCTAATAGCAATTAAAGAGCTTTTGAAACACTCCTTTAGCAGGAGTAATGTTCTTTGCCAATACATGCACGTTTTTGGATAAGATTTCACAGGGGTGGGAAGATGGCTCAGTGGATAATGCCCTTGCCACACAAGCTTGAGGACAGGAGTTCAAATCCCTGGAGCCCACAAAAAGCAAAGCTGCTTGTGATCCCAGCACTCAGGAAGCAAGGACAGTGAATCCTTGGGGCAAGCCGGCTAGTTAGACTAGAAGGAAAATGGGATCTGGGAGATGGCTCAGAGAGTAAGAAGAATCCTCTTTGTAGACCAGGCTGGCCTCGAACTCACAGAGACCCGCCTGCCTCTGCTTTCCAAGTACTGGGATTAAAGGTGTGCCCCACCATAGCCCCAGTTTTTTGTAAACTTCAATCCTAAGATATCCAACACTCTTGTGCCCTCTGAGGGAATTGCACACAGGTATACAAGCAGGCAAAACATTCATACACATAAAATAAAGGGGGGAAGTGGAGGGTTTTTTTGGTTTTGTTATAAAGCAAAATGTTTTTCCTGCTGTGGGGAATAGGGTTCAGTGACAGTAAAGAGACACAGATAACAGGACCTGATTCTGCAGGCACAACTTTCCAGAACAGCTTTGCTTCTGAGATAAGACAAAAAAAAAAAAAAAAAAAAAAAAAGGAGGGGAGGAGTAAATAAAACCAGGAGCACACAGTTCCTGGGCTCCAGTGGAGAAGGCTAATTCATGGAAAATGACAAAAAAAATCTGTAGGTGACCTAAAGCCATCCTACTGACTGATCTTTGTCCTTTGAGAAGGGTTTACGCAACTGGAGGACAAGCATAGATAAAGTTTTTTTTTTCGAGATAGTGTTTCTCTGTGTAACAGTTCTTCTTCTCTGTAATCCAAGCTGGCCTTGAGCTCACGGAAATCCACCTGTCTCTGCCTCCAAAGTGCTGGGATTAAAGATGTGCGCCACCACACAGATAAAGATTCTTTTTCCTCCTTGCCTTTGTCCTTTCCCTTATTCCTTGGGACGTTTCTTATTAAAATTAGTCAATGCATATTAATTAAAATAATATTAATGAAAACATTTGCTGGGCAATATAAGAAAGATGAGCTATAGGTCACATTGGTCAGCCGAGAAAGGCCAGAGGTGTCTGAGGGGACATGGACGCAGGACTTTCCTAAAGAATTTATAAGGAAAGCCATGCCTCAGATTTTTTTTTTTAAACTTGGGGTCTCACTTCACAGCCTAGGCTAGCTTCAAATTCTTGGTAATTTTCCTGCTTCAGCTTCCTAGTGCTGGGACATGCTCCACCTTGCCTGGCTGCTTCTTAGAACATCTAAGCAGAGAAGAAGCAATTAATCTGCCCACCTTGCCCCAGCTCACTGATCATTGGTTGGGTTTCACTAGAAGCCATTTTTTCCTGTGCCTTCAGAGTCTTCCTGCCCCTGAACAGTCACACTGTTATGCCCAGATCCAGAAGACGCCACCCCCCCCAAAAAAAAAACCTCCAGGAGTCCGAAGTTGTATGCAAAAGCAAAGAGCCTTTATTCTGCAGACATCCAGTGCACCAGGGCCCTTGCCTATGCAAAGCAAAATGGCAGAAAGACCCCAGCCTGAATTGAGCAAGCAGGCTTTTTTAAAAAAGGGAATCAAGGGAAGTTCAACGGTGGGTTAGGTGATCTTTACTTCTATTGGCACAGATCGGGAGCAAGGGTACAAGTACATCTGGGACCAGTTAGGGCACTGGTCCAGGGCTACGGGCTCTCTGCACTGGCTCAAACTGGCCTGAACTGGTAGGCGTTCTTGAAGCTACATGACTCTGGTAAGGAGTTGGGGCTCTTCAAACTGGTAGCTAAGCAACTTTATCTTCCTCAGGTCAGGTGTCCTGGGGGTACCTGACTGGTTGCCCAAGGGCTATGGCTTTTCCAGGACTTTGTTTACAAAACTCTGAAAGACAGAAACTCCCGCCTAGTCACAAGATGGAGTTACATTTGTACAATTACCTGAGTCCTTCAACACCCGTGATGAGGCATTTATCCAAGCTGGAAGCAGGCATGCCAGGAAAGGAGGGGCGCCATGAAGAGGATGAGCAAGGGCTCCAGTCTAAGGTACCCCAAAAGGTTCCCAGCAGGAGAGGTGTGTGGCGAGGTACACGGTGGAGAACAGTTCAGAGGAGAGTGAGGGTGAAGGTAGGAGGGCAGCTTGGAGCATCACTGCAGTGGCAGAGAAGAAAGCAGATGGAGCCCACGGATGCAGAATCGGCACGGAGGTGGGAAGGGTAAATACATATGAGAGAAACTTACAGGGCTGGGGGCTGGAGAGATGGCGCAGTGGTTAGGAGAACTTGCCGTTCTTGCATGGGACCCAGGTTCGATTCCTGGCTTCTGCATGGTGGCTCCGAACTATCGTAACTGGTTCTAGGAGATCGCGTGCTCTGTTCTGGTCTCCTCGGGCGCCAGGCTTACACACCTACATCCATTTCGGGCAAAGCACTCAAACACATAAAATAAAAATAATTAGTTAAAATTTCCAGGGCTAAAGAATCCATTGTCTGAGAACTACGAAAAGGAGTCAGGATGTTTAGGTTTCTGACTTGAGCAATTGGGGGTGTTGGTTGTATCTTCTGCTGAGTAGGAGTCTGAGATAGGGTACCAAGTTTGGGAGGCACATCCATGGCCCGAGGCTTGGACAAACTTATGAAAAAAAAATTCAACTACACATTTTGGGTAGTGGATCTGGGTAGCAAGGATTGAGGACACCGCCACCACCGACGGTGACAACGATGGTGAAGGTTGTTCCCTCTCCCGCATGAAGGTGGAAAGAGAGAACTGTCTCATCTTGTCTCCTGACCTCCACACCCACATCCTCTCTCACACACATCAAGCACATATAAATATAACAAATAAAATAGTCTCTAAAAGAAAAAATAATAGAGAAGAGGGGCCAGGGTTTAAAGAGATGTTCACATGGCCGGGCGGTGGTGGCGCACGCCTTTAATCCCAGCACTTGGGAGGCAGAGGCAGGCAGATCGCTGTGAGTTCAAGGACAGCCTGGTCTACAAAAGCGAGTCCAGGACAATCAAGGCTACACAAAGAAACCTTGCCTCAAAAAATCAAGAAACAGGACTGGAGAGATGGCTCAGAGGTTAAGAGCACCATCTGCTCTTCCGAAGGTCCCGAGTTCAATTCCCAGCAACCACATGGTGGCTCACAACCACCTGTAATGAGAGCTGGTGCCTTCTTGTGGTGGGCAGGCACACGTGTGGGCAGAATACTGTATAAATAATAAATAACTTTTTAAAAAAAAAAAAATCAAGAAACAAAAACAAAACAAAACAAAAAACCAAAAAGAGATGCTCAAGGGTGTAGGTGCCAGTATACAGGAGAGGAGACAGAGACACTGTAGAGTGTGAGGCTGGGAGGAGCGGGAGCATCTGGGATTCATGTTACCATACAGAGCCTAAGCTCAGGGCAGGAAGAATCCACCATGGGTGAGAGTAAGTAGGGATGGCATCCTTAAAGGTGGAGGGGAGGCAGGAAGCTGTGTGTCTGGTCCAATGTGGGAGGCAGGCCACAAGCAGACATGTCAAGTGGGGGAGGGGCACGTGGAGAGGGTTTGAAACAGAACAGACTCAACTTAATGATCTTGAGAGAATGCCAGCCTGTGAGCACCCGGGAGAAAGATGCCTGGAATAAGGGAATGGTGTGTGTGGGTGGGGGGTCACCTTAACACCCCCAAACCCAGAGCCCCCCAGATTATGCTTTGCCAGCCTTGACTCTAAACTTCCAGCTCCAGGGTAAGGAAGCAGAGGAGGCAAATGGGTCGCAACCACTCAAGCTTTTTGGCTTGCAGATAACTAAGAGGTTGCTGTTTTTAGGAACTCACAAATACCAGCTTACCACACGAGCCAACCATTCGAAAAATGTCTTTTATTGTGGCACGGCGGCGACACTTCCAAATGCTAATGCTGGAAAAACAAAACGAGGTGCTTCAGCATCCAGTAAAAGCTTAACACAGAAGTACCCGAGAGCACTTTGCTTTTCTCTTTGGCCAGAAGAGGCCCTAACTGTTCAGCTGGTGGTAGTGGAACCCTGGGCAGCAGCTCCAGTTACAGATCTCGGCCATATAAAATAACAGGAAACGTGGGTTGTTGGGAGTCAGTCCACTGGGGAGATTAACTATTTGGAGGGGAGTCCCACATCAGCATCTGGGTGTTTAGAGAAAAAGATAGCCCACACAGCTTTTCATGGTGTAAAGAAAATTCTGCCACCAGACTAAAAGAAAGGAACGCTCGCTCTATTTCTAGAAGGGCTCACATTTAGTTTTAACGCCACCTTCCTTTTCTGTAAGAGACGAGGGGTTGAAAATGAGAGCCAGATGGAGCTGCAGCAAGTTTTGAGGTTTATAAAAGAAAAAAAAAAAAGATCTGGATTTCCTAATTTTCCAAGATGACCTCCCAGGATTGTTGGCTTTAATCCTCCTCAACTGTCCCCTCCCTCCCCTCCCCCCCCAACCCCCACCTCCCATCAGGCTTCTTAATAGAAGATTTGCTCCACATCAGTCCGCCATGTGCCTTGAGTTTTTTTCCCCCCATCAGTACATTGCTACTCGGATAAACTCAAAATGTCTGGGGGATACTGGCACTAGAGTTAGGATCTCTGCTCTATCCAGAAGGGTGAGCCAGCATCCGTGGCACGGCTGGGACAACCCCAAATGATCAGCCATGCTGGCATGTCTACAGACTCGAGTACAGTTTTCCAAGAACGGTATGTACACACTCGAAGCAAAGCAACCCAGCCCTGCAGTGTATGCTGACTGTGAACTGCGGAGAAAAAAAAAAATTTTTTTTTTTAACTGGAATTGGTGTTTACAGTGTATGGGGGAGGAAGAGAGAGGCCGGTGGTGGAACAAACACGCAGGATCAACCTTCAAGCAAAGGGTTCGAAAGCCCAGACAGAGCAGCACGGAAGGTGAGGTAAGGCATCAAGCAGAGGGCAGAGTTAGTTCGTTAAAGGTCCCTTGAGAGACAGTGGGGAGAAGGAAGTTGGTGTGCCCAAGAAAAGGGGCCCACGGTTGACCAACTTCACCTGACTAGGCTTAGAAACATAAGGTTTTCTTGTGTTTCTGGCTTAAGCAGGTATTTAAAAGATGCCAAAGACATCCTTGGAAAAGGGACCTCTGGGAGAACAAAGAGGCTAAGCCAGTGTGCCATGGCACGGTTTGTTTGTAGTTTGTTATTTGGAAATGCCTAGGCCCTCTGGAGGAAGGACCACTCTGTCCATAGCAGGTAGAAGGTCTTAAAATCTAGAAGCATCTATCTGTAAGTGTGCACTTACAGAGCAGAGGCATGCGTCTTCATGTAGTGTGTCACTTTGTTCAGCTTGGGGTGCCACACATCCCAGCGTTCCTTGGAAAGAGTACATGGCAGGGAGGTATCCTCCACCTCTAGAGGGAGGACGTGTCCTTGCCTACCCCACTCCTGCCCAGGGTCGACATCCCTTGAGTTGAACCTGCCCGCAAAGTTTGATGAGCATTTAATATCTGAGCGGATTGAGAAGTGGACTGTCTAGGTTAATGAGTTATTTGTGCTAACAGGAAGATTTGTGTGATCTTTGTAGCCAGTTTCCATCACTGTGGGATTCAGTCTAAGGCCACAAGGAGTTCGGGGCTCGAACCTCTAAAGCCCTGGGCCTCAGGCCATCGCTGCACACTTTGGTGCTTGGGGGTCTTTCTTTCTTTCTTTCCTTTTTTTTTTTTGTTTTGTTTTTTTTTGTTTTTAGTTTTTTTGTTTTTTGTTTTGTTTTGTTTTGTTTTTTGAAACAAGGTTTCTTTGTGTAGCCTTGGCTGTTCTAGACTCACTTTATAGACCAGGCTGGCCTTGAACTCACAGCGCTCTGCTTGCCTCTGCCTCCCCAGTGCTGGGATCAAAGGCGTGTGCCACCACGCCCAGCATAGGTTTTTCATTCTCACTATAACTTTTTTACTTTGGTTTCATGGATAGAAGGTTGAACTCAGGGCTTTGCATATGGTCCCCCACTATGATTTCCCCTACCCCTGCCATTCCTTTGTTTGTTTGTTTGTTTTGAGGTAGTGTGTCACTATATACAAGGTTAGGCTTGAACTCAGCCTCCCAAGAGCTAACATTACAAGCATACCCTAGCACAACCGGCTTCAGTAGCCTTTGTGCTAAAGGTTAGGAGAAACACAACCCCTGGGCCCACCGGTGCTCATTTTAGCTGGAGAGACATCAGGGCCAACCAAGAAGTCAGATGCTTTATAGTAAGGTGCGCAGTAGCAGGAGTGTTGCCCTGTCCTGTTGTTTAGGAAAGAACATGAGAGGCAGAGGCTAAAGGCAGTCCTGTCAGCACCGACGGCATGGAGCTGGGCCCGTGCCTGAAATCTGAAAGCATCCAATAGAAAGAAACGTTTTAAAGGAAGAAGAATCTATTTTGGCTCACAGTTTTAGGGGGGTCTTATTCCATGGTCAGCTGACACCATTGTTTCTGGACCAGTGGTGAGGCACAGCATCATGGCTTGTAAGGCACGAGAACAGAGCTGCTCCCCTCACAGCAGCCGGGAGACAGTGACTTCATGCTTCTTCGCCTGTTATCCCATCCAGGACCCCAGCCTGTCGGACAAGGTCTCTGGCATTCACAGGGAGAACCTCCTGCGTACTTCTCAGTCCAATCAAGTTGACAACAAGACAAACCATCACCCTGGAAATGGCCTTGGTTCTTTTCTGCTGGATCCTTCCTCTGGGTGACGTTCTGAAGGGCAGATCTGCTTCAACCAAACACCCAATTGTCTCGTTCAACTTAAAGCTTGTTTTCCCTTGATTGGTCTTGGCAATCACCTTTTCTCACCCTCTTCTTTTGCTTTTTTTTTTTTAATTATTTTTTTTTTTTTTGTGCTAGGCCCACAAACCCAGGACCTCACAAATGTTAGGTCAGTGTTTTATCCTTGAGAGACAGCCCAGCCTACCCGTTCTTCTTCTGTCCCTCTCGTGTCTTACTCCAGGGTGAGGTAGGAGAATCAAGATGGCTGAAGCAGAAACTTTACCCGTCCAGGACCACTGAGAAGAGCCATCGTGAGGTGGTACAAGGAACTCCTCAAAGTTTGCTACTTTTGTTTATTTTTGTTGTGGTGGTTGGTTTTTTTGTTTGTTTGTTTGTTTGTTTGTTTTGAGACAGAGTTTCTCTGTGTAGCCTTGGCTGTCCTGGATTCGCTTTGTAGACCAGGCTGGCCTCGAACTCACAGCGATCCGCCGGCCTCTGCCTCCCTGAGTGCTGGGATTACCAGTGTGTGTCAACGAGCCCAACTACTTTGCTACTTTTTGAAGACCACTGGGCTTAGCAAAGCCTGTGTCCCTGCAGCTCACTGCTTAGACCCCATGGTGGCTCCTGCTTGTTGCTAAGGCATATGTCCCCACCCCTACCCCGATGTCACTCACCCCGCCAACTCTGTAGTCATCTATCCTAGCAGGCAAGTCTCTTCTCTTGCCCTCAGCAGGAATGTGAAGACAGTTCTTCATTTCTCAGTGAGGCCAGGCCAACCCAGCGGAGTGCAGCTGTGAACCTTGCCAACCAGTGCCCTCGGGAGAGCCATCCAACGAACCCATCCCTGATTCATAGAGCTGTAAGCAAGCAAAACAGTGCTTGTTTGAAGCCCCTATATTTTTGGATTGTGTCTATGCTGCGGTATTATACCATATAGACAAGATGGTATTTGCGAGGCTGGGCGTGGTGGCACGGCCATGCAAGGACCCCAGTGCCTCAGAAGGGCAAAGCCTTCCCTTGTCTGTGTGCACATGCTGACAGTTAGGCAGAAAATGTGGATGGTAGCGTCTTCCCCCAGGATGTGTAAAGCCTAAAACTGTCCCCCCACAGAGACCACCCCGCTACCAAGATTAGCTGAACGTGCCTCTTTATTCAACTGTACACAATAAGCCTGCCTCCTCAATGCAGATGTACAAAATAAAATAGCGAGTTTGTAAGTGGCTGCGATGTGTCTCCACCGGAGGCCAGGGCTTCAGTTCTCGCTTTTCTGTATGTGTGCTGGTCCTTTCTTCGTTTTCTATTGCCCTAGTTAGGTCAGTCCCTGAGCCACGCTGGTTGTGACAGGATCCTCCTGGCCACATCTTCCATCTTCTTAGTCTGGAGCTTTAAATGTGTCCCACCACACCCAGTGCATGTGGTGCTAGGAATCATTAGGGTGCCACGCGTGCTAGGCAAGCATTCCACCACAAGCCCTCATGGCACTGAGGGCGCCCGTGTCTTTGTCTCATTTTTTTTTTTTTTTACAGCCAGCCAGGAGTGCCAGTATTAGTTTCGTGGGGCCGGCAAAACAATCGCTCTGAACTGGGGACATCAGACAATGGAAACATTATGTCATCACACTAGATGCTAGAATGCTGAAGACGGCCAGGCACGCTGGCCTCTGGGAGCTGGGTGGCGAAGCTTCCTTGCTTCTGCCTCTGGTATCTTGGGGATGCTTGGGATTGTAGATCCATCTCTCCAGTCGCGTCTCCATCACACCACCATCTTCCTGTGTGTGTGTCTCCAGGTCTCATTTTCCCTCCTCTTACCAAGTCACGCTAGTCTTGGAGCCCTTAGCTCATCCACTGTGACCTCATCTGAGCGAATTTCAAAGACCCTGTTACCAACCAAAGTCATGGTCTGAATTCCTAGTGGACTTGAATTTTGAGAAAGCTACTCTTCAACCCAGCCAAGTCCCCTGTTTAATTCTAAAAACTGAAAGGTATGATTTTCTGTGTTCAAATGAAAGCTTCAGGCAAGCGTTCACCGGGGAACGGAATGGGGTGGGAAGAGGTGGAGTCCAGTTGTGCCCCGCCCAGAAGCTCACGTCAAAACCTGCCCCTCACTATGGTGGACTGAAGAGATGGGGTCCTTTGCAAAGTGATTAAGCCCTCAGGGCTGAGCTCAACCCCTGCTTAACATACCGGAGTGAGGCCTTAGATTTGGTCCCAGCTAGAGGCATAGCTCAGGGGTATAACATGCTTAGTGTATACAAAGCCATGGGTTCGATCCTCACCTTCCCTTACCCCACATCAACAAGGATCAGCAGCCGGGGCGGGGGTGGGGTGGGGGGGTGGTTCCTGGGTCAGCTTCTCTTGGGGGTGTCCAGATGCAGCTTCACACCGGGCTGGAGTGGAGCCCGGAGCGGAGCCAGGAGTGGCTGGGGTCCATGGCATCCCGGTCTGGACGGTAAAGCCGAGGGGAGAAGTCCATTTCCAAGGTCTTTAGTGTTACTGCCTGGTCTGCCTCCTCCCTTTGGAGTGTCCCAGAAACGGACTGTACCAGATGAGTTAATGAAGGCATCTGTAGTGACCAGGAGCGCCGCCATTCTCCTCAGGCTCAATGAGGAAGCCACCAAGTAAGACGAAAACAGAGACAGAGCTGTCTTAAGTCACACAGAGACACCAGAGCTGATCTGTCTAGAGCACTTGGCTCCTCTCAAACTCAACTTTACACTCTTACGTTCTCCCCAGTTTCAAGACGTGAGTCCGACAGGCCTGAGCCTTTCCCTGCTATTCCATCACGATCCTGGTCCCTCGCAGGAAAGCTGCACACTTCTGCAGCTTGAAAGAGCTAGGATGGCTGGGCGGTGGTGGCGCAGGCCTTTAATCCCAGCACTTGGGAGGCAGAGGCAGGTGGATCTCTGCGAGTTCAAGGACAGCCTGGTCTACCAAGTGAGTCCAGGATAGTCAAGGCTACACGCAGAGAAACTCTGTCTCGAAAAAGAAAGAAAGAAAGAAAGAAAGAGCGAACGAACTAGAAGAACAAGTGGAGGAAAACCCACAGAGAGGAGCTCTGTAAGAATTAGTGCCTGGGGGCTGGAGAGATGGCTCAGAGGTTAAGAGCACTGTCTGCTCTTCCAAAGGTCCTGTGTTCAATTCCCAGCAACCACATGGTGGCTCACAACCATCGCTAATGAGATCTGGTGCCCTCTTCTGGTGCGAAGATATACATGCAGGCAGAACACTATATATATGTAATAAATAAATACATCTTAAAAAAAAAAAGAATTAGTGCCTGGGGGCCTGAGAGATAGATGGACAACACACTGCTCTTCCAGAGGACTCATCGTCAATTCCCAGTGCCCACATGATGCCTCATAGCTACTGTAACTTCTGTTCCAAGGGATCCAATGCCCTCTTCCAAGAGACCTGACACCCTCTTCTGACCTCCCAGGGCATGCGGCACACATATAGTGCAGACACACATGCAGACAAAACATTCATGTGCATTAAAAAAAAAATCAGAGCCTTCACTTGTGCTCTAGGATAGAAGGGAGGGATGCTAGAAAGTCCCCTTCCCCCATCCTTTTTTTTGTCCAAAGTTGTCCATTGCTTGGGCATTGGCAGTTAAAGAACGTAGACAATCCAGTGTCATTTTTCGTTACTGGCCATTACTTGGGGCCCACGGTGCAGGGAAGGCAATAGATAAACAACCGGTGCTAGGTCTGGGAACCAAATGACTGTAGCAAATTGTCACATTTCAACCAAAATGGAGAAGGTTTTACAAAGTAGCAACGGTCCTGCCTAACATAGCCCATCCTTGGCACCCCATCAGGGAGGTGGGATCCACACCCCTGCTCTGGGCAGCATGTTGACACACTCCCACTGTCTCAGCACCTGCTCCTCCTGTCTGGCCTGTGGGGGCTGGGGAAGGATGGACATGATGCCGCCAGTGAGAGAGGGGAGCAACCCGTCCTGTTGTCAGGCCATCACCAAGCCCTCTGCTCTGTGACTACGGCAGATAGAGACTTTAAATGGCAAACGTCACTAAGAGAAAGAACAGTCCCTGACTGACTGGAACTCAAAGGGAGTCTCCAGGATTCTGAGAACCATGTTCAGAACAAGAAGAGATGAGAGACCAAAGCTAGGGGAGGTCAGGGAAGAGCTCACAGGAGGAAAAAGGCAGGTGGGAATGGAAGGTGTGGTTTTTGCCACGTCTGTGTGCAGAAATCCCCAGCAGAGGCAGGCAGATGTCTGGGTTCAAGGCCAGCCTGGTCCAGGACAACCAAAGCTACACAGAGAAACCCTGTCTCCAAAAACCAAACACCAAAAAAGAAGGAGAAGAAGGTGGAAGAGGATAGCTAAAGCCTGGGGTGCCCCATGCTTGCCACTCCAGCACTCAGGAGGCAGAGGCCTGTGGCCATCGTGAGTTCAAGGCCAGCCTGGGCAACGGAGTGGCATCCTGCCACACAAAAAACCAAGCCTTGACAGCAAGACCCCCTGACCCCAGGATTAGGCAATCCAAAACGAATCCCCATCACTTTCTCACACACCCAGCTGAGGGCAGGATAAAGGGAAGCGCTCCTGTCTGCCTCAACCTGCATTTCCTTCACACTGACCTCATCATGCTCTTGCTCACCAGTCTTTCAGAACTTTTCTTTTTTTTTTTTTTTAAGATTTATTTATTTATTATATATACAGTGTTCTGCCTGTTTGTGCACCTACAGGCCAGAAGAGGACATCAGATGACATTATAGATGGCTGTGAGCCACCATGTGGTTGCTGGGAATTGAACTCAGGACCTCTGGAAGAGCAGTCAGTGCTCTTAACCCCTGAGCCATCTCTCCAGCCCCTCTTTCATGACTTTTCATTGTCTGGGGCAGGGTCTTGTCACGGAGCTCAGGCTGCTCTGGTACTCAATATGTAGAACATACAACAACCCTCCTGCCTCAGCCTCAGGAGTGCTGGGATTACAGGTGTGTATCACCAAGCCCTGCCACAATGCTTCGCTGTGACCATCAAGGACCCTGTGGGCCTCTCCTGGTCTCTCAGGCTGCTGAGTGTCATCCCCATTGGGCTGGATGTTCAAGTAGGCCTTTGTTAAACCAATGCTGACTGGGGCTGTCGCCAAGGGAGTCCGTGTGCAGCCCCTTTAGGTGACAGCCATATGCTGGGAGTATATGTCCCATGAGCAAGCATTCTAAGAGCTAGGTCAAAGGCACAAGTCATCCCGAGCTACCGTGTCATTTGTGGCTATTTAGGGTCCTATTTAGCCAGATGAGTCTCAGCTCAGATACAATGAAGGAGAATCATTTCCATCTTTCTCTCTTTAAAAACACACACACACACACACACACACACATATATATGCATACATACATACATATGCATATATATTCAGTGTGTGTGTGTGTGTGTGTGTGTGTGTGTGCAATGTGCAGGTGTGGTGTATGTGAGGGCATGATGATGTGGGGGAAGCATTTATGCCCCTGTGTGACTGTGGAGTCAGAGGACAACTTGATGATGTTAATACTCTCTTTCCACCTGTACACGAGTTCCGGGAATTGAACTCATGTCCACAGGCTGTGTGGAAAGCACCTTTGCCCACTAAGCCATGTCTTCGGCCCCTGTCTCTTGTAGACACAGATGAGGCGAGCGTTAGAACGCAGACTGGCCTGATGTCTTCCCTCCCAGTCACTTTGAGGCTTAATTATGAGCTTGTTCAAGCACTGGAAAGTGGCTGCTATTGATTCTGGTGTTTGAAAAGGAAGTTAAGTGGCCATATCAACACCACTTAGCCTGATAAAAAGGCTGGCAAACACAGGCTGAACCGTGCTCCAACAAGAAGCCTAGTCCTCCCATTGGGAGCTGCTGTCTGCTCCAGGTTTGGGAGCCACTGAGCCAGATGCCTGCAAGACTTGAGGTGCTGGCTGTGCTTCTTAGCCACCCGATTCCTCCACCATTACACGGCAGCCCAGACACCTCTAATATGAAGGCTTTCTGACATGAGCCCAAATCTATGATCTTTAAAATGTTTAAATCACATTTGTTAACATATTTGTGTGTGTGTGGATGTGTATATATGTGTGATATGTGCATGTGTGCCGTCTCTGTGCATCTATGAGTGTGTACATGTGTATATGTATATGTGTGTGCTTGTATGGGTGTTTCATGTGTATGTGTGTATCTGCGCCTCTGTATGTGCACATGTATGTGTGCACGTGTATATATGTCTGTATATGTTTAGGTCACAGGACAAGTTGTGAGAGTCAGTTCTCTCCTTCCATTGTGTGGGTCCTGGGAATTAAACTCAAATTCTTCAGATTGTCAAGGTTGGTGGCAAAGACTTTTATTTTACCCACTGAACCATCTCTCTGGCTTTTGGTGTGTGTGTGTGTGTGTGTGTGTGTGTGTGTGTGTGTGTGTGTGTGTGTATGAGGGGGGGTATGTTTGGAAGCTCATGCTTGCCATGGTACATGCCTCACCATGGGAGGACTTGGTCTTGTTGGAGCACAATTTGGCCCGTCTTCACTGGCTTTTTTTTTTTTTTATCAGCCTATCTAAGTGGTGCTGATAAGCCACTTAACTTCCTTTTCAAACACCAGAATCAACAGCGGCCACTTCCAGGGCTGAACAGTCACTGGCAGGAGTTAATTCTCCCTTTCCACCTCGTTGGTTCCAGAGACTGACGTCAGTCAGCAAGTGCCACTGACCTGTCACAGGGGCAATCTTAAAGTCATTTTCACCACAATTCTGTTGGCTCTGTTTCTTAACAATTAAACTTTATTATACAACCCAACTCGCTTACACAAAAGGGAAAAAAGGTTAAAGGGAGACAAGAGTGAACCTTCTGGTATCCGTTCCACCGGATGGGTCCCTAGGTGTCTCTGGCCTGCGCGCTGATCCTCTTCCCAATCCACATGCGCTCAAGCCCGGTCTGATCCTGCTGCTCCTCTCTGTCCTCCCCACCTGCCTGTCTCTCACACGCAAGGGGCGGTTTCCCTTGACCATTGAGGGTCGATTGGAAACACAATAGTCCAGGTGGAGTCCCTCAGTCCCCTTCCTGAATTCCAGGCCCAGGATGGCTCCACCCAGTCTATCTCAAGGTTAATCTCAGGGAGTATCCGTGGTGTGTCCAAGGGCAAAGCCCACCAAGACTGCTTTCACCTGTGACAAAGCTTACAATCCTTCCCACACAATTCCTTGTGGCACCTGGGGCCTGGCAACTTCTCCCTACAGTAGCCCTCTGTTCTCCAGACTCCTCTGCAGGGCTGGGATGCAGCTGGGGATAAAGCACTTGCCTAGCATTTGCAAGCCCTCCCCCCAGTTGAGCCCCCCCCCATTTGATCTCTAGCCCGTGGTCGGGGATGGAAGGGGGCTCATCTACATGTTTGCTCACATTTTAAGTTCATCTCAGCCGCCGTGGCTTATCCCACTGCAAATCTTTCTGCTGGGCCAGGGTTATTCTGAGAGAATCCTCTTGAAGACCAGAGACCGGAACTTCCTTCCTTCAGCACCCACTGTGGCTGAGGGCAGAACATGCTGCTTTCGAATCACCTCTTAGCAAAAGGGTTGTGTGAGAAGAAATCCACGGAGAATCAGACAGACGTGGCATCTGTGACTAAGGGCAGAAGCCTCTGAGAAATGAGGAGTGCGTAAGCCCCGCCCACTCCCTCCCCCTCCCCCTCCCCCCCTCTTGGTTTTGTAGCCAGGAAGAAGATAGAAAGTGAGCACTGAGCTGGGCCTGCACAGGCTTGACTTTCAGGCAGGAGCTGTGTGGCTCTGTGGCAGAGCTCGGGCTAGCATGTGTGAGGCCCTGCCTTAACCCAGCAACGTAAATAAACAGCTCCACTATTGGGATCGCTACGCGCTGACCTACCCACAACTGACACCCCTTTAAAGACTTGCGCCCCCTTCTCTTTTGCCCTCAGACTCTCCACGTATAGATTGTCCTTGGTTTAAATGGTGTAGGAGGCTGGGTGTGTGGTGTATCAGCGCCTGTAATCACGTAGGGGAGACTGCGTGAGTTGAAAGCCAGCCTGGGCTACAGTGTGAGTTCAAGGGCAGTCTGGGCTACAGGGTACAACGCTGTTAAAATAAATAACAAACAGTAACGAATAATAAACACTGGGGCCATCACCTATAACCATCTTCTTGGAGATTTCGCCTTTATTTCTGTGAGGTTCCTGTTGTTTATCCCCTTAATCTGTTTATCTTGCAGCAGCCTGCCACTGAACACAAGATGTTAGAAGGAAATGCTTTTCTTCCTCAACACGGCTTGCGTTCACGCATGCCTCAAGATTTTTCTTAAATCTTGTGTGTGGTGTGCGTATATGTGCATGACTGTGTTATGTGTTGGGGACGATACTTGCGTTGGGGTCAGAGGACACCCTCTGGTGTCAGTCTTCATGAGGCGGAGACTCTTTGTTGATAGGCCAGGCCAGCTGACCCTTGCACTCCGGAGACTTTTCCTGCCTTATGCATCCATCCATCTTGCCAGAGGCTTGCTGACATTACGGATGTGGGCTACTGTGCCGGGCTTGTTATACGGGTTCTAGGATTTCAATGTCAGTTCCTCACACTTGCACTGAAATTCTTTACACACTGAACCAGTCCAAAAGCCCTCACACCTCAGAGTCCCTATTTACCAGAGTCAGGTACGTTCTCAGGGTCCAAACAGTGCTGACAGATCGGGTCTCTAAGCACCTGCCTCCTCTCCTCTGAGAAACCCAGCTGTTGCCTGTGCTGGCTCATCACCAGCTCCCAGTGAGTCCCCAGCAGTGTTCCTAAACAGCAGGCGTGCTGGACTCGTGAGAAAGGAGGGCCCCTCAACCCAGAAAATGTCTCCATAAGATCCAACTGTAAGGCATTTCTTTTTTTTTGTTTGTTGGTTTTGATTTTGGTTTTGGTCTCCCCCCACCCCCCACAGGGTTTCACTGTGTAGCCCTGGGTGTCCTGGAACTCACTCTGTAGACCAGGCTGGCTTCAAACTCAGAGACCCACCGGCCTCTGCCTCCTGAGTGCCCAAACTGACTTGGAGCTCTAGATAGGCCAAGATGGCCTTGAGCCTGTAGTTCTCCCCATGCCTGAGTGGAAACCTTCACACTGCCAGAATAACCCCTTTTGTTGCTTTTTGGCATGTTGCTCCTCCCCTGAGGCAACACATGACAGTAAGTGGTAAAGGAACACCTTGAACGGCCGTGGGGGGGCAGGGAGGGGGCAGCAAGGGTCGGAGGTACCAGGATAGCAACAACTCTTTAAAAATATCTCCAAGTCAGCCGGACATGGTGGCACACGCCTTTAATCCCAGCACTTGCAAGGCAGAGGCAGGCGGATCACTGTGAGTTCGAGGCCAGCCTGGACTACAAAGTGAGTCCTGGACAGTCAAGGCTACACAGAGAAACCCTGTCTCGAAAAACAAAAACAAAAAACAAACAAACAAAAATGTCTCCAAGTCATCGCCTACCTGCCACAGGGGTGTGGCCCTGCCCAGGGCCATATAAAAGGACAGACCCTCCATGTGGCTTTCTCTGTCCCCCCTCTACCTGTTCCACCCTCTTACTTTCTCTCTCTCCCTCTTCTTTCTCTCTCTCTCTCTCTCTCTCTCTCTCGTGTACCCCTCCTCCCTTTCTTTCTCTCCCCATACTCACTTAATAAACCTCATATAATATAATAAAAATATATCTCCAAGTAATTTGCTATCACAACAAACGAAGAAACCCCCCAAACCAAAAAACATGTCTGACAAGATAGCTCGGCAGGTAAAGGCTCCGGCTTCTAGCCAGATGACCTGAGGTTAGTCCCTTGGACCTCACACGATGGAAGAGAACTGACTCCTGAAAGCATTCCTCTGCCTTCCAAATGGGAACTGTGGCATATGCACATAAATAAGTAAAAAAGAGTGTTAACAGTAAAGACAACAAGGGCTGGGACTATAGCTCAGTCGGTGCTCACTTACTATGCTTAAAGCCCTGGGTCAGTTGTGAGGCAGCATGTGGGTGTTAGGAACTGAACCCACGTTTTCTATAAGTGCTCTTAACCACAGAGCCATCTATCCATGACCCCCCCACCCCCACCCCTCTTAAATTATTATTATTATTATGTTCTTTGCACAGGTCCCTGTGCTTTAGCTCAGGCTTGCCTTGAACTTTAAGATCTGAGCTCAATCCTCCTGACTTAGTCTCTTGAATGTCAGGATCACAGGCAGGATGCCTGGTTTCTTCGTGGAGTTGGGGACATTGGAAAGGGTCCTGAGGTTCCTTGAATTTCCTTCCCCTCAGGCCAAGAGTTGGACCCAGATCATTGACATGGCTTCCTGCAGATGGAAGACTGGTGTGTGCAGTATTGTGAGCTGTAGGTAACTGAGAAGAAGCAGAGGCAAGCAAGGCTCTCTCTCCTTAGGCAGGCGTGGTGGTGCACGTCTTTAATCTCAGCACTCAGGAGGCAGAGGCAGGCAGATCGATGTGAGTTCGAGGCCAGCCTGGTCTACAAAGTGAGCCTAGGACAGCCACGACTACACAGAGAGACTCTGTCTTGAAAAAAACAAAAACAAAAACAAAAGCAAGGCTCTACCCTCATACTATCTGCCTAAAGGCAGGATGTACGTTTGTGGAGGTGTCCTTCTCTCTGTCAGAAAGAGCAAGTGTTAATCACCAGAGACCAGCAGACCTTGACCCCTCTAGGGGCACAGAGGGGGAATGCAGAACACTCTATGCCCACAAGTCTCCCACCCACCCCCCCTTTTTTTTTCAAGGCAGGGTTCTTCGTATATCCTTGGCTGTCCTAGACTTGCTTTGTAGGCCAGGTGGCCTCGAACTCAGAGATCCACCTGCCTCTTCCTCCAGGAGTGCTGAATTTAACAGGTGAGCGCCAACGCACCCAGTGTGAATCCTGCCTTTCTTGATGGCGCCATCTAGTGGTCTTCCCGCACCTGCCGCTCTAGGAGCTTGGAAGTCTCTGGTTACTGTGACTTCGGTAAGATGCCTTGCAGAGGCTGGCTCTAATCTCTCCCTTATGTTGCCGGCTTGGGCTGTTTCCACAGAGCAAGGCATTTTATCTGTGGTCAAGCTAATTTACAGTAGCAGTTGGAGAACTATAGAAAGAAAATGCCCCCCCGCCCCCCCAACTCTCCCCACCCCCAACATCCCCCCCACTGTCCCCCTCCCGTGGAAAGGCAGGTGAGAGCCTTTGGAGGGCCCAGGGAGTGCTCAGCGTGATGATCTGGCGCCAGTTCCTGAGTGGGTACACAGACAGAATCACTGTGCTGTCTCCTGTGTCTAACTGAAATATACCTGATGCCAAAAGCCTGCAGTCTCCATGGGAGGCAGAGGCAGGAGGATTCCCCACAGATTTGAGGCTACCCTGGTCTACCTAGCAAGATCCAGGCCAAACAGAGCTATAGTGTGAGGCTTTCTGAAAGGCACAAAAGGAAACAAATCTGGTGGGTTAGGAATCAAGACGGACTCCACCGATCCTTGCACTTAGGAGGCTGAGACAGGCTTAGGTTCCACAGTGAGTTTCGGGCCACCCTAGGCTACATTGTAAGAGCTGGTCTCAAAACAAAGCACAAGCTGGAGAGATGGCTCAGCAGGTAAAAGTGCTTCCTGCCAATCCTGGGGAGCTGAGTTCGATGCCCAGTAGCCACACAGTAGAAGGAGGTAACCAGCTCCCAAAAGATGTTCTCTGTTACCTACATCTATGTCACAGCACATGAGCCCTCCCACACACACAACATAAAAGCATGTAATTAAAATGAAAGACTTTCAACAAACAGTAGCAACAAAACAATGGGCAAACTGTGGGCCAGAGCCTGCAGATATTGATGGTTTGGATGGTCAGGCGGCATCATCATCATCATCATCATCATCATCATCTGTGAGGCCCCCAGTTGGCTGTAATCCATGGCCAGTACTGAGAAATGTATGAGCGCATCCCAGCACATCCTCCTGGGGATCAGATAATGACTAGGCAATGCTTACTTAGCCTTTGAAAGTACGGCTAGCTTCTGTGGGGGTTTGGGGGGGAGGGGAGCATGGGCATGGGGGAGGGGAGGAGGAAGACCAAGGCCTTCCCTTCCTACATATAGGAGTTCCCTGTATAATTCAACTGTACAGATCTTCCTAGGAGGCCCATCTGCCCATCTGCTCTGTTTAGATAGCTCCCCCAGGGCCAAAGTCAAAGGTGCAAGACCTCTGGCCATAGCATCAGCATGTGGGAACAGAGAACAGGCATTAGGACTGCAAGAACTCGCCTATAGGAAGTCAGTCAAAGCCCGCACTTGCCACTGAGATGCACAGATGGTTTGTCTAGGAGTGCCAGGGAGGAGTACCAGTGACATCTGTCCTCAGACACAGACACTTTAGACAGTTCAGTGAAGTGAAAGCCAGGATGACTTGGGCTGGGGAGCCCTGATAAATGCAGCATAAAAGCTTTGTGACTATGACCTGGGAAGTATTTACAGCCTTATTTATCACCGAACAGGGCTAAAGTCTTCAGAAATGGCTTTTCTGGCACCAGAAGCCCGATCAGCCGGCATACCTCTAAATTAAGTGAGGCAGACAGGCATTGAGTTACTGGGCACTAACTCACAGCTCAGTGTAAGGATGGAAACATCTTACAGTGTGGTCTTGCAACTGGACATTTCAGAGTGTCTACTGGACACCAGAAAAGAAGGGAAACTGAGGCCGTGTCTATTCAACCAGCTGTGGAGCGGCAGAAGGAGTGTACATCTTTCTGGAAGCCTAGGGCACAGCCACCCTTCTATTTCTTAGAGGTCACAGCCATTCCAAGCCACATTTGTTTTCATGAGTGGTTCCCCAAAACCTCCTAAGCAAACGGGGTTCCCCCCAAATTTCACCACCTTACCAGCAACTCATTCATTATATAGACCAGGATGGCCTCACTCTGTAGGCCAGGCTAGCCTCAAACTCACAAAGTTCCACCTGCCTCTCCCTCACAAGTTCTGGGAGTAAAGGCATGCAGCATAGTGCCTGACCAGAGAGAGGGGGTGGAGTGGGGTGGGGATGAAGCAAAGAATTTGTTTCTCAAAGGATCACCTGCCTCAAAGGAAAAAACAACCCCAGCATACATGGAATAAACGAAGGTTGAACTGACCGCAAATGAAGACAAAAATAATTGCTTCTGCCCCTGAAAAATGAGTAAAGGTCAAAGCTCTACCAGACATTTTTTGTTGTTGTTGATTTTATTTGGTTTGTTTGAGAAAGGGTCTAATGCAGCCCAGGCTGGTCTTGAACTCCTGATCCTCCTTGAAAGTGCTGCAATTACAGGCATGCATTATCATATTGGCCCAAGATCTATGTCTTTATCAATTACCTACAGTTTACTGAGCTGAAAAATTGTGCTAGAAATATCTGAACAGGGGCTGGAGAGATGGCTCAGTGAATAAGAGCACTGTCTGCTCTTCCAAAGGTCCTGAGTTCAATTCCCAGGAACCACACGGTGACTCACAACCATCTATAATGTGATCTGATGTCCTCTTCTGGCATGCAGAGGCATCAGAGGCATATGCATCTAGATAGAACACTCATACATAAAATAAATAAATAAAATCTAAAAACAAAAAAAGAAAGAAATATCTGAACATATGATGCACATATGTTCTGGAGGCATCTGTGAACCCACCTGCTCTGGAGGCATAAGATCATTTGAGCTCAGAAGCTGGAGAGAAAGATCCCAGCAGAGCCAGGAGCGCTATGCACACCTGTGGTTCCAGAGTCAGGAGCGTCACACGTACCTGTGGTCCCAGAGCCAAGAGTGTCACACATACCTGTTGACTCAGAGCCAGGATCCCCGTGCACACCTGTGGTCCCAGCACAGGAAGATGAGTCAGAGCACATTCTAGGCTACATAGTAAGACCCTCTCTCAAAACAAAAGAGCAACAGCCTGAGCCGGGAGGCGGCTCAGCAGGGAAAGAGTCTGCTGAGCAAGCAAGGGACTGTGAAGATCCCCAGCTCCAAAGTGAGGCTTGATGCCTGCAGCCATAATGCTGCAGGGGCAAAAGCAGCGAGATTTCTGTCACTGAAAAGCCAGCCATGCTAGACAACTTCAGACCTAGTGAGACATGCTGTCTCAAAACGTAAGGTACAAAGCAATCGAAGATGACAACAGACACACACTCACACACACACAGACACATACACACACAGACATATACACAGAGACACACAGATACACACACACAGACACACACAAACACACACAGACCACACAAACACACAGATACACACAGATTTGAACACACACAGAGACATACACGCAGACACACATAGACACATACACAGATAAAAATGTACACAGAGACACACATATGCACACACACAGATACACACAGACACAGATATATACACATAAACACGTACATACACAGAAACATACACACATATACACATACACATATACACACAGACACACACAGATACAGACACACATACGCACACACAAATACACAGACACACATATGCACACACACAGAGATATACACACATACACAAACACATGCACACACACATATGTATATACATACATACACAGACATATGCATAGACACACACAAAGACACACAGACACACATGAAACAAAACACTCTGAAGAGCACTAGAACCATGTAACCCTGAAAAGCTTGCTATTAGTGATGCAGTTTCTCTCAGAAACACTTTGTTTTCTACCTCGGATTCTTGAACTAGCCCTGCCAGTGTGCTTGACGCCTCCCTAACCACAGAGGCTTCACTGCTTCACCACACTCCATCAGAGCAGAGCCAGGCAGGAAGAGAGGAGACATCGCCTGACCTCGGCCCAGAAGGACTGGGGACTTGGGATCCAGGTGCCCCTCATTGTTAACCCAGAGAAAAAAGGTGGGGACAGGCAGCCCACGTCAAGGGAGCCTCTAACGTTTTCGACCCTTTAATACAGTTCCTCGGGCTGTGATGATTCCCAACCGTGAAATTATTTTCATTGCTACTTCCTAACTGTAATTTTGCTACTGTTTTGAATCATAATATAAATATCTGTGTGTTTTCCGATGGTCTTAGGTGACCCCTGTGAAAGGATCGTTGGACCCCCAAAGGGTCCAATGCACAGGTTGAGAACCACTGCTCTAGAGCCCCAGAACCAAGGATTTGTTCTGATGTTTGCTTGGGTTTTTTGTTTTTGTTTTTGTTTTTGGAGACAGGGTTTCTCTGTGTACCCTTAGCTGTCCTGGACCCACTTTGGTTAGACCAGGCTGGCCTCAAACCCAAAGCAATCCACCTGCCTCTGCCTCCCAAGTGCTGGGATTAAAGGCGTGCGCCACCATATCCGGCTCTGATGTTTGTTTTTTAAATTCAAAAGCTCTAGAAGTTAGAGAAATAAGAAATTGATAAACATAGGTATAGTGGCTATCATAGTTTTTGTCAACTTGGCACAAACTCGGACAATTCCTAGGAAGAGGAAATCTCTACTAAGAATTGTCTCCATCCGATTGGCTTGCGGGCATGTCTGTAGGACCTTTTCTTGATTGTCGATTGATGTGAGAGGGCCCAGCACCCACTGTGCAGGGTCCCATCTTGGGCAGATGGGCCTGGGCTATATAAGAAAGCAGGTTGAAGGCCGGGTGTGGTGGGCATGCCTTTAATCCCAGCACTCGGGAGGCAGAGGCAGGCAGATCTCTGGGTTCGAGGCCAACCTGGTCTACAAAGCGAGTCCAGGACAGCCAAGGCCACAAAGAGAAACCCTGTCTCATAAAACCAAAAGAAGAAGAAGAAGAAGAAGAAGAAGAAGAAGAAGAAGAAGAAGAAGAAGAAGAAGAAGAAGAAGAAGAAAGCAGGCTGAGCAAGCCAGAGACAGTGATCCTTCTCCACAGGCTCTGCTTCAACTCCTGCCCTTCCCAGTGAGGGACTGAGACCTGGAAATTGTAAGCTGAGATAAATTCATTCCTCTCCAAGTTGATTTTGGTCAGGGTTTTATCACAGAGTGCAAACTATGGCATTGGGCCATGCCTGTAATCCTAGCATTTGGAAGGCTAAGGCACCAGGATTGCCTAGAGTTCAAAGCCAGCCTAGCCTACACAGTGAGACCCAGTCTCAAAACAAAACAAAACCGAAAAAAAAAAACCAAACACCAGCCTCAATCCTCGGGGACTCTTCCTCTTGGTGTGGGCCCACCTTAGCTCTTTCCCATCCACCTTTTTCCCATCAGTCCTTTCTTCTATCCCATCTCCATTCCTTTGTGTCAGCTGCTGATGAGCTGAAACCCTTTCTACCAGGAACCTCCAGTGGCCACGCTAGGCTGGGGCTCACGTGGGCGATTCTCACCAACTTTCCTGTCCTCCAGCCCAGCCTCTCCGCACTCACTCTGACTCCTACAGCAACCTGCCTGCAACATCCTCTCCTCCCACTCTACCTCTACGCCCTGGGTGCTCCACCTCTAGGTGTGGACCCTGCTCCTCCTACCTCTTTCCTGAAGACTCTGCCAGTATCTCCTCTTAGCCCTTCTCTATTCTCTGTGTCGCACGCTAACCCACAAGGCCACTCTCTACAAGAGATGTTTTAGCCACCTGGAACACAGAGTGACCAATGGCAACCAAAGAAGGGAACATCTACCCAGCAAGGTCAAGGCCAGATATCTATCTACACCAAGAAACACCTCAACTGCCATCACTCCAGAGGCCTAGATCCCAGAACAAAACAAAAGCACCAACAGCCAGAATCCTCCAGAATCCAGTAACCCTACTATAACAGGCCCCGAGAAAAGCAATTTAAGTGAAATACACAATGAGGGCTTGAAGCAATTATAAATATGGTCAAGGACCTCAGAGAAGAGATGAACAAATGCCTTAACGAAGACCATGAAAACACAAACCGTTGAATGAAATAACAGAAACAGCTCAAGACATGAAAATAGAAATCAAATCCCCGAAGAAAAATAAAAATTGAAATAAAACTGAAAATGAAAAACTTGATGCCAAACAAAACCTCAGAGGTAAACCTCACCAACAGGTTACAAGACATGGAAGAGAGGATTTCAGGTCTTGAACACAAAGGAAATGTTAAATCTAAAAAAAAAAATCCAAGCATAAAACACTCAGAAAATATGGAACACTATTAAAAGACCAAACCTACAAATAATAGTGACAGAAGAAGAAGAAACCCAGGCCAAAAGCACAGAAAATATTTTTAACAAAATTATAGAAAAAAATATCCGTAATCTAAAGAAGGAGATGCCTACTAACATATAGAAACATAAAAGACACCAAACAGACCAGACCAGAAAAGAAATTTCCCACAACACATCATAATCAAGACACAAAATGTACAAAACAAAGAAAGGATATTAAAAGCTGCAAGGGAAAATACCAAGTAACATATAGAAAGCAGGCCCATTAGAATAACACTTGAGTTCTCAATTGAGACGCTAAAAAGACAGATGTTCTACAGACTCTCAGAGACCAAACCCATTGAAACTATCAATTAGAATTGAAGAAGAAAGAAAACCATTGCACAATAAAACCAAATGTAAGCAATTTCTACCTACAAACCCAGCTCTCTAGAAGGTACTAAAAGGAACACACCAGTCTGAAGAGGTAAACCACACATACTCAAGAAGACACAGGAGCGGGCATGGTGGTGCACGCCTTTAATCCCAGCACTCGGGAGGCAGAGGCAGGCGGATCCCTGTGAGTTCGAGGACAGCCTGGTCTACGAAGCAAGTCTAAGACAGCCAAGATAACATAGCGAAACCCTGTCTCGAAAACCAAAATAAGACACAGGAATAAACAATTCCAGAATAATAAATCAAAAGAGGAGGAAGCATGGTGGCGCACGGCTTTAATCCCAGCACTTGGGAGGCAGAGGCAGACAGATCGCTGTGAGTTCGAGGCCAGCCTGGTCTACAAAGTGAGTCCAGGACAGCCAAGGCTACACAGAGAAACCCTATCTTGGGTGAGGGGGAGGGGGAAGAGGGGAGAAGAACCTACATCACAACAACAAAATATTAGGAATCAATAAACACTGCTCATTGATAATTTTCAATATTAATGGCCTCAGTTCCACCAACAAAAAGACACAGACTAACAGACTGGATTTAAAAACAGGATCTGGGGCTGGAAAGATGGCTCAGTGGTTAAGAGTGCCACCTGCTCTTCCAGAGGTCCTGAGTTCAATTCCCAGCAACCACATAGTGGCTCACAGCCATCTAGAATGTAATCTGATGCCCTCTTCTGCAGATAAAGCACTCATATGCAATAAATAAAATAAATAAATCTTAAAAAAAAAAAACAGGATCTTTCTGCTGCATTCGAGAAACACAGCTTACCATCAAAGACAGACACGGCCTATGCAGAAACCTGTTACAGTTACTCTGCTAAAGAAACCTATGAGCAAAATGTCTCCTAATGACATACTGCTCATCCCATAGATCCGTGCCTTGCTCAACACATATCAAAGACGCGTCCTCCTGCAGCAGATGGGAATTAAGACAGAGCCACAGCTGGACAACATGCAGAGAGTGAGAGCCTTCGGAGCGCTCAGGCCTAAGTGGAACGTTGATGAGAACATTGCACCTCTTCCTTCAAGGCTCAGGGAGCTGCTGTAAGAGCCAGAGGTGACAGCTGGCTACAAGGAAACACAGTCTTCCAGACAAAACCGGCCTGACGCACGTACGAACTCACACAGATTATTGCAGCGTGTGTAAGACCTGCATGGGGTCAACCCAGTCAGGGTCCCAGGCCTGAGAAGGAGGGACTGGAAATGTGGTCCCATGCCCAAGCAAGAAGCCAGAGGCAACCAGTACCCACTGACAAAGGAAAAATCAGTTTTCTCCTGTGCAGCCGCGCCGGACCCACCATCCACACTTGAGGGCAGGCGCCATGCCCAGCAGTAGTGGGCAAAAAGCAAACTCAGTGGTACTTTTGTGGTCCTTGTTTCCATATTGCTTTGCTTTGGCATTCTTTGTTTTATCAGTCTTTTGCTTGTTTATTTTGATTTTTGGTAGAGTTTTGTTGTTTGTTTCTCTTTTTTGAAAGAGAAAGAAAAAAAATTAAACATAAAGTTGGGCAGAGAGGGAAGTGGGGGAGGATCTGGGAGGAATTGGCAGAGAGGAAAAGCAATCAAAATGTGGAATTTTTTTTTAGTTAAAAAAAGAAGAAAAAAATGTTTGTTGCAGATACAAATTCTCATGTAAGCCCTGCAATTCCTCAGAAACCAAGATAATCCAGGTAGCCATAATTTTTTTTTTTAATTACAAATAAAATAGTAATTTCCTTTAAAACACACAGCTCAAAACTAAAAGTGAGACAAAACAAATGAATGAAAGAAAAAGAAGGAAAAAGTAAATAAAGCTGATACTATTTCATTTTAAGATGGCTCTGGAATTTTTGGCCAATGGGTGGCAACCCACAGATGGGGGTGTGGGGGGCGTGATGGAGGGATAAAGGCACCAGTCCAATATCTGCAGGATTTTTCCATGCTTGGTATCTTTCCAGCCATTTCTCCTCCCCACCCACTCAGGGTGCCACCCTGCCCTTCTCACTGACTCAGGCCCCGTTCCTGGCCCCTCCCTCCCTCCTTCCCTCCCTCCCTCCCTCCGTCCCTCCCTCACTCCTACCCTCTCTCTAGACAGTGTGAGTGGCTAGAGATGAGCCTTGGTCCATCTTCTCTAGGCCAGATTTTCCTCCAGCTATGAGTATAGAGTAGCAGTGTGCAGGATGTGGGCTAGGAAACACCCACACACGGCTCAGCTGATTAGGAGTCCACTTGGGGGAGGGGTTACACATCCGCACGGGCTGCAACACCCCCCAGAAACTATGAGGGCACGTGTCATTTCAGGGGTGTGTCCATCAGGGCCTGCAGGCCTCCTCTGAGGCCCTCATGATGGAAAGGTTGAGTCATGACTGCTGAGCTGGCTTGCCAGGCCTGACACTGGCCAATAATTAACGTGACAATTGCCCTGCCGGCTTTGACTAGCTGCTGGGGCTACAAAGCGGGGCACACAGGGCCTGAAACCCTTCCCTGGCTCCCCTTTGTCCCCAGACTTTCTCTGATCCTGTCTCTACCCCCCACCTGCAAGTCTCCTGACACCAGAAAGGAGGAATCAGAAAGAGAGAGGTTAGAAGCACTTGGTTTCCAGTCCTAAATTCATCGGAGATGGCCAGCAAGGATGTTCATGAAAGAGCAATTGTTTGGCCCAGTGTTTTCTTCAGGCACCCCGCCCAGTGGTAAACCGGGAAGCCAGGTCAGCAGCCACATCCTACCGGGACACCGATTGCTTGCTACTGACCCCTCCTGGAGTGCTGAGGACTGCAGGGTGAAGAGGCCCACAGAAAGGAAAACAAAAAACAAAGGAAAAATGGTTCTGGGTTTAATGTTCATATTACCGTTCTGTTGAGACCTGAACTCAATATGTCCAGTCCCCCAAGAAGATTCCAGGCTACAGATGTGAACCACTAAGCCTGGCATTAGTCCTAGGAATTCTGTTCCTTAAACCGGCTGCTCAGCCCGGCGTGGTGGCGCACGTCTTTAATCCCAGCATTCGGGAGGCAGAGGCAGGTGGATCACTATGAGTTTGAGGCCAGCCTGGTCTACAAAGCGAGTCTAGAACAGCAAAGACTACACAGAGAAACTCTGTCTCAAAACAAAACAAAACAAAACAAAACAAACCAGCTGCTCATTGTGGTCCAGGCCACATTGACACTCAGCAATCTTCCTGCCTCAGCTTCTTGAGTGCTGGTATTGCTAACACAGCTTGGTTTGGTCCTGGATTCTTTTGATTTTAATTTTATGTGTGTGAGTGTTTTTGCAGGCATGTATGCCAAACCGCCTGCGTGCCTGGTGCCTTCAGAGGTCAGAAGAGAGTGTTGGATTCCCTGAAATTACAGTTGCAGCTGGTTGTGAGCCACCATGTAGGTGCTGGAAATTGAGCCCAGGACCTCTGGAAGAGCCTCCGTTGCTCCTAACTGTTGAGCCCATCTCTCCAGCCTCTCTCCTGAATCCCTAAGTCCAGCTCCTGTTTGGGGGAGGATGGCATCTGTGAGGCTCACACAGGGCATTCTTCTGCTCCTAGGGTCTTCCCTTATCTGTCACACCAGACTTTTCACTCAAATCTCCCTTCTGTTTGGTCTTGCAGAAAACGGGGCGTCACTGAGTCTCTAGGCGAATCACACAGCATTTAGTTAAGTCCCAGTCAAGACTGGTGGACACCGGATACCATAACGGCCAGGGTTTCAGTTATTGGGTCTTTCCCAACCA
Source organism: Acomys minous (assembly GCF_964271855.1). Taxonomy (NCBI): domain Eukaryota; kingdom Metazoa; phylum Chordata; class Mammalia; order Rodentia; family Muridae; genus Acomys; species Acomys minous. The sequence continues at coordinate 50,017,306 of NC_140491.1, read as the reverse complement.
GTCGAGTGGGCTCATGGTGGGGTCAGCCACTGTTCCGGGTTTCCCAGGTCAGTGCTGGGGAAAGTCGGCTCATTCTGAAGCTCCGGGGTCTGAGGTGAACCAAGCCTGCTGTTATCTAACTCAAAGGTGGGAGCAGCCAGAATAGAGATGTGCTGTTGTCTCCTGGGTGAGGGTGCTGGGGACAAGGACAAGAGGATGCAACAAGGGAGGAGTGACAGTCAACAACCGTGGGAGGACATGAGATGAACAACGCAAGAAGACCAGATGAGCTGTGAAGAGCTGTGTTAATTAAATAAGTAAATCTAAAAAAAATTTTTAAATAAAAGTTTTTTTGATTTGTCAATTTTTCTTTTTTCTTTTTCTTTCTTTCTTTTTTCTTTTTGTTTATCTTGAGACAGAGTCTTTCTGTGTTAGCCTTGGCTGTCCGGGACTCGCTTTGTAGACCAGGCTGGCCTCGAACTCACAGTGATCCACCTGCCTCTGTCTCCCGAGTGCTGGGATTAAAGACATGTGCTACCACGCCCGGACCATCAAATTTTCTTAACTTCCTACTCTGGCCAAATATGTTGATCCTTGACTTTCCCTGTCCTTAGAATGTTTTTCCCCCATCCCACTGCCTGCCCTGTCACCTAGCAGGTAGATGACCCGGCCTGCCGGGGTTTGATGAACGCTCTGGAGGAGAATTCTCCTGTATAGGGACAGAACACAAGACAGGGAGAAGGGAAGTGAGTCTTTGATCAAGCCCCGTTTATTGAAAAATTTCACAGAGTTTTTATAGGTACTGGGGTATGGGTATTTGCCTAAGCGAGGGTTGCTATGGATACCTAACTCTGGAATGCTCCGGCAGGTGTCTACCTTTACAGCTGCTATAATCAAAGAAGATGGAGAAATTCCGGAGAGAAAGGGAAGTTGTAAAAGATCTGGTTAGTCAGGAAAAAGTTCCTGGAACTGCTGCTCCCAGGCAGCTGGCCTTTAATCTGATTTTACCAGTAGTCTTACTGGAAAAGCTAGTTTATAGCCAGAAAGGAGTAGCTCTTACTGTGAGCTCGGGGGTCTTAAAATGACCGTCCCCCACAATAAACCACAGCAGGTGTCTAACTGCTGAACCACGACAGGGTCAGCTGGTTTCTGGTAAATGACAGACTGCTGGAGAAATAGGAACCCAGGCTCTGACAAGATGGAAGAACATTGGCCATATAGCCCGTCCCCAACAGGTAGCCAGACCCTACCCAACCATCCAGGCCAAGCACAGACTCGGTTGCTTCGTCTACATCAGTCTACGTTGTGCATTAGTATGTGAAGACATCTTTATCCAGGTCACCTGTCCTTGCTGAGCTCCAGCCTACAGGCGTCTCCTTGAGAGAGGGTCTCCATCCTTACACTGGAAGGCCACTCACAATGGCTCACATTCACGGGGGGGAGGGGGGGGTGCTCCATGCCACCTCCCAGCTGCTAGGTTGATTAATAGGGTGTTCCCAGGCCGAAGAGGGAGTTTAATCAACAGGCTTTTAAATCTAAATCTACTTTCTCTCAGGAAAGGAGCCAGAGAAAAATCAAGGGGAGAGGCTGGCCCTGAGCCCAAAGGGACTCTGCTGGGCAGCCTGGGAGAGCAACAAGGAGTCCCCCTCAACGGACGACGGACAGGTTAGGTGACACACTGTCACTGTTGTAAAATAGAGTTTCAGTCTCACCTCTGTTGGGCGCCGCTTTTGGCATCCATATCTCGTGGCTGTGGGATGCGAGTGTGACTTGCAGGCAGAGTTTCCCTCTGTAGCGTAGGTTGGCCTTGAACTTGTGATCCTTTTACTCTGGCTTCCTGAGTGCTGGGACTACTGTTTCCTCACTTCTCCTCCTCCTCTTCTTCCTCCTCCTCCTCCTCCTCCTCCTGCTGCTGCTGCTGCTGCTGCTGAAGCTGCTGAGCTGCTGGGGAACCCAGGCCCTCCCCTGTGGTAGCATCACAGAACTCTGTCCCCAACCTTACTGTTTCTATTCTCAGTGATCGCTTAGTACAAAGGGGTCTGACTTTCTCCTGTTATTTTTTGATTTCCCAAGAGCCTTGAAGATCCAGAGGCCTCTGTATCCATTCTTAGTTACATAAATTTCTTTGCAGTTCTTACCGTGCGCCAGCTCCACTTGTTTGTTTTATAACCAGTCAGCAAACATTTGTTAAGCTCTGCCTTTTGGGAGACGCTTTTTGAAGAAGCAGAAGGATTAGCTTCAGGCTTTGACGGCGCAGGAGGCCTCAGGTGGGCTAGCACCTGCAGCCAGCAGCAAAGGAACTGCGGGCAGACTGCCCTGTCCCCTCCCCTCAAATTCCACTCAGAGATTTCAGCACCAGGGCAGCTGGCTGACTGGGTGGCTGGGTGGCTGGACCCATCGGTCTCTGCTTATTTCCTTTGGAACGCCACTAGCTTGGATGGACATAGGTGCCTCTGGCTGTAAGGAGGAATGAAGGCGTGATCCAAAACCACACTGTAGAAGAGCGGCTAGTTTGAGAGAAACAAATTAATAACAGAAAGATGAACACTCTGGAAAGACGTAGGCAGAGATGGATGGATTTTAGGTCTTGGTCTACGAGGACTCCCCAAGACCAGCTGCAGCTTGAAACGTTCCACAGATGGTACATGAGACAATGCATACCCTTTATCTTCCTGTAGCTGGGACAGGCCGCTTTGTACCCTGTATAGCTGTTACGGCATTCAGGGTCATAGCCTGTACACCAAATAGCCAGGTTTGGCTGCCCACCCTCAGTACACTAGTTAAAATAGCCAAGTTAGTGGTGAGCTGCAGAAAAGGGTTCTCGGGTGCTGGATTCGCCCGCCTTAGGGCTGAGCCACTGTGTCCAGCCTGAGGTGGTATGGGCACCTCACAGGCCAGGCGGTTTACTGGAAATGCTCTCCTGCTGGATTCCTGGGACATCCTGCTGTAGGCCTCCTCCCTTCCAAGCCCCAGAGCCTCTGAGTCTCTGATTCTTGCTCCAGGAAGGAGCCCAGGCAGCTAAGCCACTCTGTCCGGTCTGTTTCCCATCGGTTACTGTGTGTGACAAACACAACTAAAAGCAGCTTGGGGCTGGGCGGGGGTGGGGGCAGGGGGAGGGGTTGGGGGGAGGGCCTTGCATTTATGCTTTTTGTTAACAGTCCATCACTTAAGGAAGTCAGAGCAGGAACTTGAAAGCAGGAACCACACTTGCTGGCTGCCTCACAGGTCCATCTGTCCATCCATCGGTCCGTGCTTAGTTACTTTCTTCTCCAGCCTGAGGACCACCCACTCTGGGAGTGGTGTCACCCGACATGGACTGGGCTCTCCCACATCAGTTAGCAACCAAGGCATTTCCCCATGTACATGTCCACAGGCTAATGTGACCTGGGCAGTCCCTGACTTGAGACTTCCTTCTCAGATGATGAGGCTATGTCAGGTCAGCAGTGAGCGCTAACCAGGGACAGACCTCAATTTTGAACTTTCCAAGATCTGTATTTGACACCCAGCAGCTGTGAAGTTCAAACTAGACAAAAGCAAGGCTCTGGACGTTTATGAGACACACACCACACGCATGCGTGCTCACACACACACACACACACGTGCGCGCGCACCACACACACATACCACACACACACACACACACACACACACACGTGCGCGCGCACCACACACACATACCACACACACACCACATGCACACACACACACACACACACACAAACATCACACACACATACCACATACACACCACACACACACACTATACACATACTACATATATACACTACACGCACATACACACACACAAACACACTACACACATACCACATACACCCCACACACACACTACACCCACACACTACACAGACACATACCACACACACACCACACACACACTTCATACAAACCACACGCACCACACAGACACATACCACATACACACCACACACATACCACACATACACCATATACACACATACCATATACACACCACACACACACTACACACACACTACACACACCAAACACACTCACATGTAACACAGACATGCCAGGGGCAGGCCTCCTGCAACCCTGGAGGTTTTCACAAGGCAGTATTTGTGTTTTTTGTTTGTTTTTGTTTTTGTTTTGGGGGTTTTCTTTGGTGTTTTTTGTTTGGTTGGTTGGTTTGGTTTTTCCACACAAGTTTTTCTTTTTGTAGCCCTGGCTGTCCTGGACTCGCTTTGTAGATCAGGCTGGACTCATATTCACAGAGAACCTCCTGCCTCTGCCTCCCGGAGTGCTGGGATCACAGGCCTGCGCCACCGTGCCTGGCAGTATTTATATCTACTGCTTGCTTGGCCTCCTGAGATCTGCTGGGCAAGAGCCAGCCTCCTTCCTGTCCCTGCTCTTCTTACTACACCTAGGTGGGGCTTGGGCAGCCTTCCCAGACTCGTCTGTGACTCAGTGAAAGCTGGCGGCCACTTCCTTACGTCACCCACCCACATTCACGTTCCAATGGCCGGCTCGCTAGCTGCTGGAACTTGACCCACAGGCCTTGGCCTCCGCGTAGAGTAAATAGTCATCTCTTCGTGGGACAAGTGACCTCTTCGGATCCTTCCCCTTGACCCCTGGATGGCCTGCGACTCTCGAAGGGGAGATTGCGCCCCAGTGCTGGGACTTCGTGTGGTGCTAAGTAAAAACAGTTTTAAAAAATGATTTAGAAGGGCCTGGGATACAGCTTGGTGGCGTAGAGCGCTTGTTTAGCAAGCGTGAGGACCTGTGTTCAGTACCTCATACCACCAAAGGAGGGCGCCATTAACGTGGCTGGAGACGTAGCTCACGCTAGAGCAGTTGGCTAGCACTCTGGGAACCCTGTGTCCAATTTCCTCAACCGAATGAAGGCAGGCTTTGTGGTTCACGTCTGTACTATAGCACTGGAGAGATGCTGAGGCAGGAGGATCTGTCCAGGAGCATCCTTAGTTACATAATGAGCCAGAGACCAGTTTAAGCTACATAAAGCCTTGCCTCAAAAAAATAAAATATAATATAAAATTCAGTCATTTTTTTTGCTCAAAAAGCAAAAAACGGCCCAGCTGGAAATGGACAGCGCTCCTTTGGCTAGCCTTTTCCCGGGAATTCTTTAGGTGTTCACAATTCTCTCAGTCAACAAAGAGTTAACACGAATTTGCATAAGCCCAGGACTAGTGCATCTGCTTAAATAAAGTATCAGGTCCCCAGACCATCTCTATCATTTTGTTCCTCAGCTTCGGCTTCTGGAGATTTACAAAAAGGCTGCTGCTCACTCTTCCTGCTCTCACTGTGGCCTCTGGACAGAAGAAAGAGGAAGGGCAAGAGACATGCCACTTCCCTTTTCTAAAAAACACCAGAAAAGGCTTTCCCAGAAGCCTCGCTTGGCTGAATCTGCCTACACTCCTTTGCACAGCCAGGTGTCACAGCCTCCTCCCTGGTAAGGCACCTGTGGGGAAGAGGAGAGAAACGGTGGTGGATGGGTGGTGGGTGGTGGGGCGATGTGAGCACTTACTGTGTGTGCAAAGGCTTTTGCACCCAGTAGGGATCCGGTGGGGAGGGCTGGCAGTGTGTCCACACTTATGTCCAAACCTCCAGCCACCCTTGGGTGATCGCTCCAGGGGTGGGGTGATCATGTGGATGGTAGCCATGTCATTAACTACTTGCTAATGTTCTGATAAGAGGCAATTATCAGTTCCAGAGGGACCACTCTGCTTCCCAGACAGCTGAGCTGAGTTTGCTGGGAGGATGGAGTGGCTCACCGGAACCAGAAAGCAAGATGGGAGGTAGGGACTGAGAAAGATGCCTCTGCCAAAGGCCAGTATCCTAAAGGCAGAACCCTCATCCTAACCAGTAGCCTAGCCAGGTTCTCAAATGCAGGGGGAGAAGTCAGGCTGGGTCAAGGTGGCTTTGGGGAACAGGCACCTCTTTGGCAGTATCTTTTCAGGGCCCCTGACCTTAATTTTGCCTCATGTTTCCATCCTAGGCAGCTCAATGAATATAGCTTCCAAATTCCTTTTGGGGGAGTGTGTGGGGGGAATGGTGAAAACTACACAGAGACCGTGCCTGCTGCTCTCTACAGCGGTAGGTTACAAAAAAAGTCACTGTGCCTCCTCATTCTGTGTCCCATTGGAGGCAGCCGCTTCTCCACTGTGATTTACTCAGGCTAGCAGAAGGCGCTAGCGGCCTTGCTCCAGCTGTTAATCCCACCAGGCAAGAATAAGACCACTATTACATTTTTTTTTTTTCGAGACAGGGTTTCTCTGTGTAGCCTTAGCTGTCCTGGACTTGCTTTGTAGACCAGGCTGGCCTCGAACTCACAGTGATCCACCTCCCTCTGCCTCCCAAGTGCTGGGATTAAATACCTGTGCCACCATACCCTGCCACTATCACAATTTTTGAGCCAGATTGAAGCTAGCTTTATTAAATGCCCCGGCCTGCGGGGTTCGACTAAAACTCGGGAGGAAGTTCACCTGTGGAAAATGCAAGACACAAAGAAGGAGAGCAAGTCTGATTGATCAAATTCTCAAACTTTATTAGTCAGGCAGCAGCTTTTATAAGACAGAAGGCAGGGAAGCATATTGCTTTAGCAACCAACCCAGCTGCAGGCTTTTCTCAAAACACAAGGAATTCCAGGCAGGATCATAATGTCCTGCCACACAGGGCATCTTGCTTTGTCTTCATCTAGCTTTATTCTAACTGCTGACTCACAACAGGGTCGCTCCATCCCTATCTGTCTTTAGTCTAACTGCTGACCCACAACAGGTTCAGCTAGTTTCTGGTGAAAGGCAAGCTCTGGGAAAGACAGAGACTTAAAGGTGCAGACTTGGACAAGATGGCTGAACACTGGCCATACGGCCTATTGTCCCCAACAATTAAATTCTGGCCAGGACGATGGATACTGGAGTCAGAGGTTTATAAAGGCAAACCCCACAAGACTGTATGCTTCCTGCCTTCGTCCAATTGGGGGCATGCACACATCCTGACGTACCTCCTGCCTACGTGTGATCAAGCACATCCTGCGCAGTTGGGGAAAACAAGCTTCTTCAGAGACTTGAAAACAAGTGGCTTGTTTTACATGAACGGCCCCCAGCATTCCAGGAAGTCCTTGGCGAGCAGGGCTTACAGGTTAAGGGCACCTGCTTTATAGATCTCTCTCTCTCTCTCTCTCTCTCTCTCTCTCTCTCTCTCTTTCTCTCTTTCTCTCTCTCTCTCTCCCTCCCTCCCTCCCCAAGACAGGGTTTCTCTGTATAGCCTTGGCTGTCAAGGACTCATTTTGTAAACTCTTTTTTTTTTAAAAGATTTATCTATTTTATTTATTGTGTATGAGAGCTTTATCTGCAGAAGAGGGCATCATATCATAGATGGGTTGTGAGCCACCATGTGGTTGCTGGGAATTGAACTCAGGACCTCTGGAAGAGCTGGCAGTGCTCTTAACCTCTGAGCCATCTCTCCAGCCCAAAGACTCATTTTGTAGACCAGGTTGTCCTCAAACTCACAGAGATCTCTGCCTGCCTTTGCCACCCAAAATGCTGGGATTGCAGGTGTGCACCACCCCACCAGCTCTGTTTTATAGAGCTCTTAAGCACAGTAATTGAAGTTTGAAATGTAACTTTAGCCTTCACACAGCCCCTCAGCCCTTTGCCTGATCTCTGTCCAGGAAGGCCTAAGAGCAGGCCTGGACCAGCCAGACGCAGCACACAGCAGCTGTCTAAGCGAGACTCTCTTATTCAGTGTGACCATGTCCTTTAAAGTTCACGTCTTAACAAAGTGAACCCCCAGATTCACTACAGTATCAGGAGCTGGGTGTAGTAAAAGAAAACGTGATCGCGTCCCTTCCCGGAGGGAGCTATAAAATGGAACTGGGCCTCCTGCCCACTCTCTCTTGCCCACACCAGATGCAGCGTCATCCTCTTAGACTTCCCAGCCTCCAGAACCACACATGAAGTAAATGTCTTTTCTTGACAAATCGCATCGTTTAGGGCTTTCTGTTTTAGAAGTAGGAAACAGATCACAGAACCATCCAGTCCAGCTCACTGGCTCCATAGCTGACTCTGGCTATAACACGGGGGTGGGGGGTGGGGGGTGGGGGGGGGAGAGCAGGGGGGGCGGGGGGCTGCAGAACCTTGAACTCAACCCGGGCGCCTGCTTCAGACCCAAGGTTAGGGGTGGCTTGTGTATATGAGCCACTTCTCTGTTGCTGTGATCAAAGAGACCATGACCGAGGCAATTTATAGAAGGAGGTGTTTATTTGAGCTTCTAGAGGGCAAGATGCCGTCCTGGTGGGGAGGCAGGGCAGCGGGCAGGCGTGGTGGCTGGAACAGAAAGCTGAGAGCTCACACCTCAGCCACAAGCACGGAAGCAGACAGAGTGAGCCTAAATAATACCAAAGCCGCCCCCTCCCCCATGACATGCTTTCTCTAACAACGCTGCATATCTCAAAGGTCCCCCCAAAACAGCTGAGGACCAAGCGTTCACATACTTGAGCCTATAGGGGATATTTCTCATGCAGAACACTAGAGCTTCTCAAACGGAAAGAGCTAGCTGGCAGATTACTGTGGCCTGACTCTGACACTGGCTACGTATGCACTTTATGTGTCTGAGTAAGCAACTGATTTAATTTTGAAACAGGGTCTCATGTAGCCCAAGCTGGACTCGAACTCATTATATGGGTGTCTTAGGGTTTCTCTTGCTATGAAGAGACACCACGACCAAGGCAACTCTTTTTTTTTTTTTTTTTTTGGTTTTGTTTTGTTTGTTTCTCAAGACAGGGTTTCTCTGTGTAGCCTTGGTTGTCCTGGACTCACTTTGCAGACCAGGCTGGCCTCGAACTCACAGCGATCCACCTGCCTCTGCCTCCCCAGTGCTGAGATTAAAGGCGTGTGCCACCACGCCCAGCTGGCAACTCTTATAAAAGCCAGTATTTAACGGGGGCCCTGCTTACAGTTTCAGAGGGTTAGCCCACTATCATGGCAGCATGCAGGCAGGAGCTGAGAGCTACAACATGATTTATAGGCAGAGAGGGAGGGAGAGAGAGAGAGAGAGAGAGAGAGAGAGAGAGAGAGAGAGAGAGAAGGAGGAGGAGGAGGAGGAGGAGGAGGAGGAGGAGGAGGGGGAGGAGGAGTGGTGTCTGGGCCTGGCATTGGCTTTTGAAACTTCAAAGCCCACCCCAGTGACACCTCTCCAACAAGACCACATCTCCTAATCCGCCAACGTCTAAGCATGCAAATATATGCAAATATATGCGCCTGTGGAGGCCAGTCTCATTCAAACCACCACTGTGGGTAAGACTGGCCTTGAACTCCTGATCCTCTTGCCTCTCTCTCCCAAGTGCTGAGCTTAAGTGTGCGCCACCACAGCCGGCACTTATTTATCTAATTGTAGGCAGGGTCTCTCTGTGTGCTCAGTTGGCCTCCAGCTTCTGCTCCCCTTGCCTCAGCTGATGGCTTTTGGCTACACTGACACCTCTCCGTGTGCACATCACTCTGTAATTGATTCTTCCTGCCTGCCATTCCAATGGGATTTCTTTCTTTATTTCTTTAAAGATAAATTTATTACATATACAGTGTTCTGCCTGCATGTACCACCTGCACACTGGAAGAGGGAACATTATCTCATGATAGATGGTTATGAGCCATCATGTGGTCACTGGGAACTGAACTCAGGACCTCTGGAAGAGCAGACGGTGCTCTTAACCACTGAGCCATCTCTCCAGCCACCCTCCCCCAGTCCATGGGACTTCTGTATGGTCAGTGACTTCAACGAGCTTCTAGCCTTTGCCAACCATGCTAACTAGTGAGATGCTTTTACTTTTCCTGTCTCTAGTCACTTAAGAATGTGTGGGTTAAGGGAGAGGCACCCTGGTTGGAAGCCACCAGCTCTCAGTATGGAGGCAGCACGCATGACAGGAAGGCTGCTTGCTGGTGTTGAGCTGACTATGCTCCTGGTTGTCAGGGACTGAGGGAAGACCCTGAAGGCCACTCACCCTTTCCACCAAGGGAGCTGGCATGAAACACTAGCTTCTTTCTTTGAAGAAAGAAATATGAATAGGTGGAAGGTGGTAGCTGAAGGCTCTTGGCAGGATGACAGCCACCAAAGCAGTGACCATAAGGGATGCCACCCTCATGCCAAGGAGGATGATACTGCCTCTGGCTGGATGCCACCTGCCACGGTATGCACGCTCTCATGCTGGCTGTCGTGTGGGTCACAAGGACAGCTGGCCACTATTCAGGGGGCAATAGACTCTTAAGAAAGTCAAGGTTTCTTCCCTTGGATAATAGCTTCAATGTAAAGCCACAGATCTGTGTGGGGCATGCTATACAGGAGCATCTGCAGGATTTGACTCCCTTTCTTCCTTTGCCAGCCTCCTTTGATGCTGCTGTCAAGCATACTCAGTTCATACAACACACACCCCTCGGTAACGGCTCCGGAGCTGCCTACCCAGGGAGGACATGCATAGAGCCGAGGCATGGATATTTCCCCCCTCCCCCCTTTCTCTCTCTCTCTTGAGTCTTACTAGGCAGCTTGGAATTCACTATGGAGACCAGGCTGGCCTTGACCTCCCAGAGATCCTCCTGCCTCTGCCTCTCAGTGCTTAGCTTAAAGCTGTGCACCACCACATCTGGTCTGGCATGATTATTCCTAAGAAGGCCAGAATTAACCTGTTCATCATGGGTCTCTCTCTAGATTCACCCTCTGTGTAATGACTAAAAAAATAAGATGCCAGGCAACAGATCTGATATGGAGAAGTTTATTATAGTGGTAGGGGGTACCCGGAGAGAAGAGAGAGACAGAGAGAGACAGAGACAGAGAGAGACAGAGAGAGAGAGAGAGAGAGCACAAGAGAGGAGAAAGATAAGAGAGCTAAGAGGGAGGGATGAGGTGAGTTTGTCCTTTTATATACTGGGCAGGGACACACCTAGTGGCAGGTAGGTAATGATGTCACAGGTTGCTAGGCCGACTTGCGGCAGTATGCTAACACTCTGGGCAGCACATGGAACTGGTCAATTTTCTTTGGGACTTGGAAGTTGATTTTAATGTTTAACATAAAAGGCATTCTTCCGATTACGAAAGACCCATGAAACACAGGCTGCAACAACAAGAAACCAAAAGCACTGGGCTGGGTTTGTTTCCTTCGTGATCTACGGGCCTCTGCAGAGCTCTTAGAGCGTGCGACCCAAGGGCAGCCTTGCTTCTGGTGGAAGGTGGCTGGCCATTCAGTGGGTATGGGGGGGGCGGCAGATGTTGTTGACTACTTATCTTAAGTGACAAAATCAGAAGAGAAGGGAATAGCAAAACGAAACAAACAAAGCCATCAGTAGTGTGCAAACAATCTGTGTTTTATATCAAACTTCCTACAAGGGAGAAGGGCCACACTGGCTGGCAGGATGTGGGAAGACCTCCCCTTCCCTCCCCCACAGGTAGCCCATGCCTCTCCCCGGGCGCCTGCTGGCCCTGAGAGGCTACACAGGGAAACCTTGTCTCAAACAAACACAAAAACAAACAAACAAAAAAAAAAAAAAAAAGAAAGAAAGAAAGAAAGAAAAAGAAAAAGAAAAAGAAAGAAGAAACAACAGTAACAAGCATGAATCATTCCTCTCTGCTGTGTGATGAATTAGCCCTAAACTTAGTTACTCAACAGGCTGGGGTGCTGTCCTGTTGTTCAGGCTGGCTTCAAACTCCTGGACTCAAGCAATCCTTTTGCCTCAGGCTCCTCAGTAGCTGGGTTGTACACCCCTGTGCCTGGTAGGATCAGACTGGGCTACATCACACGTTCTGTGTGTGGCCGATTCAGACACTATCTGAGAGCCTGATAGAAGGCCGAGGATTCACCTCCAAGACGGGAACATTCGTAAGGCTGGCAGCGTGGGGCTGACTCTTACTCAGTTCCTACAGTATTACTTCAAGTACTTAGCTTTAAGATTTAGGCGGGTGTGGTAGCGCATGCCTTTAATTCCAGCACTCGGGGCAGATAGATCTCTGTGAGTTCAAAGCCAGCCTGGTCTACAAAGCGAGTCCAGGGCAGCCAAGGCTACACCGAGAAACCCTGTCTCGAAAACACAAACTGAAACAAAAAAGATTTTAATCAAATGAGTGGGCTTCTGGGCCAGGTACAGGGCAAAAGCAACAGAAGAGACAGACAACAACACAACAACACAACAACACGGGAGGGGTGGGGGGAGGGGCAGGCATTAGGGGATTGCGCTCAGCCAGGTGTGGTGGTGCACGCCTTTAATCCCAGCACTTGGGAGGCAGAGGCAGGTGGATCTCTGTGAGTTCGAGGCCAGCCTGGTCTACAAAGCAAGCCCAGGACAGCCAGGGCTACACAGAGAAATCCTGCCTCGAAAAACCAAAAAAAAAAGGGGGGGGGGATTGCGCTCTTGACTCCAGGAAGTGAGCAGCTCACTGGGGATCGTTAGACACCCACAAAAGGCACGCAACATGAAGAGGTGGGATAGAAGCAGTTTCACAGCCAGTGTGTTCCACAGTGGGGACCGAACTCTAACCCCAGGAGGCTCTCAATTGGAGTTAGAGTAAACATGACTGCCATCCTCCTGCCTCCGTCCCTGAAATGGACTGGCAGCACCAAGAACGCAGAGAGGGGTGGATTCTGGGAATGAAGAAACAGATCAGATGCCCAATGATGCTCACTTCTCCTCTCTCTCTCTCTCTCTCTCTCTCTCTCTCCTTCTTTCTCTCTCCCCCTCTCCCTCTGCCTCTACCTCTCCCCCCCACCCCCCCACCCCAAGTTATTCAGCCCAGGTCTCCCACCACCAGTTAACTCAGAGCTTCCTGACCCAACCCCTGTTTCGAGAGGCCCAGCTCTCAGGTGATTCTCGATGAGGTCAGGTTAACAATTAACGCACCTAGCCAAGTAGTAGTAACCCTTCTGGGATGAAGGGCAACCAGGGTTACCCTCAGGAGGGGCAGGAAGAGGGCTCCTCATAAACCTGCCTCCAGTGTTGTACAGTGAGGCAAGCACAGCTCCTGAGGTACCTCCAGACCTCCTTCCAACAACTCCACCTCACATAAAATCATTTATCTGCTTGTAAAGACCATAGTTTCGGATGATATCAGCGCCTGCAGGGTGGAAAGAGACAGGTGACCTTTGATCCTTTCTTTCTATTTTTTTTTTTTTTTGCCCAAATTCCTTTTTATAGAGACTGTTCTACTCTTATTATTCAGAAAGAAGATATTTCTTTTCTTTCTATGTGTCATAATGTTGCACATTTCCTTTTCATCTTTTTCTTCAAGATCCAGCAAAGAATAGAGAGGATGTGACATGGAGTCCATCTTCACATAGGATTTCTCTTATTCTTTACTTTTAGAACATTTTTCTTTTTCTTTTTTGTGACAGCCCAGGCTGTCCTTGAACTCCTGATCCTCCTGCCTCTGCCTCAGGATTACAGACAGAAGCCACCATATCCAGCTTAATTTTAGAACTTTAAAAAAAAAAGGTAACCTCCCCTCCACATGACAGGTAATAAGAATAAAAGCATCCTCTTTTGTGTGTTCATAAATTTTACCTATAATCCTCTGCTGTGCAAATTCATCTGGGAAAAAGCAGGCAGGCACCAATGCTTCATGGGAAAACGTGTCCGTAGCAAATGTGAAACCACGGGTACAATGCCTAGCTTCAAAAAATAAACAAGACCTAAGCTGGGTGGTAGTGATACACATCTTTAATCCCAGCACTCCAGAAGCAGAGGCGGGTGGGTCTCTTGAGTTAGAAGCCAGCCTGGTTTACAAAGTAAGCTCCAGGCCGGCAAAGGCTACACAGAAAAACCCTGTCTCAGGGGGGAAAAATTCTAACCAAAGAAATGAAGCAAGCCACATCCAACTGTAATAAATGACTTTGCTTTGGGCGTGGGGGCGTCAGTCCTTCTACACCATGGGGGAAGTGTCTTCAACCACGTCCTTAGGCCCTGCTCTACCTTAGGTGGAAGCGGGGCCTTGCAGCCATGTCCCGGGAGTGTTGGAGACACCACACTGACATAGCAGCCCTCACTGGAGCCTCCTTGAAGATGTGTGAAGCCGAGTGTCCCCTCCCCCACAACGGCTGGATGTGAGCGCTGGGGTCTGAGTGGCGTGAGCACGGTCTGGCCTTGAGGGCCTCCCTCTATTTTCCGTGTCTCTCCCAGGCTGATCTCCCACTTCCCCAGAGTCCTTGGTTTCCGTGTTTGGGCAAGCAAGAAAAAAAAAGCCCTTGGCTTGGCTCCTTGGCTGTCAGGAATCCAACATTTCCAGGGGGCTTTCTTGGTTTCAAGGATTGCCCGGGTGCGTTTCCTCGCTCTGTAGTCGCGCTTTTAGCCAAGATTTCTTGGCTCTGGGAGAGACCAAATGCCTGCCTGAGTGTTCCAGGTCTGTGTTTCATTTGCAGCTGCCCGTGTCCTGCCCTGGGAGACAGTCTCAGCCCTCCCCTGGCAGCCCAGCCCATCCTGCACGGCCGGCAGGCAGAAGGAGGCCCTTCGTGTGGTTGTCCTGCAAGTGTGGGAGGGACATGCTTCTGGGTTCTTCGCCAGCCGTGTCCTGCCTTTCAGCACAGCCCAGGGTCAAGGGTGGCGCTGACTTCAGGAGTGTGTTGGCTATCTCCTAGACCTAGCAAAGAACCTCAGGCCTCAAGCTCTGCCTGCCTAGAGATTCCTGCTTTGATTCCCCAGGCACTCCTGACTTTTGAGTCCTCCTGTCTGATGCAGGGCTGCCGGGCCCTGGAGTCCAAGTGTCAAGGAAAAGACAGGTAGATGATTTTTGGTGACAGTGTTGTTAACCCGTGGCTGGGAAAGAGCGAAGGGGTATAGTTTACAGGTACCAGCTGGCAGACTCAAAAAATAAATAAATTAAGTTAAATTTAAAACTTTATTTATTTATGTATTTATTTGGTTTTTCGAGAGAGGGTTTCTCTATGTAGCCTTAGCTGTCCTAGACTCGCTTTGTAGACCAGGCTGGCCTCGAACTCACAGCGATCCACCTGCCTCTGCCTCCCGAGTGCTGGGGTTAAAGGCCTGCGCCACCGTGCCTGGCTAAATTTAAAACTTTTAAGTAAAATAACCCCAGCTCTTTCAGAATGCTTGTCACCAGGCACCCCACCCCCACCCCTTCTGAGCACAGACTCATCTCCTCTGTCATTATTTGGTGAGGAAGACCTTGAACTCCTGATCTTTCTGTCTCTGCCTCCCACGTGCCCGGACTGGGGTGAGCCAGATGGCTCTCCAGGTAAACGTGCTTCAGCCAAGTCTGAACTGGTTCTTGGAATGAGAGGCTGAGGAGAAATAGGGAAAAGCTCATCGTGACCTCGTGCTGGGACTGCCGGTGCCGGCACCAGCTCAGACAATACCCCACATTTTAAAAGCATGCAAGGCTTAGATCCTAGGCTTCCTGATGGCTGCTGCCTTTTCCACTTTCTGGTAAACTCTGCCTCTGGACTTGTGCCCTTACCATTCCTTCTGTTAGAGTATCTGTCCACAGATTCCAGGCTGTCCCCTTCCTGTTGGCAAGGGCTCAAGACTGTCTTACCAGGAGGTGTCTTTGGAACCAGCACTGAACCTCAGTCCTGTGCCGCTAGTGTGGGTTAGCTCTTTCTCCGTATCCTTCTCAGCCTCCCACGCCCCACCCCCCTTCTCTAGGGCTTTTGTGGTAGCCCCAAACTGGACTCAAACTCTCAATCTTCTAACTCAACCTTCAAGTTCTGCGATTATAGGCACGTGCCATTATACACAGCCTAGTTTAATTTCTTCATATACTCACCAACGTATAAACAGTTTGACTTTGTGTCTCCTCGGCTCTTCCTAGTAAGATGTAAAATACTGGGGTGGGGAAGATGGCTCGCTTGGAAAAGTGCCTGCCTCGCACAGCATAAGGACCAGAATTTGGATCCCCAGCAGTAATATAAAACTGCTACAGCCCGTCTGTAACCCCAGTGAGGGTTGTAACCCCTGGGGTGGGGTTGGGGGGGACGGATGGGACAGACAGGTCCCTGGAGCTCACTGGTCAGCAGGTCTAGCTGAATCACCCGGCTCTGGGTTTCCTGAGAGACTATATAAGCTACTTGCCTTGATGCCCTGACATAACGCCTCCAACAAAAGAAACACGTTAGTTTCCAGTTCCAGCTTTGGTGGGGGAGCCAGGGCAGCAAGACCTTGAAGGAGTTTCTGCAGTCAGCACGGAGGGAGGATTAGCTAGCGTCCTCCTTTTCACGATGTCCAGGACCCAAGCCTGGGGAACCTTGAAGTCTTCCACGTCAATGAACTCTCAAGATAACCACTAAGGTGTGCCTGGAGGTGTGTCTCCCTGGTGACCCCATCCAAAGCCCGTCCCACTGATCACTCCCAGGGACCCTGTCTCCACTGGAGAGCGATGGAGGAAGACACTGGTACCGACATGCAGCCTCCTCGGGTACTTACTCTCACGTGGACACACATTTACTGCACACCCATACATGTAAACATATACTCGTTTACACAGTTGCCCTCCGCCTTCCTAACGCTGCGACTCCTAATGTGGTGATCCCCAACCATAGCATTATTTTGGTGCTACCTCATAACTGTAATTTTGCTACTGTTATGAATTACAATGCGGATACCTGATAGGCAGGAGATCTGATATTGGATTCCGAAACACACAGGTTGAGAAACAGTGACATACACAAACTTTTTTTTTTTTTTTTAATCCTAGGCTTGGGCTGTAGCACACTGGTAGAGAGCCTTCCTAGCACGTAGGAGGCTCCGAGCTCCGTCTCTACCACTGCAGTAAACACATCAACAGACGCAGTGCTGAAGGGTGGGAGTTCATCCAGTGCAATCCTGGGGCCTGGTGCACTCTGTGCACACAGTGGAGGTGTTATAAACACTCGCTGGTGCTGGAACCGACTGGAGAAGGGACACAGAAACCCAGATTGTAAAGCTGGCGTAAGGTGTCTCAGGGTATAGCTGCTACAGGACCGGGCCGGGAGAAGGAAGCCAGAGAGTTCTCTGCATCCCAGGGCCTGTCTGTGGACAAAATGGGCGGGGCAAATGGAAAATGTACAGGAAAATGGGCAGGGTAAATGAAAGATAGACTTCTAAGCTTCTCTCCAAGTCTAAGTTAACAGTGCTGCTAACTTAGGAGATCGGATCAAAGATCAGGAAATTCCTAGCAAAGGTTTCAAGATGATTAATAGGTGGGAGGGCACGCATCTCTCTGTCCTTAACTAAGTGCTCTCTCGTGGGAGCCCAGGATTTTAGAAGGCAAAGACATCCAGAAGAGTCTGAGAGCCGTGGGGAACCAGAGATTGGTCCCCTTGGATTTCAGATGCAAGGAAAACCCATTACCCAACCTTTTAGGGACCAAGATTGAGTTCCTGTATGTCTCCCTAGGTAATTAAGGACTTGCTGAACGCGCAGCAGGCACTCTTACACTCGGGTTAGATTGGTAGCCCAGAGCTCCAGCCCTCTGCCACACTTATATCTTTCCGGAGCACACAGCACAATCCGCTCGCACGCGGGGCTGCATCCTTTTTATTCACCCGGTGACTGAGCACTGGCTTCTCCAGACTCCACCCCGAGGATGCAACCGGACCACAGCTCCTTGCCTTCCCAGCCCCCTCTATCCAATCCCTAATTCCATTGTCAGGGTTGAACAAAAGGCCCACAGGCATCCTGGGTTGAAAGATTTTTTAACTCTGCCAATCCCAGGAGGCTCCAACGCGCAGCAGCTTCCTGCGGAAGCAGAGTGACTGAGACATCTCTGCAGGCTACGGGGGTTTGCGTCCACCACCCTCCCCGCTGCGCGCTCGCTGTGTAGACCAGGCTGGGCTCGAACCCAGCCAACTACCTGCCTCTGCTCTGCCTCCCGAGTACTGGGTTTGAGGGCGTGTGCCATCTTCGCCCGGCTTTGTTTTTTTATTTCAAGAACTGAAACAAGTTATCAGTCGGACACTCCCAGTAAGTTCCCAGAGACCTCCCAGAGGCCACTGGGTCTTGAGCTCAGGAAGACTTTCGTGACATAGGGCTCTCGGTGGCGATTCCCACTGGGTTCTCTCAGTCTGGGACACCCCAGCCGGGGACGTTCTGCAACGGCTCTGCGTTGGTGCTCAAACATCGCTCGTCCCACCTGGCGCTAAAGTTACCCTAACCTCACCCCAACCCCAGCCAAATTCTTCACTAGACACACGCAAACGGCATTAGAAACGTGCTGGGGTAGCCCCACCCCCACCCTTGGGGTAACCCTCCCCCCCCCGCCCCCCGCCCCGCGCCCCAGGAGGTGTAGGCGCCGCGTTTAAATAACAAAAACTACCGGGCCAGCCGCACCCCAGGCGGCGACTGAGCGCCCTCTGGAGGCGGCGCTGGGCCTTGCGAGCCACGCGCCCCGAACCTGGAGAGCCGGTTCAGCCTGTGGAGAAAACACTGCGACAGCTTGGTGAAGGGAAGGGAAAGTGTCCAGTAAATTCTGAGAAATACTAAGAGGCAAGGAAAGGGGCTCCGTGGTGATGGCATTTAACAATAATGCTACCTACACATTTCACTTCTTTTCTCACGCACAGCCAGTAGTAAATGTAGACTTAACTTCCTCATCATAGTCCAGAGGACTGTGGCAGCCTCCTGGTGGGCCTGGACCTCTCCTACGGTACTCCGGGCCCTAGTGGGATCCATGGGGTCTCTTTCAGGTCCTCTATGGAGGCAGCCACCTGTGCTGGCTGAGGCCCCTCTTCCCAATGTCAGCAGTGTCCCCTGCTTTTCAGCTTCCCCTCTCTCTCTGAAATTTCTCTCATGGGCCACTTCCTCCACTGAACCCAGGCAGGCTGCCCCCCGCCCCCATCCCGCACCTTCCCTCTGAGCCCCTCTTTTCCCAGCCAAAGGTTCCTATCTATTCCCGCAAAGGCTGGTGGGAATTCCTTCGACTTCACTCCTGCCCTCTCCCGCAAGGGTTTCCTGTTTTATCAGTTATATCTCGCCACATAGCAGGCTGCCGCCACCCAGTGGCTTAAACACTGTAGCTTTAAACCATAAAGCTTTATTTTACTGTAGAGTCCGTGGGCCAGCTGGGTCTCCCAGTCTGGCCCTGCTCCTGTCTGCTGGTGTGTAGGGTGAGCTGGCAGGACGCGGCTGGTGCTTGTCTAACTGTCACCTAAAGTGCGAAGGTGACTGGGCCACACGTGTCCCCTACAGTAGGCTGGACTATGCCAGGCTTCTTCCCATGGCCGGAGTCCAAGGATGGCGGTGCAAAAGCTAGCTACAAGGCTTCTTGAACACCAGGCTCGGAGCTGACCCAAGCTCACTTCTGCCACATACCCGGGGTCAGGCAAGTCACAAGGCCAGGCCAAACATGGGACTGAGCAAAGAGAATCATCTCTGCATGGAAGGAACGGCAGAAGACAGCAGCTGTAGTCTGGAGAGATGGCTCAGCCATTGAAGGTTAAGGCTTGCACCACAAAAAGGATAGGGGCACTGTGGCCACTTCCACACTTTCTCCTTTCTTGAGGCACATTCTGAGTTGTACTTTTTTTTTTTTTTTTTTTTTTTAGTAATTAAAGCATGTTAAAGTCTCAGGCAAGGAGCTGGAGAGATGGCTCAGTGCTCTTCCAAAGGCCCTGAGTTCAATTCTTGACCACCACGTGGTGGCTCATAAACTGTCTATAATGAGATCTGGTGCCCCCTTCTGGCCTGCAGGAGCACATGCAGATAGTGCACTCATATATATTAAATAAATAAAAATTAAAGTCTCAGGCAGTGTCTGGCACATGTTGAAAGCTGGCTACTTCTCGTGACTGCTGAAGCCACCAACACAACCATTATGGCTGGCGCTGGCAGACCCACAGCGCCCACAACACCGGCAGCACCTGGCATGTATATGCCCCGTGGAGGCACCAGGGAAACTGCCCTGTCAGTGTTTTCCAGTTCCCTTGGGGAAGCCTGCCTGTCCAGAACTGGGACCCCCTTTGCTGTCACAGGCTGTCTGTGGCCTAAGTCAGACAGATTTGAGGATGGCTGCTGGCACTTCTTCCTCCTGCGGTGTCTGGGCACAAACGGTGACGTCTCATTTTCTGTTTTCTTGTATAGAAACAGGAATGGCTAAAGAAGCCACGTGCAGAACACAATGGGCAGCCCCGGTAGCCTGTGTTTAAAGGGTTTGGAACTCATACTTGGGGATGCACCTGCTGGATGGAGTTGCTGTGGAGGGGCACTTCCCCCACCCCTAAAATGTGTGTCACTCACACAGCCCTTTCATAGACACACACACACCCCATTCCACATAAAAGGGCATCGTAGGGAGACTTAGGCCCTTCTGAGGTGACTTTAATGTCTATCATGACTACGCTTTCTGGCCCTGTGCCCTGGCTTAATGTTACACCTAGTAGCTCTGATATTTAACTCAATCAAGGCTTGGCATGGTAGGGTGGCTCAGTGGTTAAGAGCATTGTCTGTCCACTCTTTTCAATTCCCAGCAACCACATGGTGGCTCATAACCATCTATAATGAGATCTGATGCCCTCTTCTGGCCTGCATGGAGATAAAGTACTCATATACATAAACTAAAAATAAATCTCAAAAATTTTTATTAAAAAAAAAATGAACCTGTGGCTAGTTTTATGTCAGCTTGACACAAATTAGAGCCCTTCTGGAGAAGAGGCTTTCAAACAAGAACACGCAGCTCCATAAGACTGGCCTGTAGGCAAGTCTGCAGTGCATTTTCTTAATTAGTGATTGATGTGGGAGGGAGGGCCCCGCCCATTGTGGGTGATGCCTCCCCTGGACAGATGGTCCTGGATGGTGTAAGACAGCAGGCTGAGGAAGCCATGGAGAGCAAGTCATTAAAGGAGTGGCCTCCACAGCTTCCATTCCGCCTTCTGCCTTCGGGTTCCTGTCCCACTGTCCTCAGTGATGGGCATATTAGCTATAAGGTGAAATAAACCCTTTCCTCCCCATGCTGCCTTTGGCCATGGTGTTTTATCAAAGCGCTAGAACACCCCCCCACACACACACACTAAAACAGTGCACAATAAAATCCTCGGTGAAAGAATGAAAGTGGGCTTCTTGCTAACAAAGGCTGAGCACATTAAAATTTCAAAATGCTCTGAATTTTGAGACTTTCAGAAGAGATTGTGTTTTGCTCTGTTGCCAAAGCTGGCCTTGAGCTCCTGAGTTCAAATGATTCTCCTGTCTCAGAGCAATTAAGACTGTTGGGGAGGAGTTTGGATTTTGGAGCATTTTAGGCCAGCTGGTAAAGTCTATACAAATACTCCAAAATCTACACTACTCTGAAATACAAATGCCGGGTCTTGAAAGTCCACACCTTTCTGATAAAGGATCCTCAACCCATAGTTTCTCTTCTCTCTATCTTTCTTTCTTTTTAAAAATGTATTTATTTATTATTATGTATATATACAGTGCTCTGCCTGCATGTACATCTGCAGGCCAGAAGAGGGCATCAGACCACATTATAGATGGTTGTGAGCCACCATGTGGTTGCTGAGAATTGAACTCATGACTTCTGGAAGAACAGTCAGTGCTTCTAACTGCTGAGCCATCTCTCCAGCTCCAGTTTCTTTTCCCTTTGGGTGAAGAACACTTCTGTTTGGTTCTCAAACCAAGTCAACTCATGATGACCCAAGGGAAGATATTCCTGAGAACCGGGAGGCAGGGCAATCTTCCATTTTGCCAACATTGCCAGAAAAAAGGCAGGGCAGGTGTGGGAGGGCTGGGGGCGCGTTGTCAGGGGGGCACCTGACCTGTGTGCTCAGCATTTACATAGTTCTCCCAGTTCTCAGTCCTTCAGGCTTGACAACGAAGAGCCCAAGGTTCTGCTGACGGCTTCCTAGGGAGTTTAGACCACAGAAAACATGGCACCAGGGCACAGTGTGTGACTGGGTGTGCCCAGGCACCATTAGCACGTGTTGAGCATTTCACAGAACAAGTTCACATACACCCACATGTGTGTCCTGCAGAGTGAGAGCAAAGTACGGAGCTGTGAGATTTGGGGGTCGGGGATGGGGAGCACATCCTAGGGCCTCAGGGCTTCCACTCCACCCGACCCCATCACCCCACTCCAACCCCACAGCCAGGATCCAGAAGTCCTGTGAGCCAGGTAGGCCAGTGGCCACCCAGACCTGGGCCAGAGCCCATAGCGCAGGGGAAAGGGGCTCTCCTGGCATGATGGAAGACAGGCTTTGGGGGGAAGTCAGGGCAGCCATGGAAGCAGAGCTGCGTGAAGAAGGCTGAGTTCTTTGTCTGCTTCCGGTTTTTTGTTTGTTTGTTTGTTTGCCTATAGTTGGGCTCTCCTGAAAGATAAGGGTGCATCAGCCCCATGGCTGTGCTTAAAGTATGGGAAACAGAAAGTAGACGGAAGATGGTCGTGAGCAGTGAGTGTGTCTCCAGCGGCATGTCAACGTTCAGCGTGAGCTTGAGAAAACAAATGGGGGCTTGGAGTGCACAGTTTTTGGAGAAGGGATTTGGGAACCCGAGAGCAGTGGTTCTCAACCTGTGGAGACCCTTCCCAGGGTTGTATGCCAGACCTCCTGCCTGTCAGACATTTACATTATAGTCCCTAACAGCAGCAAACTTGCAATTAAGAAATAGCAACAATGCACGCCTTTAATCCCAGCACTTGGAAGGCAGAGGCAAGTGGATTGCTGTGAGTTCGAGGCCACCCTGGTCTACAAAGTGAGTCTAGGACAGCCAAGGCTACCCAGAGACACCCTGTCTTGAAAAACCAAAAAAAAAAAAAAAAAAAAAAAAAAGCAACAAAAACAGTTTTAGGGTCCCAGTGTTAGCAAGGCCGAGAACCGCTCCCCAGAGGGTAAATTTAGGTTCAAAGAGGAGGGGTCAGACTGCTGGGCAAGGTCACTGAGGCTGAGAGGTGCTGACTCGGAGTAGGGCTCCAGACCACTGGTGGTAGCAGCCCTCGGGACAAAAGGTGTTCCCAGGCCTCTATACCAGAGTTAACCAACCTGGGTGCTGCTTAAAACACCCACCTAGCCAGGTGTGGTGGCCCAGACCTTTAATCCTAGGACTCAAGAAGCAGAGGCATATGGGTTTCTGTGTGTTCAAGGCTAGCCTGCTCTACACAGTGAGTTTCAGGACAGCCAGAGCTATATTGTGAGACCCTGTTGTTGTGGAAGTTTTTTTTTTTTTTTAAAGACTCAGTTTTGTTACATAAACATGATTCTGTTTTAATCCCAGGTGTGGGATATGAGGCTGCTTTAGTTTGTCCACAGGTGTTAACTATGATTGTCTTATGATCTGGGAGGAGTGTGATCTTCGCCAGCTGAGGACAGTTTAATTCTGAGGCCTCTGAGAAGATAGAGATGCCAGAGCCCTGAGATGGACGGGGGCGCTTAGAGGTAGAAGGAGGTGGCTGCTCTCCCTGCTGTTGCCCACCACTGCCGCTGGTTCATCCTGATGCTGCGTTTGCTGTTTTGCTGGACTGCCGGATATCCTGACTATGATTGTCCCCAAGGAACTAAACTTAAAGAGGTCCAAGTCCCCTTTCCACTCTGACCTTCTTTCTCTCAAACCTAGTGTTGGGGGTTGGAAGGAAGATAGATGTATAAGAACCCAAATAAAGTAGATAAAAATATGCCAACACCTTGTCTTAAAAGAGAGAGAGAGAGAGAGAGAGAGAGAGAGAGAGAGAGAGAGAGAGAAGAACGAAAGAAAGAATGAAAGAAAGAAAAGAAAAGAAAAGAAAAAAAGAAGAGCCAGCCAGGCCATTCCGCCTGGAGCCTGCTGATGCCTGTGGGCTACACCACTGGCCTGATGTATGATGTGCGTGACCTGAGCTTGCCACCTGAGGCCTTGGTGTTGTCTGGGTCCACGGTCCTACTGCACCAAGGATCTGTGTTGATGTCCATGGCCCGTGTTACCACCAAAGGCTATGGGGATTCCACGGTCTGTGCAGCTGCAGCCTGAAGCCATCCATGTTGGTGTCCATGGGCCATACTGCACCTGGGAGCTCTATTAACATGAGTAGCCTGCACTGCCTCCTGAGGGGATGGCCCAGCCATGCTGCTGCTGAGAACCATGTATGGGATCCAGGGTCCTACTACAGCTGGGGGGCTGTGTTCATGGTCTGTCTGTAGAAGCCCATGATCTATATCCCCACTGACTGAACCCAGGACCTCTGGAAGAGTAGCCAGTGCTCTTAACCACTGAACTGCCTCTCTAGCAAGGAGGTTACTTTTGCAATGATGTCAACTGCTGACACATAGTTGAGACAGAGGGACATGGAAGGCTTCTATGAAACCCCCCACCTCTGCCCCAACTCCACCCCCTCCCAAAAAAGTAGCAGCCTAAACAGGAAGTCATTGAAGAGAACTCTTTAAAAAGCATGGTGGAGAGCCGGGCAGTGGTAGTGCACGTCTGTAATCCCAGCACGTGGAAGGGACTCACATCAGGGGGAATCACTGTGAGCTGGAGGCTAGCCTGATCTACACAGAGAAACCCTGTCTCAAAAAAAAAAAAAGTGTGATGGGGATGCTGAAGTGTGGCTCCCCACAACTGATGGCTTTTGGTGGGGTGCAGGAGGGGCAGGCCACTGAGAGTTTGGCCAAGCTCCAGTGAGTATATAGATAAGATAAATTGGACTCTTTTTTTTTCTTCTTTTTACTTTTTGAGGGGGAGGTCAGAAGGGTGGGGGTGAACATGGAAGGCCTGGGAAATGAGTGTGAGCAAGGTGTATGATATAAAATTCCCCCAAAGTCAATAAAAATATTATATTGAAACAAACAACTAAACAACAACAACAACAAAAATCCCCTCCTCCCTAATCTCAAGGTACTGGGCTCTCATGAGCTTAGCAAAGTCAAAAAAAAACTTTTTTTAAAAAAGATTTATTTATTTATCATATATACAGTGTTCTGCTGCATGCCAGAAGAGGACACCAACTCTCATTATAGATGGTTGTGAACCACCATATGGTTGCTGGGAATTGAACTCAGGACCTTTGGGAGAGCAGCCAGTGCTCTTAACCCTTGAGCCATCTCTCCAGCCCCCGCAACGTCAAAATTTTTAATTTAACTTATTTGTAAGATTCATTTTTATTACTTGTGTGTTCGGGGGTATGTTCCTGTGAGTACAGGTGGCCAGGAGGCCAGAAGAGGGCGCTGTATCCCCTGGAATGGGAGTTACAGGCAGCCGCAAGCTGTGTAACGTGGGTGGTGAGAACCGAACTTGGGTCCTTACAAAAGCAGTATATGCTCTTTAACCACCGTCCAGCTTAAGAAATTCAAGTTTTAAATGTGGGACTCAGGTGACCCCATAGTGCCCAAGAATGGAAGGTTTTGGTTGGAGCTGACAGACTGACAGAGTCTCAGCCCCAGGCTCCCCTACTTGGGGGTATCTCAATGGCTGCGGGCTTTAAAAGTCAGGTTCTGGCTCCTGTAACATATAATTAACAAAGTAACAGTTAAGTCCGCCTATCTCTCTTCTGCCCAGCCAGGCTGTCAGCAACTCATTAGCCAATCAGGGATAATTACAGGGGGGGGGGGCGCGAAGTTACACAGCATCACTTGGGGTACCTGAGAATGTGCTCCTCTGGGGTGTAAGCAGATCTTGGGGCCCAGTAATTACCATTAGAATACACAGCACCAGACCAACCCCCAACAGGCCCCTAGTTGATCCGAGATGGCCCAGGAATCAGAAATAATAGAATTTGCTCAGATAATGAATATGCATTGGTGCTCTGGGAAGGAATTAGCGGGAAAGCAAGTTTCTAACCTGTGCTGTGCTCCTTTTTCTCCCTTTGAGATTCTGTCTTGGTCTGGAGACCAAGCTTGCTCTGATCGGGATCCTCTCGTCTTGCCCCTGAGCACCACCATGGTCCATGCACAGAGGTGTTTTTTTTTTTTTTAAAGATTTATTTATTATTATGTATACAGTGTTGTCTGCTTGTACACCTGCAGGCCAGAAGAGGACATCAGGTTACATTATAGATGGTTGTGAGCCACCATGTGGTTGCTGGGAATTGAACTCAGGACCTTTGGAAGAGCAGGTGGTGCTCTTAACCACTGAGCCATCTCTCCAGCCCCACACAGAGGTTTTTAATGCAGACCAGTGTGCTCTGCACAAGGGAACCGAGTGGGCCTTGGAATGGGGAGATGTTGCAGGACACGGTTTGCGAATACTTTTGGATTCCACCGTGAACTGAACCCGAAAGCTCCCCCACAGGCTCATGTGTTGAATGCTTGGACCTTCGTTGGTGGCGCTGTTGTGTGCAGTGATAGAAACTTCAGGAGGTGGGGCCTCAACAGAGGAAGATGTCAATGACCTTCTTCCTGTGCTTTTAACCTGGTCCAGGATACCTTCCAGTCTTTTCCTTCCCAGCCCGTATCTTCCTCCACCTCCGACCACCACCGTGACGTTCTGTCTCACAGCGAGTTAGAATCAGCGAAGCCAAGGATGATGGTCTGAACTTTCAGAAACTGTGAGCTAAAATAAATAGTTCTTCCTTTAGGATGATTGGCTCACGTATTTGGGTCACGGTGACAAAACCCAAACCAACCAACCAACCAACCAACCGAACAAACAAAACTGAAACAAACACACCAAGTTAGCTGAATCAGATGAACAAAACTCATCTCAAAGAATTCCGCCTCCTCCTTACATCTGTCCACCTCTGCCAGCTGCTGTTCAAGACCCTGAGAACGCTCTCACATTCGCAAAATGTGGGCAAGCACGCGTCCTCTCCTGCACTCCTGATCTCCTGCCTGCCGGGGTCACACCAGTGGACAGCCTGGCGTCCCTGGCTCTGTAGCCCTACACCTCTCTGGTGGTTACACTTCAGGGCTGCCTGGCTCCCAGCCCTTGGACCTCAACCTCCACCGAATGCATCCCTTTCCCACATAAAACGGCATTTCAGTTCTTATCCAGCAATAACACTGGGTGCCTTTTATAACCCACTTAATATAAAAAGGGGCAGAAGTATGTAAGCTCAAAACTATTTTCATAATAAGATGCCTTTGCTTCTTCCACTCTACAAAGCTAAGTGCTTTGGGAATGGACCCGAATTGCAGAAGCAAACAGGAGACCCCCATCTGTCTTTTATTAAGCTAGACACTAATAAATTAATAATAAATGGCAGAAATGTAAAATAGTACCATATTTAACATTTTTTTGTCCCACAAACTGTATTTTTTTCTAAATAAACCCACATGTAGTGGTTTTATTATTATAAGAAGTAACTATCTTCTCCATTCTCCTCCTAAATTGGTAAATGTTGAGAGGTACAGTCCACATAGCCAGGCAATCCTCTCGGAGGCTCTTCACGGCGGTGGCTAAGTATAAAGCATTTGTTCTCAACCTGTGGGTCATGACCCCTCTGGGAGGCAAACTACCCTTTCACAGGGGTTGCCCCAGACCATCTGAAAACACATATATTTACATTATGATTCATAACACTAGCAAAAGCCACAGCTATGAAGTAGCAATAAAAATAATTCTATGATTGGGGTCACCACAAGCTGAGGAGCTATATTAAACAGCCGCAGTGTTAGGAAGGCTGAGAGTGGCTGCTAGAAAGGGTTCCTGAGGTGGAGATGTTTGAGCTCTGCTGTCTTTCTTACTCTGTTCTCTAGCCACAAGGGACTCTTCAGAAAACCTAGGAGAGGGGCTGGGCGTGGTGGCGCACGCCTTTAATCCCAGCACTCAGGAGGCAGAGGCAGGTGGATCTCTGTGAGTTCGAGGCCAGCCTGGTCTACAAAGAAAACCTAGGAAAGGGGTGAAGGAGCTCCCAAGGCTGGAAAAGCCAAGGGTCCAAGCCACAGTGCATGCTGTTTCTCGGGGGGACCGCTGGTTTTGAAGAAGGTTAGGGACAGCCCAGCCCTACACATGAGATAAAATATCCTGGAGACTGCCATAACCCAGCACACCCTGAGGGGAGAGGAGGGCCAGGTAATCTGCTTCCCCCCCCCCCCCCCAGCTCCCGATTTCCAGGAACAATCCCCTTCTGCCCCCTGGTGGTAGTTAACCCCTGTGCAGTCTTTTTTTTTTTTTTCTTTCCCCTCAAGCAGCTGGGTGCTGATCCCACCCAGCAGGATGGCCTCTCCTTGGTGAGGGTGAGTAAAAGCCCTAGATAAACTTTTAAGACCATTTAATAACCTTTAACTCTTGGTAATTAATTACTGATCTTTCCTGGTCCTGCATCTGCCGTTTAGCAGGGTTAGGAGTCTGTCCCCTGACTAGCCCTTTTGTAAGTGACACAGGGAGCACAGGACAATGGGTAGAGCGCGGGGCTCTGATGAGGAACAAGAGTTGCCCAGTGTGCAGAAAGCTCTGGGTTCAGTCACCAGAGGACGGAAGAGGAGCAGGGGGAGGGGAAGGAGAGGAGAGACAGAGAGAGAGAAACATATTCCAAGATCCCCAATTGATATAAGCTATGTTCTTCTCTTTGTGAGTACATCCCCAGGACAATGTTTAATTTACAAATTAACCACAGTGAGAGGCTTGCAACCAGAACTACTAAAATAAATCGAATATGTAACTGCTATGAAAGTAAGGTCTCCCTGGAAAGGACATGATAAATATTTATGTTTGGGGACCTCTGGGGAGTGAAAAAGAAGGCCAAAGAATACTATACATGGTGCCTATTGAGTGGGGTCAGGCCAACATCACACTTCTTTTGTCGATGGTGCTCGACAGTGAATGGTCCAATGTACAAAGAACCCTGGACATTTGGTAGTTGAAAGTACTCTACATTGGGGCTAAGTTCCGTTAAGAGGGAATTTAACACCAGATCTCTGAACCTCGTTGGCTTGTGTTGGTTATGTGTTCAGTGTGCTACACTTCTTATTGTTTTTTGTTTTAAGATTTCTTTATTATGTATATAGTGTTCTGCCTGCATGTGAGCCTGCACTCCAGCAGAGGGCACCAGATCTCACTATAGATGGTTGTGAGCCACCATGTGGTTGCTGGGAATTGAACTCAGGACCTTTGGAAGAGCAGACAGTGCTCTTAACCTCTGAGCCATCTCTCTAGCTCCACTTTTTTGGTTTTTCAAGACAGGGTTTCTCTGTGTAGCCTAGGCTGCCCTAGACTCACTTTGTAGAGCAGGCTGGCCTCAAACTCACAGTAATTCACCTGCCTCTGCCTCCCGAGTGCTGGGGTTAAAGGCATGCGCCACCACGCCTGCCTGCTAAGTTTCTTTCAGTGATCTTGGAGCGGTAAACCTGTAAACAGGTTTCCAACTGGAATACAATATCCCAGAGGTCCTCAGAGTGAGTCTGCCGGTTTATACTTCATGGGATCACCAGAACCAAAGTGAGCCATAAACAGAGCCCTAGAAACTCAGAGCAAGGAAATCCTCAAACCAATCAGGCTGTTGAGCTGTTGAGAGCCAGAAGGGAAACTCACAGGCCTTGTTAATCCAGGGGGCTGGCCTGTGGGCTTTACTACACTTCTGACCCGGAGCCCACTAGGAGGAATTGTCCCTGCCCTGTGTGCAAACCCAGCTTAGACCTGTGGTTTCCATAGTGACCATCAAAGCATGGCTTTCCTACAGATGTTCCTCAAACTTACAGTGATCCACCTGCCTCTGCCTCCCAAGTGCTGGGATTAAAGGCATGTGCCACCACGCCTGGTCTCAAACGCTGATTTCTGTACCTTCCCCCATATCTGGTGGTGATCCTTGTTCAATTGAGAATCTCCTGTCTCAATGTTGTGTAGACACGTTGTCTTCTGTTATAGCCAATTGTTGAGCAGGGGAGAGAATAGGGCTGGACTTCCTGCCAGCCAGGGGAGGAGTTAGAGAAGGAAGTAGGGGACTCAGCCTCCAGAGAGATCCAAGAAGACATCAGAAGAGAGAGGAGCTGGAGCAGGAAAGCTACAAAGCGCACGGATCTCAGTATCTCTGGTGTGGCTGTTGGGAGGAAGCCAAATTAGCTTAGAGGATTAAGAATAGAGTAATACTGATGCAGAGGCAGGCGGATCGCTGTGAGTTTCAGGCCAGCCTGGTCTACAAAGCGAGGCTAGGACAGCTAAGATAACACAGAGAAACCCTGTCTCAAAAAACAAAAACCAAAAACCCAACAAAACAAAACAAAACAAAAAAAAGAATGAAGTAATAACTGCTCAGTTCTTAGGCAGTGAGGCTGTTTTATTGGTCTACCAGGGGGCAACTGGGAAGCAGTGTTTACACAACATTGAGACAGGACAGGGCTTGCAAACAGATATGGGTGGTACAGAAAGCAGTGTTTGAGTTGCACAAAGATCTTATGCCTACAAGATAGCACCTAGGCTTTGACGTAGCCTTTTGTAAATAGTACCTGTTATGAGATTTTATGGAGTTGCTTTTCCTCAAGGATTCTCAGAGTCTTTGCATAATTTAGTCCTGAGACAGACCTGGCAAACCAGGAAGTCTTGTATGGCTGAGAGCTGCTTAGGTAATGGTTCCTTCAGACAACCCCTAGATCAGATAAGAGGTTTTGGTATGCAGAAGTTGACTTGCTAAAAGCGCCTTTTGTGGAACAATAAAGAGGCTCTGCAAAGCAGAGTTCAGTTTTTCAGGGGCTGAGCCCCCTGTTGCTGAGAAGCCTAAATTTGTCCCGCAGTGTCTCCCTTCTTTGATTACTCATCCCATGTAACTCAGAATGAGAGAGAGAGAAAGAGAGAGACAGACAGAGAGAGAGAGAGAGAGAGAGAGAGAGAGAGAGAGAGAGAGGGACAGAGACAGAGACAGAGACAGAGACAGAGAGCCAGAGAGACAGAACAAATAAGTGTAAAACATTAAACTTCCCCCCCAAAATTTCTAAAGGAAATCTGGTCTTAGAAGAGCAAAACACAGAAATCTCTTTTCTCCTCTTTCCTTAGAGAGGGTTTCAAGTAGCCCAGGCTGGCCTAGAGCTTATTATGTAGTAGAGGCTGTCCTTGAACTCCTAGTTCTTCTGCCTGCAGCTCCCAAGTGCTGGGCATATAGTGTCTGTGCCACTGTGGTTGGCAAAAAAACTTCATTCTTATTTTAGATGAGACCAGTGTGACCTAAAACTTTAATTTTGAAGCACTTGAAAAAGATAAATTGCTGGAGTGAAATGAAATTAGTGACTAGTTCTTTTTCCATAAATAGGATTTTGTTTTGTTTTGTTTTGTGCTTTAGATAGAGTTTTTCTGTAGAGCCCTGGCTGTCCTAGAACTCACTCTGTAGACCAGGCTGACTTTAAACTCAGAGATCTGCTTGCCTCTGCCGCCCAAGTGCTGGGATTAAAGACATGTACCATCATACCCAGCCGACTTTTTTTTTCTTTTTTTTTTAATGACTAGCAATCTAAAAGTGGTTTTTGGAGCTGGAGAGATGGCTCAGTGGTTAAGAGCACTGACTGCTCTTCCAAAGGACCCAGGTTCAGTTCCCAGCACCCACATGGCAGCTCACAATTGTCTGTAACTTCAGTTCCGGGGGAACCTGACAACCTCAGACAAACATGATGGCAAAACACCAATGTAAAATAAATAAATGTAAAAATTTTAATAAATAAATAAAAGTGATTTTTCATGTTCTTAAAGGGCGGCAAGATGGGCAAAGCAGATGAGATGGTGAAAGATGTCTTTGCTTCCACCCACCCAGGCAACAACCGACAAAAGTTACAGCCTCCAAGTTGCCATGGTGACAGGGATTCACTCAGCTCTTAAAATAGCAGACTGTGCTCAGGAGCTTTTGGGGTGGGTGAGCTGGAAGGAAGGTTGTTGGGACGGGTGAGGAGAGAAGAGCAAAGAGTCCCACCAGCTGGTGACAGCCATTCTGCCTCTGTGGGAAGAGGGACAAGCCTGGAAAAAGAGGTCTGGAAGGACCATGTCCATCCATAGGTCAAGGACAGGTTCTTTCCTCTGTTTTGTTGTCTGGCCAAAGGAAATTCCCCTTCCTGCCTCTTTCCTGCAGAGAACAGACTTAAGAAGCTGGCTACTGTGGTACAGCCTGCCTGCCTCCGAGGCTTTGGGTGGTATGGGGGTCACACTGGGGCAGGAAGAAAGGTAAGTGTAGGGGACGGTAGGCCATATGGCCAATGTTCAGCCATCTTGTCAGAGCCTAGGTTCCTATTTCTCCAGCAGTCTGCTATTTACCAGAAACCCGCTGACCCTGTCATGGTTCGGCAGTTAGACTAAAGATAAGATTTAGACGGAGCCACCCTGTTGTAGTTTAGCAGTTAGATTAGATAAAGACAGCAAAATATTCGGTGTGGCAGAACGTTGTGACCTGCTTGGAATTCCTCGCATCTTGAGATAGCCTGCAGCTGGGTTGCCTTAGCAACATGCTTCCCTGCCCCTGTGCCTATTAAAAACTCTGTGAAAATTGTCAATAAACGGGGCTTGATCAGAATCCAGACTTGCCCTCATTTCTTTGTGTCTCCTGTCCCCCACTTGTCTGCCCCCTCCACAGGTACCCATTGAAGACCCCGCAGGCCGGGTCAGGTGGCCACTTTCCCTCATGTCTAGGCTGCCTTTAGTGGTCTGTCCTCTGGAGGCTACATGACAGCGTTGCCACGGCCACTGCCAGAACCATTGGATCAAACTAAAAGTATTTCTCACAAGTTGGGTGTGGTGGCACATGTCTGTAGCGCAGGAACTTGGGAGGCAGAGGCAGGTGTATAAACTGACATGAGCCCTCTATGGTGCAGTTAAGGAGAAGGTTTTTATTGTAGATAGGGGGGAGAGTATAGCCAGAAGCATCTGGAAGAGTCCCGGGCAGAGAGAGGGAGTAGTCGGAAACGGATAGCAGACTGGACCTGGCCATGAGAGAGCAGAGCAGAGAGAGAGAGAGAGAGACAGAGAGAGACAGAGACAGAGCAGAGACGGAGACACACACACACACACACACACACACACACACACACAGAGAGACAGAGAGAGAGGGAGAGGGAAACACAGACACACACACAGAGGGGCAGGGACAGAGACAGAGACGGACAGACACACACACACACACACACACACACACACTGTGGGAAAGATTAAGCTTTGTCACAGGTGGAAGCAATCTTGGCGGGCTTTACCCTTGGGGTACCCCATGAATACCTTATGAGAGACTGTTTGGAGCCTTCCTGGGCTTGGAATTCAGGAAGCCGACCTAAGAACCCCACCGTGGCTATTGTTTTCCTAATTGACCCTCTGACGGGAGAAGGAGACCGCCCTTTGCATGTGACTGGGAAGGTGGGGAGGAGAGAACAACAGGTTCAGCCCGGGCGAGAGCAGCAACGAAGCCGGACCAGCACGCGGGCCAGAGAGACACCTAAGGACCCGTCCCGTGGAACGGATACCGGAAGGTTCACACTTTTGTCCCTTTAACCTTTTTTTCCTTCTTGTGTATGCCAGTTGGATTGTATAATAAAGTTTAATTGTTAAAAAACAGAGCCAACACACACACACACACACACACACACACACACACACACACACACAGTGAGAGACTGAGAGAGGAGGACATAAGACAAAGAGAGTGAGGAGGCAAAAAGGGAAGCGTAGCTGAAACAGCACGGTTGTAAGGAGCAGCAGCAGCTGCCGGGAGGGAAGGCCGGGAGCTGGAGAAGTTTAGGTTGGATGGAGTCTGAAATGTCTCACAGGCACTAGTGATCCCGGGGGAGCCTGGAGGCCAGCACGCACTTCGGTATGCTAAAAGGGGCCACATTTGTCCTTTCGGTCAATGATAAGGGAAATGGTTCCTTTTGGTAGAGGGGAGCCAGCTGTCCAAGCTCCCTCAGGAATGTTAGCTTTTTCAGGGAAATGGAGTTTCCTTTGGGTCAGACAACAGGAAGATCAGGTATTCAAAGCTATCCTTGCCTATAGTGTATTCAAAGCCAGCAAAGTTTACATGAAACCTTGTTTCAAAACAAGTAAAAAAAAAATTATCAATAAAAATATATCTTTAATATAAGTAGACCAATATATCAACTATCATTTTTCTGTCTGTCTATTGACAGGTGATATACTCTAGGGGTCTGGATAGAGTTCATTTTTCTCTGCCAGCTAAAGATTGAATTTTTGTTGTTTTTGGTTTTTTGAGACAGGGTTTCTCTGTGTAGCCTTGGCCGTCCTGGACTCACTGTGTACACCAGGCTGGCCTGGAACTCACAGAGATCTGCCTGCCTCTGCCTCCCTAGTGCTGGGGTTACATATGTGGACCACCATGGACCTCCCCCCTCCCCCCGAAAGTGGGTGTTATAGTGGGAGACTTCCAGTGTAGTCATGGTAAGTTGAGAAGAAAATCAGAACAGATTGTTTTATTTTATTTTATTTTATTTTGGTTTTTTGAGACAGGTTTTCTCTGTGTAGCCTTGGCTGTCCTGGACTCACTTTGTAGACCAGGCTGGCCTCGAACTCACAGCGATCCACCTGCCTCTGCCTCCCGAGTGCTGGGATTAAAGGCCTGTGCCACCACGCCCGGCTCAGAACAGATTGTTAAAATGTCAGATAAGTTACAAGACATCAGAGAGACCTTCCGATTTGTGGTTTGCCCTTTGGGATGGGACAGGATTGCTCCCCACCATGACATGATGGTGGCTGAGAAGGGAACCCCTCACAGTGTTAGGAGGGACTTCTCTTGGGTAAGCCCTGACCAAGTGTGGTCCAAGCGCTGTACAAATGTAACCTATTGACACACTGAGTTCATGCCACTACCTACATGTGGAAACTGAGGCACTAAGAGCTGAAGTAATTTCCCCAAGGCCACTCTGCCACATGGAAATGGCATTTGAACATAAGCAATTTGTCCTCCTGATGTTTCAAAGGAAGAAGGCTGTGAGGGCCAGACGAGAGAAGACATCACAGCACAATGACTGAGGACCCAGACCCAGTGCAGAGAACTCTAGGAAGCCGCTTTTGGGTTTTTTTGTTTTGTTTTGTTTTGCTTTTTGAGACAGGGTTTCTCTATGTAGCCTTGACAGTCCTGGACTCACTTCTGTAGACCGGACTGGCCTCGAACTCACAGGGATCCGCCTGTCTCTGCCTCCCGAGTGCTGGGATTAAAGGCGTGCGCCACCACGCCCGGCCTAGGAAGCTGCTGTTGGATGCCTGGTACAGCCCTCCTTCGCTGTTAGGTTGGCCAGTGCAGCCTGGGAGGTGGGCTTTATCCTAAGGCTCCTCTTCATGTCATCACTGTCCTTGGGAACACCTGATCTGAAGTTCAAGCAGGGCCCACAGGAGGTTACTGTTTTCCCTGGGGCCTGGGCCTTATTCTGTTGTTCCAGCTAGCTGCCAGGGGACAGGAGGAGGTGACCACAACAACAGAAACAAAGCCCTGGGTAGGTGGTACTTTGGTGTCTGCTGCCCAGCTGGGTACCCTTGCAGTATACTCAATAAACCTATTGCCTTTCAAAAAGTTAGTTAGCTCTCAGGGAAGGGCCACACTGTGCTACTGGGTCACCCACAAAAGAAAGAAGGAAACAAAGAAAGAAAGAAAAAAAAAAGGAAGGAAGAAACAAAGAAAGAAAGAGATGGCTCAGTCGTTAAAGGCTAGGCTCACAACCAAAAATATAAGAGGTTGGTTCCCAGCACCCACAGCTGTCTCTCCAGGCAAAATAAATTAATTAATTAATAAACAATAAAAAAAAAAAGAAAAAAAAAGAAGAAAGGAAGGAAGCAAGCTTGCTTTATGTTTGCCACCTTCTTTCTGCAAAGCCCATGGTAAAAAGGACCTCCTTTCACCCTGGTGTCATCCGTGGTATCATCCCTGGTGTCATCTGCACACACAAGGATTAATTATTCCTGTGGTTTGTCTTCTCAACACACAGCGCTAACTTCCAGGAGACCCAAAGAGCACAGTCCCACAGTGCAGGTGCCTCCAAGGGCCAGTTCAGTGTTAAGATCAAGAAGGGAGGGGCCGAGGGGCCGGGAGTTCAGCTCTGAGTGGTCCGCGTCACCCAGGAGCCTCCTAGTTATCAGGCCTCTGTCTGCTGATATAACTCCGAGTCAGGCTGAGGCCTCTTTTCTCTTGAGGGCCACATGAACCCGGTGCTGATCTCCTCCTCCCCCCAACACATGCATAAGGTCCAAAGGAAGCAGGAATCTAAAAAATGATACTGCCCAGCCAATTTCTACCATTTTAAGGGGACAGGAAAACGGCTTTCACTTTTCACGGTCAGGTGTTCCAACTCCTTTCCCCAAGTCAAGTATCATATTCCAACTACAGGCTCAGAAAAACAAAGGCCTCCCTTGGGCACAGCCTCTTCTCCTTAGGAGGCAGGTGGAGGAGACAGCCGGCTTTCCCTCCTGGGCGTCCTAGGTGCATTGTGCTGTGTCTTCCCAACACTGGATAACTGTCCCTTGAGAGCATCGTCCATGTCCCTTCTGCTCTTGGCACACATGGAGATCCTGTCAAACTGATCAAACTCTGTTTGTTCAGAATCAGACTATTCAGGAGCAGATAGTTTCAGATTTATTATTATTATTATTATTATTATTATTATTATTATTATTATTATTATTATTTTATATCATCTTCAAGTCAACAAGAGGTCCTAGATGAGAGAGCAAGTTCTTGATGTCTCAAAATGTTGTTTCAGCATTTGCTATGAGCAGTATTCAGGCTGTGAGGTGCTGGGACATACAAAGGTGGAACTGTCACTTTTCCCACAAGAGTTTCACTGAGGGGATGACACAGACATACGGGCACACACACACACACATACACACACACACACACACACACAGCTAGTATGAACCAGTGGGCCACGGTGGGCTGA
The DNA here is from genome assembly GCF_964271855.1 of Acomys minous. Lineage (NCBI taxonomy): Eukaryota > Metazoa > Chordata > Mammalia > Rodentia > Muridae > Acomys > Acomys minous. The sequence continues at coordinate 49,980,690 of NC_140491.1, read as the reverse complement.
GTGTGAACACAGAGCCCCCAGACGAATGGGATCTGTGTTGATGTGGAAACTGAGGCAGGGAGGGCTTCAGAGTGGAGCAGGGCTAGTACGGGAGGTGGACGGGAGAGGTGAGCTTGGCGGTGCAAGAATCCAGCTGTGCTCCTTTAAATTGGGTACCATGTAGCTTTTAGCTTGGTGTGCGACATGATTTTGTGTGTGTGTGTGTGTGTGTGTGTGTGTGTGTGTGTGTGTGTGTGTGTGTGTATGTGTGCGCGCGCTAACTTCTCTTTCCAGCCATGCCTGGAGGAGGACAGGGAACAGGATGGGTGACTACCTCTGAGGTAGTTGTGCCTGCTAGGCCCCCAGGCTTCTGACTTCTGGTTCCCCAGAGTCCAGCAGGGAAGAAAAGAAGATGGGAAAAGAGGGGTTCCTCATGCGAGGGAGTAACGCGCAGCTGGAAGGCCAACACTCACCTGGAGACGGGGTGAATAAGGGAGAAAGTCCTACACAAATACTTCTGGGGTCCTGGCTGCGTTTTAGAGGTGGCCACGGAGAGCAGGTAAAAGGACGCTGTTCTTCCCTAATGGCTCTGATAGTCCTCTGGTATTTGCCAGCAAACCTGGCAAAGCTCTCTATAATTAAAGGCCAGTTCTGGAGCCTGTAATTTAGAGCATTATCAAAATATGACCGGGGACTGGAGGGCAGGGCACAAACAAGCCCTGCTTTCACAAGCTCAGTGTAGCTCACATGGATGGAGATTTTGAAAACTCAGCCCCTGTGGCCCCACTGGCACCCTGCCGGCCCCCATGGGCGGTCACCATTTGGAACTGGCTCCGTTTTCATTATCCCAAAGGAGTGTGGTTGCAGGAATAAATTGGTCCTTTCTTTCTTTCTTTTTTAAGGCGATGTTTGAAATTTTAGGTATAATTCTCGTAACATAAAATGACTATTTTAAAATATGCAATTCTAACTGGGTATGCTTAGAGTCTCAGCACTTGGCAGAGGCCGAGGCAGAGGCAGGGGGATCATCACAAGTTAAAAGCCATCCTGGTCTGTGCAGCCAGTTCTGAACCAGCCAGAACAAAGAAAAATGTGTCCTTTGGTAGTTTCGGGTGTATTTACAATGTTGTACGGTTGTCCCCTAAGTTCAGAGCCTTCTTTCTTTGACGCAGGCTCTCACAGTGTTGCTCAAGCCTAGCCTTGAACTCACAGCAATCCTGCTCAGCTTCTCACACGCTGGGGTTATAAGCTTGAGCCACCACATAGGGCACAGTCTCATCACCCGGAACAGAATTAACAGCCCATCGCTGTTGTCACGATAAAGCACACCGGAAGCAGTTATGAATATCAGAAATGAGTCTCATACTTCTGGAGGCTGCGGAGCCTAAGAGGCCGCCTGGAGGGTCGGTCTGGTCAAGGCTTGCTCTTTGCTTCCAACATGGTTCCTCTTGCTCACACGGTAGAGACTCAGAAAGGGAAAGAGAGCTTGGGCAATGACGTGGGCATCTACCATAAGAGCATTAATTCCGGGGGCTGGAAAGATGGCTCAGCGGTTAAGAGCACTGTCTGCTCTTCCAGAGGTCATGAGTTCAATTCCCAGCAACCACATGGTGGCTCACAGCCATCTATAATGTGATCTGATGCCCTCCTCTGCCTGCGGATGTACATGCAGGCAGAGCACTGTATACGTAATAATAAACAAATAAATCTTAAAAAAAAAAAAAAAAAGAGCATTAATTCCAGTAGTGATGGGAGAGAGCACTCCTAATCACTCGCCAATCACTGTGACAGAGGCTGCTCAACTCCCCATGGCTAGGAAGCTGACAGAGGAGAGGCAAGAGGCTTTGAGACAAGGAGGGAAAACAAGCCTGGGTCTCCGAGTGCTGGTTTACCATACACTGGTGCTGGGAGCATTTCAGGTTTCAGGGCCGTTAATAACACCGTGTATTCCAAGCAGGGGACCCTGGGGAATGGTGCAGAGTCAACAGTGACTGAGGTCAGAAGGAATTTGCTTATGTTAATGGATTTCAGAGGGAAAAGGTCTGTGACCTTATAGGGTCAAAATACACCTTTCCAGTGCTTGCCCTCAGTCACCTGTGTCTTCCAGGTAGGCCCCATCATTTACTTTCCAAGACACCCCAATAATGTCATAGTACCAATCCAACAGGATATTGATCCACTGATTACATTCGGAGCCCCCAGGGTCCATTAACTCCCCAGAGTTCATCAGTGAACCTGCTCGGAACTTTCTGTACCTGAGTCATAGCCCATAGCCCATAGCACATAGCACATAGTACATAGCACATAGCACAGCCATGAAGTGATGCCTGACTGTGGCCAAGCCTGTGGGGAAGCATGGAATCACCATGCCTTTGCTTCCGCTTTTCGTGGGGAACCACGACAAAGACAGTGCAGGGTTCTGCTTCAGGGCTGACAGGAAAGGAAGGAAACAGGAGGACTGGGTTCCTAGCCCAGGGAAGGTTCTCAAACCTTCCTCAACCATCTCTAGAGTGGGAATAAGTGAGTACTGTTGCCTTCAAGGAATAAATACCCTGGCACGTTTCACACTCACTGGCATCTGCATGTCTTAACACGCCTGTGTAGGCCGGAGGCTGCTGCGGCTGCCCTCACCTGGGTGGCCACATCAGATGTTACAAACTGGGGTGTCAGTAGATGGGGGGAGCTCACAAAAGGGCAGAGCTTCTCATAGCAGTGGCCTCCACACACGCCAGGCCTGTGAGGGGCTCACTTCACTCGGCTTTCCCTCTTGGGTATAAGAAAGACGGATGGTGAACAGTTCTGTTTAGGTTAATGGAAAAGAGCTCTTCAATAAATGCTAAATAAAAACCGTGTCGATTAGCATTGTTTTCTTCTTTAGGGAGCATTGAGGGAGCTTAGAAGGACACAGGCAGACAGAGGACACGAGAGTGGGCTAAGCTGGAAGCTTCTCTGTCCCCGGAAACATTGGAGGAGAGATGGTGGGGAGCCACGAGGGTGCGTATCTCAGCAGGACCCATAGTGAAAGGGAAGACCCAGCCCTCAATAAAGCAGATGCATTTGCTCTCTGTCTTTCCCCAACATTCAAGTCTTGGCAGAGATCACCGACACCCCTGTTTTAGCAGTTAACAATGAGGTGTGTTAAACTCAGGGCCGACACATACATCTCCTTGCGACAGGGTGGCCTGCTGAGAAGTCCATGGGCTTGTGGCGCGTGTGGGAAGACTGAGAGTGCCCGAAAGTGGTCAAGCTTTAGCGCTGGTGTTTCAGAGCGTTACTCATAGCAGTGACAGCTCGGTATGGTGGCTGATGTCTGCAATCCCAGCCCTGGAGAGGTGGAGGCAGCCGGCCAGCCTGGGCTACATAGTGAAAGCCTGTTTCAAAAACAAATGATAACACTTTCAGCTCATCTGTGAAGGCTGCCCAGCTTTTTAGAGGGGCCCCTTTCCGACCCTTTGATAGCTTAGGGTAGGAAAAATCATAATAAATGCTAGTTTCACTTATAGCTCTCAGGAAACAACAACAACAGTAAATTGGTTAAGAAAATACAATATTTAGTAAATGTCAAAAGTGCTCAGGGAAAGGCAACATCTGTGCAAGACAGGGAGGTGACATGTGGAAGTCCGCTCTTCTTAAAGGACGTCCAGGTGACAAAGTATGCTCACCCCAGGCTGTGGGCCCCAGGAGGACACAGGTTACCCCTCACAGACCTAATCCCTCCTAATCCACACTCCGTAGCCTGGAACTGGCCACGACAGACAGACATCGGCAAGCACAGCACTGCCAAGCAGGCTTGGCTTTTGGGGGCGGGGGGGACCAGGAGTAGCTAGTCTAGCGGCACATGCCTGCTTTGCATTCCTTGGGCTGAGGTGGTACACGCAGCTGCAAGCTCAGGCCGCTCAGCAGCTCAGTGGGGTTGAGCCTTTTGGAGAGCTTTGGCGACAGGGGAATTTGTTCCCCATTCTTGCAACATTGTACCTTTTCATGTGGCTGCCTGGAGGCACCCGAGGCTCACCCTCCCACCCTCCCCCCAAGGCGACCCTCCCCCCTGCACACACAGGAAGTTTTTCCTGCTTTACACACTGTGCACAACTTGCTTGGGTTGCTACAAGGCTAGTTAGGTTTCTTTAGTGTGGAGGCCTTTGAGAGCTGGGTGAGCCAGGATACGGGCAGAACAATGCACAAGGAAATAAAAAGTGCATTTGACAAGTGAATTGTGGGGGATGGGGGCGGCTCTTAATCCACTAGTCAAGGTGTACCTCACCGAAACCGCCGGCATGGATGAATTTGTGGACTTCTTACCCACGTTCTGCTCCCAAGGAATAGGAGAATTCTGGAATGCTTCCTTTTCTTAACATGCTTAGCAAATCAGGAAATAATGGTCTGCTCAGAGAGGAGGAGGGAAGGATGAGCCAAGAGCCAGCCAGGCTGTGTGAGGAGAGACTGCGAGAGCCGCTGAAGCAGCCGGGGTGGGGGGGGCGTGGGGGGGTGGAGAGGGAGAAGTAGGGGAGAGAGAGAAGGGGGAGAGGGGAGAGATGGGGGAACGAAGAGGGATGGAGGGAGGGGGTAAGGCGGGGGAGTGGTGGGGAGGAGGGAGAGGTGGGTGGGGCCGGGAGGGGGGCAGCCTCTCCCCTCTGTTCATAGCCATAAACACTCCGGAGCGCTTTGAGCCACGGCTCTAGAGCATCCATAAGAAACCCTTTTTCATCGCTCGCTCTCTCTTCTCTTCTGGAGTAACCTGAGCGGTGTATCCCAGCAACAGAAATGCCACCAAGACCTTTCCCTGAGAACTGCGCTAGACACAGTCCGGTTCCCTCAGCCTTCTTGGCTGTCTCCTAAGACTCTCTCTGGGGCCGGGAGTGGTTTTAAAGGGAATGGTGGTGCCACCTAGTGCCACCTCCTGCCTCCGGGAGCATAAGGCGCTGAGTGTAGGGTTAGTTGAATGAAAACGAAAGAATAGCCGGGTGGTGGTGGTGGCCACGCTTTTAAATCCCGGCACCTGGGAGGCAGAGGCAGGTGGATCGCTGTGAGTAGGAGGCCAGCTTGGTGCATAAAGCAAGTCCAGAACAGCCAAGGCTACACAGAGAAACCTTGTCTACACACAACACACACACACACACACAGAGCACTCACTCTGACCTGCACAGGTGTGAGGCCCTGCTCAAAGATCACTTCCTCCAAGATGGCTTCCTCGATTTTCTCCCTCCCCTGGGAAGAAACAGCATAACCTCCCTGGAATATTCGTATCCTTCTGAGCACCTGGTAGGTGTTACCACAGGGTGATAAAATGAGGCTCTCAGTCTCCACTCACTCCGCTTTGTTTCTAAGGAAGTACTGGATCCAAAAATGTGTTTGCCGGAACTCAGCAAATGTCTGGCTTAGGTCTCAGAACGCTCAAACGCTCCGGCCTTCCTCAGCCACTCTGAGAGTGTCAAGTAGTTGAGAGAATCTGACTTCTTGTCTACGCTGACCCCCACAGCAGGAAGGGGAACGAAAGGAAGATGTCACTAGTGTCCCCTGTTCTGCAGAGGCCCTGGTAGGTTTGTCATTGTTCTCGGCAGTTGAGGGCCTCATGGACGCTGGCCAGACACAGACACTCACAGGCCTGAGATGGTCAGAACCAGGAATGACTGCCCTGTGCCAGGGCAGGGTGAGGTGGTCATGGCAAGCTTGTAAGGCTCCTACTGTGGGGACATTTATTTATTTATTTATTTATTTATTTATTTATTTTCTTTATTATGTATACAGTGCTCTGCCTGCGTGTACACCTGCAGGCCAGAAGAGGGTATCAGAATACGTTATAGATGGCTGTGAGCCACCATGTGGCTGCTGGGAATTGAACTCAGGACCTCTGGAAGAGCAGTCAGTGCTCTTAGGCCTGTGGGGGACATTTAAACCCCTGGTATAAAGGGAACGGGGTGAGAACTTAGATTTTTGTTTTGTTTTGTTTTGGAGACAGGGTTTCTCTGAGTAGCCCTGGCTGTCCTGGAACTCATTCTGTAGACCAGGCTGGCCTCGAACTCAGAGATCCCCCTGCTTCTACCTCTGCCTCTGCCGGGATTAAAGACCTGCTCCACTGCGCGCCCTGCCTCTTTGGATTCTCTGTGGCAGCCAGCATATTGGAAAATGCTGAAAAAAATCGTCCCCTTTCCTGGCCCCATGCCCCAGCCCATTTGAGCAACATCTGGGAAACAGGCAGGGTTCCCAGAAGCACAGCACAGGATCACTTTTATTTACCAGTCAGTCTGCCATCCAGACTGTCCTGCTGTCTGAAGGCATCAGGCCTTGCCCTCTGAGCTCAGCCCTTTCTTCCTGAGGCAGGGACTTGCTGCATGGGTCCCTCTCTCTCCCTCCCTCCCTCCCTCCCTCTCCCTCTCTCTCTCTCTCTCTCTCTCTCTCTCTCTCTCTCTCTCTCTCTGTGTTTTTCAAGACAAGGTTTCTCTGTGTAGCCTTGGCTGTCCTGGCCTCACTTTGTAGACCAGGCTGGCCTCAAACTCACAGCAATCCACCTGCCTCTGACTCCCAAGTACTAGGATTAAAGGCGTGAGCCACCATGCCAGCTCTTTTCCTCTCTCCCTCCCTCCTCTTCTTCTTGCTCCTTCTCTGTTTTTGTTTTGTTTTGAGACCATATAGCCCAAGCTGACCTCGAATTTTCACACTCCTACCTCAAGCTCGTGAATGCTGGGGACCGCAAGAGTGCACCACCATGCCAGGCCAAGATTGTCCCCTTGATTGTTAAGGTAGCATGCACACACACACACACACACACACACACACACACACACACACACACACACGCTCACATGCACACACATGCATACACCTTCCTCCAAGGCAATTTTCTCTCACACTATGTAATAAGTGCCTGGACATGGCACCCGGCACACAGCAGATGCCCGCACATTTACTCTTCTATTTCCACATGTACTAAGAATTCATGTTCATCGCCAGCCACAGAGCAGGAGAAAGAATGGTGTTGGGCGTTGGTCTGGTGCTCTGTGTGTAGAAATGCTGAATTCTAAGCCCTGAGATCTGCTGCAGTCCGGACAAGTGCATAAACTCTGCTTCCCACTTATCTCTGACTGGTTAATAAAAAAAATAAAAATAAAAAAGCTGGCCAGCCTGTAACTGGGCGGAAGAGAGGTAGGCGGAGCTTCTGTTCCTGGGCTTCGGGTCTCAGATATGGACCACAAGGTGGAAGAGAAGGAGAAAGAAGAGGAAGAGAGAGGATGTCACCAAGAGGAATTGACCTGAGGGAGAAAAACAGCCCAGACAGGACCAACATGGCAAGTAGCTTGGTGTGTGGCTGGGAACTAGCTTAGGGGGTTAATATAAAGCATATCTGCCCAGCTAGTGAGCCTAAGGCTCATTAATAAATCTAATAAGTCTCTGTGTCTTGTATTTGGGAGCTAAAAATGGGAGTGAATAGAAAAGCCCCCAAATTAATAAGTTATCTGCTAAGAATGGATGCTGCCCCCTCTGTCCTGCAGGACGGTGAAGGCTGCAGGAGAGGTGTATGAACAGTTTCTGTAGCGCTTGCAGCAAGCAAGGGAGAACATTCAGATTCCCAGCCAGCCCCAGCCAGGAGCAAGCACAGCCACTCCCATCTCTCCATCACTACAGCTCGCTGGCTTCTTTTTTTGGGGGGGGGTAGGGGTGCAGCTGGTTGTTTGCTTTGCTTTGTTGAGGCAGAGTCTTTTCTAGTCCAGGCTAGCCAATCTTTGTGTGTAGCTGAAGACGGACTTCTGATCCTCTTGTCTGCATGCCGAATGCTAGGATCACAGTGTGTTCCACCACGCCTGGGTTTCTGTGGTGCTGGGGAGCTCCTGTTTCAGTGGCTGTCCGAGAAGCCATCTTGGGGAGTTCAGCTGTGCCCCTTGCAAAATGATTAGCTCAGGCTGGGTTTGTCAACACTCTCCTCATGAAGGTGTGGGGAGGGTCGGTCCCACCGACCCAAGTATCCAGCCGATCCTTGCCATCTGCTGTTTGTAACTCTGACCTCATTGGACAAGGTCTGGGGAGGGGCTGGATTATGTAGCCCTGGAAACAGTGGAGGAGGGGAGCCCCTTCTATGTTGCTACAGGGAAACCCTCATCCCTCCTGAATAAGGCTTTCCAAGGGCCACTTGTTAGGAGGAGGGCCACCCACACCCCTGAGAGGGAGCCCTCCCCCATGCTTTGTAAGGAAGCCACTCCCAAAAAAGCCATTAGCTCTCAGCCCCCTGTGGTGGCCCATGTCTTTGCTCCCAGCACTCAGGGAGGCAGAGGCAGGAGGATCTCTGTGAGTTCGAGGCCAGCCTGGTCTACAAAGGGAGTCCAGGACAGCCAAGGGTAACATAGAGAGACCTTGTCTCGAAAACAAAACAAAACAAAACAAAAAACCACCAAAAAACAAAAAACCCACAAAACAAAACAAACGAAACAAAAACATCATTAGTTCTCGGAGTGAATTTAGGTGGAACCTGTCATTGAGACCTTAGAAAAGGTAGGCTTAGGCTCCCTTTGGGAAGGAATTTTAGCAATATCCAGCGACCGTATGTGTTAGACAAAGACCCCACTCACTAAGCTACACCCCTGGCCAAATATGCTCATCTTCTGGTCCTCCTGCCTTGGTGGGCTGCTGGCCATCAGCCCCCACCCCCAGCCCCCCAGGGAAGAGGAGAACCACAGCTCATCACTGTAGGAACTCGGGATGTTATTTTTAGGTTCCCTGGTACCATGGTCCCACTGACAGGACTTCTTTCCAGTCCACGTGGATCCAGTGGACCTCAGGGTCTGGCAGGAGCATTGGAACCTTAGGGATCCGGGGCCACTGCTTCCTTTAAAGCACTCTCTGGAGTGTCACCCTGAGTCTTGGCACCCTCACCACCACCCTAACCTGCACCTATTCCCAACTTTCTCCTACCTCAAGACCTCTCTCAACCCACTGCCTGTTGAGATGCCCAATTTTTTCATTATGCTTGTTTCCCAAAAGCAACCTAGTAGACTTCTTAAGATGTTTGAGTAAAGGGTTAGAGAGGCTCATACCTTGAGCCACCAGCACTGGGAAGGCAGAGGTGGGAGGATTGTCCACTGGTCCGGGACTAGGTTGGGTTACATTGTGAGTTCCAGGCTAGACAGAGCTACATAGGGAAACCCTGTCTCAAAAAAACAAAAAAAAAAGGCAAACACAACCCGGGTTCTACTGTGCTTTCCTGTTGCTGTGATAAAGCATTGATCACCGGCAGCAAAGCTACTTGGGCTATAATTTACAGTCTGCCCTGAAAGGAAGTCAGGGCAGGAACTCAACGCAGGAACCAAAGCAGAGACCGGAACTGCCCACTGGCTTAGGGCTTGGGCAGCCTGCTTTCTTATACAGCCCAGGACCACCTGCCCAGGGGCGGCAGCCCCCACATCAGTCAAGAAAATGCTCCACAGACATGCCAACAGGCCAATCCAAGTGCAGAAAATCCCTCAGTAGAGGGCCCCTCTTCCCAGGTGACTCTCCTTTGTGTCACGTTATCAAGAACTAAGCAGCACATTTGTAGAAAGGGATGTTAGTTCGTGGAAAGTAGGCGACTTAGAAAGCTGAACACCACCCTGCCCCAAGTGGAGAAGAAGGAGGAGGAGGAGGAGGAGGAGGAGGAGGAGGAGGAGGAGGAGGAGAAGAAGAAGAAGAAGAAGAAGAAGAAGAAGAAGAAGAAGAAGAAGAAGAAGAAGAAGAAGAAGAAGAAGAAGAAGAAGAAAAGATCCTGCTTTAGGAGACAAGAAACAAGGCGAGGGCCTGGAGAGATGGCTCAGAGGTTAAGAGCACTGACTGCTCTTCCAGAGATCCTGAGTTCAATTCCCAGCAACTACATGGTGGCTCACAAACATCTATAGTGAGATCTGGTGCCCTCTTCTGGCCTGCAGGTGTACATGCAAGCAGAGCACTGTATACATAATAATAAATAAATTTTTTAGAAAGAAAGAAAGGAAGGAAGGAAGGAAGAAAGAAAGAAAGAAAGAAAGAAAGAAAGAAAGAAAGAAAAAGATGAGCTGGAGAAAGGAGAAATGGCTTAAAGGTTAAGAGCACTGGCTGATTTTCCAGAGGACCTGGGTTGGAGTCCCATCACCCACATGGTGACTCACAAATGTCTGTAACTCCAGTCTCAGGGGATGAGAATAAAGATGGGAGCAGGGGTGCCCAGACATCAGGGTGACACTCTGGAGAATGCTTTAAAGGAAGCAGCAGCCTGGATCGCTACCTGACCTTGAGGTCCACTGGAACCTCTGTGGGTATCAGGCATGTGTGTTATGGGCAGATACACATGTAGGCAAATCACCTGTACACATAAAATAAACATAAATAAATCTTCTTTTTAAAGAAGCAATGGTGAACAAAGAGAAGACAAAATAATGGATTACTCTAAAAATAAAATGAAGTTATTTAAAGTTGGGCTGTCCAGCACTCAGGAAACATGTCCGAGGAACTGTGGTGATTTATAGAGGTGAGATTTTTCTTTTTTGTTATGTGATAGCCAGCTCCAAAGTGGCCCGAGTTGACCCTGGCACTTAGCTCTTTGGTGTCGTCCTCTTCCATATTGTAGCAGAGCTGGTTACTTATAGCCAGTAGGACTCAGGTGCCATGGCTTATATTTCATCTGGAGGCTGCCACCCCGAGGCTTCACCCGGGGGCACGTTCTCTCTTGCCATCTCTGCCTTAAGTCGTTGGGTCTTGGAATGGGGGACTTTTTTATGAACATCCCTATCAAAAGCCACACCTGTGAGTTTAGGTGTGACCTCCTCAGGGTCCATCCAGATTTTGGATGACAGTAACTCTTTGAATATCTGGCTGCCACCTCCTGAGAGTCTCTGAGTTGGAACTCTGTCGCCTCAGAGGCACAAGATACAAAATATAAGTAAGGAGTACTTTGAGAGGACAGATGTTTTGGGGGATAATTTGTTGCACAATAAATATTAGAAAACCCTTTCAAGCCAGGCATGGTGGCGCATACCTTTAATCCCAGCACTCGGGAGGCAGAGGCAGGCAGATTGCTGTGAGTTCAAGGCCAGCCTGCTCTACAGAGTGAGTCCAGGATAGCCAAGGCTACACAGAGAAACCCTGTCTGGGGGGGGGGGGGGAAACTTTTCAGTATCGGATTCTATGATTTGGCCTTCCAAATCCAAAGGTTATGGATTAGAGGTTTAACTACCTGAGGATCAGATGTATTTATAAAAACAAAGTGATGCCTATATCGCATAGTTATAGATTTCCCCCATTTTACTCAATAACAGTGTAACAATAAGTTCAGTACTTATGCACCATCAAATATTTAATGCAGTTAGTGATGTAGAGATAATTTAAACACACGGGAGCGGGTGTAGATTGTAAATACCGTAGCGAGGTGTTAAATAAGGTGCTTGAGCATTCCAGGGTTTGAATCCACGGGGATCCTGCAATTCATCCCCCTAGCGAGACTGAGTAATGGCTGAATATTGTTTTACCACCAGAAGAAAAATACTTTATCAATCAAGCAAACCCGTCGTTACTGTAAGGTGGCGGTTATGGGCGTGGTTATCTTGTTCCTTCATTCTTGATGTTCCTGGGAAAAAACCGTGGGACCAGTGGGCCTGAACAATGACTTCCTTACTTTTTCCTCTTCGGTAAAATATCCTTCAATAAGAGTGGAAGGAATATGAGGTTGTTAGAAGATAGTACGATGATCACGATGCCCTAACGTACAGCAAACGCTCTTCAAATATGTGGCCGATTTGCTATTTGGGGATCCCAAGCTGTTGAATGTCTCTTCAGACCACAAGTCTAAACGCCAACGCAACCAGCAAGGAAGGAAGGCTGCTTCCTCACGTCGCCACAGGGTGGCGCTGTGGCACCGACTTCTTTTCATCACTCCCGCCGGCTTCCAGCTGGCGCGGCTGCAGGAAGCCAGATCCTTCCCAGACTTCCACGGTTTGCGTGTCGGGTTACCAAGAGCGACCCGGCAGCCGGACACGATCCAAGCATTCATCCGGCAGATAATGAGGAAACAGGCCCCAGCTTTGTACCCATCTGTAAGGCCAAAGCAAGGGCCGCACAGAGAGTTCAATGACGGCTATCAGAGCCGTGCTGGAAGCCGGAGGCTCCTGTTGGAGACTGCGGGGCCGCGGGGGGTGTTCGTGCCTAAATCGGTCCTCAGGGCTGAGGCTCCGCATCCCAGCCTCTCAGGCTGCAGCCCTTCCATGGGGCAGGGGCGGGGAGGGGGGGGGGCTAAAAAAAAAAAAAAGCTGCTCGGTTGGTACAGGGTACGGTACTTAGCTCTATCCCCAGCCTCAGAAGTCAGTTTCTAAATTGTCTCAAGCTTTAGTCTACATCACTGTCACCCAGGGACGGGTTAAGCAGTGGTTTGGAGGTTCAGTTCGGCTTCCTGGCTCAAGGCCGGAGAATTTGCATTTCAAACAGGTTTCCAGGGATGCTGAGGGGCTCCGCTAAGTTCTCCAGGGCCCAGAAGAAAGCGTCTTCACCGCGACTTCCCTCTCCACCGTGATGCCTGGGCTTTCCAGGAAGCTCCTGAGTCGCCCTTGGGCCGCATCAGTGTGTTTTTTAGAAGTTATCGCGGGCACGACCCGAGGCTGGCCTTGCCTGCTGTTTCCAGACGAAGACCTAGATGGCAACTCTCAAAGCTCCACTTTGTCCTACTGTGGGCACCAGACGCTCTTCCTATCCAATGCCACCAGTCCAAAACATCCTCACTTTCCCCCAGATAGAAGTGGATGCTGCAGGGGTCTACATGATCCTGACGGAGCTGTTGAGCATCCCACGTGAGCCAGGTTCCTGCCCAGAGTGCTTCTGGTACAGGTCTCTAACGGCCTCACGCTGACCAAAACCTCTTTTTCACCCCTTCTTCTGTTTTTTTCAAGATAGAGTTTCTCTGTATAGCCTTGGTTGGCCTAGACATGCTTTGCAGACCAGGCTGGCCTCGAACTCAGAGCTATCAGCCTGCCTATGCCTCCCGAGTGCTGGGATTACAGGCTTGTGCCACCATACTCTCTTGACTGTAGCCTCTTACGCTCCAAGCTTTGCCATTTATCCCAAAATGATCTGAGGCCAGGCTCTGTAGCTCAGACCTATACTCCCAACTACTCTAAAAACTTAGGCAGGGGGGATTGCAAGTTCAAGCCTGACTGAACTGGAGTAAGTTCAAAGCCAGCCCCTGCAACTTAGTGAAACACATCGCAAAATAATAAATAGGGGAAAGAGAGGACAATGGTGCATGCGCAGTTGGTAGAGTGCTTGCTTGCCTTGTGCAGAGTCTGGGTCTGATGCTCAGTGCTGAATTAGCTGGGTGTGGGGGCACATGTCTGTAACGCCCCCCCTCCCCTCCCCCCCCCCCTGCACTTGGGGAGTTGATGCAAGAGGGCCCAGAAGTTCAAGATCGTCTTCAGATTCTCAGCAAGTTTGTGGTCACCCCAGGATGCATAACAACAAAAAATAAACAGTAGAAAGAGGGCTGGTTATGGCTCTGAGGTAGAGCTCTTCTCTAGTGTGTATGAGAGGACACAGTCCCCAGCAGGCTTTCCATCGGGAAGGCAAGGTGAGTCGGCTTTGACAAAATAACAGGTTAAAGAATAGGTTGTAGCCGGGCGTGGTGGTGCACGCCTTTAATCCCGGCACTCGGGAGGCAGAGGCAGGCGGATCGCTGTGAGTTCGAGGCCAGCCTGGTCTACAAACCAAGACTGGGACAGCCAAGGCTACATACATAAACCCTGTCTCAAAAAAACAAAAACAAAACAAAACAAAAAAGAATAGGTTGTAGCCGGTCTTTGGCTACTTTGTGGGTTCTTCCACCTTTCTCCACCTTCCTTTCTTCTACCCTTTCAACCCCCTAACACTAGATAAGAGAGAAAATGGTCAGAGAGGGAAGGAAAGAGATCCCTTAATAAAGTCAGGGGTCAGAAGGAAGCAACGCGATCGTTAGACTACTTCCTACTGATGGGAGAATCGAGTTCCTTGGGGCGAGTTTCATCTTTGCTGTCAGAAGATCTAATTTCTTCCTGTTTCCTCTTGGCGCACAACTACTTAACAAGCCTCAACCAACAGCAACCCATAACCTACCGACAGCAACCCATAACCTACCAACAGCAACCCATAACCTACCGACAGCAACCCATAACCTACCGACAGCAACCCATAACCTACCGACAGCAACCCATAACCTACCGACAGCAACCCATAACCTACCGACAGCAACCCATAACCTACCGACAGCAACCCATAACCTACCGACAGCAACCCATAACCTACCAACAGCAACCCATAACCTACCCCATAACCACCGACACCCTCACTCAGGGCCCTAACATTCATACACCCTCTGAAAAGTGCCCAGAATTCCAAACATCACACAATTGCAGAAACTATCTGCAGCTAGCAAATCATGCCCACTCAAGAGCCCGAGGCAAATCACCGTCAGCTGCTGTGGACAATCTGAAGCAGCCCCACACCCTACACTGGGATTAAAACAAAAACATAGTCTTACAATACTTCGGTGTGTTTCTTTTTTTTCTTTCTTTCTTTCATTTATTTATTTATTTATTTATTTTGAGACAGGGTCTCTCTGTGTAGCCTTGGCTGTCCTGGAACTCACTCTGTAGACCAGGCTGGCCTCGAATTCACAGCGATCCGCCGACCTCTGCCTCCCTAGTGCTGGGATTAAAGGCGTGTGCCACTACACCCGGCTATTTCTATGTTTCTCAAAGAAACCAAAACTCCAAAGTTGTCCCTACAATAGGTGTTTCCCTAAAGTTTGGGGAATGCCAGCCGACAGAATCTGTCCTTGCACGTGCCTGGGTGGGAAATGCAGACTGTGTGGGAAATCCTGTGGTGGGGTGGAGGAGGGCCCTGAGCTACCCGTGGTCGTCACATCATGCAGAAAACGTTTTTCTTCTTCCCCACTTATTACTAGCCACACTGTCATTGGTTTTTTTTGCATTTTTTTTTTTTTGCTACAAAATATAGATTTCTGGATCCACTGGTGGGTCCTATCCCACACGATCAACTCATTTTGTTTCTGTTTTCTTCCCTCCCTCCCTCCCCTCTCCCTCCCTCCCTCCCTCCTTCCCTTCTCCCTGCCCCCTCTCCTCCACTACCCCTTCTCTGACGCTAGTCAAGCACTTTACCACTGAGCTACACCCCCAAGCCCACTAGTTCTTTTTATTATGAAGAAGATTCAGCGTCTCTTGCCATCCATCTCAAATGCTAGAACTGAGAATTCTATGTAAAGTTTATATCCAGGGATTAACAAAGACCAGGAGAAACACATTTTAAAAAATTGTTTCTTTCATGAAGATACTGATGTGAAATGGTACTACCATTCTGAAGACAATTTTTGAAGTGTCTTAAAATATTAAATATAGGGCTAGAGAGATGGCTCAGAGGTTAAGAGCACTGGCTGCTCTTCCAGGGGTCCTGAGTTCAATTCCTAGCAACCACATAGTGGCTCACAACCATCTATAATGAGATCTGGTGCCCTCTTCTGGCCTGCAGGTGTCACATGCAGGTAGAACATTGTATACGTAATAAATATTTTTAAAATGTTAAACACAGACTTGATGTATACATCAGCCATTCTGAGTATTTACTGTAGCTACCCGAGATAAATAAAAATATATTTATATCACAAATATATATGAATGATTGTTCATAATAGCCTTATTTAGAATGGCTAAAAACTAGAAAATCACATCAGTTAACAACACAAGAGTGAACACACACATTCAGGGATACAAGCTGGGCCGTGGTGGCACGCGCCTTTAATCCCAACACTTGGGAGGCAGAGGCAGGTGGATCACTGTGGGTTTGAGGCCAGCCTGGTCTACAGAGCAGGTTCCAGGACAGCCAGGGCTGCACAGAGAAACCCTGTGAACAATCTAAATGCCTTTAAAATAGGGGGAGGCTAAGTAACCGTGACATCCTGTACCATGAAATAGTACTTGATAAAGAAACGGGCGAATAAGTGACAGTTTCAGCGTGGATGCAAACACAGGAGGCTGCAAGATCCCACCTGAGTGTCGTTGCAGAAAAGACTATGCTGTAGCTGTGGGAAACCATTTCTTTCTGTCAAAGGAAACCTCCCCTATCTTGTGACGTGCCCCGGTTTGTCTGACCCCGCCTATCACAACCTTCTGTCTCCCTCCAATTGGCCAACCATGACTGAACAATGAGGTTGAGCCTCAGCCAATGAGAAACAGCCACATTCCCCCATTGTCTTAAAGATAAAAGGCAGAGGCCATCTTGGATAGTGCTTGCTAACTTGGTTTAGGTCATGACATATCCTTTCCAGCCCCCATCCCCCAGAGGGGATGGAATCACCTTGGTGGGTTACTTTTGCTTTTTTAATGTGTTTCTTTATGAGGTGTCAAGATTATTCTTTTTTTTTGTTTTGTTTTGTTTGTTTTTTCGAGACAGGGTCTCTCTGTGTTAGCCTTGGCTGTCTTGGACTCACTTTGTAGACCAGGCTGGCCTCGAACTCACAGCGATCCGCCCGCCTCTGCCTCCCGAGTGCTGGGATTAAAGGCGTGCGCCACCACGCCCGGCTAAGATTATTCTTTTCTAACACAGTGATGGAGTATATCAGGTTGGGGTACAGAAAGATAATAAAATTATTATATTTATTTTAGTGTGGTGGTTAAAATGGGAATGACCCTCCTAGGCTCATATATTTGAATGCTTGGTTCCCACTTGGGAGAACTGTTTGGGAAGGATCCAGAGACGTGGCCTTGTTGGAGGAGATGTGTCCTTGGCGACCGGCTTTGAGGTTTCCAAAGACATTTGCTTTTCTCTGTTGGCTGTCTGTGCCTTCCAGTTGTAGATCAAAATGTGAGCTCTTAGCTGCTGCTCCAGCACCATGCCTGCCTGATGCCCAGCTCCCTGCCACGACGGTCTTGGACTCTAACCTTCTGCCGAGTGAGCCCCGCGTCAGACACTCCCTTTTATAAGTGGCCTTTTTGGTCACGATGTCTCTTTATAGTACTAGAAAAGCAAGTAAGACAGCTGGTTATTGGACACGGTTTCCTCCTGATTCAGTGGTGGGTACACAGTCTACCTACACACTCGTCAAAACTTGTAGAACAGGACACCAAAGAGACTGGACTTTGCTCTGTGTAAATAAAGACATGTAAAATCAATCTGAATTGTCACAGAAACATCAGTCAGTATAGGACGGAGGGGTAAAGGCAGGAAGGCTTTTACACAGGCACAGCTCAGAGCTTTGAGCTGCTCCCCAGCGCCCCCTGCCGGCAGTGGCAGAGTGTTGTCTCAGGCTGTTTCCTAACATGGCGCATGAAAGTATTCAAGGTATTTTAGTTTCTCAGCAATAAGATTATATCATGTCTATGTATCTGGAGCTGCCTTTTCTCTATATTCTTCAAGGGCACGGAGAAGTAAGCTTTAACTGGCAGTGTGCAATGCAATCGAATTGAAAGCCAGCCCTCTATTCTCAAGGTGACACAATGAAACAATTAGACCGGGTCTCAGTCATTCAGATGGCAGCCCTGAAGGGGACAGCATCACCAGATAGCTGTCACCCTGCCTTCTTAGGTTCTTCCTAGGGATCATGGTCAGTCTGCTGGAGGGAGTGAGGGGCAAACGCTCCCCCAGACTTGACGGACTCCGACCATTGTTGAGAAGCATAAAGCCTCCGTGGGGGCCGTAGCCAGGACACAGAGCCAATGCCAGCTTTCCAAGGGGAGAAAGGAAATTTGATCAATAAGGCAATTACCTTATTTTTATTATTTGCAGCAGCACTAGGAATACAACCAAGGCCTCACCCATGCTAGGCCAGCACTCTACCCACCTAAACTGTGCCCATGTCCTTCCTCTCGTTTCTATTTTGAGATAGGGTCTCACTGAACTACCCAGGCAGGTCTAAAACCGTCAATCCTCCTGCCTCAGCTTCTCAAGCATGTTGAGTCACAAGCCAGTGTCACATGCCTTGCTGGCAGAATGTGTAAGTCTGTACTTTGGGACCCCCTAGGATGTGCTTACTTTGCTGTGACACTATAAACCACAGAGAGTGGGGTGGGCTGCAGCGCAGAAAGAAACAGGGCTCTGCAAGGGGACAGCGTGGGTGGGAAGCCAACTTTTGACTTTTTCATGTGGGCGACCTTAGGCAGGTTGCACAGGCTTGTTGCAGAGATCAGTAACTGTGTGTGCACATTTGTGATGGTTCACCAGCACAGAAGTAAGCTTGCGTTGGTGTGCTTTGCTGTTATTTCATCTCCGGACAGTTGACCTCAGTCTGAGAGATAAGACAGCTCCGGACCGTTGACCCCAGTCTGGGAGATAAGATCTCACTCTTGGGGCTCTGTCGAGGGGCTACCAACAACTGGCCCTTCCCCTAGAGTCATCTGGAACCCCACTTCCACTTTTTCCATGTCAGCCCCAACAAACAGCTGAAGCCTGCTGTGAGATCTTGGCTAGCCAGGCTGTATTGATTTTGTTCTCAAAGCCTTTCAAGTGGCGGTTGTGCCTCTGTGATCTTACTGCGGTGGCCAGTTACAAAGCCAGAGCTGTCCCGCAACTGCTCTGGGGAGGCACGGTGGGGGTGCGGTGGGGTGAGTAGGGTTGTGTTTCCAGAAAGGAGCCGGGAGCATCCAGACCTCAGCAGGTGGGTGTTCACAGGGACCTAGAGCCCAGAACTTTCCTGGCAGCATTCCCCAGCTGTGCAGGGACTGGCTAAGCAGCATCCAAAGGCTCAACACCTCGCTTTCAGGCTTTCAGCGTCAGAGAGTAAATATTGGTCGTGCCTGCTACGTGCACCGAAGCCGCACACAGCACTCCTGAGGCCTTTACCACCCACCAGGCTTGCTGTCCAGGTCTTGGGTAACTCAAGGGAAGGCAACCTTAGCGAGATCCCAGCTCGCTCCTGCCAATATTTAAACCAGGTCAATTCTTCCGGGCCAGCACTGCCTTTGACTCTCCGTGTAGCTGCAATGGCTGGGTGGTGGGTGGCACCGCCTCAGCCAGGGTAAGGGCACCGGGGAGGGCTGGGACCTCACAGCAGACTCGGATTATAAACACGGAATGAGACCCTAAAGTGGAACCCCTTCCTTTATGCAGAAGCCATTCACTGTCCCCGGTGCTCGCTCTGTGGCTGTACAGTGATTCTAGCTCTGGGGGTGGGGGTGGGGGGAGATGGGAGGGGGGGGAGGCCGGGGAGGAGACAGGGGACATCCATGTTCTTCGTTCTTGGAAAGCAGAAACAAGAAGGATCGGCGGCTGGCTTTGGGTGTGCAACCAGTTTCAGGCCGGCCTGGGCAACTTGAGAGCCTGTTGTAAAGGGGGGAGAGCCGATGGATGTGAAAGAAAGTGTTCTGTGTGAATTTGAAGTGGAGAGAGCCACGGAGAAGAGCTCAGTAGATGAATCCTATGCTGGACAGAGACTCCTGATGTTTGCTGCTGCGGTACTAGTCTGCCCACATTCAAGCATTAACTAACACACACACACACACACACACACACACACACACACACACACACACACCACACAATAATGAAGGAAACAAAGACTCAATTGAAAAATTTGTAATGGAGAAAAAGTCAAGAGCAAAGTGGATTTTTATTTGTTTGGGGTTACTTTTAAACCCTTTTTAAAAAATGACTTTTGCGCCAGGCGTAGTGGCGCACGCCTTTAATCCCAGCACTTGGGAGGCAGAGGCAGGTGGATCGCTGTGAGTTCAAGGCCAGCCTGGTCTACAGAGCAAGTCTAGGACAGCCAAGGCTACACAGAGAAACTCTGTCTCAAAAACCCAAAAATAAATAAATAAATAAAAATAAAAAATAAATTAAAAAATGACTTTTTTGAGAGAGGGCTTTACTATGTAACCTTGGCTAACCTCGAACTTAATGTGATTCATCTGCCTCAGTCTGTGACTATAGGCTAAACTTGTATACATACGTACATACATACGTACATACATCATACATACATGTATAGGCGTGTGTGCCATGCAAAGCACATGTGTTTGCATATTTGCATGAGTTTTGGCGAGCATGCACGTGCAGGTACACATGTACGTGTGAAGGTTTGTATGGAAGCCAGAGGCTAACATTAGAGTTCTTCCTCCATCGCTGTCCCCTTTATATACTGAGGCAGAAGCCATGGCTGATTCAGCGAGGATTGTCTCTGGGCTCCCTGTCTCCACCTTCTGAGTGTTGCATGGCAAGTGGGTCGCCGCACCTGCCTGGCACTTATGTAGGTGCCAGGGATCTGTCGTGCTTGTGTGGCAAGGGCTTGCCCCTGAGCCATCTCCCTCATCCTAAACCACTTTTTAAAAAGCAGCGACAGGCTGGTAAGATGGTTCAGTGGTCACTGCCACCATGCACAGTGAGCTGAGTTCAATGCCTAGGAGCCACACGGCGGGAGGAGAAAATCAACTCCTACAAGTTGTCTTCCGGCCTGCACACCTGTGCCACGGCATGTGCAGCACCCAGCCCCAATAAAGGAATGCAAAAATGTAGAAAACAAGATATTTTCCTTGATTTGCCACTTTCAAAGAAGTTTCTTAATGTGTGCCCTGTGCGAAAGGCTCAGCCATGGCTGGTGCTGGCTGATGCGCCATTTTCTTGTTGGAGATGACCAACAGCTTTGAGGCCATTCTTCCTTCTCAGTTTTGGCCCAAGGATGTCATCCTGCCTAGTGACCTGACACCACAACTGGTGGTCCGTGTTGATTAGAAACCTCCTGAAATTAGACAGACTGCTTGGTTGCCTTTTCCCTGCGTGTAACAATAGTATAAAATAATAGTTGGGAAAATAAAGGTTAGACATTTGTTTGGCTTGTTTGTTTTGTGTTTATTTTGTTGTTGTTGTTGTTGTTGTTTTTGGTTTTTCTTTTCTTTTTTGTTTTTTGAGACAGGGTTTCTCTGTGTAGCCTTGGCTGTCCTGGACTCGCTTTGTAGACCAGGCTGGCCTCAAATTCACAGCGATCCGCCTGCCTCTGCCTCCCAAGTGCTGGGATTAAAGGCGTGCGCCACCACGCCCGGCTTTGTTTTTGGTTTTTCGAGACAGGGTTTCTCTGTGTAGTCCTGGCTGTCCTGGACTCACTTTGTAGACCATGCTGGCCTCAAACTCACAGGGATCCACCTGCCTCTGCCTCTCGAGTACTGGGATTAAAGGCGTGCACCAGCACCGCCAGGCAGGTTGGGCATTTGAACGAATTCGTCACCATGAGAGAGCTGCGCTTTGAAACAGTGAGACAGCACTCTATGCTGACTAGAACAGACAAAACAAATCCTAACAGCGCATCGCGTCAGTGAGGACCTGCTGCAACAGGGACGCTTAGGCTTCCTGGGATCACAGAACGAAGCAGCCATGTTGGAAGACAGCTTGGCAGTCTCTTAGAAGCCAAAAGTAGGCCTAGAGAGATGGCTTGGCGGCTAAGAGCTCTGACTGCTCGTCAGGAGGACCCTGGTTCAATTCCCAGCACCCACCCCGCAGCTCCTGGTAAACTCTTGTTGCAGGGGATCTTGACATCTTCACACAGATACTCATGCAGTCAAAATACCAATGGGCATAAAGTAATGCTTATTTTTAAAAAGCCAAATGTACCGCTACCATACAAGCCATGTTGCTCCATAATATTTATACAAAAGAGCAGAAAAACATAACGTAGACACACACTGGCACACTGATGACTCCCAAGGTGCCAAGCCTTGAACAGACAGTCCAGCCCAGGTGCAAAGCAGAGGTGTGACAAACAAGGGCAGTCCCCCGGTGGTCCTGCAGTGAGGACCCTCACATCCTTTCCAGCTCCTCAACCTTGATCCCCTGGCTCCCAGTTGAGACAATTCCCCGTAGCTCAGGCCATATGGAATGCCCTATTTGTTCATGACTCTAATCTCATAAGCAAAAATTGTGGTTTCGTGGTTGTTTGAATATTAATTTTCTTTTTGTTTTTCCAGACAGGGTTTCTCTGTGTAACCTTTTCTGTCCCGGACTGGCTTTGTAGACAAGGCTGGCCTCGAACTCACAAAGATCCGCCTGCCTCTGCCTGCCCAAGTGCTGTGAGAGCACGGGCATGCACCACCACGCCCAGCTGAATGTTAATTTTTTTATTTCTGATGCATATTAGCATTTTCTTAGGTTCATCGGTGTTTTGTATTTTCTTGGTGGATTACGTGATGTGCTCTACTTTCTGTTAAAAATTCAAAGTCTATCATATAAAGCTGAATGATGCTGTACGCACTAAACAAAGCAAACTTCTCCCAGTTATATTCACTGCAACTATTGTCAGTTTGTATTTCATTTTAAGACGTTAGTTTATGTACATCTCTTTCTGCGTTATAACATTTAATGACTCCCCGCCTCCACTATGCTTTCTTTATTATATGTTCTCTCTCTCTCCTCCCCATCCCCATCCTGGACCATTTGGACTCTCTAAAACCCCTCGTTGAGCTAATAAACCTCTTGCATGGGTTTGTTTTACTACCCATACCCCTGTGGTGATGATGAGCCAAGGCTCCCTATAAGTCAGGCTCTGAGTTGGAAGCTGCCTGTACCCTCGGAGGTTTTAACAGAGAAGCCATAGAGCAAACAGCGTCTCCATCCTCCAAGACCTGGCTGACACAGTGATGAGGAGAGGGGGTTGCCTGGGAATCAGACCCCCACATAGTGAGGATGGAAAAAGAAGAAGCACCTGGCATGGTGACACACACTTGGAATGGCAGCACGTGAGACTTCAAGGTCATCTTTGGTTGTATAGTGAGTTGGAGGCAAGTTTAGTTTACATGAGACTTTTGTCTTTAAAAAAATAAAAACGTGTCCTGTGGGAGGGGGCGGTCCTTAGCGACCTGCAGTCAGCAATTAAGAGCACGTTCTCTGCCACTGAGAGCCAGACTTGGGGTACAAAATGAGGACATAGCTGTCCTAGGAACAGAATCACACAGCCACTGGGGGTGGTGTGTTCTGCCATCACTGTTCCCTGCCCCCCCAGGTCTCAAAGGCCACAAGTCTGACTCCGGGAGTTTGAAGTGTGAGGCAGGTGCATCCTTTGGTCACCTGCTGCTTACAGTGAAGGCTGAGAGACAGTGTCCAGCCTTGGTACATGGCTGTACCCACTCATGTTGGGCAAGTTGTTCCAAGCCCAGAAAAGGGTTCAAGAGGCCAAAATGTTCCACAGAGCAGCTAGCCAGCCAGTCTCTGAGCCCAGATGGAAGGTGTTTCAGTGTCAGCCGGTGGAGAGGCATCTCAGGACAGCAGGATCTCCAGGGTGGAGCCTTACCCCAGTTACCCTCAACTAGAGACAATGTTGGCAACGTCTAAGGACATTAGAGGATGTCACAACATGGGGGAGGGGTGCAACTGACAGCTAGTGGGTAGAGGCCAAGGATGTTGCAAATGTTCCTCAAATCAGAGGGCAGGCCATGCATTAAGCAAGACGAGATGACAACTGAAATGTGGGCCATACCCAAGTGTAGACCCCTTGCTTTATACAGGGGGTCCCAAGTGTGCCTGCCTCCATAGGACAACAGCCCAGCCTAGACGCTGGGCTGTTATGAGAGTGGGCCCCCCCTTCACAGCAGGAATGGCAGAAGTTGCTGTTGGGTGAAAACAGGGAGGGAAGATCCTGTCCTTAGTAATGGAGCTTCTGGGCAGGTCAGGATAACAGGCTCAGGCTCAAGGACTCAAGCACAGTAGGCCACCACACGTCTATCTTCAGAAGGGACAGGACACAGGGGTCAACTGGGACCAGAGGGGATTCTGTGAACATAGCTCTGCAGAGGACCCAGGTAGTACTCACTCTCCGTTCTGACCTCAAAACCAACAGTTCATCCTGGCCTGTCTCTCCAGCTGCAGTGTGACCTTTTTTATAAACACACAGCTGGGTGGGGGTGGGGCAAGGGCGAGCCAATAGGAAGAGAGGTGTCCAGGTGTTTGTTTTCAGAACACAAGAGACAAAAAAAAAAAATAAAATAAAATGCAAGTTTATCACGCTCTTCTTAGTTGGTGAGATAATTGTTTTTTAGTCAACTTGATTTCCCCAGGCCACTCTGGTTTCTCATAGGCTACCAGCCAGTGCTAATTTTCACAACGTTATCTTATGTTGACAAAATGCTTTTTCAGAACATTTTCGGGGAGCTTAACAAATTGCAGTATCTCAGCGGCCCTGTGTGGAAGGCGTTAGAGCTGCCATTTGAAAGGCAGGGAAACAGAGGCACATCTGTCCCCTCCCGGCCTTTCTCTAGGACACACAGTGCCAGGCACTGTGGCAGGTCCTGTTCCTCTCTGGCTGTTTTGCTTTGCAGTGAGCGAGGGCTGCCCCTCTTGAAAACTTTCTCACACTCAGATTTGGCACAGTTTCTCCTTTGGGGGAAAAACAACCTTTTAGCACCCGTCTACTTGTTATTTCTCTCACATGGCAAGAAGCTTGTGGAGGCCACCCCTGCCTGAGAAGTGCCAGGTTAGACAAGGGAACTGGCCTTAGACTCGACCCCCCTGAGCCGTGGCCCCGATGGGCAGGGGTTCCCAGGAACCCGCTTTGCAGGAGTCTTGTCTCTCTGTAGCTTGGTGCCAAGGCTGTTATGAACATCTGCCTAGTTTCCCTTCCTTTAATCCACTTCCTCTAATCCTGAGATTATTGTTGAACTACTGTATAATTATTGTTTGGGGTTGCTAGCATTCTCCCCAGCACTGTAAAAGCAGCACATATTTTAGTCCTGGGAACTATTTGCAGGAGGTGGAGATGAGAGAATTGCAAGTTTGAGGCTAGCCTGGGCTACATAGCAAGATCTTGCCTAGGCGTGTGTGCATGCATGTGTGTGTGGTGGTGGCGGTGGTTGTGGTGATGGTGGTGGTGGTGGTGGTGGTGGTGTGTGTGTGTGTGTGTGTGTGTTTCAAGACAGGGTTTCTGCATAGCCTTGGCTGTCCTGGAATTTGCTCTGTAGATCAGGCTGACCTTGAACTCACAACAATATGCCTACCTCTGCCTCTCAAATGCTGGAATTAAAGGCACATATCCCCCCTGCCCCCCCCCCCCCCCCCCCCCGCTGCTTGGCTGCTTTGGAGTTTTTAAGTAATAAAATAATAGCAAGCACCTTACATTCCAGAAAGCTATGTTCCCATTTTCATAACTTGCATTTATGAGAGATGACACGTTACTCTGTATGAATGATGTTAGAAGCTTCGTTGAGGTACAGTTGACATATGGTAAACTACACACAGGGAATGAGTGGTTTGACGAGTGACATAGGTGCACACCTCTGAAGACATCGCCACTGTGAAGCTGACATCTCCACTCCCCATTTAGCTTCCTGCCTCTTCCTCCTCCTCACCTCCCATGCAATGCTGTCTGCTCACCAGCAGTGATCAGGGTGACGTCTCTGGTCTCCAGAAGCAGGGGGAAGCAGGTCGGAAGTAAGGGGTAAAATTTAAGATTGCTTTTAAAAGTGTGTGTGTGTGTGTGTGTGTGTGTGTGTGTGTGTGTGTGTGTGTGTTTATTGGAGGAAAAAGGAGGATGGAGAGATGGCTCAGTGGGTAATAAAACTGGATGCTCTTCTAGAGGACCTCAGTCTGAGTCCCAGCAGCCATGTGGTGACTCACTGTGCTCCCCAGTCAGGGCACAGGGCCCACTCTCCCAAGGGCTACAGCCAGTGAGGGGGCAGGGCCAGCTCTCCCGCTCTCATGACCCCCAGAGACAGCTCTCCCAGATACTGCAGGTGGTGATGGGGTGATGAGGTGGGCATCACCCTAGCACCCATGCCCCCTCATGCCAGATGAGTACTGAGGCAAGATCTCCAGTGCTCCAGCCCTCAGGGATGGCTTACCTGCAACCCCTCCATCAGGGCCAGCTCTTCTGTGCTGCCCAGGCAAGGGGCAGGGCCAGCACTCCCATGCTCTCACCCTTGAGGTTGGCTCACCTGTACCCCCACCATCATAGTCAGATCTGCTGTGCTGTCGAGGCAAAGTACAAGGCCTGTTCTCCTGAACGCTGCAGCTGGTGATGGGCAGGGCCACCTCTCTTGAGCTCATGGCTGGAGGGAGTGTAGAAAATTCAAGTAAGGGTTTTTTTTGTTGTTGTTTTTTGTTTTTGTTTTTTTTAGTTTTTTGAGACAGGGTCTCTCTGCGTAGCCTTGGCCATCTTAGACTCACTCTGCAAACCAGGCTGGCCTCGAACTCACAGCAATCTGCCTGCCTCTGCCTCTCGAGTGCTGAGATTAAAGGCATGCGCCACCATGCCTGGAAAGTAAGGGTTTTTAAATACTCACCCCAGCTCCCAAATATCGACACAAAGACCTATTATATTTATAGCGCTTCAAGCACTAAAGCTGGGCAAATACTGAGCTATTCTAACCCATCTGTGCTGGTCTGGACCTACTTCCCAGCCACATGCCCTGTAACCTGCCATCTTAATCTCGCACTGGCCACTTCTGCTCCATCCATGTCCTCACGGAGACCCTCTCCTCATGATGACCCTCTCGTGGTGACCTCTTCCTCTCTCTCTCCTCCACCTGGGATCCCCCTCCTGGGATCAGAAGACCTGCCTTAACTCTCCTGCCCAACCATAGGCTGTTCAGCTCTTTGTTAACTAATCAGAGGTGACGGAGAACAAGTTTTACACAACATTGAGACAGGAGATGCTTTACTACTATAGAGCCAGCGGCCATGTCTGGACTGCAGCCACATCGCTGGGCACAGAAACCGGCGTCTGAACACACAGTGCACAAAACCTTCGTCCAACTGTGGTGAGAGATGAGGGGGTCGTCACCTCTGTGTCCGTGCCACGTCATGGCAGATGAGTGGTGGGGGTCAGCTCTCCCACACTCACACCCTTGGGGCTGGCTCACTCATACCCCCCCACCCCCCCATCATCCCCAGCCACAAGGGCCAGCTCCACTGTGCTGCCTGGGCAAGGGACAGGGCCTGCTCTCCCAAGTGTTGCCACTGGTGAGAGATGGGGCCATCTCTGCCAATCCCTGGATATCAACGTGGCTCCTTCATGAAGTGTTTATAGTATCAGAATTAAGAAGGCCACAAATGGAGGTGTTTTCTTTTCTTTTTCTTTCTTTCTTTCTTTTTTTTCTTTTTTTCTTTTTTTCTTTTTTTTTTTTTGAGACAGGGTTTGTCTGTGTAGCCTTGGCTGTCCTGGACTCGCTTTGTAGACCAGGCTGGCCTCCAACTCACAGCGGTCCGCCTGCCTCTGCTGTGATTAAAGGTGTGCGCCACCACATGGAGGTGTTTTCAAATGCATTGGTGGACTCGTCAGATAGGTGGAGTATAGCAACACAGGAAATCTCTGTCATAGGTCTCAGACGCCAGCTGGCTGACAGGATTTCTAGCTTCTTCACTGATTGGGAACTACTGCTCTGTTTGTGGATTTAAGCGATTTACCAAATGATCGTAAAGATCTTAATTAGGTGCAGAGAGGGACAATGGAGACTGCTTACGATGCCCTGAGATGATCTGGCCCTGGGCTTGCACTTCCAAGCCTCTTCACCGAGCCCCTAAGCTGTCGTCAGCCTGGCAGACGGCTCTGCTGACCCAGCCGCTTCTGTTCAGGAACTTGTGCCACGCTGACTAACACAAGTCTGGTTTTTGCTTGGGCTCACAGAGTCACTGCCCTCTCTCTTGTTGCCAGAGTGAGTTAAAATCACAGAATAAAGCTTCTGAGGAAGCTCTCTTGGCCCTGGCTTTTATTTGCCACTTTATGCCCTTCTATCTTCCAGAGACTGAAGACAAAAAACACCAGAGGGCACGCAGCCATTTTGGGGACAAGAGAACGTGAACCGTGGGCCATGTGCTTGGGACGGGGAGCAGACATGTAGACAAAGATGCCCCCACAGGAACCCAAGGGGACACCACACCAGCGGTGGCCCACGGACACTTGGAAACGGGAACCCCTAATTTGGTCAAGCCGATATTCTCAGATTCCTGTTACAACTGAATCTGGTGTCTCTGTGGTGGCCCTGAAAACCCAGGTTTGTCCCGGACAGCACAAGCCCTCCCGCAGGGGGAGTCCAGCCGAGGTGGAAGAGGTAGATTTCTGTTGTCAGTCTTTGTGCAGAGCCAGGCCGACAGGGAGCATGTGAGTTATGTGTAGGGTGCCAGGGATGGTGTCCCGTCCCTTCATCGTCAGCTTCATCACATTCTCTAGCTTCTAGAAGTGGAAAACTCTGTGACAGGAAGTCTCCAGAGTCAGTGTGGGGCCCCCTGCTACCACCATCTCACAGATCCTGGCCTTTTTCCTTAGAGCATTTATTCATCCAGTGAAGACTTGCAGAACACGTGGCGGGGGTGGTTGTGTGCGCATGCGTGCGTGTGCGCATGCGTCTGCCTGCCTGTCTGTCTGTGTAAAGAGGCAAACAAGTTCAAGTTCACAGAGGGCAAACACTAATGTGTGCTTCAAAGTACCGTGACGCAGGGAAAGGGGTCAGGTGAAGAAGGTAGCATTTACTTCCCTAAGTGTGCTCAGAAAGGCTGGGACTTGACCTGGGGCTGTAGCTCACGGGCAGACTGCTTGCCTAGCGTGTGTCAGGCTCTAGGTTCAAACCTATGATCCCAACACTCGGAGAGGTAAAGGTAGCAGGATCTCCCAGGAGTTCAGGGCCATCTTTAGCACTTAGAAAGCTGGAAGCCAGCCGGAGCCACAAAGTAAGACCCTGCTTCAAAAGGAAGGAGGGGGAGAGGGGAGGGAGGAGAGAGGGGCGGGAGGAGAGAGGGGAGGCTGAAGGCCAAGAGGGATGGGATGGGGGGGGGGTGGTAAGCACAGGGAAGAAGGAGGGGGGAGGGGAAGGGAGAAGGGAAGGGGGGCGCCTCTGAAGGAAGTGAGGGCACACCCTAGATCCTAAGGCTGAGGTCTAGCTGTAAGCCAGCCAAACATGGCAGGCAGAATATGGCAGCTTATGGACAGAGCAAACTGAAAAGATGTTGGAAAGTCATCTAAGAACTCTGAGCAGAGGAGCAGCGAGATCTGGCTTAAGAACAGTGTTGGGGTGGATCTTTGTGTGAGAAAAGAGGGCCTCTCCGTTCCCGCTCCGCAGGTGGCCAAGGTAGATGCCACTAAATAAATCCCTTCAACTGCTACCAAACCTACGGTTATGATCTTATCTGTGTCCCCTTCCCAGGTGGCCTTCTACCCACAGAAATGCAGCCACTTCCTTACCTCTTCTCAACTTCCCGCTTACTAAATACAAACCGAGCAAACTCTGCTTCCCTGTCCACGGACCATGGGCGACCCCCAGGGGCGGGGCAGAGCGGCCGGATGACCTACAGGGGCGGGGCAGAGTGGCCGGATGACCCATAGGGGCGGGGCAGAGTGGCTAACGGTAGGAGACAACCGTTTACCGGGGTCGGTGGGATTGAATTTACGTTGCCTCTGTGGAGATGGAAGTGGTCTGGAAGTCTACAGGGGCAACAAGTGCACAACACTGACCGCGCTCAGTGCCTCAGAGGGGGTCACTCAAAACGGTCACCTTCGTGGTTCTTGAATGTCGCCTGACCAAAGTAATAGGTAGGAAAGTGGTGTGGGACTCAGCGGTTCCAGATACCCAGTGAGTTTGCAAGTGGGCTCACCAACTGGCTCCCTTGTTCCCAGTTAGTCTCAGTTAGTGGTGCCCAGGCCACAGCATTGATTGTGCAGTTTGTAACACTCGTGAAAGCCTCCAGGTAAAGCGATTGCACCTCCCCTGGCTGCACCGACCCGGAGATCTTCCCAAGTTTCACAGAGGTGTTTATGCCTAGCAGTGGCTGCAAGCGTAACCACTGAGCCGTGCAATGTGTGTTGGAAACCTGGCTGTTATGATGAGGTGGGGTTTTCAGGAAGGAACAAGTAATGAGTGGGGCGGGGGTGGGGGGAGAAGGCTCACTGCTTATGAGTAGATGTTGGTATCACGGAAGGGAGAGCAAGTTAGTTGCCATGGGAGCAGCTCAGTTATCACAGGAGCAGACTGCTGATAGAAGAAAGGTTTGGGCCCCTTTCCTTGCTTGCTTACTTGTCCTCTTGCCTCAGCCAAATGATGAGGCAGCGTGAAGACCCTCCTTAAACTCAGCCTCTCTGTCTGAGAACCGAGTTCTTTACGAATTATTCCACCCACAGGACTCTGTGATAGAGGCACCAGATAGAGGACCCCCAAACCCCACTCCAGGCCTCACCCTCGACTTTGGTGAGTCCATTGAAACATCCTCAGCACCACTGATGGATGAGCAAATCCTGCCTGAGCAGGACCTTCCAGGCAAAGGGAGAGCTTTCTGGAAAGCAAGAGGCCAGCCGCAGGGCCTGGGCAGGTACCATGTGAGCCGAGGCACATGAGCTAATAATGCTTCCGCCTTTCTGGCTGGTAGCACCAGGCGACAGTGATAGGCGTTCAAGTTTGCCCGTTGGGTGGATTTTTTTTTCAAGACAGGATTTCTCTGTGTAGCCTTGGCCATCCTGGACTCACTTTGTAGACCAGGCTGGCCTCGAACTCACAGCAATCCGCCTGCCTCTGCCTCCCGAGTGCTGGGATTAAAGGCGCGCGCCACCACGCCCAACCTCGTCGGGTGGAGCTAAATGATGATAAGATTGTAACAAGCACTAGGATTCTGCCTGTCTGTTCCCTCCCCACTGGTACCCTGGACAACAGGTATGTTCCGGAGCCCCATGCTCCCCACTGGTACCCTGGACAACAGGTATGTTCCGGAGCCCCTCGCTGGCACCCAGTGCTCTGTAAGTACTGCTGGCTGAGTTTGATTGTTGGCTATCAGCTCCCTGGAGACTAATGATGTACCCAACTCCATGCTAAAACCCGGAACACGTGATTTCTCATCTAATATTCCTAGGAGCAGCGTCACCTCTGATGATGTGGCTGTGTGAGCTCACGGTTGAGGGACTGAGTCCTAAATTCAAGTCGCATTCCGCAACTGAAAGGCATGTGGACCTCTAGCTAAGTTTCCCACGCTAAGCACCCACACTCAGCTTCCTATGGTTTTGAGCAGAGAGTCCTTCCTACACTCTCCTGTCACATGAAGTTTGGGAAGGTGCTTAGAAAATTCCAGATGCTCTCTGCACATCAGAGCCGGAACTGGAGGGCCAGGGCATTTCAAGACGGCTGACTGTTCTTTGCTGCTCCCAGCCCAACCTTAAACTTGACAAAACAAAAAACAAAAACAAAAGCCAAAAACATAAAAGCCATGTGGGCAGGGACCTGGCAGCACTCACCTGAGAAAACATGTTGCTGTACCAAACCTTACATAAGGAAATGTGGCTCACACCCAGCAGGGGCCCAGTCACAGTGACTTTGGCATGCTGACCACATTGCTGGTGCCGGCTTGTCTTTGGCCACACCACCACTGTCTTGCTGGCTACGATGTGCCAATCTCTCCCATGTGTTTACTACTCCCTGCCACTTTGGCAAATTCCCCCGAAGCTCCCACCGGTGTGGCACTGTGCGTGACTTCGGCTCTCCCCTCCCTGGAGCAGTAGTCTACACAGCAGCAGGGACCATACCCAGCCCATCATTTTTTTTTTCCCACAAAAGAGGAAGCCACATCCCAGATGATGTCAATTACCAAAGGTCCCAACACTACTTGGTAGCAGAGTGCCTTTTTCTTGTACCTGACAGTCCCCTCCCCTGTCCTTACCAAGGTCCCAGAAGTAGTTTCCCATTTTTATCATGTCCAGTCACAGCAGCAACCTCCTGCCTCAGTCTCTGTTCTTGCTCTTACAAGCCATTTCCCACCCAGAATCCTGAGTGCTCCTCCAGAAAACAAGGAAGTTACATGCTCTCCTATAGAAGCCTCAAGCCCCTCCCCCAGGGCAGCAGCCCGGTGCTTAGCACTGGGTATGGGTCCTCTCTGCTATGATGCAAGATCTGAAAAGAACTGGGCAGGGCACTGGGAACATTCACCAGGGCACAGGCGACGCCAGCAGGAGACACTACCTGTCCCGACCAGTCAGCTCCACCTGGACTCGGACCAAGGGCTCATGTGCAGGAGCCTGACTCCGGGAGTTGGTTGTAACACATCTGGAAGGGAGCAGCGATCACTCCCATAGCGTCAGGGGCCATCCCGTGAGCTTCCCGAAGAAGACAGGCACCTACCTGCACTGAGTTGGCAACTGTCAGTTCATTCAAGTTGTCTGTCTGCCTGTCTGTTTGTCCATCCATCGAGTCACTCAGAAGACATTAATGTTGTCTGTTCCTCGTGGTATTTTAAAACAAGACCCTGTGGGAAAATAAGGAAAGCAAGCAAACAAACAAAACCCTAGCTGTCTAAAACTTACTTTGGTTCTCCCTTTCTTTTCCCTCCCTTTTTGTTATTGTTGGTTTGTTTTTATCGAGATCGGGTTTCTCTGTGTAGCCTTGGCTGTCCTGGACTCACTTTGTAGACCAGGCTGGCCTTGAACTCACGGAGATCCACTTGCCTCTGCCTCCCGAGTGCTGGGATTAAAGGAGTGCACCATGACACCTGGCTCATCCTTCTTTCTTATGCCTGTATGTATAAAGGGATACTAGACAATATGTTACAAATCTGGTAAGGAAAATTATTTTCTTCGTTATTGTAGTTAAGTAGTGTCACTGTAGCTTCTGGGGAAGGTTTCTGGTACATGGAGAGGTGTGCAGAGGACCACAGTCACTCGAGCACCTGACGCCAGCTGCAGTGAACGCTCATTCACTTTTCATCATTTTGATCTTTAGGTTTTCAGTTCTTCTCTTTCTCCTCCTCCTCTTCCTCTCCCCCTCCTCTTCCCTCCTTTTTCTCCAAACAAAACGTCACAGTGTCACAGTTTTAGTTGGCCACACTCCCTCCCCACGCTCAGACCCGTCCGCATCAGCTCTTCCCAGCTGGCGTGCAGTCAGAAAGTCTGCAGTTACTAGTTACTATGGGGGTGGAGCCCACAGTAATAGAGTGAGCTCCCCCATGAACCCCGAGGGAGGCTACAGGCTCTTGGAAACATTTTGGATTCCATGTGCATAACATCATATGCCTCTACTTGCAACTTTTTAAATTTTATTGGACTTTTTAAAGTGTAACCGATCCCAATTGAAACATGCTGAGCAAAATAGCCATGGGTCAGTGCAAAAGTAATCATTTTTCTCTGGCCAGCTCCATTCCAAATAGCCACGACAACAGTGGACAGACAGCTTTCCACACCTTTTCTTCTGATCACATAAACGCACAGAGGGGCTCAGTGCTGAGGGGAAAGCTCAGGACAGCCTGGGGTGGCCAGGGCTGGCCACATGCCCAGTCTTGGCCTCTCTCATTCTACAGAAGGTGAGAGGACAGCAGCAGTGAGGTCCTGTGTTAACTCACAGCCTGATAACCCATTCACACCCTCACTCACACCCAATTCACACTCCACTCACACCTCACTCACATCCTCACACATATCCCATTCACATGCCACTCACACCTCAATTCACACACACCCTTCACCCCCACTCATACTCCACTCACATTCTCACTCGCACCCCATTCACACCCTTACTCACACCCTACTCATACCCCATTCATACTCACCCACACCCCATTCACACTCTACTCACACCCCATTCACACTCCACTCACACCCCATTCACACTCCACTAACACTTCAATTCACACATGTCCTTCACCCCACTCACACCCTCAACCACACCCCATTGACACTCCACTCACACCCCATTCACACCCGATTTGCACTGCACTCACACCTGGTCCTGTGACCTGGTGTCCAGGGTAAGCTAATGAGCAACGAATGTCCTTGGGCTGAACCAGGGAAGGGGACAGTATGTCATTTGCCAGCTGGGTGACCATGGCAAGCTAAATAACCTTAGTAGCAAAGGGACACAAGGCATTTGAAGCCTTCCCTGGTTAACCGTTCTCCATAGAAATTTCTAGAAGACAGCCAGGCAGTGAGAAGGAGAAAGACCTGCCTAGCCCTAACAGCCTGACGTCCCATCCAGACGTGGTAGCCATTAGAAACGGACACATAGATCCCTTAAGCTGCTCCCTGGGAGCTTCTCAGAGCACTTCATAACTCACCACAGCTCTGAACCTCCTCAGTTCCAGCTCCAGGCTCCCATGTTAATCCCAAAGATGGGAGAATAAAGACCACTAACGCAACTCATCATGGCAAAATTAATCAAAGCAAACCTTTTTATTCATGTACACAGGCTGCCTCCCCCTAAGGTGGAGTCTGAGAGGTCAGCATTGGATGTGAGGAAAACAAGGCTTTTATCGCTCAGGGGTAAACGGTTTCCAAATAAGGGATTTGTCAGGCAAAATAGGCAAGGTTACTGGAGCAAGACATAGCTTAGCAAGTTAGTCATAATGACCTCCTGCAACAAAGACGTGCTGGCAAGGTGGTAGTAACAACAGGTAGTCATAACAAGGTAGCCATGGCAACCCTTTTAAAACAAAGGCAGGGTTGCAAGATGGCTATTACGCTTTTGAAACAAAGACATGGTTGCCATTCCTGGAGCAGGCAGTACAGAACCACTTGTAGCTAAGGTTACAGGCGGGCCATAGCCCAATCCTTGAGAAACAGATTTAATCACAAACAAGAATGGGCCTAGTTTGTCTTTACTATTAGATGGACTTTAAGCCTAAGAAAGAGGCAGGCTGGTTCTTTACCTGGCCAGTCTTTTCTAGACACTTTGATTAGCAAAGAGTGGGATTAGCAAGGACAGGGCTTTTTAGTGCTGTCACCCAATGCCGGGACATTTAACCAGGAGATCTCTCTAACTGTCATTCTTCCCAGTGCTCTCCATCCATCAGAACCTGCAAAGAGACCTTCTGGGCCAGAATGTGGGTCCCATGCTGACTTACACACTAGGCTGCTCCCAACGGACTCCCCCAGAGTACCAAACCAGCAGTGTCTGACCTAATCAGGTATTAGAGCAGCTGTTAACTTCATTAATTAAAACGGGGAAAATGTTACTTTAAAAAAAGAAGAGGATAAGCTAGGGAGATGGCTCAGTGGTTAAGAATACCACCTGCTCTTGCAGAGGATCAGGGCTCAGCAGCCAGCACCTCTATAAAGGCTCACAACTCTTTGTAAGCCAAGTTCCAGGGGGGTCCAACACCACCTTCTGGCCTCTACAGGCACATTGCATGTACATGGGTGCACATACGTACATGCATACATACATACATACATACAGGCAAAACACCCACACACATAAAATTAATAATAAGGGAAGAGAACATGAAATGGGAAGGGGAAGAGTTGGGGGCGGGGATAACAAGAGAGGAGATTTGGGTTGGATGCATAGGATTACAGTATATTATGTATGGAATTGTCAAAGAATAAACGAAATATATTTTAAAAGCAGAGAGATAATTCATGCATTTCCAAGCTATCCAAACCACAATACTTTCTCAATCTCAGAAACACTCCAATACTTGTATGATCTGCCCAGGAGCTCCAAATAACAGTCGCTAAAATGTCATCCAGGACCAGCAGCAGCCTCATTTGAAGCCATTAAAAGTGCAGATTCACAGCCCCACCCTAGACCCACTGAAGTCGTTCTGGGACAGGATCCAGCAACCTGGGTTTCCCCATGACTTCCAAAAGGTTCTGATGCTTGCTAAGGTGTCTCAGAACCACCAATATAAAGCATTTACCGAATATTTTTAATTATATTTATTTTATGGATATGAATGTCTTTCCTGCATGCATATACACACACCACTTGTGTATGTGATGTTCATGGAGGGGGGAAGAGGCATCAGGTTCCCTGAACTGAAGTTATGGATGGTTGTGATCCACCACCTGGGTGCTGGAAATTGAACGCAGATCCTCTGCAAGAGCACCAAGCATCTACTTGCTTAGTGAACACCTTTGTGTGTAAGACATAGCAATGTCACTTTGGATATTACATATAAATGACGCTTTGCTTTCCTATAACAAGAACAGTATATTAAAAACAATGTAGTTATCTGTTAAAGATTCAACATTAACATATAAAGTGCATACAAACAATCGCATTCGTGAGCTGTGCGCATGCCTGTTTCGTCTCTTGTATTTTTCCTCTTGTGGTAATGGTAGCACTATTTAACTTTTCTCCTTTTAAATTTTTTTCTTTTAAGAAGAAGCTTTTTTTTTTTAAGGTTCTACTGCTTTCCTCATGGGCTTGTCAAACTTCTTAGAAGACGTGCTCACGATATGTAGGGACAGCAGAGAGATAAGAGCCGCTCTGCCAGGAGAGCCGAGGTGCATTGCCTGGCCTGAGGTCCCAGAGGCATTGCTGGAATGTGGATTGTGACAGTGCAGACATGTTTGGCACGTTCAGAACAAACGTTCGGAGGGTGAGAGTTCAAAAGTGTCAGGTATCTCACTGGCGAGGAACAGTGCTTCTCTGGGAGAAAAGCCACCCCCAAGCCTTTTTGGCTAGATGGAGCTGCCCAGGCCCTGGACTCATTTCAGGAGCAAAGCTAACCTTTATTTTTTTCTTTTTTCTTTTTCTTTTTGGAGGGGGGTGTCTCACACTTATACTCAAACATTCTTTCACACAATCTCCAATGCCAGGCCACCTTGCCCCGACTTCATAAGCCAAGTGTTGCCATGGGCCTGCCAGGGAGTCAGGCCAGGGTTCTTGCTTTTGTCTTCACTTGAGCTGTGGAACACAAGAAATTCATTCACCGAGCCATAATGGAGGACTGAGCCTTCTAGAAACAAGTCAGGGATCAGGAAACCTCAGGCCCTGGCCCCTGTGGGCTTCCAGCCTAGGGAAGAGAGACCCCGCAGACCTCGGCCTTAGTCCTCAGGGAAGGCAGCTCCCACTGTATAGTGTGCATCGTTATCTTTTGAAACAAATGTTAAATAATAATCATTATATGCTTTAAAACTGCTTGAGTGGGTAATGTTATTTTAGTCAGCTAGCTGGCTAGTTAATTGAGACAGGATCTCACTATGTAGCCCAGGCTAGCCTTGAATTTCTGATCTTCTGGCTCGGTCTTCTGAGTGCTAGAACTACACGCATGTACTACAGAAGTGTCTAGCTCATACAAAGTCAGCCGTTCCTGCCCCCTCCGGTTTTATGAGAGAAGGTTTCTCTGTGTATAAAGTGCACGTAAATATTGCATTCACGAGCTATGTGCATGGCTGCTTCATCTCTTACATTTTTGTCTCCTGTGGTAATGTTAGCACTATTTAACTTTTCTCCTTTAACTCAGAGACTTGCTTGTCTGACTCCTGAGTGCTAGGATTAACGGCATGCACCACCACCTTCTGGCCGCATATAAGAGTATATTTTAAAAATATTTAAAAATTAAGCCAGGCGTGGTGGCACACGCCTTTAGTCCCAGCACTTGGGAGGCAGAGGCAGGTGGACTGCTGTGAGTTCGAGGCTAGCCTGGTCTACAAAGTGAGTCCAGGACAGCCAAGGCTACACAGAGAGACCTTGTCTCAAAAACAAAACAACAACAAAAAATTAAAAATTAAAGGCTGGGGGAGGGAGCACTGGGGAGATGGGTCAGCTAGTGAAGGCACCTGCCACCAAGCCTGATGGCCTAAGTCTGATCCCTGAGACCCACAGGGTGGAAGGAGAAAACTGATGCCCACAAGTTGTCCTGCAGCCTCCTGGGTGCCGTGGCATGCATATACCCATGCCATAAATAAATCAATGTAATATAATAAAAACTGATTTAAAAGGGAAGAGACTCCAAGGTTCACAGTTTCACCTAGGAATCAACACAAGTGTGTCTTCACTCTGGGCATCAGGGAGGGTCTTTTACGTAGAAGGCCTGAGGTTGGCACTTTCTCTTCCTTCCTACTTTGGAAAGTTTTGGAGTGCTGTGCAAATGGGTGGCTGTGGTGGCTTCTATAAACAAATACAATGATGGTGTTTTGTTTCCAAGGTGCATTAATTCATAGTATCCACCATGCTGTTCCCCGTTACAAAGAGCACTACTTGTCCCGTGGAACAATTAATAGACTTAGGGTAAGGTTGTTTGGTGTGTGTGTGTGTGTGTGTGTGTGTGTGTGTGTGTGTGCAAGCCCACGCATGCTCAGATAGCAAGCATTTTACCACCTGAGTCATCTTTCCAGCTCCTTGGGCCTCTGTGTTCTAAAGTCCAAGTTCAAGATGGCAGAGCAGTGAGGCCAGCGTCCATCACAATGAATTTATAGGTGACAGTCATGTAAGGACAAGTATGGGCTCAGAACCCCCAAGAGCAAGTTTCTGCACAAAGATGTATCTACCCCAGGCGGACAGAGGGAAGGGAAGATGAGACAGAGACAGAAGATAGAGAATGAGGGAAACAAGGTAAAAGTGACAGGGGTATTTGTCCTAGAAGGACAAAGGATAGCCTCTGGACAGACAGGGGACAGATGTAGCCTGTAGGCAAACGGTGGTGTATAGAGGTCCAATGGGAAACCCCGTGTTAGGACGAGGGTGTTTAATTTTAGTTGGGCATATTAATTAGGTGAGCCAAAGGAGGCTTTTGGTTGCTGGACATTAATATTTGGATAGCTGGACCTTGGTAGTCAGCCTCAGGAGGAGGAAGAGAACAAACAAGGTGACTAGCTTTGGGAATGCAAGCTACTGGTTTTTAGTAAGGCAGAGGGAATTGAGAGACGTAAGGCCTGCCAGAGCCATGCTTGCTACGCTTGAGCTGCCCATAGTCCCTTCAAAGAGACCCTGCCAAGGAAAGATTCTGTAGAGACAGAGACGTACATACTCCCTTCAGAGGCCGGGGCCCTGCGGCCTGAGAGCAGGTTTCCTGTGTCCCTGGGCAGTAGGTGGTCATTCCCGTGGCACAAGAATTCTACCACTTGGCGTTGTGTAAACTCCAGGATTCCCCACTAAGGTCCACAGAGAAAGGAGCTAGCTACAGTCATGGCTACCTCGGGTTTCCCATCCGTTGGTGTGACGGTGCTTACATTTCGATTTTTGCATTGATTTTTTTTTTAAAGAATAGTAGCCGGGTGTGGTGGCACGCGCCTTTAATCCCAGCACTCGGGAGGCAGGCAGGCGGATCGCTGTGAGTTTGAAGCCAGCCTGGTCTACAAAGCAAGTCTAGGACAGCCAAGAATACACAGAGAAACCCTGTCTCAAAAACAAACACAACAACAACAAAAAACAAAACAAAAAAGATACAAACAAACAAAAAAAGAAGAAATAGTATTTTTTCATGCCTTATGTTGTGAGGTAAATTGTGGTTCCGCATTCTGCTTCTAACCTTGGGGGTATCCAGGCGCCATTGCACACCGGGCTGGAAAGGATAAAGCGGAGCCGGGAATGGCTAGGGTCCTTAGAATTCTGGTCTGGAGGGTCATCCGAGGGGAGAAGTCCTTCTCCAAGGTTCTCAGTGTTACAGCTGTCTGGCCTGGAGCGGAGGGAGAAGCCCTTCCCTGACATTTTCACTGTTACAGCTCTCACCGGCAACAGTAGCCCGAGATCCGCTTCCTCGGAACATCCAGGCACCGGAGGAAGAAAACAAAGCCTAGGCAGAGGGCGCGAGGTAGTGTCCGGGTCCAGCTGTGGAGGCCTTCTCCAAAGCAGCTCTCCAAGTGTGATGGCCTTTTACCTCAGCCGCAGCAGCAGATGACAGTTGGCGAAACAGCTTGTGCCCCTTTATTCGGAGTGGACATGAACCTTGCGGTTGCAGGGTGGGGCTGGGATGCTGGCCGTGCTCAACTTCTTGGAGAGGAATTCCAGGTGGCAGGCTGTGTGATCATCACCTTAAGAACTGAGGAGGTAGGGGTTCCAGGCGATGTGCGCCAGGATATGAAGGCTCAGTCCTTACTCCTGAGGATCTCAAGATTGAGACTTCCGGGGCTTGGACACGCTCCACCTTGCTCCAGTTCCATGCCAGGTTCCCTTGTGGCGCGGTCCACGGGCCCCACTGTAAGGTGATACTTGTTAGACTTGACTGTGGATAACTGAGAGTGCGCAACCTCCCAGCGAGCCTTGAAGGAAGCCACACAGCCAAGGGGCTGGTGGATGGTGAGAGAACAGACTCGGTGACGGATACACAAAGATTCTCTTTGCCCCCCCCCCCGCCCTGCCCCCCAAAAAACCTAACAACAAGGGAGACGCACAGGACAAAGGCAAAGGCAAGATGGTAAGGACTCCTTTTAGCGTAAAAAAGTCCGCTAGGCCTTGTGTGGTCTGTGGGACTCAGAGAACACAGATGAAGCAGCCAGGGGCAGAGTGGCCTTATGGGTACTTGGTAACCAAACATAGCGCCTACCGAGCTCCCTTCAGTCAAGCCTGTAGTCTGACTAAACTAGGTTGGAAATGCGGCGGGGGGTGGGGGGTAGGGGCGGGGGGTAGGGGAGTTGTCACAATGCTGCCATATTGGAGGAGACCCCAACTCCACCTCAGATTTCACCATTTCACTGAAAGTAAATGTACTCTGGTGCGGTGACCTCAAAAGAGAGTAGTCCAGTCCAGTGTGGTGAGAAGTCTCAAAACTGAAGGCAGGGGCAGTCATAGACGCTTAGCTATGCCCATCTCAGTAGGGGCTGCGTTTGTCCTTATAGGCAAAGGCTAAGTGTATGCAGGGGATCAGTTAACTCGGGACTTGCCAACGGCTTCCTTTTCTTGGGAATACCAAATTGGCAGTGACTGAGCTGTTGTAAACGGGGCCATTATTAACCTTGGGGTGTAATATATCACCATGGGGACCGTGGAGGAGAGGATGGACACAGCTGGTGTCAGCAGTCCTGTGCACCAGAGACAGCCCCGGCTGAAGGAAGAGTGAGAGGAAATAGAACTTCAGAGACCAGGAAGCGCAGACATAGCTTTCAAGTCTCTCTCAATGTTCTGGCCCTGGGGTTCTGGGATACACCCCAGAATCTTTGAATTTGTCCACTTTCGTTAAAAGGCGCTCCCACTGGTAATTTGCAACCAAGTGTTAATTACCTCAGTAGTAATAACACACTCAGAACCGACAAAGCAAGTGACTCACCGCATTCTTTTTCATGTGGTAAAATGCATTGCTCTCCGCTGTGACTGCAGAGCCAGAACGGCCCTCCATCTGCGGAAGCGCTCACATTTCATCCACGTGACCCTGCACGGTGGGAGCGCCACCTTAGTGAGTGGGGAGGTAGACCAGCTCATTTACGTGATCTAGAGTCCTAATTCCAGCCTTGTTTTGGTGACTTGCTTCTTTCCCAATATTTGAGTTTAGGGACATACCAAGGCCACTTGAAGGTCTCAGTTAAAGCAGTGTTCGGTACAACAACACAACAAAAATGGCTCCTGTCCCATCAACTGCTGCCTTGATTTATTATCCTTTCTCAAAACTCCACAAAAACAACAACAACAACAACAACAAAACCAACTTTATTCCTGGGTCTACAACCCTAGGCCCCTATTTTACATCTTTAATGATTTTTAAATATTATTTTATATGTTTTGGCTGTATGAATGTCTGTCCCCTCCCCACAAAAGCCAGAAAAGGGCATCAGATCCCCAGAACTGGAATTACAAAAGATTGTGAGTCATTATGTGGGTGCTGGGAACTGAACCCAGCTCTTCTTTCTGCAAGAGCAGTCAGTGCTCAAAACTGCTGAGCCACCTCTCCAGGCCCTCCCCATGTTTTACATTTAATACAACAAAGAGCTTGGCAGTTATCTCTCCAAGCAAAGAGGAATCTCCTTAAGGACCATGTGGCCTCTGCATCCTGAATAGCATGTCAGGGACATTCAACCAGTTCAGTTTGTGATGCAGTATTTCGTATGTCCCCGCCTGGGACACTAAAATGAAGATTTATTTCACATGCATCCCCCTGTCCCTCCAGAGGCCAGTTTAGCTCTGTGACAGTCACCCAACCCAAGCATTGCCATGGAAAAGGGGTGGGGTGAGGCGTCCACTTTCAAAGGTATAAGCCATTTCCATCCAGTTCTTATCCAAAGCAAGTCACATGCGGACACCAAGTCACCTGGGTGTCCTGTCTGTTGGCCTCCAAACTTGCACTGCAGAGTTTGGACTTGCTAGCCATGGGTCTAGGCTCCAATTCCTCAGGGTGTCCAGGCACTTTTGTAGGCTGGAAAAGAACCAGAAAGAGTGAGTCCAAGCCGGGCGTGGTGGCGCACGCCTTTAATCCCAGCACTCGGGAGGCAGAGGCAGGCGGATCGCTGTGAGTTCGAGGACAGCCTGGTCTACAAAGCGAGTCCAGGACAGCCAAGGCTACACAGAGAAACCCTGTCTCGGAAAAAAAAAAAAGAGTGAGTCCAAGGGATCTTATCCAGAGGGGAGTTCCTGCGGGAGAAGTCCATCTTTCCAGTTTTTAGCATTACAGCTCTTTTGGGCAATTACAGCCCTTCGTTGAGAGGGACAAGAAGATGACAATGAAGATGAAGATGAGGAGGAGGAGGAGGAGGAGGAGGAGGAGGAAGAAGAAGAAGAAGAAGAAGACAAGAATGAAGAAGAAGAAAAAGAAGGAGGAGGAAGAGGAGGAGGCCGTGGGCCTGCCAGGGAGTCAGGCCAGGGCTCTCGCTTTTGTCTTCACTTGAGCTGTGGAACACAAGGAATTCATTTACAGAGCCGTAATGGAGGACTGAACTTTCTAGCAACAAGCCATGTCTGCTTACAGAGAAGGGTGTCAAGGCGGGAACCTGGTCCTGGCCTAACGGGTAGAAAAATTATTTGAAGCATAAACAAGACTTCTGGAACATTCTGAAAGAGCATCCTCTTTCCCTCCCCTGAGTTTTAGATTATCAGGAACTCTAGAAGATGGTAACTAAAATCGTGTAAAATCGTGTCAGCTGGAAGGTTGTGAAGAACCAGCCCAAGGCCTACAGCCAAGTGAGCTTCTAGAGCTGAGCTTCTGACTTGGGTGGTCCCTGGCGCAAGCTCCGCTGGGCAAATGATTTGCTCTACACAGTAGCAGATTTCAGAGGCTCCAATCAAAACACAGGCTGTTCCCAAGAGGGAGCTGGGGCTGAGGCTAGCGTTACCACTTTGTCTTTCGGACAGAGGAGCTTACCGGGTGTCACTCTGAGAGGAAGGCTCGGTCAGAGAGGCGGAGGGGAGCCCAGGTAAGGCTTCCACAGGAAACCTGAGGCGTAAGAACAATTGTCCCCTGTAACAGCACCCGTCTCTTTGTTCTCCCATTGAGTTAGATTTCTGTACCAACTGTGCCCTCAGCACAGATGCTGTGATCCCCTCAGGAAGGAAGAGATGGCAAATAGCCTAGAGGATGTGACTCGTCCTTCTGAAGCCAGACTCTTCCTGGAACTGCCGCTAGACTATGTAAACTTTACCCCAAGAAGATGACCCCAAGAATTAATAAATCACGTGACAACGCTAAATCACTTTGTTCCCTCCCTACCTTCCTCCCTCAGCGTCCTTCTCATGAGAGAGAAGCTATGCTGGCCCCAGGCTCACTCTCTATTTGGAGTAGCCTGTATTCCTGGGGCTTATGACAGTTGCTACTGTGTAGACGAAATCATTTTTCCTAGCAGGGCCTTGGATCAGCCAACATCCAACCCAGAGATGCCGGGAAATAGCAATTTATTCTTATTGATAGGTCTTCACCAACAAAATGAGCAAATGCAAGCCAAATCAAACATAAAGGCATATTTATTGGGGGCAGCTCTTGGGTACGTTCACTGATCTCACACGAGGTCAGGGAAGTCGCCATGCAGAAGAAGACAGAAAAGTGGGGTGGAGGTGGGGGGTGGGGGCACAGAGAGAGAGAGAAAGTGTTTAGAGGAAATGCGGAGTTGGGAGGGCACCACAATGTCTGGATTATACAGTGAAGAGCCTCTGTGGGAAGGAGAATCCCAGCCCCTGGCCTGGAAAGTTTAGGGCAGAGGACCAGATACGCCAGCCGTGTCCTAACAGGTAGGGACTGAGGGATGCTGGGAGAACCTGGAGGCCAGGTCCATTTTGATTAAACAGGCACCTCAGTCGTTTGTCCCAGGTCTGAATCCCAACAGTTATTAGTTTTGCTCTCAATCTGGGCTTGCCCGAGCTCAGCTCTCCCTTGGCATCTCTGCGCCCTGGCTCGGCCGCTGGCTAGGTGGACTCACTCACATCTGGATCTGAGCCGGGAAGACAAAAGGCAAGCTCCTGGGCAGCCGCCTCCACCTGAGTGTGCTCTCTCTCCCTGCCCTCCTGATATGTGTCTCTGACAGAGCTCCGGGGTCCCTGGGTGCATGTTACAGCGAGGGCAGAGCCTGCCAGTTTGCATTTTCCTTTTGCCTGAGTCTCAGAATTCACGGCATCATTTCTGCTCTGTTCCGTGGGAACAGAAACTCCAGATCTTAATGGGAGAGTAGTAGCAAGACTTGGAAGGAGCATCTGGGACTGGAAATAATGACTTGGGGCCACTCCCCTCCTTAATTGCATCTTCTTATCGCAGTATAATATTTCTAAAGTGAGCTAGGAATGGTGGCACACACCTGTAATCCCAGCACAGGAGTGCAAAAGATTACTGTGAGTTGAAGGCCAGCCCACCCCGCATAGCAAGAGCCAGGCTAGCCAGTGATACATAGTGAGACCTTGTCTCAAAACAGCATGAGGAGATGGCAGAACTGGTAGAGTGCCTGCAGTGCAAACTCAGGGACAAGGGACTGGGCTCTGGAGAGATGTCTTCGTGGTTAAGAGCACTAACTGCTCTTCCAGAGGACCACAGATCAATTCCTAGCACCTACCTGGTGGCTAACAACTGTCCATAACTCCAGTCCTAAGGGGATCTGGAGCCTCCTCTGGTCACTGTGGGCACTGCACACACACACGGTACACAGACATCCATGAAGCCAAAACACTCATGCACTTAAAGTAAAAATAAATAAATATTTTAAAAATGGTAGAGAACAATTAAGGAAAGACATCAAATGTTGCCCCCCCAACACACACACACACACACACACACACACACACACACACACACGCACATACTTTTGAAAACAAACAAAAATATTACACACATGCAACACACACAAACACGCAAACTAAAAATTAACATTGTACATTTTGCTTGCTTTTGAGAGAGGGGTCTTGTTTCTCTCAGCCTCTTAGGTGGCAGGAATTATAGGTAGGCACCACTGTGTACAACAAACTATAACCATTTTTAAGTGTGCCCTTCGGTGGCATTAAGTGCA
The DNA here is from genome assembly GCF_964271855.1 of Acomys minous. Lineage (NCBI taxonomy): Eukaryota > Metazoa > Chordata > Mammalia > Rodentia > Muridae > Acomys > Acomys minous. Next base: position 49,935,743 of record NC_140491.1, on the reverse strand, counting down.
CATGTGTTGCATCACCAGCAGCAGCCGGAACTTTCTCTTCCCAGTCACACTCTGGCCATTAAGCAGGAACCTCTTGCTCTCTCCTCCAGGCCTGGCAACCCCATCCTGCCTTCGGGGTCTGAGCCTATCCACGCTGCGTACTTCACTGAGTGAAACCACACCGCAGCCGTCCGTTTGTGACAGTTGGCCACATTTCAAGGTCAAGGTCAGGCAAAGCTTACTCTATTTCCCATCTAAAATCACATTCAGCTACATTAAAAGTACACCGCCTAACGCAGCCCGCCTCTTGTTTCTCCAAGGAACTAGACAAGATACTCCAACAATACAATTCTAAAGGAGAAGGCTTAGCTGTCCATGCGGGATCCCTCACCAATTATCAAATTCCCTGGTGGTAAACTCCTTTTAATACATTGTAATAAACTTGAAGTTAAAAAAAAATCAAGCCGGGCGTGGTGGCACACGCCTTTAATCCCAGCACTCGGGAGGCAGAGGCAGGCGGATCGCTGTGAGTTCGAGGCCAGCCTGGTCTACAAAGCGAGTCCAGGACAGCCAAGGCTACACAGAGAAACCCTGTCTCAAAAAAATCAAAAAAACAAAACAAAACAAAATTTTAAGAAAAATCAAGATTTATTTTTATTATTTTTTTTATTTTATGTACGATGGTGTTTTGCCTGCATGTATGTCTGTGTGAAGGTGTCAGATCTTGGAGTTATAGACAGTTGTGAGCTGCCATGTGGGTGCTGGAAATTGAACCCAGGTCCTTCAGAAGAGCAGTCAGTGCGCTTACCCACTGAGCCATCTGTCCAGCCCTATTTTTATTATTTTTAATTCTCCCTCCCACCATGTGTGTGTATGTGTATGTGTGTATGTTGTGTGTGTGTGTATACATGTGTGCACACAGGCATGTGTGTGAGGGTGAATGCCCATGGAAGCCAGAGGATTTGGATCCACCTGAAATTGTGAGCTGCCTAATATGGATGCTGAAAACCAAACTCAGGTCCTCTGCAAGAGACAACATGAGCTCTCAACTGCTGAGCCATCTCTCCAGCCCTCAAAGTCAAAAAAATTTAAGCCAGTATATAAAGGAATTAAAGTCTTAAATTATCTGGACCCAGGAGTTCGTTCTGCTTTGTAGAACCTGAGTTTGAACCTGGGTTCCTGTACACACTCGCCATGTCTACTACCACTGAGCTGAACCGGCAACCCTCCTTTTTTCTTTTCTTTCTTTCTTTCTTTCTTTTTTTTTTCTTTTTTTTTTTTTTAGCTGGTTTCACTAAGTTTCCCAGGCTGGCCTTGAACCCATTCTGAAGCCGAGGCAGGCCTTGAACTTTTGATCATCTTGCCTCAGCCTTGTGACCAGCTTCAGGCCTGGCTGACCCTACAAGTTAATATCCAAGTTGCTACAGCTTGGTGTGATAATACACAGCTGCAATCCCAGCACTTGGGAGGCAGAGGCAGGAGGGTCAAGGGTTCAAGGCTATCCCCAGCTACATATTGCCTTACAGGCAGAGGTCCAGAGCCAGTCCTTGGTGCCTGGATAAGGCTGGGTCCTTTCTTTAGTGCCTCAGGCCCACCCATGTTCTCTGGGTCCTCACACATTAACAAGGAGCAGAAGATAATTCCAGCTATGAACACCCTTGACTTGGAAAACTAACAAACAAACAAACAAACAAACTCTGCTCTACGGCAACAGAGGTTTGGACCCGTTTGTCAGAGTTCAGGGCTGAGCCCAGTACTGTTCTGAAAAAGGCAGATAGCCAAGGAAAGCTTTTATTTGTGTGTGTGTGTGGGGGGGGTGTATTTATGTGTGGGGGTGGGGACTGCCCTTTGAGGCTGACAGGCTATACTGGTGTGGAATCTGCTGTCTCTGAACTGAAACTCAGGTAGCAGGACCCTCCGCCACTAAGACCTAGTATGGCACCATTACAATTCGGGAACGTTGAGCGGTTACAAAGGGACAAAGTCTCCTGTGAATGCCGCTGGCTTTTCTTGAGTTGGCTTTTTATTGAATTAGGCTTACAGACATGAATAAACCTATTTTCAGAGGCAAAGTAGGTTCTGACACCCCATGGCCTGCCAGGCACAATAGTTCTGGAAACCACTGCTATCGGAAACCTGTAATAACTTTCTTTCAGTGGGCTAGGTGCTGGTGACCGAGTGCTGTAAGGGATTGTCACAAAACCAAGGAGGGGCTGCTTCTCTCGGAGCAGGAGAACAGAGGGAAAGTAATGGTGATCTTGGGGTTCTCAGCTCGGGGCCCATATTAAGGACCTGGAAAATTTGAGGACAGCCTGACTCACAGCAGCTCTGGTTTCCGGCAGCCACAGGGAAACGGCGTCCGAAGGCTGATCCCGGAACTAGACTATAGTGCAAATCCAGTTAGACACAGTGGAGTGCCTCTTTTGTTCAAATCTGAGTGCCTGGTCAGAAGGAGTGGGCCCCCAAGAAGTGGGCTGAGGACAGACAGGCAAGATTCCAGCTGGGCTGGGGGCTGTAAGCCCACAATTCTGGGGCACCCTGTCAGTAGAAGCTGCCCCCCACTACCTCAGGTTAGACCCCTGACTGTCTGCAGATCGCCTAATGAGCCTCTGGAGGCCTCCCTATCTCCTCTCCTTCCTGGATCTGTAACTAAACCCAAGCCCTCAGAGCCCCAAGGGGCAAAAAAACAGGAGATGTTGGACACTCTGAGAGAGTTACAGTTTGCCAAGTCATGCTTGCCTGTTTGCTAGGTCAGTATAGACAGTCTTTGGAGGAGAGCCGACCAACCCCCAGGGTAAGCAGCCTAGCTGTGGGAAGGGCCTGGGGCAGGGCCGTGTCAGTGTTACTCAGACCCATAAACATCCAGATTCCTGCTCTGATACACCTTGGGCTGTCGCCAAAGGTCATTTCATTTTCTGGACTGGAGGAAACTTGCTGAGTCACCAGCTCCCGGCCTGAGGTTTTACATGTCAGTTCTCAACAACTGACAACAGTCAAGTTCGAGACTCAAGTCTGTGGTGTTCACCAGGCCCCAGAGGGCAGCAGGAGGTGTGGCCACCGGCCATCCAGGCAACTGAGTGCAGAGGATGGGTGGGGGTAGGGTGGGGATGAGTGGGGGGGTGGGGGGGAGGGGGGAGGGAGGAGTGGGGGGGGAGGTGAGGGGGGCAGCCCAGAGAGATGCAAGCTGCCTGGCACAGTCTCCACTGGATGGTGGCAAGGCTGGCTGCAGCCTGCATCGCAGTTTGCTGGGCTCCATGGCTAGCCCCAGGTCTGTTTTGATGCTGACAGACAAGCCTTCACATCTGCAGACCCGCGGCTCCACTGTCTGATAAGAACAACGTAACAGATCTCTTCAAAGCTCAGTTTTCCCCATCCACAAAACTGTTCTTCTGTTTCAGTTGTATACACGTATGTTCACATGTTGTAGGGGCGCACATGTGAAGGCCAGACTTCTGACGCTGGGGTTTTCCTTGATGGCTTTCCGCCGTGTGTCCTGAGGCAGAATCCCTTAGCTGAATCTGAGACTCACGGAATCAGCTAGTCTGTCTTGGGGATCGTGTAGATCCACCTCCCAAACCCCAGGTTCACATGAGGTGCCATGTCCACCCGGCTTCCATGCTGGCCCTGGGAAACTGAAGCCCAGCCCTCACACCTGCACGGCAAGTGTTTTCTTCACAGGGCCATCTCCCCAGACCCTGCAAAACCATCTGTTCTTTAACTATTTTTCTTTATTTTTATTGTACAGATATGGGTATTTTGCCTGCGTGCATATCTCTATACCATATGCAAGCAGTGTCTGCAGAAGCCAGAAAAGGACATCGGATCCCCCGGAACTGGAGCCACAGACAGTTGTGAACTGCCATGGGGGTGCTGGGAATCGAACCTGGGTCTTCTGGAAGAAGATCCAGTGCCCCAAACCACTGAGCCATCTCTCTCCAGGCCCCAACAAAAGTATCTTAAAAGGTATATGTCATATAAGATTTCTGGAGCAGTTAAGCCATGTAGAAACTGCCTTACACCCTGTAAAGTCACCTGTAAAAGCTAATCACAATTGGGGTTGCTCCTGAGTCGCTCTAGAAGAAGGTTAAGGGTGTCCCCCTGCTCCAGGGGTCTCTCTCTGCGTATCAACAGGAAATGATTAATGTGGTCAGGTAAGGAAAAAACAGAGAAAACTAGATCCAGCAGGTCCTTGTTAGGATCACCTTACTTGGTACCGGCAGCTGTGAGGTAACAGCTGACAAGGTTTAAGAGACTGTGGGAAGGAGTGTAAGCTTTGTCACAGGTGAAAGCAGTCTTGGCGGGCTTTGCCCTTGGACACACCACGGATACTCCCTGAGATTAACCTTGAGATAGACTGGGTGGAGCCATCCTGGGCCTGGAATTCAGGAAGGGGATGGGGGTGGGGGATGGGGGTGGGGAGGAACTGCACCTGGACTAGTGTGTTTCTAATCGGCCCTCGATGGGAGGAGGAGACTGGCCCTTGCACTTGCGAGACAGGCAGGACAGAGAGGAGCAGCAGGTTTGGACCCGGCTCGAGCGCACGTGGACCGGGAAAAGGATCAGCGAACGGGTCGGACCAGCGAGCAGGCCAGAGACACCTAGGGACCCGTCCTGTGGAACGGATACCGGAAGGTTCACTCTTGTTTCCCTTTAACCCCTTTTTTCCTCTTGTGTAAGCCAGTTGTGTTGTATAATAAAGTTTAATTGTCAAGAGACAGAGCCAACAAGACACGGTTTGGTAGAGTCCTTACAGGGACACCCACAATGTTAAACAGAAACTTAATGGGGGAGAAGAGCCCACTGGCATGCTGGAATTGCTAAGTAAAAAAGCAAAAACAAGGTCTACTTAACCTAACACTAGGGAGCTGGGCGTGGTGGTGCACGTCTTTAATCCCAGCACTCAGGAGGCAGAGGCAGGTGAATCACTGTGAGTTCGAGGCTAGCCTGGTCTACAAATCGAGTCCAGGACAGTCAAGGCTACACAGAGAGACCCTGTCTCAGGGGGGGAAAAACCCTAACACTAGGAATCTCATTCAATTAACAAAGAAGTGTGTTATTACGATTGTTATCTGCTCACTGCTATAGGACAGGGCTTCCCTGTGTGGCCCAGGCAGGCTTTGAACTTGAAATATTCTTATTTAAGCTTCCTAAATGCTGAGATTATAAGTAAGTCTCACCATGCCAAACATTAAATAATGGTAAATTTTGTATCAAAGCAACAAGAAAAAAATTTTTTTCTGTATTCCCACAAAAAGTCCCTAACCCTAACTACAGAGGCAGGCCTCTGTCTACCAGGGTCAGCAGCTAGTGTCTAGAAGACTCCCCAGGGCAGTGAGAGTAAAGCAAGGATGTGACCAAACCTGCAGCTTAGAGCCGGACTGAACTGGTTTCAGTGAGGGTTCTCTAGAGGTACAGAACTAAGGAATGAAAATACACATATACATTATATATGTGTGCATACATATATGCGTGTGCGTGCGTGCGTGTGTGTGTGCGCGCGCGCGCGCGCGCGTATGAACTTTAAAATAGCAGCATCAGCCAAATCTCATCCAGGAGCCGAGAAGCTGCACGTTGCTTGGTCCTTGTGGTTGTCCCACCACAGCTCTCTCACTGGGAGACAGCAGTCTGCAGTTGCTCCCTGTACAGGCAGGATGCTTCTGTAGGACCAATCTGGCACCTGAGGCTTAGAAGGCTTTTGAGGAGCTACTGGTAGCTGGCCCATGATGAAAATTTGGAAAGGCTGATTCTGCTATCATCATCATCATCATCATCATCCTCATCATTGTCGTCGTCGTTGTCGTCAGCAGCAGCAGCAACAGCTGCAGCAACAGCAGCAGGAAGGGGAACAGGCAAATCAAGTCTTTGAGCAAGGGGGCCAAGGATCTTCTTTCTCTCATACCCTTTAGTGTGTGACGGTCCCCCCACAATAAGGGTGCGCCTTCCCACATCAATCAAGACAACCCGGGCAGGACTTCAGGAGAGGCTCCTCGCTCAGGGGACTCTAATTTGTGGCAAGTTGCCATTAAAACCATCCATCGTAGCCACTGATATCCAGAGCTACAATCCCCCAACATCGCTAGGCCTCATTTCTTTCTCATTTGGAAAGCAAATGTGATATGCAATGTAAAACAGCAACAAAAACCAGCGAACCTAGCCGGGTGTGGTAGGACACCCCTGTAACCTCAGCACTTGGGAAGAAGAGGCAGAAGAATTAGGAGTTCAAGACCAGCCCCAGCTACAAGTGAGTTCAAGACCAGCCCCAGCTACAAGTGAGTTCAAGACTAGCCCCAGCTACAAGTGAGTTCAAGACCAGCCCCAGCTACAAGTGAGTTCAAGACCAGTCTGGGGTATATAAGACCCCCATCTCAAAACAAATAATATTTTAAAACTAACAAACACTAAAACTTAACAGAAAATTGAATTATCTGCCTATTTTCTTGCCGTCTGAATTACATTATTTCACTGGTACTAGTTACTTTTCTGTTGCTGTGATAAAACTCTCTGGGGACTGGAGAGATGGCTTAGTGGTTAAAAGCACTAGTTACTCTTCCAGAGGACCCAGGTTCAACTCCCAGCACCCACATGATGGCTCACAACCATCTGTAACTCCAGTTCCAAGGTATTAAATGCCCTCTTCTTGTACTCACAGGCATTGCATGCATATGGTACATATACATGTAACCAAAACACTCATACATATAAAATGAAAAGAAAAAGCCAGGTATGGTAGCATACACCTTTAATCCCAGCACTTGGCGGACAGAGGCAGAGGTGGGTGTATCTCTGGGAGTTTAAAACCAACCTAGCCAGGATTGTTACACAGAGAAACCTTCTCTCCCTACCCCACTCCCCGACTCCTTAAAGATTTATCTATTATTTATGCAGTATTCTACCCACATGTGCACCTGCCAGCCACAAGAAGGCACCAGATCTCATTATGGATGATCGTGAGCCACCATGTGGTTGCTGGGAATTGAACTCAGGACCTTTGGAAGAGCAGACAGTGCTCTCTGAGCCATCTCTCTAGCCCCTAGTTTTGATTTTTCAAGAAAAGGTTTCTCAGTGGCTGGAGAGGTGGCCCAAAGGTTAACAGCATTGGCTGCTCTTCCAAAGGTCCTGAGTTCAATTCCCAGCAACCACACGGCAGCTCACAACCATCTATAGTGAGATATGGGCCCTCTTTTGGTCTGCAGGCATATGTGCAGGCAAAACACTATAAATATAAATAAATCAATCTTTAAAAAAGAGAAAGAAAGAAAAACCAAAACCAGTCAACAAACAAAATAAATCCAAAACAAAAAAATTAAATTAAAAATCCAAAACAAAAAAAATTAAATTAAAAAACAAAGCACTCTGACGAAAAAAAAATGTTATTTTAGGGCTGGAGAGATGGCTCAGCAGCTAGGAGCACTGTCTGTTTTTCCAAAGGTCCTGAGTTTAATTCCCAGCAACCACATGGTGGCTCACAACCATCTACAATGTGATCTGATGCCCTCTTTTGGCCTGCAGGGGTACAAGCGGGCAGAGCACTATATACATAATAAATTAATAAATCTTTTTTTTTGTTTAGTTATTTTGGCTTATTATTCCAGAGGGATAGAGCCCTTCAAGGTGGGAACAGCATGGTGTTGTGGCAGGAGCAGGAACTTGGCTGGTCACACAGGAGGTAGAATGTTCTGCTTTCTAGAGGTAAGACTGTGAACCGTCAAAGCCTCCACAAACAATGCCACCGCCTGGGGACCCAGTGCTCAAATACACGAGCCAATTTGGAACATTCTCCCTTTAAACCATTACACCATTCAGATCTCCCGTTTTTTTAAACAGCGCGAGGGACCAAGGCGGGGCCTCATACATGCTAGCCGGTGCTTTTCTCCGGCTCAAGCCCAGGGCAAGCGTCTAGAGCAGATCCATCTTCATTCTGGAAGCACAAGAGACTAAAGAGGTTCGTCTCCTAGATAGATCTCGCTCCTTGTGCAGTGGCTACAGGAGGTCACAGATGGAGGAGGTCAGCGAAAGCCACACCCAGGCCGTGAGGAACCTGAAGGCCTCCCGGTGGTACCACTGTGGCTTCTCTGGTGCCAGGCTTTGTCCGGCGTCTCTTGAGATGAGCGATCCCTAGTGTAGCCGCTGCATGAGGGCCGAGTCTTTGAGACTTTTGGCACCCTCTGGCTTTTACCAACCGAAGGAAGAGACAGCCAGTGTCCTCCAGAGTGACATCTATGGGCATAAAAGCCCAGAGAAGGAGATACAGGAGCTCACGGATGCAAACTGGACAGCCAACGGCAGCTTCCAGCTAGAGAGAGTGATTCTTGTTTTTTTGGGTTTTTTTTTTTTTTTTTTTTTTTGAGACAGGGTTTCTCTGTGTAGCCTTGGCTGTCCTAGACTCACTTTGTAGACCAGGCAGGCCTCAACCTCACAGCGATCCACCTGCCTCTGCCTCCTGAGTGCTGGGATTAAAGGTGTGCGTCACCACGCTCGGCCTCCAACTCCCTTTTTTTTTTTTTTTTTTTTTTTGTTCCTGTCTATTCCTCTCATTACAGATGTAGTCTCAGAGCCACATCTCCTGGGTTCAACTTCTCCCTGATGACAGCTCTGCCAGATCGTTTTAACTGTGTGATACTTGTCCTTCTGTTTGGCAAGGTCTAACGTGACCCCTAAATGTCATTTTTACCCAAGTTGAAGTCACATTCTTTCCCCAGTCTGTTGCTGTTACTGCAAACCACTGCTAACATGGTGGCTACAGCAATAGTTCCGGATGCCAAAAGTCCAGAGTGAGCCTCACTACTTGGAAATCAAAGTGTGGGCAAGGCTGCACTCCTATTTGGAGGCCCTGGGAGGGAACATCCTACCTCCGGTAGCTTCCAATGGTGCCAGTTTCTAACAGGGCCATCATTTCTTGGTGTGTACATATACCTTTTCCAGCTGTGACATCAGAAGCAACCACTACGGCCTTTAAGTTGCAGAAGAGGAACCAGAGCCTCAGGGTCACAGGGGTGTGCTGTACTGAAGACTCCACTCTAGTGGTTACATACTTTCTGCTTGTGACAGCAAGGTAACCAGTGATCCAGTTTCATTCCCAGTCGGCCATAGAAGGGGTGGGGACTCCAACATATTTAGGGAACTGTTATTTAGTCCACAATAGTTACATATCTGTAAGTGTACAGCTTCTTTTTTTTTAAGATTTATTTATTTATTATTATGTATACAGTGCTCTGCCTGCATGTACATCTTCATGGAACTCATGGCCTCTGGAAAAACAGACAGTGCTCTTAACTGCTGAGCCATCTCTTCAGCCCAAGTCTTAACATTTCTAAACATCACATCATATCATATCTGTCTATCTATCATCTATTATTAATTTTTAAAATTTTCAAGACAGGGGTTCTTTGTATAGCTCTGGCTGTCTTGGAACTCGCCCTGTAGAGCAGGCTGGCCTTGAACTCAGAGCTCTGCCTGCCTCTGCCTCCCAAGTACTGGGATTAAGAGTGTTGGCCACCACTCGTCATTGTCTTTTCGTTTTAAGACACGGTAGCGTGTATTTGTCATTATAGCACACAGGGAAATGAGGCAGGAGAATCAGGAGTCCAAGGCCTGAGCTAGATATCAAGGCCCTGCCCCACACCCAATTTCTAAATTTTAGAAAATAGAGCACAGGCCTATGGCTAAGGCAGTAGAAGGAGTGTGAGTCCTAAGCCAGCCTCAGCTGCATAAAAAGTGTAGTGATACAGAGTGGAGGGAAATGTAACTGAAATCTCCTCAGACCAAAGACGCATTTGTTCTTTTAGATATCTGTGAAATGGTTTGAATTCCCATGATGTACGTTCACCTGCTATCTTTCAGAATGAAGTCTAAAGAGAGAAGATGTTTGTTGGCCATTTGGACACTTTCTTTTAAGATTTATTTATATATTTTATGTACATGAGTGCTCTGCCTTTATGAATACCAGAAGAGGGCATCAGCTCCCATTACAAATGGTTGTGAGCCACCATGTGGCTGCTGGGAATTGAACTCAGGACCTCTGGAAGAGCAGCCAGTGTTCTTAACCTCTGAGCCACCTCTCCAGGCCCCAGACATTTGGACACTCTCTAACTTGCTATTTTTATCTAATTTGGTGAATGTTAGGAAATCAGAAGGCTTATCTTGGAATTTTATCAAAACTCAGAATGACAAATATTTACACAGTGCTCACTAAGTGCCAGGAACAGTTCCAAACCATTCTGCATCACGGCTGGTCTTCCGAGAACCCTCGTGCGAGGGTGTGCGCGGCTTCTCTGAGAGGGACATGAAGAAACGCATTTGCTACCAGGAGCTCACGGCCATAGCTTGCTGCCTTTGTTTCCCTCAGAGGGCAATGAGGAAACAGACATTGGTATTTTTTAAAAAGAAGGTGGTTTTATTTACAGATTGGCCAAAGCGTGGAAAGAAAACTTATTTTTCTCTCCCCAGGGATGGGAACCTCAGGCAAGGGCTGACCCTTTCCATGAGAGCATGTGGTCACCCTGATGACCACTACCACAGACCTAGTGTGATGGCTAGGCTTCTTTAGCAACTTAACCACATTAATTAAATGTATGCTAGAGAGCGCCAGTGGGTAAAGACACGTCTTGCATAATCCTGATGACCCAAGTCCAATTCCTGAATCACACATAAAGATGGAGAGAGAAAACCAACTCCATCAAGCTGTCCTCTGAGCTGCACATGTGCGCCAAGGCACTTGCACCCACACTCACACACATCGTGCACACTTGCATGCACACCTAATAACTAATAAATGTTTTAAATGTGTACGAGTGAGATGACTCATCCAAAGAAACTATTATTGCAATGTAGCAAGGTATAAGCCCTTCTATATTAATATGGAAAGAGATACAAGGTGTATTAAGTGACAGAAATTGCAGGCGTATGTACCTGGGGTGTCTAGAGATGGAAGAGTTATATAACTGTCCTGACAGGAGAAAACATATTTTAAGCATGACACTTGCGCTAGCAGACTTTTGAAACAATGGTTCCCAAAGAATTAAAGCTTCCCCAGGAATCTCATTTTGGTGAGGAGGGAGGGAAAGGCGGAAGCCTAGTGCCAGAGAAGGAAGGACAGAGAAGGAACAAGGCTTTCTGGGGGAGATTTCACACAGTTCCGACAACTTATCAGAACACCTTGCTGGAGAGAACAGAGCTGAGACACAAACACACACACACACACAGACACACACACACACACACACACACACACACACACACACACACACACACACAGAGTTAAGATGTCCTCAGCTACAGAACTAAGAAAACTATCACAGTTTATCGCCATGGGCAAATCATCTCCAGCCACGCCCTTAAATGAAGCCTGGGTTCCACAAGTCAGCTGCTTTCTCATATAAACATGATGTGGTTCAGAACCAGCATCTAGTTGAGAACCAGCGACCGCTTCTGCCTTGGTAAAGTGGGGTGGGGGTCCCAGAAGCTGCCAGTCTCTCATTGGCCAGAATGGCCTCATCTGACTTTTCTTAAGCCAACCCATGGTGCACAAAGTGTGTTTCCAAATGTCATGGGTGGAGCTGGGAATTACAGCTCAGTGGTACAATGCGCTCATGAAGGCCTGGGTCTTAAAAGAAGGGAGGGAGGGGATGATGTTATGCTGACAGCTGATAATCCTTATGTGTACTTTTTATTTATTATGCATACACATGAGAACTAGTGAAATATAAGAAGATAAATAAGGTTTTCTGTGCGAATGACCCTGGGCAAATGTTGGCGATGCTTTTTATACCTTTACAACAAGCTTGTGAGTATTTTTGTGAGCAAACCAGTCTTCACACTTAAAAAAGGAAATACTTTAGTGGCTGAGATGGCTCAGAGGTTAAGAGTCGTGGCTGCTCTTGCAGAAGAAGAAGACTTGGCTTCCATTCCCAGCACCCACATGGCGGCTCACAACCACCTGTAACTCATTCCAGGGGATCCGATGAGCTCCTCTGGCCTCTACAGGCATTGCATATGGTGCACATACACACATGCATTTAAAAACACCGATATGTAAAAAATTAATTAAGAATGAAATCATTAGCTGGGCGGTGGTGGCACATGCCTTTAATCCCAGCACTCAGGAGGCAGAGGCAGGTGGATCGCTGTGAGTTCGAGGTCAGCCTGATCTACAAAGTTAGTCTAGGACAGCCAAGGCTACACAGAGAAATCCTGTCTCAAAAAACCAAAACCAAAAACAAAAACAAAAACAAAAACAAAAAACCCAAAACAAAAACAACAACAACAACAAAAACAAAAATGAAATCATTTAGAATCGAATGCAGGCAAAGACAGCTCTTCTCACTCATGATGTGGACCAGCACTGAAAAAAAAGTAAAGGCTGTGACCTTGGGAGTAGGAGAACACCAACTGTATCTGTACTGATGGAAAGAATGTTTTCCAGGCTGGAGACAGCTTATTGGTACAGCAATTTGTCTAGCATGTGAATTCCTGTGTTCATTCTCAGTGCTACACACACACACACACACACCAAAACCTTTCCAAGAAGCCCTTCTTGGCCAGATCATGTGCTGTTTAAAACCAAACCAAACTAAACTAAACTAAATATTGTGAAGCCAGATGTGATGGCCCAGCTAGCTTAGAGTCCCACCCTCAGAAGCCTGGTCAAGAAGACCCTGAGTTTGAAGCCAGCCTGGGTCATATTTTGGAAGAGTTATCCAATAAGTGTGCAGTGTGCTATTTATCCACTGGGAATTTGGAAGTGAAAATTAGCAGTCTAAGTCAGAAACAATAGGTTCAAAACTGATATACATAGTTTTCACTCTAAAATTAAATGAAAAGATTTACTCTAAAAAAAGTAGTTTTTAACAATAACCTTGAAATTAGTTTTTAAGGTTAGTTGCAAGTGCTGGGATTACCGGGGTCCATTACTACATCCAGATATTGGGTGTTGTTTTAATTCACAAAAAATCTGATTATGAAAGCAGTTCACATACATTGAGAGAAACCAGCTATAGTGGAAGCATCTCCAACTTTCCCTGCAGGACTTAGCCCGCCTCTTTTCTATTTCTGTCCCACACCTAGCAGGGGACCAACTGATCGGCCAGCTTCCAACCTCCCCCTCTCCCCCCTCTTCCTGTTCCCAAGGACAACCACTGTCCATTCTTCCTGTATGGAGTCTTGAAAACAAGCATCTCAATTTTAGGATGCTGTTGGATGCATTTAAACATACTCCACACCTACCTTCCCTGTCATCAGCATCTCGTGTTGGAGGTCTATTTCACAGTTAACGAGCCTGTAGCAACTGTATCTCATAATTTATTTGCATTATCTTTCAGTTATACTCAGTGCCCCTTCCGGCTTCAGTGTCCAGTTTGGGATCCTTTGGTCACGACATCTCCTTTGCCTATGGCTTCCCATGTTGTTGGTGTCTTTGAGGACTGATTTTTTTTTTTCAGGTTCTAAAATGCACCTCCTTTGGGGCTATGTCTGCTGTTGGAGTCATGAAGAGCCAGGAGCTATAGGGTTAATGAGGAAACTGTCGGAGTAAAGGCCATTCTAAGCTTTTTGGACTAAGGATACACATTGTCACCGTGACTCCACACTATTCACGATGGCTCGGCCTCCTATTTAGACACAGTTCTCTCTGCATACGGCCAAATGAGTTCCCTGTACTTTTCACGGCTGGGTGTGGCCCTGGGTGTGAGGCCCAACCAATACACCATCCATCACTTTTCATGTATACATGCATATATATGTGCATGAACGAAAGCAAGGATTTCGTTTCAGCTCATAATAGAATCTTAGTCAGCATGACTTTGGAAGTCCAAACGTGAAAGTGATTCAAAAGAGAAACGTGTGACCTTCGTGCCGGCCGTGGGCGTGGAAGGAGGATGTAGGGTAGAAAGAAATCAAGAGAACCTGCCTATTTCTGCCACACGCCAAACTCGGAAGGGATGTTTGCCAAGGGCCAAGGGCAGCTGCCAACGGGGCTGCGTGCCCAGGCCGCTTCCTAAGGAGCAGCGGTGACCTTCCATGGTGCAGCTGGACCGCTGAGCTCCTGTCTCCTGCAAGCGCCTGCCTGTGTCTGGTGACTCATCCCCACCATCCGTCAAGCAGCGAGAGTTCTGGGAGGCTCAGCGAGAGCACAAGGAATTAGAAAAATAAAACAGGGATTAGGTCTGAAGACCTCCCCCGTGACACAGTAAAGCTTGCCTAGCTTCTTCCTTGCCTTATTCAAGTGTACTATGAAATGTATTCAGGTTATTTTTCCTTGAAGAGAACCAAGATTTGGACTTTCCCCATCCCTTATTCTAGCATTTCAGCCAATTTGAAGTAACTCAAATAGACTACACAAAATAATAATAAAAACATATAATTATACACCGGGCGGTGGAGGCGCACGCCTTCAATCCCAGCACTCGGGGGGCAGAGGCAGGTGGATCACTGTGAGTTCGAGGCCAGCCTGGACTACAAAGCGAGTCCTACTAGGCTACACAGAGGAACCCTGTCTTGAAACCTCCCCCCCTCAAAGCCAACAAAAAAAAAAAAACCCAAACATATAATTATAACATTTACTAAGCATTTTGCAGCACCAAAGGAGCAGCGCCCGAGGCTGTCTTGGACTAGATAGCGCTCCAGCCAGACCGCAGCAAGACCATGTTTCATAAGACGAAAAGTGTGGTAATTAGTTTGTGTGCCTGCCTCCTTTGATCCACGGCACTACCATGCGGCTGTTAGCCATATTTTGTAGAAGACAAAAACAAAGTACCCAACGGCGAGATGAGCTGAAGATGACAGAGCACGGGTGTGACAAATGGAACAAAGACCTCTGCCTCCTCACTCGAGGCTATTGCACTGTTCAAAAAGAAAAAGAAAAATCACCACTCATACTGCTGCACCACTCAAACACCAGCCACGCCACAGCTCCGCTGGTCAAGAAACCACCACACCCTCTAGCTACACAAGCTACTAAGGTCACCACTCCATCCATATAGAGGGTGGGGCAGGAAGTCACTGCACAACACTGCTACACTGTCCAACCATCCCTGTATCATATACTAGTGTCAACAATGGCTTTGCCAAGGGTCTGAGGATGGACAGGCCAGGGCCCCAGAAAAAGGACTCAGAAGTATAGGGTATTCAGAAGTTCTCATCTGAACACGAATAGGCCAAGGGCTACTGGGAGAGCACTGCTAAAAGGAAGCCTCTCTGACGAAGAATGGTGACCTGAGGCTAAAGGCCACGGCATACGACCTGACCGTGATCTCAAATAACCAATAATATTCAAAATGCTTAATTAGTTGAGTCTCGATTCATCAGAAAAAGACGTCCACCCATCAGGACGAAAGACAGGCCGACCAGAAGAGAGACTGACAACCAAGAGGTGTTGGACCGCCACTCAGAGCTGGTCCCAGAGGTAGAGTCGCAAGTGTCCAAGGGGAGCAAAGACAGGTGGGTTGACAGGGACAGGCTTGCTAGCTGCCAGCATCGTGCCCACGGGGTTGGCGAAGTGATCTCCTGAAGCTGTCATGGTGGGAAGAGGGGCACTGGGTGAGCTTTGAGGATCTATGGAAAACACTGGATATTATTAGTTTTGTTTTGTTTTGTTTTTTTAAGCCTTTAAGTTCAACATACAGAGTTTATTTATTTATAGACCTACTAATGTCTTGTGCTAAAATAAAACATACTTCCATTTTATTTTTTGTTTAGTCTCAATAAGCTTAGACATTTGATAGATTTTTGTTCCTAAAGCATTCAACCCATTTACAAGCTTGATTAAGTTCCTTTAGCAATTTCAAGTGACAGATAATAAGTATCACATAACTGAATCCTCTGAAGAACTAACATCAAAAGCAGACTTAGAAATCTAGTGAATCCAGGAAAGCTGATTTACCAGTTTTATAAACAAACCAGGTTATCTTAATAATTTAAGGCATCATTAAAACAGCAATAACCAGGAACTGGAAAAATGGCTCAGTGGTGAAGAACCCTTGCTGAGGAGCTATGCAGGCCTGGGTTCAGATCTCAGCACCCACATAAGAAAGACCCGTGGCCTTTCACAAACCTGCATCCCCAGTGCTGTGGAGAGAAGAGACAGGAGGTTTGACAGGCTTGCCAGCTGCGAGCTTGGCCAAAAAAACCGTGAGACACCCTGCCTCAAAGGAAAAAAGTGGAGAGTAACCGAGGATTCCAAATATTCCTTCTCTGGCTTCTACACAGACACACAGAAGCACACATCTATGCATCCACGTGTATGTGTATACCACAAAACACACACACACACACACACACACACACACACACACACAGAGAGAGAGAGAGAGAGAGAGAGAGAGAGAGAGAGAGAGAGAGATGAGAACACTAAGATTAAAGTGTTATACTTACATAGTTTATCAATGTCTTTGACTCATTACGTCATCCTAGAGTTGTGGTTTTCTGTATAAGCAAGGGGAGCTGAATGGTTGTCATGAAGATTTAGTCATACCCACTGAATTGGTGAACTCCAGCTACTGAAGCTCCCTGGGCCTCTGTCCTTGAACTTCCTATTGTCTGTACACTTCCTAGTTGTTTCCAGTGTAGCTTTAAGTCCCGAGTGCTGCTGGTTCTTTGTGTTGGTGTTGCTCATCCATATTTCTGGTCCTCTTTTCCCAAACATCTAACAGGATAACCCTTCCTCACCCTCCGGAAACGCATCGTGCTCTTATGTCCCTTATAGTCAAGGTCTTAAAGATGAGCCAAGAAGACCCCAAATAGCCCTCTACTTTAATCATAGTTAAAACAAAAACAAACAAACAACAACAACAACAAAAAACAAGAGTTCTTATAAGATTTCTGAAGTCCTCTCCATGTGTCTCTGACCACAGATATTTCCAAAATGCACCCTAGGAGGCAGAACTGCCCCTATGAAAAATGATACAGTGAGTAAGACATGTGCCCATGTTTTAAACAGCAGTGTCCCCTGAGGTGAAGTCCTTCCCCATTAAAGGGAAGTTAAGACACAGAACGTCAAAGGGGAAGTGAAGCAGTCCCTTAACTCAGTAAGCTCAAGAGGTAAATAACTCTGTAGAAAATCTCCTGTGTCTGTGTGGAAGCATCACCTGTCAGTAAAAAACAAAACCCTAATGGCCTATAGGAAAGGGTAGAACAGAAGGCGGGACATCTGGCAGACAAAAAGGATTCTGGGATAGAGTGTGAGTTTGCCCAGGAAGCCAAGAAAGAGGACAGACACATGGTACCTGAGAAGAGGTAACCAGGCACCTGGACCGGCCCACCGGATGCAGAACCCAGACATTCCAGGAGCTTAGAGCTGGGAGAAAAAACCCACAACATAACTCACTGACTTCAGGAAGTCCCTGAAACTGACCATATTCACTAGGCTCCTCCCTTCCGGCTATATATAAACAGTAAGGACTATAGAGAGACATTCTCAGACAAGGTGGGCTGTGTAGAAAAGGTTCAGACCAACTGAGGCACCAGGAAAGGATACCCGCCAACCTGCTGAGCTGCCTGCGGGCTGTTCAGTAAGCTTCAGGCTTCCAGCTTTTGTGAGTTTTCATCCACACTGGGGTGCAGGTGAGCTTTGGTGATACGGATGTCTTGGATCATTTCTCCTTGTATAAGCAACCCCTACCCATGTTCCTGTAAGTCACCCAAATAAAACATGTTGGGTGTTGATGGTATCCATACTTTGGTCTGTCATCAGCTCACTATCTGGGGTGGGTAGATGTTTATGTCTTCTCAGGAATAGGGCCACCTGATACCATGCCAGCGAAACCTTACCACAGAAGCGCTGTCCAACTATGGCAACCACGGGAAAGCCAGCTAAGCTGACATAGTAATGTATCTGAGATCCATTGCCACGTGGGTGCCGAGTTCATGTTTCTCACAAGTTGCCCTCGACCAATAGCCAAGCATGAAGGTGCTAACTCTCACCTGCCCCTGTGGCTTCTTGAGCCTTTGGCACTGGTTTGAGGTTCCCAGCAACTGTCCCTCCCCCTCATTGCATGACAGTGTGGTGTGTTCCCTCAGTTTTTCCTCCTGCTTCCCTTCATATGGGGTTGGGGGGGGCAGACTTGGTCTGCCTTTTGATGGTTCCGCATGCCTACAACACCATCTTTATTTCCTGTTACAGAAGTTTTCCCTCAGGTGAAAAATTGGGTGCTGGGGTTGGTTTTTTTATATTTGGAGACAAGGTTTCTCTGTGTAGCCTCGGCTGTCCTGGACTCACTTTGTAGACCAGGCTGGCTTCGAACTCACAGAGATCCACCTGCCTCTGCCTCCCGAGTGTTGAGATTACAGGCGTGCGCCACTGTGCCATGTGACCCCCCAGGAAATTTTTATAGATGCTCTGTGGTGGTTACCTTTATGTTGTGTAGCCAAAGTACCTGATGGAAAAAGTGAAGAAAGGAGAGAGTTACTCATTTTTTTTAAAGAGTAAAAGAAAATTATGTGTGTGGGGGGGGAGGGGTGTATATGTGACGCGTATGCAGGTGACCCCAGAGGCCAGAAGAGGGCATCGGCTCCCATCGAGCCGGAGTTGCAGGCAGATGAGAGCTGCCCAATATGAGTAATGGGAACCAGATCTGGACCTCTGGAAGAGCAGCAAACACTCCTGACTTCCGAGCCACCTCTCCAGCCCCAGGAAAGAGTTATCTCGACTAATGGTTTCACTCCGTCCCTTTGGGAGGCATGGTGAAGCAGCTCAGATCATTCGTGGCAAGTGTGGTGGAGACCGTTCATGTCACAGTAGACAGGGAAGCAGAAAGCAAGAACAAAGCCAGGGGCAGGAGCAACCGTCCAAAGCCCTGCTTACAGCATCCTGCTTCTGCCAGAGAGACACCACCTCAGATGTCCCACAGCCACGGGAGGCAGGGAGAGCAGGGCGGGTAGACAGATTTGCTGCTCTCAGCCGTGCCTGCCCCCTCCACCCCCCTCCACCCCCCCCTCCACCCCCACCCCACCCCCGTATCTGGGGGTGGACTGACTGACATCTGGCCTAGGAGGATCCACATGTGGCCCCCTGAGTAGGTGAGCCTAAGCTTGGTCTCATGGCAACAGCACAGGCTCAGGGTGTGGTCCGTGTGTCAACCCAGTAGAGACCTCTGGCTCCCTCAAGAGAGCTCTCTACTCATCGGTCAGAAAAACAAAACGAAACAAACAAAACCCATGGCTAGGACCAGATTCAGAACTGGATTTTGGGGAAAAAATCATAACCATTCACAACTTTTCACATCACACCGTCATTAAGTCATTGCTTCATACAGCCTGAAATTACCAAAAGACTCTGAATCGCACACCATTTAAACCAGGCGCTTTCCCTACCATACCTACTCATGAGTTAAAGCCAGTGAGTGACCCAGCTTGGCTGCCCATGACAAAAATTAGATAGGTTACAGACAGAAAGGAATCTGTTTTTCAAAAATTATTTCTTTTTTTTTTTTTAAGATTTTATTTATTTATTATTTATACAGTACTCTGCCCCCATGTGTGCCTGCATGCCGGAAGAGGGCACCAGATCTCATTAAAGATGTTTGTGAGCCACCATGTGGTTGCTGGGAATTGAACTCAGGACCTTTGGAAGAACAGCCAGTGCTCTTAACCTCTGAGCCATCTCTCCAGCCCCCCAAAATTATTTCTTGACTCTTCATAGCCACTCCACGCAAAATTTAGGACACTCTTATGATTCAAATGGATTTGATTACCCCCGAAACGTTATTTATTTTTAGGCCGAAGTCCTTTAGTAAGTGGGAGGTACATCAGCTTGTTCTAGTTTGGTAGCCAGGAACTGCGGCGTCTGCACCCGCCTGTGGCTGTGAGGGCTGCGTATGCACCTCAGTTCTCATGCAGAGCCCATCAGAGAGTGGGAAAGAAGCAGCAGCAGCAGCAGTGACCGCTCCAGGACTGTAATCTGTGTTTCTCTGCTAAGGCTACTCAGTGTTGTCATGTCAGGATCAAGCCTGAAGCCTACCGTTGCATCTTTTTTGTTGTTTGTTTGTTTGTTTGTTGTGCTTTGTCTTTCAAGGCAGGGTTTCTTTGGACAGCCCTGGCCATCCTAGACCTTGCTCTATATAGGCCAGGTTGACCTCAAACTCACAGAGCTCCACCTGCCTCTGCCCAAAGTCCTGGCATTAAAGGCGTGTGCCACCACGCCTGGCTCGTTTGTTCACTCTTATAAAACAAGTATTTCGTAAGTTTGAAAACTTTAACCTACAGATGGGTTTCCGGAAGAAAGCAGTGGCCACCAACACACATGGAAGCTTGTTTCGTGAATTTTAACACCTTGTCTCGCCAACCCAGCTCTCTCTATACATGCCACTCCTTGCTAAACATCTGGCGCAGGCCATGAACTTCATCAACCCTGCCCCCACAAAGACTTCCTCAGCTTCTCAAGGACAAGATTCTGCCTTAATTCTAGGTTGTTAATGCAGCACCCTTATAAATACTTCTTTTTAAATATTTATTTAATTTTAATTTGTGTACATTGGTGTGAGGGTATCAGATCTTGGAGTTACAGACAGTTGTGAGCTGCCATGTGGGTGCTGGGATTCGAACCTGGTCCTTTGGAAGAGTAGGCAGTGCTCTTAACCACTGAGTCATCTCTCCAGCCCCTATAAATACTTCTTAATAGAAAAATGGAGGAAAGAAAGGAGCCTCTGTTGAAATGTAGGCTCCTCGGCTCTGTTCTGGCCACAGAAATATGCGTGTTAGCCAACCACTCAAGCGTTCCTCACCGCCACTCCTTGAAGGCAGGAGACTGAGGCAAGGTCTTCCCCTCACAGGTCAGGCAAGCATGGAATTCTCCACATTCAGGCTGCCCCTCAAACCCTCAGTCCCTGTCTTAGCACCTCAAGCCCTGGGCTCACAGATCTGATCCATTACTCAGTCCCGTGTCTTAGCATTTCAAGCCCTGGGCCCCATTCCATGGAAACGATTTTGATCTCCTTTTACAGGATGGAGGGCGTTGGGTCCTGCTGCAGAGTGAGGCTGACATGCCCTCCACCTAGGGGCGGGGCTTCCTCTCTCCCAGAGGCCCTTAACTATATAAACCAGCCGTTTGGGCTCCACTGCACCCTTGCTCCCTTTCCCCACCTCTCCGCCCTCTCTCCTTCCCTTACCCCCACCCCCAGCACGTTCTCCCTTCCCCTCCCCATCCTGCGCTGTTTCCTATATATAAACCTGCATCTATATATTATAGTTTTTGTCCTCATTAGCTCATTCCGATGATCTCATCGGAGGGTGGGCTTTGTTGCTCTGGATCTTGCCTCAGCTTGTGGTTTTGGACAGGGTCTCACTCTGTAGAGAAGGCTAGATTGGAACTTACTGCGTAACTCCAGTTGGCTTGAAAACTTAGTATATCTCATCCAGGCTGGTGTTGAACGTTCAGTGATCCTCCTGCCTCAGACTCCTGAATGCTGGGATTGCAGGCCACCATGCTTGGCTTTTACCTCTCTTTCCCCCTCAACAACTCTATGGGCCTTGCCAGAGTGATTTGCTCTCAACAACTCCATGAACATCTGGTTACATCACTGGATGAAATCTCTACAATCCAAAAGCTCTCCCCACAAAGCCAGACTGCGTATGTTCCCATGGCTTAAGCCCATTTAACGTCTCTGCATCACCAGTCTGCTAAGAAGAAGAGAGCTTCGGCTGACACACTTAAGCTGTCTCCTAAAACTAGAAGCAAGTCTTCTGTTTCTGTTTCATCCTGCCCCTTGCTCCATTCTGGCCAAATTCTCTGCCTCTGAATCACACGGTTTAAAAACAACTTCGTATACAAATGAGATCACGCAATATTTGCCTTTCTCGTTTCACTTCGCACCATGTCCTGCAGGCACATATAGATTTAGGTCCCACTAGATTTAGCTTTTGAAATGCTCCCCTTAGCCGGGCATGGTGGCGCACGCCTTTAATCCCAGCGCTCCAGAGGCAGAGGCAGGTGTATCGCTTGTGAGTTCAAGGCCAGCCTGGTCTACAAAGTGAGTCTGGGACAGTCAAGGCTACACAGAGAAACCCTGTCTTGAAAAGAGAGAGAGAGAGAGAGAGAGAGAGAGAGAGAGAGAGAGAGAGAGAGAGATATGCTCCCCCTTTTCCACTCAGCCACTGATGAGCCCTTAATTTGATTATATCCTGTGGATGCTGTGACTGGCTGGGGAGATGGCTCGGTGAGTAAAGGCACCTACTGTTGACACGCCAAGCTCCATCCCCGAAGTCCTCATGACGGGAGGAGAGAACAGTTCCTCATGAGGTGTTGCTTGTTATCCACAAAAGTCCCGTAGTACTCAAGTGCTCACACACATAATAAGTAAGTGTAAAATATTAAATACCAATTTTTTCCCAACACGCTGAGTTCACATCCTTTGACTATACCTAGAATTCCTGGATCAAATGGTTTTTAATTTTTTAAGGACCTGCCATGCTGTTTTTTGTGATGTCATGCTAATTTACATACCCATCAACAAAGTACAAGTGCTGGGCCTAGGGTTACAGGCATGCACCTGCCATACCTGGTCTAACAACAGCTCTTCTCACAGATGGGACATATTTTACCATGGCTATAACTCGGTTTCCCTGGTGACTGGTGGAAGCCATTTGTGTCTTTGAGAAATGTTTCTTCAACTTCTTCCCCATTTTCCAACCAGGTTACTTGACTTTCTTACTATTAGGCTGTTTGGATTTCTTACGTCTTGGAGGAATTAATCCCTTACGTGGTTTCCAAGTATATTTGTCTTAATTTGCTTTTTATTGCTGTGATAAAAATATCTTGACCAAAGGTAATATGGAGAGAAAAGGGTTTATTTCAGCTTAAAACTCTTGGTTTACACTCCATCACTGTTGGAAGGCAGGCCAGGACTTCAAGGCAGGAACCTGGGCTAAGAAGCTGAATCAGAGGCCATGGAAGGATGCTGCTTATGGGCTTGCTCCTCATGGCTTGCTCAGCCTGCTGTCTTATATACCCCAGGGCCACTGGTCCAGAGTGGCGTGGCCTGGGCCATCGCAAAACAAACATTATTACCTGCCTGAGCCACTCTCTCTCTTACCAACTTGTCCCCTCCACCTGCCCAAACACCCAACCACTGGCCTGGCTTGTCATCCCAACCACTGGCCTGTCTGCTGGGTGCTAACAAAGCTCTCACTACTAAAATAAATAAATAAATAAATAAATAAATAAATAAACAAACAAATAAATAAACAAAAAGAAAATGAGTCAGAGGCTTGCCCACAGGCTCGTCGGGTGGGGCGTCTATTCAGCTGAGGTTCCCTCTTCTCAAATGACTAATTTGTGTCAAGATGATGAAAAACCAAGCAGGACCCATCCTCTTATTTTATAGGCTGTTTCTTTACTCTGTTGGTAGTTTCCTTTGTTGTGTAGTTTTTTTAGTTTATAGTAATTTCAATGGCTTTGCTGTTATTGCCTGTGATTTGAGGCTCATAGTAAAACAAACAAACAAACAAATTTAAAGAACAAAACAAAAACGAAAATGCTGGGCGTGGTGGCACACGCCTGTGATCCTAGCACTCAGAAAGGCAGAGGCAGACGGATCTTTGTTAGTTTGAGACCAGCCTGGCTGACAGATCTTGCCAGCCCTCTTCTGGCAGTTTTAGAATTTTAGACCTTACATTTAAAGCCTTAGTCCATTTTGATAGATTTCTGTAGTGTGTGAGGTAAGGGTCTAATTTTATTCTCTGTATATGGATATCCATGTTTCAAGCACTGCCATTGAATACTGTCCAAAAAATGCAAAAAAAAAACCAAAAAACAAACCAAAAAACCCTTTCTAATAGGGTTGTCCAAAGATATATGAAAGCCGCCAAACTTCTAAAAGTATCGACATATGTGCCCTTGAGTCCACAACACCTGTACAGAGGACACAAAGAAGGAGAGTATGATGAAGCCAGATGATGACAGGCCAGGGACACCAAGATGAGGGACACATTGGCCCTGTGGGAGTCAATTTCAAAAGGAAGCATCTATCCTCCATCATTCTGGGGTGCTTTTAGTTTGTGTGATTTTTTGGCGGGGCCTCACATACAGAAGGCTGGCCTCAAGCGTCCTATGAAGCTGAGGGTGACCTTGATACTCCTACCTCCTCATTCACATTCCCCCCATTCTAAAGTTCTGGGACTGCAGTCAATCACCACCGCGTCTGTTTTATTCAGCAATGGGGACTGAACCCCAGGGCCTGGTGCATGTTAAGCAAGTGCTCCATCAAGTGAGCTACAGCATCAACGCCTCTTTAGTGATATCTTCTCCAACTTTTCACTTCCAAAATAAAGATTCTAGCCGGGCGTGTCAGGAGGCAGAGGCAGGTGGATCGCTGTGAGTTCGAGGCCAGCCTGGTTGACAAAGCAAGTCCAGGACAGCCAAAGCTAATACAGAGAGGCCCTGTCTTGAAAAGCCTAAATTAATTATTAATTAATTAATTAATTAATTAAAGATTCTATCTCTTGCAGCTGAGTGTGGTCATTTGGCTAAATTCTCATTAATGAATATAAAAGAAATAATGTTGTTTTGGCGGGTTTTTTGTTCTTACTTTTTATTGACTCTTTGTGAATTTCACATCATGCACCCCAGTCCTGCTCCCTGTCCTTCCATATCCATCCTCTGCCCTTGCAACACCCCCCAAATAAAAATAAATAATGAATGAATGAATGAATGAATGAATGAAAAACACCAGTGTGTCCTGGTGTGTCACACAGGATACCCTTTTGCCCAAACATCTTTATGTTCATTGAAATGAGTTATTGGTCTGGTTCAAGGCCCCTGACTTCTGATAGGAGATCCTCACCAGGACTTCCAGATATCCTGCTATTGCCCAGTGTGATGGAGATCCTGCAGCTTTGGATCTGCAGGATGGTCCCTTCATGTACTCCAACAGTTTATACGTGGGGTAGATGTTGGGGGGGGTCCATTCAAAGCCCTAAATCTGGGCCTAGGTGGTAGCTGAGTTGATTAGCTTGCCAGTGCATGCCATTAGGGCCACCTCTCTCATTTTGCCCAGGTGAGATGTAGGGCTGGCTGCTCTCCCGAGTTCTGTAGCTTACCAGGGGTGCGGCAGCTCTACCACCATGTTGATGACCTAGGGCTCCACGTAGACCCTCAGTGGCTGCAGCACTCAGGAGATCAGGCCCTATACCTTGCCTGGGCAGTGAGGTTGAGTTATCTCTGGTGGCAGAGACACTGGAGAGTTACCCTACCCCCACCCTTTACGTCCTATAGCAGGCAGGAAAGCTGGACCCATGGGTGTGAGAGCAGCCGGAGAGCTGGCCCAGCCCCTCACTGTGTACATCACGTGGCAGAGGGGGCTCCACACCTCACCTGGGTAGCACAGTTGAGCTGGCCCTGGTGGCATGGGTATGAGAGTGCTGCCTTCTCCCTGGAGGGGGCGGAGTCTGCTCTGAGGTGCTATAGCCAGCAAGGGGCATGGTCTGTGCTCCTGATCTCATGTCCTGGGGCCAGCTCTCCCAAGCTGCCCAGGCAAGGGGCAGGGCCAGCCCTGAGACATCAGTGTGACCCTAGGTGGCAGCCCAGAGAGAGGGACACCTCCACAGCCTTTGGTGGTAACATGCACCATGGACATTGACACAGACCCCTGCTGCTGCAGAGACAAGGACCTAGACATAGCTGTAAGTGGCAAGGCTGCACTAGCTGGGACTCCAGCACAGCCTCAGTGGCAGGATAGGGTGTTCACATCAAGGTACTCCTTTCTGTTCTTGACTCTCCAGTTCTGCCTCTCTTCATAGTGCTCAAGCCAATTCCACTTCTCCTTCTCCTCCATCTCTCCACCACATACTTGCTCATCATAGAGTCTGCTATATACCAAAGCTACACGGTCATGGGCAGAGGCCTCTGGCTTGTCTTCCAGCCTGCCCATCAAGCAGGTGTCTTGTTGTTGTTGTTGTTGTTGTTGTTGTTGTTTTTAAGCAAGCTCTCACTATGTAGACCTGGTTGGCCTGTATCTTCCTAAATAGACCAGGCTAGCCTCTATTCATAGCATCTTTCCTGCTCTGCTTCCTGAAGTCTGGGATTACAAGAATGTGCCATCAGCTGGAGCCGGGCGGTGGTGGCGCACGCCTTTAATCCCAGCACTCGGGAGGCAGAGGCAGGCGGAGCTCTGTGAGTTCGAGGCCAGCCTGGTCTACAGAGCGAGTTCCAGGACAGCCAGGGCTGTTACACAAAGAAACCCTGTCTCAAGAAAACAAAACAAAAACCAAAAAACAAACAAACAAACAAAAAAACAAAAACAAAAGAAGAAGGAGAAGAAGAAGAAGAAGAAGAAGAAGAAGAAGAAGAAGAAGAAGAAGAAGAAGAAGAAAACATGCCTGGCTTTTAAGATAAAGTAAGAATTCATGCCCTCACTGCTACCATTGCTCTCCTGGAACATTATCCTGAGCAGGGGTAAAACACGGGTTACCTGCAAAAACAGATTCACTGAAGGTGAAGACTGCTCAGAATACCTCAGATGACTAGATAAGTGAGGAAAGCATTGAGTATGGTACTCACGCTGATAACCGCGGACACAGGAGTCTGCAGGCTCAAGAGTTCCAGTCTAGTCTAGGCCTCACAGCAAGACTCTCCCGTTCAGCAGTTAAAAGCAGTTGCTGTGCAATCACGAGGACTAGAATTCAGATAGAATTCAGATCCTAGCCCGTGTCTAACAAACTGGAGTCCTGTGCTTTCTTAGAACTTCAGCTGTGAAGTGGTGGAGGCAGGGGGATAACTGGGAGTTTGCTGGCCACAGGTTCAGGCAGAGCGCACACAAAGCCCTGGGTTCAGCCAAGTCTGGAATGGGGCACACACCTGTAATTCCAGCACTTGTGTGGCAGAGTCAGGAGGATAAGTCATCCTGTAGCTGTTAGAGAGTTCAAGTCCAGCCCAATTATACATGAAACTCTGTTTCTAAACAAAATAAAGTTTCAAAAACCTAGATAAGGGTTTGGAGAGATGGTTCTGTGGGTAAGAGTTCAGACCCCCAGCACCTGCTCAAAAAGTTGGGTGTGGCCATGCACTCCTGAAACTCCAGAGCTTTAGCTTAGAGACAAGAGGATCACTGGGTCTTATTGGTCACCAGCCCAGCTCCAGGTTCAGTGAGAGGCCCTGTCTCAAAGTCAGAGAAGCTGACACTCTCCTCTGGCCTCCACAAGGGTACACACATAGACACCAGAAAATAAATACACCAGACGCCAGGCGGTGGTGGCGCACGCCTTTAATCCCAGCCCTCGGGAGGCAGAGGCAGGCGGATCGCTGTGAGTTCGAGGCCAGCCTGGTCTACAAAGAGAGTCCAGGACAGCCAGAGCTTTTACACAGAGAGACCCTGTCTCGAAAAAAAAAAAACAATAAATAGATAAATAAAAAATAAACAACAAACAAGAATATTAATTGTTTAATGTTAGATTTAGAAGTACGGAGATAAGCAAGGTGCAGTGACACATACCTACAATCAGAAAGTGGAGGCAGCGAGATTGTGAGTTCGAGGCTTGCTTGGGCTGCATAAGAAGAATCTGTCAAAACTAGTAAGGAATCAAGAACATAGCTAGTGATAGCAGCAGCAGCAGCAGTAGAAGAGAGACCAGGCCTGGTAAACATTACCAAAGGAGTACCTTTGGGACTTTACAACTGATCAGAGAAGACTTAAACTTGAAGGCTCACAGAGTCAGGTCATAAAGATGGAGGCAACAGAAACATGGAGTCAAACAGAGGGGCAGGCTGGAGGGAGGCAGTAACAAACCTGGCTCTCACTATGCTGAGCTGAAGAGCTGCAGGGTACCTGGGTGGAGGCGTGAAGGGGGGGCGGCTGGAAACCCATTTCTGGAGCATGACCTCAGTCTTTTGCATAGAAGTGGCAGGCTAAGCCAACGGAGGAGGACGCGCTGCTTGGAAACAGGAGCACGGCTCTGTAGAAATCACCCACCCTTGCACACAGAGACAAACCATGTTCCAGGAAACAAGATAAAACTACGAGCGGGTCCTAGTCTAACGCACACTCCTCCTTCCCACCAATAAGGCCCTGCTTCAAAAAACCCTACATGACAGCTCAGTGACTTCAGGTTGGACAGCGTCTCAGAGTCCCTCACGAGGGCGTATTGATTTGCACAGGTATCTGTTACGCTATGCTTTAAGATTACTTTTCTTCACCTTGTCTTCCTCTTTAGCTTAATTTAACTACACCTAGGATTCTCAGCAGTCTAGCGAGTCGGGGAGGGAGGGGGGTTGGGGAGGAAAGCTCTGAAAGCAGAAAGAGAAAAATGTAAAAATAAATAAATTACACAATAGATGACTGCAAAGGTTTCCCTTCTATCTGCTGTGGCCAAAGAAGATAGTAAATAAATGACATTTACAGAAAAAAAAAATCAATTGAATGTAAGCACAGGGAACCATCTTGGCCAGACACCGTGCCAACTCTGGAGCCCTAGTATGAGGCGATTAAAATCCAGTGTGTGTTCAGCTGACATTACGTGTCAGACACGCCACCCAGAGTGATGGCGTCAGAGCTCTGCTTCTCTAGGAGAGGTTACGTCTTCAGTCCGCAACTCAGAGACCCGGCACCAGCCCAGAGCGCGCTTGTTCCTGCAGAGCTGCCTCTGCTATGGGCTCAGTGCCACCCGGAGTCCCCGGTCACCTAAGGGCAAAGCTCTGCTAGCGCCCCGTGCGTGCACGCAATGACTTTCCCCATCCACCCACTCCTTTGTCTCTGCACCACAAGAGCCAACGGGTCTCTTGGAAGAAAGGGTTTCCTGCAGGAGGGAGGGTGGACTGTCCCGGGCTCCCTATCGGAGGGCGGGCACCAACCTCCGAGGGGCCCCTCTAGTCCACGGGCAGGGGCGAAGAATGCCGCGGCGTTCCAGACGCTCCCCTCCCTCTCACGCCGAGGTCGGTGTGTAGCACCGAGAGGTCCCTCTGCCTGCACTGGGAGCCGCTTCCGTTAGCCAGGGTGGGAAGTGACCAGGCGACAGGATTGGCCCACCGCCGCACGCCCCGCGGTCTCGGGAGAGCACCGCCTGCTAGTCTCACACTCCCTTTGCTGAGCCTCAGGGAGGGAGGGGCCTGGGATAGTCGTGGGGTGGGGACATGGATCTTCAGGGCTCTAATTGGTTGTAATATAGGGGGCGGGACAACGGGGCGGAGAGAGCTTCGTCCCCTCCCTCCTTCCTAAGCTGCGGCCTCAAGCGCGCCTCCTGGGTTGCATCATCTCCAGCCAGCAGCGGCTCTGAAGGGAAGGCTGGGCGCGGCGCGGTCGGCTCTGCTTCGGCTCCAGCCCGCTGCCCAAGTCTCTTCTCATCTTTCTGGAAGCTGTTCCTGTAGGGACCCGCTGAGCTCCGGAGCGGCAGGTGGCTCAGGCCACCGTCTCCGCCTGATCCATTCATTGGAACCGGTCTTTCCTCCGAGTCCAAGTTCCTTGTGTGCTGCAGCTTGGAGCGGCGGGCAAGCGACATGGAGAAGAGCAGCGAGACCAACGGCTACCTCGACGGCACCCAGGCAGAGCCTGCAGCCCGGGCCAGCGCGCCCGAGACGGCGGCTGGCAAAGCACAGCGCTGCGCTAGCTTTTTTCGGCGCAACGCGCTGGTGCTGTTCACCGTGTCGGGGGTGTTGGTGGGCGCGGGCATGGGCGTGGCGCTGCGCGAGCTGCAGCTCACCCGCACGCAGATCACCTACCTGGCCTTCCCCGGCGAGATGCTGCTCCGCATGCTGCGCATGATCATCGTACCGCTGGTGGTTTGCAGCCTGGTGTCCGGCGCCGCCTCCCTGGACGCCAGCTCCCTCGGGCGTCTAGGCGGCATCGCGGTCGCCTACTTCGGCCTCACCACGCTGAGCGCCTCTGCGCTCGCCGTTGCTTTGGCGTTCATCATCAAGCCAGGGGTAGGCGCGCAGACTCTCCAGTCCAGCAGCCTGGGGCTGGATGATTCGGGGTCTCCTCCGGTCTCCAAAGAGACGGTGGACTCTTTCCTCGATTTACTCAGGTAACGGTCCCCACCCCGCCAAAGGGCATGGTGGGAGACGCCATGTGCACTCATATCACTGAGAGTTAATTCAGTTACTGTTGGCTTTTAACACTAAATATCAAAATTACCTCTGGGCTGCGTGCTGGCCGCACCTTTAAAGACTGGAGGCCACAGCTTTTGGCTGGAACCGGTTTTCCGTTAGGTGGGGGTTATAAGAGTCTGCTTTACGCTTTACACGTGGGCTGCTCTCACTTTTTAAAAAATTGTTCCCTCCGTGACAGGAAAACCTTCACTTTCTTCCTACATTAACCCCAACGCATCTAGGACATTGAATGATTTTTGCCTGCGGAGCCATCCAGCTTGCAGTCTGAGTCTCTGATTCAGCCTTCTAGCTGTGAAGGAAGTTGGCAGTTTTCTGCAGAATTCATGGATGTGTCCAAGTATAATAAACCTGGAGTTAGTTACGTGACGCTCGTTGGCCATACACGTGGCTGTTCCTCGGGATCGAGACAGGTTGCAGACCGTCTTAGTCAGGACCACTGCCTAGCATTGTTTTTTTACAGAAAGGTGTGAGTTCCAGAGGGCTGAGAGACAGCTCTTAACTATCTTTGCTTGGTTGGTTGGTTGGTTGGTTGGTTGGTTGGTTGGTTTTGTTTTTTGTTTTTCACTTGGGGGGGGGGGTTGTCTTTCATCCCCTTAGGTGATACGGAGTAGTTTTCAAAGCTTCATCTCTCTATTTTCTACACTAATCCAAAGTTCACAGATGGGGGAAACAGCAGCCTGCAGTAGTTTACTAATCTAACCAGGTTTGTCTGAGAGCTGAGTCCAGCTGGCTGTCCTTCCAGCTTTGGGAGCCTCAGCGGTATGTTTTATCTTGAGTAGGTGGGCAAAGCCCCCCGTTGCTGAGGAGGAGAAAACTAGGAAACTCTGGGGCCGGTGACTTGTCATGTTCCTCTTTCCATTTCTTCATTTGGAAAATGTGACAACTGTCTGCCGCCACTTAAGAAAAAGAGTAGTCATCTAAGCCAAAACCAAAACCCTGAGACATGGTATTGGAAGGAAAATTAAAATCTGAGACGGACTAGAAAGTTCCTTGGAACAGAGCATGTGGGGGTGGCCTACGGGGACTTCGATGGGATTGTGGCACCTTTGGCTTGTTGATTCAGGTCAGCTCCCCTCAAGGACAGAAGATGATTATGGGGCTTCCAGGACCTTTTTTTTTTTTTCTTTTGGGAGCAATCTGGCCCAGGACAGGAGTAATATGTTCATCTGTGCATCTCTGTTGCTAAGGCACAGGGAGGAGTAACATCGATCTTTCATCTCTGTTAAAGGAACTGGGCCACGCGGTGGTGGCGCACGCCCTTAGTCCCAGCACTCGGGAGGCTGAGGCAGGTGGGGAGCTCTGTGAGTTTGAGGGCAGACTGGTCTACAAACTGAGTTCAGGACAGCCAGGGCTACACAGAGAAGCCCAGTCTCAAAACAAAACAAAACAAAACAAAACAAAACAAAACAACAATAACAAAAGAACTGACCAGAAGTTGGGGGCTGAAGGAGTGAAAACCACTTCATTGCCATATCCCACCGAGAAAGGACTTACTGCTTACAGACTTAGGGCTGTGGTTTCAGACCCCGAGCTCAATCCACACCTCCTTTCAAAGTGAATGGTGACCCAGTGTCATGGCCTAAGGGTCAGTGTAGGTAGAACTGCTCAGCGACTAGGGCCACACCTATCGCATCTGCACAGAAGAGCTGCCCCTGGCCCGCCAGCACGGAATGGTGTTTTCTAATGCTTCTACCACCTAGCAGCGCTTGCTCTAGCGGCTCCTGGATACGGGCAGGGCAGGTGGTACAGTCCTGCTCCCAAACCAGGAAACCGGGGCAAAGATTAGGGATGAGAGTGTTTAGGACCCTTAGGAGGCGGAGGCTAGTGCATCTCCTGTTTGAGACCAGCCTGGGCTACTAATGAACTCTTAACCAGGGGCAGAGTTTATGGTTTAATGGTAGAGTGCTCGTCTGGCATGCGTAAGGCCTTGAGTTTGACCCTCGTGGGGGTGGGGACTTTAGGAGAACAATGGGTCTTCTGCCCCACGGTTCAAGGCTGTTGGTCTTGCCCATTCCCCAAAATAAAGTGTGTGGTAATGGTATTATGCCCCTGTCTGAGAAATGTCCGCTGCAGGCAAAAGAGGAGCTAAGAAGGGAACGATTATAAGCCAGGTCGGTGCTCGCTCCCTCCAGCCAGGCATTTGGATGGGGCACGTAGTGAAGGGAAGTAGGCCTGCGTCTGCTTATGACAGGAAACAGGCCCTAGCCACCTGGAAATGCTTCCTGGCTCTAGTGTGGAGTCTCTAGGCCTTTTCTGCTTTTTGTTTATTTTTATTTTTATTTTTTTAAGACAGGATTTTACACTCTGTCCCTGGCCACCCTAGAACTCACTGTATAGCTAGGGCTGGCCTCACCCTTGAAACTACACACACACACACACACACACACTTATCAACAGCATCAGCTGTGCAAGTCTGCCATTCCCAGTCCTTCCTCAGCTTCCATCCTTACAGGGGGTACCAAGATCTGAAAGGAGAAGTCTTTGTTAAGTAGCTCTGAGACAATAAACACAGGGCTAACAAATACTTCGCAGGTATACATGCTATGCCTTATCCTGTTCTGAAGTCTTTGAAGTCGCTACAGCCTTAGTAAAGAATTTTTGAACTTAAATAAAAGGAAATACTTCTGTAGCAACCAGGACAAAAAAAAAAAAAGAAAAGAAAAGAGCAGAAGCGCACTACTTTATATCCGTACATAGAATGGGGAAATGCATACCCCTCACGTGACAATACATCAGAAGGACAAACAGCCCCCGATGTGTACAGAAGAAACGGTTTGAAGATTTTCACGCTGGGCTGTGCATCTGAGCAGCCCAGACAAGCCCTCCATCTGCCAGTTCAGATAAGCCTTACACCTGTTTTCCTGCTTAAGTCACGTATCCCCGTGACGTGAAGGCTGGCCCGTTCACTCTGTCCAAGTTTGGTCTGAGTGACTGAGTCACTGGATTGAACAGTGCACTCAGCATTTTTCTGTTTCCATAGTAAGAGATACTTTTTATTCTGTGGCATCTACACCCATACACTCCCAGGCCTGCACACAAAAATCACAGCAAATTACAACAGTGCCTTATATGTAGTACATGGTCATTTCTTTTTTTTTGCTTTTTCGAGACAGGGTTTCTCTGTGTAGCCTTGCCTGTCCTGGACTCGCTTTGTAGACCAGGCTGGCCTCGAACTCCCAGTAATCTGTCTGCCTCTGCCTCCCGAGTGCTGGGATTAAAGGCGTGTGCCACCACTGCCCAGCTAGTACATGGTCGCTTCTAAAAAGCTAATGAAGCCAAGAAATTTGATTTTTGTGGCCAACTCAAGTGTGAGACACTTTGGTCTAATGCGTAAGTGCTGCTCTGTAACTCAGGTGAGAGTTGCAAAAGAGAAAGCTAGGTAAGGTGAATAGTCCCAGGGTTAGAAACACACAACACAGCTCCACCCTTGGAAGGCAGAGGCAGCGGGATCGGCTGTGTGAGACTGTATCTCAAAGAAACAAGAAACACCCGTACTTAGGGAGATTAGGATGTCTAGAGATGGGGATTTCAGGTTCTGGGTCTCAGAACAGCATGTGTGTAGTGCTCAGTGAGGCTATACACCAGTCAGGTGTAGCTATTTAAATAAAATTAGGGTCAGGGATATAGCTCTGTTAGTGGAGGGCTTGCCTAGAATGCACAGAGCCCTGGGCTTGACCCCAGCACTGCATGAGGTGGTTACAGTAGCACCTGCCTGTGACCTTTGCACTTGGGAGGAGCAAAAAGTCTAGGCTATCCTTGGCTACATAGCCGGAGGCTAGCCTAGGATACACGAGACCCTGCCTCAAAATAGAACAATAATAAAAGTACTTACTTATAAGTAAGTAAAACTTGCATTTCCTCGTTTGTACTGTCAGATGGTTTTCAATGTGTAGTCTAGGCGTTCCCAGGTTATTGCCCTCTTATTTGAGGAATTAAAATAAAGGCTTATACTGGCTTGCAAAGTAGCAAGGAAACCTTATTCAAAAGCTAAATGATGGTACCAATCAGAAATAAAGTATGCCGCCGTCAAGAATGACAGGTGGCCACGTGGCAGGTTATGCAAGGCCCCTAGTTACTGTTTGAGTAATCCGTTGGTGGTGCAATTCAAGAGAAAGAATTGGGGGGGGGGCACTGAAAAGATAGCTCAGCCATTCAGAGCACAAACTAAACTCTTGAAGAGTACCCAAGTCCGGTTCCCAGCGCCCAGATGGTAACCTTCAGCCATCCCTAACTCCAGGTTCAGGGGATCCCAACACTCTCTTTTCTGGCCTCTTTAGGCACCAGGTACACACATGGTATGCAGACAAAACACCCATGCATGTAAAATCCACTAGTAAATAAAAGAAAGAGCAGTTGATTGCTAAGGTGTATCACATGGGTGGTTCTGTTTTAACCGACAGTCTTTTGGTTGACATTGATGGATGGCCGTGGGGCTATGACGAACAACGCTACGTAAACCTTCCTTCACTGCCACGTTCTTTTCTATAATGTATCTAATTTTAATCCTATGCATTCCCAGTTAAGCACAGGTATAAGACTGTAAGTAGTTTTTCCCTAAAAGGATATGTTGAGAATACTTTTTACTAGAACCTGTTTGTGTTTGATGACCATTAGGGGGAGGAGCAACTTAGTCCATTGTTTGTAGAGGAACGTGATGGAGCTCCATGCAGGTGGAGAAGGACTTAGGTTGCTAACAGATTCCTGGGTGCATTGTTCTGAGGAGTGTGTGTACGCGGATATGCAGGGAAGGGGCCTCGGTTGTCAGGCGCATTATTAGAAGGCGAAAGCGTACATAACCCAAAGCGAGCGGAGTCCCAGCTTGCAAAGCTATTCTTGCCAGTCCCTGAAAGTGCTCAGTAGCCACAGTGACCACTGGGCAATGCGCGTACAAACAATTCTATTGGATGGGGCTGGTCCAGGTAGAGCACAAAGGAAAGCAGATCCGTTTCTTGACTCTGGACCTCGGGAAAGTGTAAAATCGCCTTCAGAAGCTTTTCCTGCCCCTGCGTCCTCTGTTGGGAGCCCACTAAGGCGCGGTGCGGATGTGAGCAGTTGGGGAAATGCCTACAGACAAAGCTTTGAAGGAACCCAACTGCACGCCTGGCAAGCAGCTGTTGCTGGGGGGCCGGGTGCTCAGGCCAAGAGAAGCATCCATCTGTGTTGGAAAAATCAAAGGAGACAGGGAGAATTATGCTCCAACCCCCGCAAACCCTCCACCTCCGCGAGCCCTGGGAGCCAGGCAGGGGGAGCCCCTCCAGGCCCCCCCGCCCCGTATGTAGCACCTAGGGCACTGACTGAAAGAAGTAAGTTGGACTGAGAAATTAGTGAGGCGTACTCCTAAGTGTGGCTGTAAGGGCATTTCCGTAGATGAGTTTTTGGATCCTGAGGCTTCTGACATAAGGAATGGTTGAAATAAACCTTTGAGTCCATTTTAATGGGCTCAGAATCTGAATGGACTGTTAGGGTTGCTGGGACTGTGGGAGAGCCTGCCTGGGGGACGGAGAGCACCGCACAGAATGTTCTCAGGAGTTGCGTCTTGCCCCGCTCTGGACTTCTTCCGCTGGTCCCTGTCTGCTGTGACGTGAGCTGCTCTCTGCTATGACACACTGACCCTCCAGAAACCTTGGTAAATAATCCCTGGCTCCAAGTTGTTCTCTCTATTTTCCATTAAACACAGCTATGAGGAAGCGAACACCTCCCTGGGGCTTGAGATCTGTGCTGTAAGCTAAGTTTGGCCGTCCTGTTGAGCGTGCATATTCTTCCACTGTGGAGCCTTCTTGGTAGTGATCGTTGTGTGTTTCTGAGTTTGTTTAAGGTGGGGCCCAATGTAGCCCAGGATGATCTCCTGACCCTCTCAAGTACAGGCTCCTTTCTTCCTTCCTTCTTTTCTTCTTTCTTTAAGAGTATAAGCAGGTTTAAGGTATGGTTTCAATGTAGTGAAAGGCACCCAGGGTAAGCACACAGTTTAGTGAATTTTGATACATGAATAACTCACGTAACGACCACCAAAATGAACACCCCGAATGAAGTGTCCTCACAGTGTCTGTTCTCAGCGTTTCCCACCCTTCACCTGGGTCTTAGACAGCCAACTTTTTTTTTTTTTTGAGAAAGGGTTTCTCTGTGTAGCCTTGGCTGTCCTGGACTCACTTTGTAGACCAGGCTGGCCTCAAACTCACATCGATCCTCCTGCCTCTGCCTCCCGAGTGCTGGGATTAAAGGCGTGCGCCACCACGCTCGTCGACTTTTCTTTTTATAAACCATCAGTTTGATTTTCTAGAGTGCACTATCAGTGCATCAGTCAGTATGTATTTACTTTGGCTTCTTTTGCGCAGCTCAGTGCTATTGAGATGCTCTGTGCTGTTGTGTTTATCACTTGGTTCTTTTTATTGCCAACTGGTGCGCCACTGTAGTGATTTATCACAGCCTGCTTGTTCATCTGTGATGGGCACGGTCCTTGGGGCCTTTGTGAATAATGCTGTCATGCGTACAGATCCTTCTGCAAATACATATTTACGATTCTCTTGGTCGGATTTCTAGGCGTAGAAGTGCTGAATCATGGTGAGTGTGTTTTAACTTTATCATGGACTGCCAAAGCACAGCACTTTCTTTTGAACTTTTTTTGGGGGGGGGTCAGGAGTTGTTTTGCATGTAGTACTGTCTATATCCCTTTGCTTTTGTTGAATCTCATCGGTGGTCTTCAAACTCTGCGTTAGGATCCATTCTGGATGAGATGGTAGAGGCTTAGGGTTCATGATTAAGAGATTAGGTAGGACAGAAAAGGATTTGACCAAGGTTTGTGCTCCTTGTGAGAGAGTCCATTCCTATGCTGTGAGTGGAAGGATGCTCACACCCACCCGGGGAAGCAGCTGACCCTGAAGGATCCCAAGCATTTGCAGGGCAAATTCTTCCCTGTGGGAAGGTTACCCTAGTTAGGGTTTCTATTGCTGCAATGAGACACCATGACCAAAACAACGTAAGGGTCTATTTGGCTCACACTTCAAATCACTGTTCATCACGGAAGATGATTAGGACAGGGACCGAGGGGCAGGAAGTAACGTAGAGGCCATGGAGCAGTTCCTGGACCAGCAGCCCAGGGTTGGCACCATCTACAATGGGCTGGGCCTTTCCTCATCAAGATTAAGAGGATTAAGAAGATGCCCTTCAGCTGTATCTTAACGGAGGCATTTTCTCAACTGGAGGTTCCTTCCTTTCAGATGACTCTAAACAGTGGTTTGCAACCCTCCTAAAGCTACGACCCCTTTAATAGAGTTCCTCTTGTGGTGAGAAACCATGAAATTATTTTCATTGCTACTTCATAACTGTAGTTTTGCTACTGTTTTGAACCATAGTATAAATATCTGTGCTTTCTGATGGTCTTAGGCAGCTCTCTGTGAAAGGGTTGTTTGACCCCCACACATGTTGAGTCTAGCTCGTGTCAAGTTGACATAAAGCTAGTTGGACAGAGGTGGACGTTTTCTAACTTGGCAGTTTCCCTGGCTCGCCTGTCCTCACAGAAAGAGAGCTCTCTGGCCAACTGGGTCTGGGAACTGAGAATTGGCAAGTAGTGGGTAGAGGCAGGGAAGGTTGGCACCGGCTCTCTGCTCCAGGGGAGACTGCAAACAAAAGGAGATGACAGACTTAGTCACATGGCTAGGGGGTAGGGACAGTGGAGAGAGGTAAATGTATTGTTTTTCACAGATGTACCAAAAACTACTCAATATAAGTTGCCTGTTTATCTTTCAAAATGGGGTTTTATATAACCCAGGCCAGTCTTCTTCTCTTTTTTGTTTTGTTTTGTTTTGTTTGTTTGTTTGTTTGTTTTTATTTCTGTTTTTTGAAACAGAGTTTCTCTGTGTAGCTTTAGCTGTCCTGGACTCCCTTCTTGGACCAGGCTGGCCTCGAACTCACAGCGATCTGCCTTATTCTGCTTCCCTGAGTGCTGGGATTACAGGCAGGTGCCACTGCGCCGGGCTGCCCAGGCCAGTCTTAAACTCACTATATAACCAAAGATGACTTTAACTTCCCATCCTCCTGCCTTTGCCTCCCAAGGGCTTGGACTAGAGGTTTGTGCCCAGTTAAGTGATGCTGGGAACCAAATCCACTTCCTACATGCCATCGGCTGGGCCACCTCTCCCATACCTACTTGCTTAGGGGAAATATGCCCGTGATAAGAATTTATCACAAATTTCAGCAGTTAATTCAGCCAAGAATCACCCCTTTCTGGTTTGTTTCTGCTCTCCCGCAGGTGTATACTTTCTGGTTGTTCCTGAAGATGCCAAAAACAATTCAGGATTCACAGAGCAGCAAGTGCAGGGAGGCTGTACATGCTAGCGGGCCTCTGGGAACACAGTGAGGCCTCCGATGTTTTGTTTTTCTTTCTTTCTTTCTTTCTTTCTTTCTTTCTTTTTTTAAGATTTATTTATTATGTATACAGTGAGCATCAGATCACATATAGATGGTTGTGAGCCACCATATGGTTGCTGGGAATTGAACTCAGGACCTCTGGAAGAGTAGACAGTGCTCTTATCCGCTGAGCCATCTCTCCAGCCCCCGCTTTTGCTTTTCATCTCATTTATACTGTTGGGTTGTATGTTAACAATCTAGTACTACATAACAAGTGAGTGCACTAAAGCAGCTTAAACTCCCACACAAGTATAACCCTGGGGATCTAGGAGGCAGGAATCCTGGCGCTGGGCTTCCGTCTGTTAAGAGGACTGCAGCCAGGCCTTGAGGCATCAGCCCGGGCTGGGCTCTCAGCTGAAGGCTCATCTAGGGAGACTTCCTTAGGAGGTCATGCTGCTGTTGGCAGAACTTAGCTCCAGGAGGTTTGGACCAGGAGCCATGGTTCCTTCTTAGTTGTTGGCTGGATGCCACTCTCAGTTCCTTGTCAAATGGAGCTTTCCAGGACGGCTGCTTCCTTTCTATAGGTATGTAGGTCCAGAAGACCCCGGGAGAGTGCACTAGCGAGGCAGGAAGCTACAATTTTAGGGGACCAACCCATCACTTTTGGTGCGTCGTACCATTACAAGCAAGGCACAGACTGCATCACACTCAAGGAAAGGGTATACACTAGTGAACACCAGGAGGCTATTTTAGGTTGCCCACCACTGGGTTCTAACCATGCCTGCCATCTCAGAACCCCAACGCCATATAGTGTGTGTGTGTGTGTGTGTGTGTGTGTGTGTGTGTGTGTGTGTGTATGTGTGTGTGTGTGTGTGTGTCCATGCTGAATGAACCAGCCTCCCTTAGTTTCTTGTCCTGTCCCTGTGACAAAATGCCCTAATGAAAGCAACTTAGGGGAGAAAAGGTTTGCTTTAGCTCACAGTTCAGCGTGGGAGGAGCTTGAAGCAGCTGGCCGGTTGCATCCACACCAGAAAACAGAATCTTTATGTTCAGCCCAGGCCCAAGGAATGGTTCTGCCCGCTTTTAGGCTGTGGCTTCCCACCTCAGTTAACCAAGTTAAGAAAATCCCTGAGAGGAATGGCCAGAGGCTCATCTCCCAGGTGTTGATAATTAATTCAGTCGTCCCTGGGCTCGTCCAGCACAGGGACCTGTGTAAAGGATGAGCATGAGCCTTTCATCCCTCCAGACCTCCTGTCCCTGCTGAAAGTACACAGCTGGAATAGAGTGTCTTGTACATTCTACACAGAGTTGGGCTCCAAAGAGGATATTCCCCAGCACTTGGGAGGAAGAGGCAAGTGGATCTCTGTGAGTTCAAGGCCATCCTAGTCCATATAGAGAGATGTCTAAAAAAAAAAAAAGACATCAATAAAATTGTTTGAGGCTATGGGTGTGATGGCACACGCCTTTAATCCCAACACTCGGGAGGCAGAGGCAGATGGATCACTGTGAGTTCGAGGCCAGCCTAGTCTACAGAGTGAGTCCAGGACGGCCAAGATAACATAGAGAAACCCTGTTGGAGAGATGGCTCAGTGGTTAAGAGCTCTGGCTGCTCATCCAAAGGTCCTGAGTTCAATTCCCAGCAACCACATGGTGGCTCACAACCATCTATAACAGGATCCCATACCTTCTTCTGGGCTGCAGGATGTGTATGCAAATAGAATATACATAAAATAAATAAATAAATCTTAAAAAAAAAAGAAAGAAACCCTGTCTTGAAAAACCAAATAAATAAATAAATAAATAAAAATTTGTTTGAGTCAGGCATGGTGGTTCATGCCTTCAATCCCAGGGAGGCAGAGGTAAGTGGATCTCTGTGAGTTTGAGTCCAATCTACAGAGTGAGCCCAGAACAGCCAAAGCTACACAGAGAAACCCTGTCTCAAAAAAAAATAAAACAAACAACAAATTGTTTGCTTGAGTAGATTTTTAGATTCAGTTCTTCTGGAAACTCATGTATTTGTTTGTTTAATCTGTTTGTGTGCGTGAACCCCAGAGATCAAAGCCAGACATCTTTTTCCTCAATCATGCCCCATATTTTTGTTTGTTTGTTTGTTGTTTGTTTTGAGACAGAGTCCCTCTGTGTAGCCCTGGCTGTCCTGGAACTTGATATGTAGATCAGGCTAGCCTCCAACTCACCTGCTCTGCCTCCTAAATGCTGGGCTTAAAGCTGTGCAGCAGCACGCTAGGCTACT
This sequence comes from Acomys minous, assembly GCF_964271855.1. Classification (NCBI taxonomy): domain Eukaryota; kingdom Metazoa; phylum Chordata; class Mammalia; order Rodentia; family Muridae; genus Acomys; species Acomys minous. The sequence continues at coordinate 49,895,148 of NC_140491.1, read as the reverse complement.
GCAGTCTCTGGACTCCCAGCACTGGGATCTCAGAGCTACGTCCCTGTTCCTGGCTTTTATGTAGGTCTGTGGGATCTATTTCAGGTCCTCATGTCTGAGCATCAAGAACTTTCCTGACTGAGCTGTTTTCCCAACCCCTATTGCTGTTTGTTTGTTTTTGTTCTTTTCTACAACAAGCTTTATGATAACCTCCATCTGAACGTAAAGTCCATCCCTATACATATATTTCAAGACACCAAGATGACTCTACTAATATAAAAGATAAAAAGAAAATAGTTACACAGTGTTTATTTGACTTTATTCGTTTTATGTGTATTGATGTTTTGCCTGCGTATATATCTGTGCACCACATGTGTGAGTTACAGAATGTTGTGAACTGCCGTGTGGGTGCTGAGAATTAAAGTCTTGTCCTCTGGAAGAGCAGTCAGTGTTTTTAACCGCTGAGCCATCTCTCCACTAAAAAATGTGCTTTAATATATAACTGGAGGGCTCGAGAGATGGCCCGTGGTTAAAGTGATTGCCGCATGCTGTAAGGAGCAAGGCTTGGTTCTCAGCACCCACGGAACAAGCCGGGCACCCCACATATGCCTTTAACCCGAACTCTGAAGAAGAGGAGGAGAGAGAGGATTGCTGGGATTTGCTTGCTCCAGAGTCAGAGAGAAACCTTATCTTACAAAAATAAATAAATAAATAAGATGGTGAATGATTGAGAAGGACCCCTGACTTTCATCAACATCTGACTTCAGCACGCATGACCACACAGTGTATGTACACACACACACACACACACACACACACACACACACACACACGTAAATAATTCTTTTTAAAAGTATGTGCATTCTCTAAAACAGAGAAGTTGGCTCCTTATTTCTGTTTTAGAATCACTGCTGACTGGGTATGGAGGGGCAGACAGAGAGAGCAGAGCCACGGCCGTGAGTACAGACTAACACGCCAGTGTAAAAAGGAGGACTCGGATCTTATAATTCGCCATCCATGCCACAATTTCTTAGCAAGATGAGTAATTCTTGGAAACTTTCAAGTCAAACCAACCATTATCCCATACTTTACCTAGTAGCTGTATTCTTGGAAGGTAGAATGTGTGTTGAAATTCTAAAAAGAAAAAAAAAATCTCTTCGTTGGAGTTAGTCCAGGCTCAGGCAATTATTACTAAGGCCACTGCCGTGCTGAACACTGGGGACTCTGGTGTGTTTTGAGAATGTTAATTGTGTAGGATTTTGTCGTACTTGCCAGGACAAATTTCTGGACTCTGGTACCCTCCCTTCTCAAACCTCCCGGTTCCACAAATGGATTTCAATTACTGTTAAAAAAAAAAAAAAAAAAAAAAGGTTGCTCCAGTGTGGTGATGCACACCTATAATCCCAGCATTTGGGGAGCTGTGGAGGGTTTAAAGTCAGCCTGGACTATATAGTAAGACCTTGCTTCAAAATTAGGTAAATATGCCGGGAGTGGTAGAGCACGCCTTTAATCCCAGCACTCGGGAGGCAGAGGCAGACGGATCACTGTGAGTTCGAGGCCAGCCTGGTCTACAAAGCATGTCTAGGACAGCCAAGGCTACACAGAGAAACTTTGTCTCAAAAAAAAAAAAATTAAGTTAACTAAAAATTCCTGAGTCTGGAGAAGAAGGCTCAGCAGTTAGGAGTGTGTCTACTCTTTTGAAGGGGACTATCTCGAAGTTCTCAGTGCCTATATCAGATTGCTCAATTGTCACCGCAGCTCTGTAGGATCCAGCACCCTTGGTGGACCTCCATGGGTGCCTATACACATACACACACACACACACACACACACACACACACACACACACACACAAAGTAAATCTTAAAAAAAAAAAACCAGCTGGGGGTACATAGAAGATCCATAGTTCAGCATTACCTCTGCCTCATTGTGAGGTTCAAGGTGGCCTTGGCTATATGAGATACTACCGATTTTAAAGGAGGAGCTGGTGTGTGCCTCAAGGACAGAGCTCAGAGCTCTTGCTTTCTGTAGTTATCCAACCATGACAAACTGCTTTTTTGTTTTCCCCAACAGAAACCTGTTTCCTTCCAATCTTGTGGTTGCAGCGTTCACCACGGTAAGGTTTGATGCTCTTTTCAAATATAGGGACCCTCAGATGGGAAGCTGTATAGATTAATGCCCCAGAGCTTGGTAAAGTGGGGGGAGGGAGGGATCCTGGTGTGGGCCATCCCCAGACTCCTTCAGGAACAAGGCTCATTGTGAGCAGTGGCTCTGAAGTCACAATTCCCGCCTATGAGGTGGGAGGGAGATCATGAGCCAGAAGATGGGGCGGGCGGTAAATGTTAGAGTCAAGGGATGCGGCCATGGCGGGACAGAGGGGCTTCCCTTTGAAAGCTGACGCTTTGTTAATAGTAAGAGAAAGAGGGATTGGGGCGGGGACGAAGATGAAGGGGGCGGGAGGAGCCTCTTCATGGATATCCTAGAACAATCCAGAGGGCTCTTGTTACTAACAAAACTTAGTAACACTAGGCTTGGGTTTTTTTTAATAGATGGATACTTGGAACAGAATCACAACAACAAAACTCTAAACTGTAGGAAGGGGGACTCCAAGGTCCTTTCACATCGTCTAGAAATGCCTTCAAACCGTTATTTGGAGACTATCCTAAACATTATAGATTTTTTTCAGAAATAATACTTTTGTTCTGGTTGTAAAGTATGTACATGTTGCAAAGGGAAAAAAAAGTGAGTGACTTGTATATATAATGTGAGGTAGAGAAAAAATGGATACATAGAACTTCGGGCTGTGTTTGTCACAGAAGGGATGGGTGGGGCCGGTCACACCAGTCAAGGGACAGCCGAGTACATCTGCCTCTCTGAGACGTTGACAAAAGTTGGGAGAAAGCAAAGCTCATGAAACATAAGCAGGCACTCGGGTCTGCACCTCCATGTGGACACCTGGCAGTTCTGTGGCCACGTGACCTCGGTAGCTAGCGTGAGGACGTGGGCTCCAGCGGACTTCACTCGGTAACAGGGACAAAGATGCTGTACACACCATGCAAAAGTGTGTGTCTAGTCAGACACCTGGGAGATGTGGCCCGCAGACACTGCCTTGCCTCATGTCTGTTCCTCAGGAGGTGGCAGCTCAAGCCAGATTAGAAACCGACGCCAAAGCGCAGCCACCCTCGGGCCGTTCTAGAACACAAAGTAGCATAATAAATGGTGCACCTTGGCTTGCTGGGATTTGTGTCAAACTCCTTGAAACAATATGAAACGTAGCTGTTGGCGCCTCAACAGGAAACTGTGTACATCTTCTTTGACCAATTGCCCAAGGAACGGATGGAAATTCTCTGCTTCCTTGGGTTCCTAAGTAGCCCCACAGCATTTTGAAGGGCCTTGGTGTTAATGTAAGTTTTATGCAGGTTTCAGAGGTTGGTATCGGGCCAGCCAAGGGAAGCCTGCAGCAGCACACTTGCATACGTAGCAGCAGCAGTAGACCGGGGCCTCGCCACGCCCTCAGTGCCGCTGGGTGGGGCCTTATACCTGCTCACTAACAATGGTTTTCTTTCTCTTTCTCAGTCTTCAACCAATTACACAGTGGTGACCCATAACACCAGCTCGGGGAACGTGACCTACGAGAAGGTGAGGCTCTTCAGAAGACCGTTTATGAAAATGTGCACGAAGCAAACCAGTTTTCCTTAGTGAAGGGCATCCATGATGTGTCTCTTACTCGCTGGGAAATTACTTGGAAATCAGGGTCTGAATATTTGAACCTCCAGATTAGGTTTGTTTCCTATACTATGGGGCCAAATGCCAGGGTGTGGAGCACAGGAGTCAGAGGTCTGCAAGCTGTTTCATAACGCCCCTTCTACCTAAAACTCAGTGGGAATGTGACTCAGCGTAGCCCTACACACAGAACTTTTTAAAAAGCCTGATACAGCTGGGCGTGGTGGCCCACGCCTTTAATTCCAGCACTCGGGAGGCAGAGGCAGGTGGATCGCTGTGAGTTCGAGGCCAGCCTGGTCTACAAAGTGAGTCTAGAACAGCCAAGGCTACACAGCGAAACCCTGTCTCAAAAAACCAAACAAACAAACAACCCCCCCAAAACTAATATAAGGGAGAAATAAAAATAACATAATAACCCAAAACCTATTTTACCATATAAATAGACGATAGAAGATACAACAAAGGTTTTCCATATTTGTATGTACTTGGAATTAATAAAATTGGATTTAAAAACATTGAGACCTGGTAGTGATAGGGCATGGTTGTAATCCCAGCACTTATGAGGCTGAGGCAGGAGAATCACTGTGAGTTCCAGGATAGCCTGGGCTGTACAGGAAGATTCTGTCTCAAAAGTAAAATTAAGTAATAATAAAGCCAGAGTAAAGCTGTGTGGTGGCATGCACCTGTAGTTCCTGCTCTGTGAGGAGGCTCTCCTGGACGCAGCTACAGGCCAGTCCCGTCGCTGTAAACGTGATGAAGTTGTGTCCGCTGAGAGTCCTACTACCTCAAAAAACCAAAACCACACCAAACCAACGAAAACAAAATAGTTGAGGAACTGGCGAAATGACCCAGCAGGTTAAGTCTCTTCCTGCTGAGTTTTGATGAGCAGGCATGATCTGTGGGACCCACTGGGAAGGAGAGAAGTGACTCCTGTACACTGTCCTTTGACCTCCGTGTGTGTGTGTGTGTGCGCGCGCGCGCGCACAAGCGCACGGACACATGAGTGATATGCCAAGTGTGTACATGCATAGCCATGCATGTAACAAAGAAATGTGATTGTAAAAACAGCAGCTGGCAGCAGCTACTTAGTCTTTTTTTTTTTTTTTTTTTTTTTTTTTTTTTTTTTGAGACATGGTCTCTCTGTGTAGCCTTGGCTGTCCTGGACTCACTTTGTAGACTCACAGCGATCCACCTGCCTCTGCCTCCCGAGTGCTGGGATTAAAGGAGTGGGCCACCACGCCCGGCTACTTAGGCTAATTCTTATCTGGTACAAGAAGAACTTGGGGCTGGGGAAGGCACTTGAACCCTGACCTGGGACTGCTCTGGAGTTTATACCATGTGCGCGCTTCCTATCCGTCACTTTCTGGAGGTGTTTCTTCTTGTTGTTTTTTTTAGAGTTATTTTGTTTTTAGCTATTATGTGTATGTATATGTATGTGTCTTGTGTGGGGTGTGTGCCTGAGTATAGCCATCTGAGGGGGCCAGAGGAGAGTATTACATCCCCTGGAGATGGCGTTACTCACAGTTGTGAGCTGCCTCTTGTAGGTGCTGGGAACTGAACCCCAGTCCTCTGTAAGAGCTGCTTTAACCAAAGGGTCATCTCTGCAGCCCCTGTTTGCTTCCTTGCTTGCTTCCTTGCTTGCTTGCTTGCTTTTGAGATAGGGTCTCAGTGGCCTTGGACCTCCTAAGTACTGAGTCCAAGCACTATCAAGCCAGGCTGTGATGTTTTGACAGGATGGGGTGCTTGTTTGCTCCATGCCTTTGGGAGTGGAATTCGGCATTGTTAGAAACACAAAAGGCTCTGTTATGTCTACACATTTTGGGGGTGGGGGGTGAGGTGGGGGGAGTTGTTTTTTAAGACAGGGTATCCTGAGTAGCCTTGGCTGACCTGGACTCACTTTGTAGACCAGGCTGGCCTTGAACTCACAGGGATCCACCTGCCTCTGCCTCCCTGAGTGCTGGGAGAAAAGGTATGCACCACCTCCGAAGGGTTATGCTCAGTCAGTGGTTGAGCAAAGATCCTTGGGGGGAAAGCCCACACGAATCCTGAAGATCTCGCGAGACTTGTGAGCTAGGAGGTCAACCTAAGAGCCAAACAGCAAAGGGTGTGTTGACATGTGGGAGATGACCGTTACAGTCCTTGAGTCTCTGAAGGAACTTTAACAGCCAACTTTTTGTTTTGGTTTGGTTTTTTGAGGCAGTTTCTTACTTCATAGCCCAGGCTAGCCTCAAATCTCAGTGTTCCTTCTTTCAAACCTCCTGAGTGCTATGATTACAGGTAAGAGCCTTCACTCCTGGTTAATAGGTAAAATTTTACTTGTTGACTGTGTATTATCCAACTCTATCTCCCATTGTTTTCTGCTCCTTTGGTTTTTTTTTTTTAACTCACTGAAGGTTTAAAAAAATGAAATATATATATATATATATATATATATATATATATATATATATATATATACATATATATATATATATACACATACATACATACATACATACACAGGGTGTCAGACACTGAGCAGATCCGCTCTCCAGCCACACCGTCTGTGTTGAACTTGCGTCATTCTGTCTCTTCTGACCTGCAGATCCCCGTTGTCATCGATGTCGAAGGGATGAACATCCTGGGACTGGTCCTTTTTGCCCTGGTGTTGGGAGTGGCTCTAAAGAAGCTTGGTTCTGAAGGGGAAGAGCTCATCCGGTTCTTCAGCTCCTTCAATGAGGCGACGATGGTGCTGGTGTCGTGGATTATGTGGTGAGTGTCGCGACCATCTCTCATCCTCTCGTGTCCCCCTGGCATCTAGGGAAGGTTTCAGTACTCTAGGTTACCCTGCGGGGCACCCGGCCCCATGCCCAGTGTGCAGCTGGTGACGGATAGGCCGGTCACGGTACAAAAGTGCCGGGTTGGACCAGTAAGAGTGCTTGCCGTGCAAGCAAGCCCAGCAGCCTGAGTTCAATCTCTGGAACCCACTATGGGGGGAGAAAACAGATGCCCAATAGTTGTCTTTCAGCCTTCATATGTACCCGCATGTCATACACAAACACAATAATGGTGACAATGATGATGACGACGACAACAATGACGATGCTTTAAATCTTTAAAGAAGTGACGCGGTGCAGTCTTGTCTGGGTCTCCTGGAGAATTGGTACACACATAGTAACTGTTTGGTATCCACGCTGGCTCCTTGACCCCTGCCACCACGGTCCATGTATGGGTTCCCGTGTCAGCCCGGATATTTGCCATGTCCAGTTTGCTATCTGGCTGCATAAAATAAGGTTCTTTTGTCTTAAAGGGATAAATTTTAACCTTCAGAGCTGGCTTATCAATGTGACCTTTTACAACAAAGGGGACAAACTTATATCTTCCCCCCCCCCCACGCTTAGGTAAAACTTGGAAGGTTTTTGTTTTGTTTTTTTATGAAAGCTTTTAATTTATAAGTGTTTGTTTGTGTCGTATTAATGAAAGGATGATTGCTCAGTAGAAACCGTTAGTTTGATTCCTGGCTATAATTAATTAATTAATTAATTAATAACAGCGATGATAATAATAATAACAAAAAATAATAAATTATTTGACTATCTCCTTCAAAGCAACTTTCCAGCAATCAGATCGGTCCCAGGCCTCATATCTTAAAAACTTTTCCTGGCATTTCACCTGTCTTACTTAGGGTTTCTATTGTTGTAATAAATTACCGTAAACAACATGGGGAGGAAAGGGTTAATTTACCTTGCACGTGATCATGTACCATCTTAGCAGGAAGACAGGGCATGAACTCAAACAGGACAGAAACCAGGAGGCAGGAGCTGATGCAGAGGCCATGGAGGGGTGCTGCTTACTGGCTTGCTCCTCATGGCTTGCTCAGCCTGCTTTCTTATAGCAGCCAGGACCACGTGCCTAGGGGTGGCACTGGCCAAGGTCAGCGGGGCCCTCTTACAGCCATCATACCTCAAGGAAATACACTACACCGTGGGCCAATCAGGTGGGGGCGTTTTCCCAATTGCCGTTCTCTCCTCCCAAGGACTGAGCTAGCCTGTGACACGTTGACATAAAAACTAGCTAGCCCGTCTCCTAAGCAGACCTCTGGGTCTTAGCCTCTACCCATTAGTTCTTTATGCTTTCACATACTAAGTACATCTTACTGTCAACCACTAATGATCCTGCCACTTTTCTCTCTCTCTCTCTGGTGGCTTAGGTGCCAACTGGCCCGTTTTAGGAGAAATTTGAAATGGACAGGCCAAATTTTAGACCCCGCCAGTGGTGTTTCTCTTGCTTGGTGTAGAAGTCATGCAAGCCGGCTCTGGCTGGGAACGTGCCTCTTCACTCGAGTGCCGCTGTTCTGGGGAGCGAACTGTTGTTGTTCACCTTGGCTCTGTGGGGCAACCTCTCATGTAGCCCAGGCCGGCCTTGCACTTGCTAGGCAAGCGCTCTACCACTGAGCTAAATCCCCAACCCCAGGGATGCATTCTTATCTGAAGTTCAGACTTAAAGTTCCTGATTCTGCTTAGAATGTCTGTAGAAAGAAAAGTCAAGAAGCCAGTCACACTGGCCATGGCCACCAGGGTGCCGGGGGCGGGGGAGGGACTTCTGTGAGAGACATCACACTACTCTCCCTGTCTGTGCCCCTCGAAATCTGAACTAAAAGGCATTGTTAGCTACCAGTTAAAATTTGCAAATTGAAACAACTGTAGAACTGTCACTGAACTGATATTAAATTTTTTTTATTTCAAATTTTTATAGCAACTGACTTTTGTTCTTTGCAGTTTCTATAATTTATTCCTATTCTCCTTTTACAAGGAAAAAAAAAAAGACTGCCTCTTCTGGCAGTGTTCCCAGAACCTCACTGTTAATAACGTGTTCCCACGGGATCATGTCTTCCAAACCACAGGGAATGTGAACCGTCACAGAGGCCCTGGGCTATACGCACTTTGTCTCACAGTTCTGTGGGATTCTTATGTTTCTGAGTTCTCAGGACAAGCCTGAGAAATGCTAAAAGTCAAGTTTATAGTCTTGGGGCCCTTAACTTTTAGTCTGTTGCCTTTTTTGCCATGTGGTTGGTAGTATCCATCAGTTAGGAGCAACGCAGAGCCAGGCATGCCTATAAACCCACGCCTCATGAAACTGAGGCAGGAGGATTTCAAGCTCCAGACTAGCCAGGACTAAATAGTGAAGCCTGGTCTAAAAGGAAGGAAAGGGAAAGAAAGAGAAAAGAGAGAAAAAGAAAAACTAAACGACACTAGGTATGTATATACCAAAGGAAAAGAACGCTAAAGTGGTAATCTTCATTTCCCTTAGTCAAACAACCTGTTTATCTAAGCATAATAATAATAGTAATTTTTTAAAAGGCCTTCCCCATTCTTTTCTGTTTACTCTATGGAGAGATGAAGGTGGCCCAGTTGAAGTCCCTGTTTTGGGAGACCCAGCCCCTCCTCTGACCCCTCCTCCAGCACCCCAGCACCCCAGCACCCAGCCCCTCCCCCAGCACTCCAGCATCCCAGCCCCTCCCCCAGCACCCCAGCCCCTCCTCCCAGCCCCTCCCCCAGCACGCTAGCACCCCGGCCCCTCCCCCAACCCCTCCCTGATGAAGTCTGTCCTGATCTCCTAGGTACGTGCCTATAGGCGTCACGTTCCTGATCGGGAGCATGATTGTGGAGATGAAGGACATCGTCACCCTGGTGACCAGCCTCGGGAAATACATCTTCGCATCCATCCTGGGCCACGTCATCCATGGGGGGGTTGTTCTGCCTCTTGTCTATTTTGCTCTGACACGAAAAAACCCGTTCAGATTCCTCCTGGGCCTCCTCACACCGTTTGCAACAGCTTTTGCCACCTGTTCCAGGTGAGTGAGTTTGGGACCGCCCTCAGCTACTCAGAGCCCCGCCCGGGCGTGGAGCCAGGTGCGCCCGGGGGTCCTCGGAGGAACATTTTGTACTGAGGTGGCACGTGGCCCTGGGTGAATCCCAGGACTCATGTGTGACATTGATAGTTACACTGGGGACATGGAAGGCAGGCTGGCTGTCCTCCTGTCCAAGGGAAGAAGGCTGGAAGCCTGCCGGGATGCTGCCCAAGGCTGTGTCCCAGGCTCCCCGGTGAGCGGTGTCCGGCCTGGGGAGGGCTATTTCCATGCTTGCTTTGCCCGTTTCCAGCTCGGCAACCCTTCCATCTATGATGAAGTGCATTGAGGAAAACAACGGCGTAGACAAGAGGATCAGCAGGTTTATTCTCCCCATTGGGGCCACCGTGAACATGGATGGAGCCGCCATCTTCCAGTGTGTGGCGGCAGTCTTCATCGCCCAGCTCAACAACGTGGACCTGAACGCGGGACAGATTTTCACCATTCTGTGAGCCCGTTACTCTTTCCTGTGTTTTTAGGTCTGGCTTAAAACTTTGATTTGTGTGTGAGTACCTGCCTGTGGTGTGTGTGTGTGCGCACACGCACGTGCGCATATGTGTACGTGTGCATATGTTTGTGCATGCATATGTACATGTGTGCATATTGTGTGCATATGCGTGTGCACATGTGTATGTGTGTGCATGTGTGTATGTTCATGTGTGTGTGCACATGTGTGCCTGCGTGTGTATGTGTACATGTGTGTGCATGAGCATGTGTATGCATGTGTGTGTGTGCATGTATGTGCACGTGTGGTTTCCTTTGAAAGACCAATCTCCCCATCACTCAGTGTCTCCTTTATAAAGGTAAGGTGATCAAGTCTCATCACCTTACCTTGGGGACTGTATTAGTTTTCTTGCTGCCGGAACTGAGTACCTGACAGAAAGCAATGTAAGGGAGGAAAGATGTTTTTTGTCTTACAGTTTGAGAGAGCACAGTCCTTAGTTGGCGTGGCAGTGCGTGGGAAGCTGTTTGCTCACATCTCGGTGGATCAGGGCACAGGGAAGGACGGGTGCTGGCATTCAGCTCGCTTTCTCTTTTTTCCTTTTTTATGCAGTCTAGGATTCTAGCCTATGAGGTGGTGCTCCCCACATTAGGGTGAGTCTCCACACCCCAGCTGACCCTCTTTGGAAATGTCCACACACACCAAAAAGTGTGCTTCACTAAGGCTTTTGGCATGTCTTCTTTCAGTCAAACTGATCATCCAAATTATCTATCACAAGGGCATTGGTCCAAGGACCATCTTTCCCCAACAGATGATGGGTAGTTGTTTTTGGTTTTTGTTTGTTTGTTTTTTGTTTTGTTTTGTTGCATTGCTATGACAAGACATTTGCCAGAAACAACTTAAAAGAGGACAGGCTTACTGGGGCTCCTGTTAGAGGGATTTTATTCTGTTGTGGTAGAAAGGATAATGTCTCATTTACATGAGGATAGGCAAGAAGCCGAGGGTACAGGTCCGGACAGGGGCCAGGTGTGAGCTTCAAGGCCCATCCCTAGTGAGCACAGCCAAGCTCCATCTCCCAGAGACGCCACGGCCTTCAAAGCACAGCTGCCAGCTCAGAAACAAGCGTTAAAAACAGCCTGTGGGGGACACGTCAGGTTCAAACCATATCAGTAGTGTCTTATAGCATTTGCACATCTTTTCCTCTGTATTTTAAGTCATTTCTAGATTTCTTATGTACTTAATATGTAAGTGCTGTGTGAGCCATTGTTATACGGTACCACTAAGGGAATAAGAAGAAACTATAGATGCTCAGTCGTGACAGTTCTTAGTATTTTTTGATCTGTGGTTGGTTTAGTTTGCGAACACAGGACCGGAGGAGATGAGGGTCTGAGTGGTATGCTCGCAGAGTGTATCGCGCCTCGAGCTCCGAGAGAGAGCGGCTGTTATTTATGATAAGTCGTGGCTGCAATCTCTGTAACTCTCTGGGTCCCATCGACGCTGTGTGTTCAAGGCTGGCTTGGCTCTGCTGTCCCCCCAGGGTGACTGCCACGGCATCCAGCGTTGGAGCAGCAGGCGTGCCGGGGGGAGGGGTCCTCACCATCGCCATCATCCTGGAGGCCATCGGACTGCCCACACACAACCTCTCTCTGATCCTGGCTGTCGACTGGATCGTGTAAGTAGCTGACACCAAGGACCCCGGGGAGAGTCTGTTGAGGCCCCCTGGGAACCCAATGCCCCACTAGACCTGGCGCATGCAGAGAAAAACGTAAACCCATCCTTGCTTTGGAAGGAGTCTGCAGATAAGCTGGCAAAACCAGGTTTTGCACTGTAAGAAGTCATCAATATAGCAGGCAAAAAGCCCGCGACTATCCAAGAGCAGCGTGAAACCCGACCTCGCAGGACTTGCTTGCAAGTGTTCAATAGGTCTCAGGGGCCGTGCAGGTGATTAGAGCAGTGGATGGCCCTGGCCTGCAAGTATCCAACGGATGGCCTCCCTGCAAGGAGAGCAAGCAAACGCCCTGTGCTTGGACTCGGGGGAAGTTAGGTAAGGGCATGATGACCAGGCTGCTGTCCCTGTGGTTCCTTACAGACACAAGAGTGTCTGGAGATTGATGGCCTGAGCCTTGTGATGCCCTTTTGCGGGTATAAGCAATACTGTTCTATAGGTAATGATGTTGAGACAGCAAAGAACAAGGGTAAGAAAGCGCAGCCTTGAGCCTGGGCTCTTCTGCGTATGTCCTCTTGCAATCAAAGCAGAAGCCACAGTAGCCACGGTGAGGACTGAGTCCCATTGTGTACAGTGCACAGCACATGGGGCACGTGGGACAGCGCTCACTGAACACGCTTGAGGAGGACAGCCCTGCTGGGCTGGTCACACAGGCTGGGAGACGCCTAGAGCTGGGCCTGCGATGGTCCTTGGAAATGGTCGTCTTTCCAACCTAAAATAGCAGGGATGAGTTCGGGGGGCTCTTCACAGAAGTGGGGTGACGTGTCCAATAGATTCCTGTGCTCCAAACACTTCGTGAGACGGAGCTCCCTCCCTGAGCTGTCAGAACCAGAGCCATGTGAGGAATCACCTGTCCCTTCCTCCTCCTCCTCCTCCTCCTCCTCCTCCTCCTCCCCCTTCCTCCTCCCTCCTGAAGGATGTATCTCAGAGGTGTTCAGCTGGGAAGGGAACTGATACCCCTGTGGCTGCCCAGCAGAGGCCTGAAGTCACACAGGTCACTCTCAGATGGCTTCTTTAGCCCTCCAGCGCCCTTGAAGAAGATCAGTTTTTCCTGTCTTCGAAATGGCTACAGGACTTTCTCTGAGCTCCAGTGACAGGGGTAGATGTTGAGCTACCCTGGGCTGACTAAGTAGGCTGTGGGAAAGCCGGTGCTGTTTTCTGTGACATGCTTGCCCACAGCCATGGGACGCACGCGCTGCCGGCATGCAGGATTGAAGTTCAAGTGTACTGTGACACTGAGGGGAAGAACAAGTGACCACAAAAGCCACTCTCTTCCCCCAGATGCATGCGCTCTTCTCTAAAGCAAGGCCAGTTATGTGTAATAGAAGTGTGTGCAAAGATGGCCCATCCAGGACTGTGGAATATGCACGCGTGACTTGTTTGTTCCCTTCACCCTCTCTCTTTCCGACATTTTCTCCGCGAGAGTCTTAACTCTCCTAAGAGTAAATGCTGTTAGAAGAAAAGCAGTCTAGAGCCGGTCTGTTAGTGGTGTGCCCCTCAGGATCACAGCATGCAGCAGCTCCTAGCTGGGGTGCTGGGGCAATGAGGAGAAAGGACTGACATTGGAGAAAGGACAAGCACCCGCCCAGGCCCAGGGAGGCTAGGATCGCTTGTCCTGGGCTCTTGGATGGAGAAGCCGCAGCACCCAGGAAGTTGTGTTGATCAGGGAGGCAGCGTTATTGCGTGTAGCTCAGTCAGGAATGCCGCGTTTGTGGTCCGTGTCTGGCTTATCTCAGAAGGAACAGGCTTTGTAAGACAACAGTCTAAAGGCCATAAATTGTGTGTGAGCGCGTGCGTGCGTGCGTGCGTGCGTGTCTGTGTCCTGTGTCTGTGCGTGCTATGCTGTACAGTGTCTGCATACGCTGTCAGCATCCTCGCGAGGATTGGAAGAAGGCTTTGCCGTCCCTTCTGAGCCTCACCTGGCTTTTCCACTCCCATGGGGTCCTTGGCATGGCCATTCTCATGTCGGGCAATACACATTCACTCAGGACTTCGCTCACTATAAAATCCACTTCCCCTGTGGCCACCAGCCTGCTTGGGACAGCGCCCTCTACTGGTAACTCTGGGTATAACATCGGTCCTTTCTCCCTCCTGTTTCCACCAGGGACCGGACCACTACTGTGGTGAACGTGGAAGGGGACGCCCTGGGAGCCGGGATCCTCAACCACCTGAATGAGAGGGCAGTGAAGAAAGGCGAGCCGCAGGAGCTGCAAGAAGTGAAGGTGGAAGCCATCCCCAACTGCAAGTCTGAGGAGGAGACGTCGCCTCTGGTGACACACCAGAACCCGGCAGGCCCTGTGGCCGTTTCTCCGGAACTTGAATCCAAGGAGTCGGTGCTGTGACGGGCTGGGTCTTGGGCCAGCCTGCTAGTACCAGCAACCCACCCTGGTAGCCGGCCCCATTGGCATGGGCCATGGCCCTCACAGACATTTGTGTCTCCCAAGCAATGCTTTGGCCCAATCACCAATATGAGGGTGACCTCACAGCACAGGCGTGGGGCTCCCAGGCCACGACTGGTCACTTGATCCATGTCTCAGTGGTGCCAGATACACCTTGATTCTTTTTGGGACCCTCCCCCCCTTGAGTTGCCAGACCTGGGGGGTTTCCAGGTTCGTGGAAACCCGGGGATAAAGGCTAGGGGAAATGCAGGTATATTCTTCTCTGCCCCTGATGGCTCCGCAAACCAGAGGGTGCTTTCTAGGCAAACCAGAGGGATTTAGAGTCTCTCTATCAGAATCGTCGCATTAGCCACAGACACTGAAGAAATTCCCAGAGTCTTAAACTGAGCTGGAATCTGCTGAGCTGGCACTCGGGTTAAAGAATTGGGTCCCACCTGGGTGGGTGGTTTCTAAGGAACCAGCGTCAAGTTAGATTAGGTTCCAATGTTAGCTGGCACGCCTGGGGTCTCAGTTTGCGTGAACCATAAATTCTGAGGTCCGGGGAAAGACTGGAGAGCACCCTCAAGGGGAAGAGGACAGGATTATTCCCATCCTAGGCCTGAGGCGGTTTCCTGCCCCTGCTGAGGCTTGGGCCTCTGCCAGCACTTACCCTCTAGTTCCATTTTGATTTGGCAACAGGCCCTAGGGCGACCTCCTCTTGGAGAGGTCGTGTGGGCTATGCATTGCTGACCCATATTGGTTGGTCAGTCTATTAATCCAGTTTGACGAGGTCCTCCCTAAAGTGCTGCAGGGCAGCAAAATCATATAACTCCCCCCAATAAACCCAAGCACTAACTGAGGGGAAGCTCTGTTCCCAGGCTTTGGTTTCCACAGTAAAGGCCTCGGTTGTGTGTGTCCTGTGGTAAGTCCTAGGCCTCATGTCACCTGCCTCTTACCTACACCGTTGGGACCTGGTGAGGCCAAGTATAAATCTGTGGAAATTTACTGTTTTGCATCCAATACCCTTAAGTGCCCAACGTGCCTGAGAGACAGCTCCCTCCGTGGAGGCCGCCTGGTGGTATAAGCTGCTCTTCTAGATTGTTCTTCTCATACGTCAGAACTCCCATTCTGAAGAGCTGTGGTAATCTCCAGCGCAGCCTCTCCTACCACATTTCATGGTGCCCAACTCCATTGTTACTGCTCAACCAACAGTCTCTGCCAACCCCACCCACAATGGGAGATTGATCCCCTAAGTCATTGACCTCACTCATTCGCTTGCTTTCCCCTCGGGTGTCACGGGACCCCCACAGACTTGGGACAGAGTGAAGGGGTGGGGAAGGTCCCCATGAAGAACAGAACACGCAGCCAGGCTGAGGCCCAGCCCTTTAAACCAGCTGAGCCACTCCACTCTCCTGTGGGGCCAGGAGTGGCAGGAACTAAGTGGGGGAGTGGCAGACCTTGTTGCCAACACTGCTTTTAAAGGGGGGACCGATTACATTATTTGATTATGAATGAGTACTTGATTTTTTTTTTTTAAGTTTCAGTGTATCATTTCCTCTGTGTATTTACATATACTTTATGGTGTGTGTGTGTGTGTGTGTGTGTGTGTGTGTGTGTGTGTGTGTGGTTTTATCTCCGAGCAAGTTTGAGTTTGGATAAAGGGGGACTGAACTACAGTTAATTCACATCTTTGGCATCCTGATGCTGCCATTTCTAAAGACCTTTACTAAGTAGGGACTGGAGCTGCGCAGTGCAAGCCACGGCTGGACATGGGCCCCCAGTAAAGAATGCTGCTGTGGTCTGGAGGAACGCGCTTCTGTGAGCCATGCGTGGCAGCTCCCACTCAGAGGCCAAAAGAGCCGACAGTGCCCTGTCCCCCTGCGTGTAGGCTCTGAGAGGAGTGTACGGAGCCAGTAATGAGGATTCCGCTGCAGCTATCTGAAATGTCCCCTTGCTATTTTTCTAACATGTTCATCTCTTGATGTTTTGTGTACGTGTGACATTTGCCTTAAAATGTAGCACAGCATTCAAAAGTGAGTACTGTGTTTTTACTGGCCCCTGCCTGTCCCTGAGTCCTGTCTCGTCTTTGATGGCGCTGTGTCACTCTTCTACAGGGTGACCTGGGGCGGCTGAATGCAGACAGTTTTCCTGTTCCTTTTCAGCCAGCATGAGCCCTCGGGGTAAGGAGGATGGTTCCCTGGGATGGGAAATTCTCTCTGGTGACCTGTGTCACTCCGTCCTCTGCGACTGCCTGCCTGCCACTCGTGACCATTAAGCTGTGTGTTGGTTGCCCACTCCCACGCGATTAGGGCTAGGGCAGAATTGTGTGGGTTTGCCACAGACCTCTAACATGAAATCTTAGGCTCACAGGAGCTAATTAAGAATCCACGCTAAGCCAAGCATTGGAGCAAGAACAAGCCCCATACAGTTCCTGGGCACGCCCATATTATAAAAGTCCCTACAGGCAAGGCCGTTGCCCATGCTTGTATTAGCCTCACCACCACACCCAACTTATTCTTTTATATAATCTTGGTTTTGTCTTTTGAAAACAAACCAAAAAAAAAGCTTTTTTTTTTTTTTGAGATAGGTCATTACTATGTGGCCGAAACTGGCCTTGAGCTGGTGAGGTTCCTGCCTTCTGCTTCCTGGGCACCGGGATGACAGGCATGCAGCACCTTACATCGCCCTGTTTTCAGTGACATCACATTCCTGCAGGGAGCTCTAGAGGCTAGCACAGGAAGCAGTGGTTTCCAGACCCTGGGGCTCTAGGGAAACATGCCTGTTCTGACCTGGATAACGTCAGATCTCTACGTAGTGTGGAAACTGGCTTTAATTCCTGGCCCTGCAGAAAGGGTGGGAGAGTTTGCCTACATCAAAGGCCTGATGGGAGCTGTGACAATTTAGACTCCTCCCGGGAGCTTTTTAAAAGGGTGTTCCAAGATTGAAATCAGCACCTGGTGATTCAGCTTTCCAAAGCAATCAGAGCAAGAGCAGCTGCCCCGTGGGCTGGGCGCAAGCCACAGCTGTGCAGGTGTTTGGGGAGGTCTGTTAGAACTCACCTGCTCAAAAGAAATGGCTGTTATCTCCATGAATGGCCCAGACCTCACAGCTAGGCGGAGTATGACCTGCCAGTTCTTGACTTTACTGTTTGCTCCTCTCCGACCAAGGCACCGTCACCTCCCTGTGCCTCGGCCTCCTCAGATTGAAAGGTGGATCCTAGCTGCAGCCATCACAGCCATTGTAAAGCCTGGGTTTCATGAGTGTTAAGTCTTCAGGAAAGTGCCCAGCATGTCAAAGTCGCTGTGTGTGATCTGGTTTTCACATCAAACGGTGGCTGGAAATGTTCCTCACCAGCCTGTATCCCCTTGTGGCTGGATCCATGTTTGCAAGCTCCCCCTTGGACACCCCCCCCCCCCCCGCATCACCACCACCACCAAGAGAACATCAATTCACCCAAACAGGCAAAGGATCCCACTCAGGTCTAGCTTGGGAAGCCATGGGTTCAGTTAGAGTTACACACAGAGTCATGGGCAATCATGGACCTACACCACTGAAGAAGATAGAAACACCTGTCTTCTCCACTATTAACTGCCTGTAAGTCTTGAGTTGGAGCATGTCCTCAGGAGTACCCCACACACACACACACAGTCTCTCTGTGATGGAAACCTAATGGGCCCAGTCTTTGCAGGACTCCTTTAGGTAAGCATAGCAGCTGACCCAGTGGCCATGTTACAGCTAGCAGTGTTCCACAACACTCCACTCCTTTGTCCAGCTACAGTCTCTCCTCCCCCTCTTCCCCGATGCCCCGCTTAAGGCCCAACACTCAACAGTCACTTATTTTCAGTACTCTGATGACTTACAATTCTCGGCAGTTACTGCTCCCTTCATAAGAAGAAGCTCCTCTGACGACATAGTCTATGGACATCTTATACGTGTTTAGAAGGCACTTTGACAGACGCATCATAGCCAGTGAGCAAAACAACAGCTGTGGCTTCCCCAGTACAGCAGGGCAGTAGAGTAGGCTTTGGACCAAGTGTGAAATCCCTTGTGCAGAATGGGCCTAGAATCCAATCAGAAAGCAGCTGGCTACACTCTTAATGGTCACATCACTATTAACCAATGGGCACATCTTGCCTGGTATCTCGGTGAGACACAGACCACACAGGGCCCACAGCTGAGCAGGATTGCTGCCAGGTCTACGCCCTGCCCCCCAGGAGCCTACATCTGCCGTCACACTGTGAAAGTTAACTAGTAGGGAGGAGGCCCAGCTTGATGGCCCTGTGTTCTGCACAAAGCAACAGAGTTGCTTCAGCCATGGGGCTTTGCCATGGCGAGCAGACAACAGCAGTGACAATAGCCTGTGTTCAGGAGATCCCAGGCCTCCTTGACCAACAACAAGGGAGTCAGACAACCCCAGCAGTGGGATTTTTATTTGATAAAATCTTAAGGTTTCCAGGGGCACTTCCATTCAAACTTTTGAACCAGCTGTTAATGGGTGTGTCATTCATGGTTTACCCAACTATAAGGTTCCCAAGAATTTGACAGGAGTCCTGGCAGCCTGTGTGAACTGATTCCCTACCCTTGCTCCTTAAGATTTCATACAGGCCTTCCAGATGCTTCTCTAAATCTGTAAACAAAACAAAACCCCTCGCTAGGCATGGTGATGCACGCCTTTAGTCCCAGCACTTGGGAGGCAGAGGCAGGCAATCTCTGTGAGTTCGAAGCCTGCCTGGTCAGCAAAGCTAGTCCAGGACAGCCAAGGCTGTTACACAGAGAAACCCCTGTCTTGAAAATCCAAAACCGACAGAACCCTCAAGGGTTAGAAGCAGTACATCATCTGTGAAACAAAACAAATTTGCAAAGGGTGTGCAAGGTTACTGAAATCCCACTGCTCGTCATACCTGATGTTGCTTGGTCTCAGCAGCTAAGCAGGCACAAAGGGGACCGCCAGCAGGCACAAAGGGGACTGCCAGCAGGTCCGACTGCGTGACGATATCCCAGCATTTGTAGCTACTGTGTCTTCAAGAGGTCAGTGCTGGGTATGGGGGTGTGGGTGGGAGACACTACCTTAGCCCGCCACAATCCAGTCGTCCTCTATGAACTATCCTAACTCTCATCACCATGCAGGGGCTGTTGGCCTTCCGGATTGGGTAGGAAGGCGTCCAGGAAACCCACAGCTCCAAGGACTGGGAAGGTATCCCAGCTCTGAGGCAGGGCAGTGTCCCAAGGCTGAGACACATGGGAGCCCAGGAACCACAGTTCTAAGAGGAGGCCTCTTCAGCAGGGATGTTGTAGCTCCCAGGGGGAGGGGAGGTTACCCCAACTCCTGAGGAGCTGAGGAGCTTAGAGCTTCTCCTCTTCTGGACTTCATGGCTTCTTCTGATGAGAGTCACATCAGGCAGTTAAGTCTCTTTACAAAGATTTATTGGAGGGACAAATCCAGGAGGGGCTCTTCCTGGTCTATTTAGTAAGTTCCAGGCAAACCAGGAATAGATAGTGAGACCCTGTCTTAATTAAAAAAAAAAAAAAAGAGAGAAAGAAAGAAAAGCTGGGTGGTGGTGGTTCACACCTTTAATCCCAACGTTTGGAAGACAGAGGCAGGTGGGTCTCTATGAGTTTGAGGCCAGTCTGATTCCAGGACAGCCAGAGTTACAAAGAAACCTTGTCTCAAGGCAGGGGGGTGGGGAGAAAATTTTTAAAAGGAAGGGAGAGCGAGAGAGGGAGAGAGAGAGAGAGAGAGAGAGAGAGAGAGAGAGAGAGAGAGAGAGAGAGCGCTTTCTCTCCCTCTATCCATTACTGAGGGATGGCAAGATGGGCTTGCATGTCCTCCTGGTGGGCCCCAACCTCAAGGTCTTGGTCTGCAGCGCTTGGAGTGTGGAGTGACTGGAAGGGATTCGCATTAGATGGAGAGTGAGTTCCTCCAGGACATCACGCCGATGCTCACCAGCCCTTGAATCCCAGGACCAAAATGTGTGGGCAGGTTTTCTAGTAGCAAATTTGTTCTCATACAAATGAAACCTGCTCTATAAAGACAGGCACCCGAGTCTTAAGATGGCGTATACACACTCCCACTTTGAAGGACTCTGCAAGGGAGCAGCCCTCTCTAACAGCATATCCACAAGCCAACGGGCAAGGGGCAAGGTCAGGCAACAGCCTCGTCTACAATCGTTTGCTGTTGGAGAAGTTGTGCTGGACAACAGTTGCTTGTGTTCAAAGTAATTTCAGTTCAGCTTTACTAATACTGAAAAGCATAAACCTCAGTTGTTTGCTCCACATACACAAAGCTCTGTGTTTAGTCACTAGCACCACATAAAACCAGCGCAGTTTTGCAGCCTGTAATCCTAGCATGGGGGATGTAGAGGTAAGAGGACCAGAAAAAAAAAAATTAAGGGTCATTCTCACTGCAAAGTGAAGTCAGTGCCAGCCTGGGCTATGAGACTCCATGTCAAAAAGTAAAATTGAAGTGAGTGATATTTTTCAGGTGGGGGTATTGTCTAGTCTTGTTTTTGAGACAAATTTTCTCTGTATAGCCCTGGAGGTCCTTGAACTTACTCTCTAGACAAGGTTGACCTCAAACTCAGAGATCTGCCTGCCTCTGACTCCCAAGTGCTGGGATTAAAGGCATATGGGACACCACTGCCTGGCTATAATTTTTTTCAACAATTTTTTTATTTAGAATATCATTTTTGAGACAAAAAGCAGTTAATTTTATTCAGCAAAATAAAATGTAAGAAATTCATTTAAATAAGGTACATTCTAGACTCCGTTAAAAATTTTTTTTTTCTTAGCTACTTGCTTTTCTGTGCCCTTTGGAGTCTGCTGCTGCTAGTCTAGGTTTCTTTCCAAGGCGACATAGCCATCAGAGAAGGAACTGTTACATATAAAATTTGAATAATTCAAATACACCCGTGTTCAACCACCAGTGCATTAAATGAAGCAGAAGGAAAAGGGCGCAGGGAAGTGGACTCAGGTGTTTCCCCGCCTGTTCTGTTGTCTTTTCAACAGTTGCTAGGCAGCTCTGAAGTGGACGGTAACAAGTGCACTGCTGCTACTGCAAGGTGACAGTCAAAGGCAAACAAAAGGCATGTTCCCACATCATCTTTCATTAACATTTAAAGCCACTTCCCTTCCCCAGCCAAGCCATTGCTTTACACAGAAAACACACACACACACACACACACACACACACACACACACAGAGGTTAAATAGGACAGCAAACAACGGAACATTCAACTCTGTACTGAAACATTAAAGCAGCCTGGGTAAGCTGAGGCAGGGAGGAACAGGCAGTATTCACAGAGCAAGCACATGTGCCCAGCTCTCTAGTTCTTTTTTTGTTTGTTTTCGAGACAGGGTTTCTCTGTATAGCCTTGACTGTCCTGGAGTTGCTTTATAGACCAGGCTGGCCTTGAACTCACAGATATCCACCTGCCTCTGCCTCCCAAGTGCTGGGATTAAAGGTGTGTGCCACCTGCATTCTGAGGGCAAGCCTTCTGCATTCTGGGCCAAGCACTGCTTAAACCATTTCTGCATCTCCTCGTTGTCGGCGAGCCTCGGCTGCAGCTGTGATGAGGCAGAGCATGGTGGGGTCTGGGTGCTTGCTGTAGAAGCTGCACTCTAGGGTCTCCACCTGGTCCTCCCTCCATGGGACCACTCGCAGTCTCTGCAGACACTGTCAGGGAGCATCTGGCCAGGGATGGAGAGGAGGAAGGAGACATCTCGCAGCTGCCACTCAGAGGGGACAGTAGAGAAAGCACCTCAAGACCCTGAAGAGCCTCCAGTGGAGATCCAGAGCTGCCCTGGGGACTGAGGACACACTCAGGGCTGGGCTCCCAGCAGCTGTGAGCCTGTACTTTATTATTATTATTATTATTATTATTATTATTATTATTATTATTATTATTATTATTAATGAAAGGCATAGGCTTGATATTCACAATATACACCTGATATACACCTATTTGTAAAGACTTAGGAGAGAAAAACAACAAACAACTAAGCTCCATTATGCATCAGATCCCAAATCCAACCTGCTCCTGAGAGTTAGAACCAGAGACAAGGACTTGTCCACTGTCAGTAAGTCCGTGGCCATGTAAGAACATTAGTAATCAGGGCTGGAGAGATGGCTCAGAGGTTAAGAGCACTGGCTGCTCTTCCAGAGGTCCTGAGTTCAATTCCCAGCCACCACATGGTGGCTTACAACCATCTATAATGTGATCTGATGCCCTCTTCTGGACTGCAGGTGTACATGCAGACAGAGCGCTATATACATAATAAATAAATTAAAAAAAAAAAAAAGAAGAAGAACATTAGTAATCTCCCCTGGACACATCACAACACTTTATAAACATGGAAGGTCATACATCCGAAGTTACAAATGGTAGGAAGGTGTAAAGATCTTTAATGAACTGAATAACGTAGCATCTCTTTATAATTCTGATGTTTTGTAGTATTTTGATTTTCCTGGCAGACAATGGGGCAGGGCCCCTGTGTCCTGCAGTCACTTCTGCGCTAGCTGTGTGTCCTTAGGAAAGCCATGTCACCTTGCTTCCCTCTCACTTCAGACCCTGGTCTCTTAGCTCTTAGTCTCCTCGAATCCTTTGCTAACAGAATGTGAAACAAACAGAAGGAAAGAAAGAAGGAAAGGAGGAGGGAAGGAAGGAAAAAAGGAAGGAAAGAAGGAAGGAAAGAAGGAAGGAAGGCACAGCTCTAGGTGTGTAGGAAAGAGCATTTCCAGAGAGGATTAACTAGTGGAGACGGCCCTACCCTGGTACAGGTGACAGCATGCATGGGTCGGTGCCAGAACAGAAAAGGAAAAATAAAAAGCCAGGCCAGTGCCTGCATTCCCGCCTTTCTGCGCACTTTCCACTATAAAGTGAGCTTCTCTGTTCTGCTCCGCCATCTTCTCCTCACCATGAGGGCTAAATCATCTGAAATCATGAACAAAACACTTGCCCCTACCTAAGTGTTCTCTTGGGTATTTGTCACAGTGTATTAGTTATGGTTTTGTCGCTGTGATGAAACGCCATGGCCAAACCCAATTCATACAAGAGATTATTCTGGTTGACGAGTCCATAACTGCAAGGAAGGCATGAGAGCAGGAAGCTGAGAGATTACATCTCAACTACACACAGGAAGCAGAGAGAGAGAGGACAGACAGACAGACAGACAGACAGACAGACAGACAGACAGACTGACAGACTGACAGACAGAGATAGAGAGAACAGGAAGTGGAGGGTGGATATAAAACCTCTAAGCCTGTCCCCGGTGGTATACTGTTGCAGTTATTTTACTAGTATGGCCTAATAATAAAGATTATTATTACGGCAGTATTTTCTAGCCTGCTAGCAATAAATCAAGACACGGACACCTGTTATATTTTAAAATACCCTTAGTTAACCTGAGGCTGGGCAGAAATTAATCCCCTAAACTACTTCCCATAGTGGGGCAGGTATGGAATACCTCTCCCAATCCCATGCCATCTGGTTCTAATAATTTCTATCAAGCTACCTCCCATCCATGATCCCATATGCTTGCTAATGCTCTTCATCTGGGCCAAATCTCCACCCACGACAGCCGTGTGCTTCTCCTCCACCTAACCCATAATGGCGCAGCCTCCTTCTCCCCTCTCCTCAGGTCTCTCTTCTTCCTTAGATTCCCTCTGATTCTCCCAGCCCTGGAACCTTAGCCACGCCCATCCCATTTGCCCTGCTCAGGTGTGATGGCCTCTTATTGGTCAAATAGGTTAGGCTCTTAGGCAAGGTACAGGTGGGGCAGACAGCAAGCAGTAATTAGCATCAAAATACATCCGACCAACCTCCAATAGTGTACTTCCTCCAGCAAAGCTCTAACTCCCCAAGGTTCCCTGACCTCTAAACAGCGCCATCACCCGGGGACCAAGTGTTCAAGTACATGAACCCGTGAGGGACATTTCTCATTCAAACCACCGCTCACAGTGACAGTAAAAATGCCTAATATACAATCGAACCAAATCGTCAGATTTTCTGGGAGTAGGACCCAAACACTACTGTTTTTCAAGATACACAGGATTCCAGTGTGTCTAAAGTTGAAAAACCGCTGGGTGAGCAGCCATGTGGGTAGGCATTTGACAAGCTCTCCACTGATTCTTGGACATGTGACAAATCTGGGCACCACAGACCCAGAAGCTTCAGCACCTATAGGTGATCCTGGTTCATGGTCTTTTCTTGAAAACTCCATTCCATATAATTCTCCAAAGGCTTCTAACTAGGGTGTCCAGGGGTGGACTCATTTGTGGAGGCTCTGCTTGGTTGGCATCTGGCTACCTACCAGGGGCTCTCGCTGGTAAAACGATGGTGCAGGTCTACCTTGGGTTTTTTGTTGTTGTTGTTTTTGTCTTGTTTAGTTTTTCATTTGTTGTTTTTCAAAGCAGGGATTCTTTGTGTAGCCCTGGCTGTCTTAGAACTGTCTCTGTAGACCAAACTGGCCTCCAACTCAGAGATCCACCTGCCTCTGCCCTTGTCAGCATTAAAGGTGTATACCACCACACCTGGCTCTCCACCCTGATTTTAATCATATGATTATAGACTTGGTGCCTGCTACATTTCCATGAAGGATCAGAAGGCCCTGCTGTTGTGTAGAAGCACCTGGACTCTTTCCAGAGAAAGTCTTTGGCTAAGAAGCGGCCTCTCTTGCTACAGGTGGGACTAACTAGAAAAAACCGATGTGGCTCCTTCCTCCGGAAGCCTTAAATGGCCCCTGTGAAGAGAAAAGAAAAAGCCACATTCACAGAGGTAAAAAGAGAAGAGGGAAGAAAGCTCCGGCCAGCCATTCTCTGCCTTGAAGACCCGTTAGAATAAGCCAGCCCAGTGGCTGCTAGAGCCCACACACAGAGACTCCAGTGCAGCAGTGCTAGGCTTGAGGCTTGGACACTGACGGTCCACAGGAGTGTTCTAGGTGATTCTAATGTGCAAGTCGTGGGGCAGGTCACTTTAAAGCTGCCTCAGAGCACACCTAGGTGTCCGCCTCTCACTGTCTAGTCAGTGCTCCTTACATGGAGAGGCTCCCAGATTTCAGTATCCGTACACTTGCATTTCTAGCCACCGGCCCCCTTTGTACAACAGGGCGGTAAGTATTGTTCTCCGCCAGTGGTTTTCAACCTAATGTTGTGACCCTTTAAGACAGTTCCTCATGTTGTGGTGACATAAAATTCTTTTTTTGTTGCCTTGTAACTATAATTTTGCTACTGTTATGAATCGTAATATAAATATTTTTGGAAGTACAGGTTTGTCAGAGGGCTCACAACCCACAGGTGGAAAACCACTGTTCTGTCAGAAGCCGAACAGTTCACAGGAGACATTACAGTATTAAATAACAAGTTTAGCATAGTTTTTTTTTCAGTACTACACATCAGCCAGTATAGCAAAGCACTCCTGAGAGCTCTGATCTAGGCTTGCTCATAGGCAATTTTGCATTGAGGCATGCACCTTACAGTATGTTTGCTTCCCCTTGGTCGTTGTTTCTGTGGCAATAGCTAAAAAAACAACCACAAAACACACACACACACCATACAAATAACAGTTCCATAAAGTGCCAAGTAGACACGTCAGGCTAATGTCAAAATGAAAACCTTCAAAGAATGCATAAAACACAGGGCAAGAACCAGCAGTCAGGAGGAATTCAGGAATTCAGGACACTGATTAACATCTGAGTGGGGAGGTAGCGGTCACATCTGGAGGTAGAATTCCAGTGCAGGGAAGACTCATCACAGCTGGGAGAGATTTAAGAGTGAAAAGCTATGCAGCAGCCTCCCCGGTGCCATCTCCCAGGCTCAGAATAACGTAACTGGTGAGCACCCGGAATAGGCCTCCAGAACTAGTCTGCAGTGTCTGCCGTCACTCTGTGGGGCACATCCCCTTTTCCCGACAAGCTCTGGGCTGCCTTAAACATCTGCCGTTGTATGATTTTCATGCAGATTTTTATGAACGGGCCGTGGCTGCCGCTGTGTTGTCGTCACCATTGCTAATGAGATCGTCTGTATCTCAGCTCTTTGGTACCTTAGCGCATGTGATTCCCCCGCGCCCCCCCCCCCCCCCGCGCCTCAAATGAGCGAGGAACAGAGAAATGTGTAAGGAAGAGCATAGGCCACATAAACTTTACAAAACTTCAGCGAGGATAGCTGTCAACAGTGCCTAATTCGGGTAATCTACAGCCTCAACTACACGGATGCTGGGAAAGGGCTTTCTGCGCATGCCAAGAACGCGCTTCCAGCGCTCTGGGTGTTTCTGGAGAACGTGGCTGCTTGGACACAGCGCCCTGAGGAATCTCAGAGGGAAAGCTGTTTTTAACTTTTGCATCTCCTCACTTGGATACCATTTTCCAGTTTTCATTAATGCTGGAGGGTGTGCTCTATTCTGCAAAGTAAGAAAACAGAACAGGTCCAGAGCGGGGAAGGGAAGGCTTGGAGCTTGGGTCCTTTTGTGTTGCTCCACTAGGGCGGCTCCTAGCACTCACCACTGGGCCAGGCAGCCCAGCGCCACCTTCTGGGTATGAACACAGTGCCAGGGTGATGGCTCCGGAAGGTCCTCCATCTTCGTTCGTGTTTGTCGCTCTTGTGGGCAGCTGGAAACCGGAAGGAAGCGTTCAGTGTGGATCTGATGTTGCTATTCCAGCAAGCGAGTGACCAGCACTCACTTACAGGGTGCCCACTGTGTGTAGGGACCCTGGACTGCTTGTGGGTGGATGATTGTCCTGTGCGTGGGCTCTCCTTTGGGATTACTGTGTCTGGCTAACAAATTCATTTTCGCTTATCATTTCCAATTGACAGTAGAGACTCACGTTGCTAAGGAAAACGCCAACACGCCCCAATATCATGTTGGCCTGTTGCAAACAGTGAACCCATCTGGGATGAGGAGGTTGCTAAGTGAGTAAGACTGCTTGCTCTCCAAGCATGAAGACCTGAGTTCAAATCCCCGGCACCCATGTAAAAGTTTGGCATGGTTCCTTACGTCTGTAACCCCAGTATTTGGTGGGTAGAGAGCTGAGAACTTCCCGTCTAGGCAAATGGCAAGCTTAGGGGCTAGTGAGAAACCCAGGCTCACGGCAGTAGGGCAAAGTGGCAAAGTGACATAGCGTGATGCTCAATGTCCTGCTTTGGTCTCCTCATGGGAGTACTTGTGTGAATACATGCACACTCATATACGTGCAGCACCTACATATGCCAAGTCATATGTGTACACACACACACACACACACACACACACACACACACACAGGGTCTCCAAGCCAAATTCACCTTTATTAGCTTTCAGAGAAATGGGTTAGAACATCTCTGAGTAGCAACAGCTGTTGTCATTGGAGGCCCATGAAGCTGTTACAGATGTAGAAACCACCCTGTGGCGAGTCTCCCAAAGCACAGGGCTTAAGGCCACTCTTGGGGAGGCTCTGACTCGGGCCTGCGGATGCCCCACGGGTCATTCAAAGCTTCATCTTAACTTGTCCTTTCTCTGAGCTATTCGGAGATTTTTGTGTCAGTGTGTCAAATGGCCGGATCTGATTTGTTGGCATGCCCAGAGTCCAGTAACCTTTATACCAGTGGTTTCAGCCTTCCTGATGCTGGAACCCTTTAATGCAGTTCCTCATGTTGTGGTGAGCCCCAATATGCTACTTTATAGTATAATTTTGCTACTGTTATGAATC
The DNA here is from genome assembly GCF_964271855.1 of Acomys minous. Taxonomy (NCBI): domain Eukaryota; kingdom Metazoa; phylum Chordata; class Mammalia; order Rodentia; family Muridae; genus Acomys; species Acomys minous. The sequence goes on along the minus strand of NC_140491.1, from coordinate 49,867,335 downwards.
ATAATGTAAATATCTGTGTTTTCTGATGTCATAGGTGACCCCTGTGAAAGGGTCATTTGACTCCTCAAGGGGTCAGGACCCACAGGTTAAGAACCATTGCTTTATACATATGTTGACTTGAGCTTGTATAACACAGGGGTCTTTTAGCCTTGCCTGGAATAATCCATTCTACAAACAACTTTTGATGCCTATTCATATGCAAACACAGACACAAGATAACTCTACACCTTGGTGGGCACCAATATAATCTGTCTAGCACCACACATGGCACAGATCATAAAAGCTCATTCCTAAAAGTAAAAAGGCTGCTGCTCTATAAATTCATCAAAATATGCTGGGAACACATGAGTACCTGGACTTATTAAAATCCTGTCAGGGAGGCTGGAGAGATGGCTTAGCAGTTAAGAGCACTGGCTGCTCTTCCAGAGGTCCTGAGTTCAATTCCCAGCAACCACATGGTGGCTCACAACCATCTATAATGTGATCTGATGCCCTCTTCTGCTGTGCAGTGTACATGCAGATAAAGAACTCATATAGCTAAAATAAAATTTTAAATCCTATCAGGAGGCTGGGTGTGGTGGCTCACACTTTAATCTGAGCACAGGTGGCTAGTAGCTTGGTCTCTGTGTGTTCCAGGCCAGCCAAAATTATGTAGTGAGACCCTGTCTTGAAACAAAATAAAACAAAACAGACTGAAATTAAAAGCCTGTGTTTCAGCCAGGCATGGTGGCACACGCCTGTAATCCCAGCACTTGGGAGGCAGAGGCAGGTGGATCGCTATGAGTTCAAGGCCAGCCTGGTCTACAAAGTGAGTCCAGGACAGCCAAGGCTAACACCTTATCTCGAAAAACCAAAAGAAAAAAAAAAAAAAAAAGCCTGTGTTTCCCTCAGCTGACTGTCAAAGGAATTTGGGATTACTTAGCAAAGTGCTGTTAATAAATCCAACATAGTATTTTTTAAAGCAAGTGTTTTAATAGAAAAAAGCAATAAAATTAAGATTATATGCTGTTTTAGCTTCCATACAATTCGCCAAACTCTTCCTTTGCTTGTGTGTATGCCCATGTGTGAGGGTGTCATTGGGAACCACAGACCTCTTTTCTCCTCAGGCACCAGGGCCCCATCCATCTTGGCCCCCAGCACTGGTATTGTAAGTGAGTGTCACTGCCCTGCTTCTCACAAAAGAGCCAGAGACTGAGCACAGGGACTTAGAGACGCCACTCATCAAATTCCTTGTTTTTGTTTTAGACAAAACATTTTGTCTTTTTGTTGTTTTAGATTTGTGTGTGTGTGTGTGTGTGTGTGTGTGTGTGTGTGTGTATGTGTGTGTGCATATGTATGTGTGCTGGTGCCCACAGAGGCCCAAGAAGAAAGGCATCTGCTTCCCTGCACCTGCAGTGTTAGGCATTGTAAGCTGCCTGACCCGAGGGCTGGAATCTGAACTCTGGTCCTCATGATGGAGCAGCAAGCACTCTTACCCACTGAGCCAGCCCCTAGTCCCTTGATCTCCTTTTCCGGCAACACATTTGAACTTTGTAGTGTCGGACTCCAAAGAGAACACTTGTCTATATTGTTATCTGTCATGAAAGTAGCTGTTCTTAAGGTGGTCAGGGCTGGAGAGACAGCTAGGTGGCTGAGAGCACACACTGCTGTAGAAAGATAAATTATTCTTTCTATATTAGTCAACACAGTAAATTATTAAGGCAGTAGTTTTTGTTAACAAGCTAGTCCCCCAATGATTGACACAGAGAGACTATGATTTATTTTTAAGCTGTAAGCACTATGCTGGGCAGAATCTGAGCTACCCTACTCCTAGTACCTTTAAAACCCACATAAAAACCAATCACTTGCCAATCTGATGGCTCCAGGGGCGGCTTCTGCTCCATCAGTGTCCTTACAACCACGCCGTGCTCACTGTGCTTGTCTCCTGGCAACTTCTCTCCTCCTGGCTGCCTCTCCTCCTCCTGCTGCTTCTTCTCCAGCTCCTCTTTCTTCTCCTTCCCCTTCCTCTCTCAAACCCAAGCCCAGGCACCTAAAACTCCGCCCCCCCCTTCTACCCAGTCACAGACTTTAGCATCTTTATTTATCCAATCAGGGGCCAATTGGGGAACATTCCTTATCATCACATGGTTATAGGAGATAGTTCAACATTCATAACAATGCCCTTGGCAGGGGGGTAACCAGATCTCAAGGCACTGAAATTCAGCATCTGAAACACAGTTGGGCCTCCCTCCAACACGCTGATCTTGCAGAAGATTGGAGCTGGGTTCTCAACACCCACATGGGTGGCTCACAACCACCTGTTACTCTGGTTCCTAGGGATCTGATACCCTCTTCTGCCCACCAGGGATGTCTGCACTCTTGTGCACACACACACACACACACACACACACACACACACACACACACACATAGACACACACAATTAAAAGCAAATGTTTGAGGTGATTGAGAGCTACTCCTCATGACATGTAGAAACAGGATTCTTTTTTGGTTTGGTTTGGTTTTGTTTCCGAGACAAGGTTACTTCAAGTAGCCTTGGCTGTCCTGGAGCTCACTCTACAGACCAGGCTGAGCTCAAACTCAGAGATCCGCTTGCCTCTGCCTCCCAAGTGCTGATTAAATCTGTACTGCACCACTCCCTCTGACACTCCACTTGTTCATCAGTGTCTGCTTTTATTTCCCCTGCAAACCAGCAGCAATCATGTCTACGTGCAAGCACAGTTAACATACAATAGAGCCTTACTGCCATTCAGCAGTCAGACTCAACATTTACCACTCAGGTCCGTATGGATCCCAAGCCACACTCAAGAGCTGCGGGAATGGGTCTAAAATTAAGGTTAATGATTTAACTCCTTTAATTACACAAGCTTCCTCCAGCAGTCACCCAGTCTTCCCAAGTCTTATCTAATTCAGTAAATGCTTGAGTGCTCACAGCACACAGAGAGCCCTGTTAGACTGTGATGATGAATGAGGAGAGAGAGAGCAGAGATTATGACTCCATGGCAGGCAAAGGAAGCAGACATATAATTGCAGCCAGGGAGAAAGCAGGACTTGTTCCAAACACAGAGGAGGAGTAAAGTCTCTGAGAGGCCAAGTGGTCACGTTAACATTGATAATGAAATGGCGCCCTCTACTGGATCACAGCTGGGATGGTGCCTGGGGTTTCATAACAAGGACCGAGTCACTATTGTTGGTTTGTTTTAAAAAGGAAAAAAGAAAGCCAATGAGGGGCTGGAGATGGCTCAGAGGTTAAGAGCACTGACAGCTCTTCCAGAGGTCCTGAGTTCAATTCCCAGCAACCACATGGTGACTCACAACCATCTGTAATGTGATCTGATGTGCACTGTATGCATAATAAATAAACAAATCTTTAAAAAGAAAGAAAGAAAAGAAAAGAAAAGAAAGCCAGTGAGATGACTCAGAGAGTAAAAGTGCTGGTCATGTCACCCAAGCCTGACCACCTGAGTTCAAGCCACAGAACCTTCTATGGAAGGAGAAACCAGCTCTGGAAAGGTGCCCCCTAACAAAAAATATGTCTTTTGTTCTTTTTTTCTTCCTTTCTTCTCTCTCTCTCTCTCTCTCTCTCTCTCTCTCTCTCTCTCTCTCTCTTTCTCTCTCTCTCTGTGTGTGTGTGTGTGTGTCTCTCTCTCTGAGACAGGGTTCTCTGAGTAGCCTTGGCTGTCCTGGACTCCCTTTCTAGACAAGGCTGGCCTCCACTCAGAGAGCTCCACCTGCCTCTGCTTTGTGAGTGCTGAGATTACAGGCGTGCGTCACAGCACCCGACTATCTTCAAGTCTCATAAAATAAATTTTTAGATTTGTTTATTAAGTATAAATTGTTCTGCCTGCATGTGTGCCTGCCCACTAGAAGAGGGCATCTGATCTCCTTATAGATGGTTGTGAGCCACAATGTGGTTGCTGAGAATTGAACTTAGGACCTCTGGAAGAGCAGACAGTGCTCCTTTTTTGGGGGGGGCGGAGGGGAACTTTTTGAGACAGGGTTTCTCTGTGTAGCCTTGGCTGCCTAGACTTGCTTTGTAGACCAGGCTGGCCTCAAACTCACAGCGATCTACCTGCCCCTGCCTCCTGAGTGCTGGGATTAAAGGCATGTGCCATTATGCCTGGCCAGACAGTGCTCTTAACTGCTCAGCCATCTCTCCAGTCCGTAAAATAATGTTAAAAAAAAAAAATACAAAGCAAGCTCTGGGCATGGTGGTACATGGCTGCAATCCAAGCACTCAGGAGGCAGAGGCAGGCAGATTACTGTGAGTTCGAGGCCAGCCCGGTCTACAAAGCAAGTCCAGGACAGCCAAGATAACACACTGACCACTCAATCACCAGACTCGGGTCCAAAGAAATTTATTGAACACTGAATCAAAAACTGACCAGGCAGGGATGCAATCTAAATTCGGGAGTCATATTGTGCCGTTGAGCTGTTTTCAAAGTGAGTTTTTACAGGGAAAACACACAACCAGGCAGGAAAGCTATCTATATATATTTTTTTCCGGGTACAGTGTGTTCATCCAACTGAGAAGAATTAATTTTCCATTGTATCTGGGTAGCTAGACAAAGCACTTTAAGCTGATTGGCTTAGACTTAGGGTAGGGGAGCTCTCAGGGGAGCTTCCAGGTTTCTGGGAGTAAGGAATGCAGCAGTATATTAGAGTCTTAACTCTAATAGAACATACATTTCTCTTTAACTCAAGCAGAATGTGCATTTATCATCTTTTGTTTTGTTTTGTTTCTGAGCAGCAAGTACTGAACCTTTGAATTGTGCCTGAGAACTTGAACTTAATTTCGCCTTATGATCAAAATAGAGACTTGAGAGTAAAATGGCTTCTGAGATGCTAAGAGTGGTAGCAGGCGTTAACAAAGGAGCTAAGAACTAAAGTAGGTCTCAAGGAGGGGCTGTAGTTATGTGAAAAAGTTTAAGCTGATTATAACATAAGGTATTTATTTATTTACTTATTTGCATGCATTTAAATGTGGGCTGGGCTACCTATGGATATGCCATGTGGTAGCCAAGAACAGCTACCAGAGGTCTGTTCTCTCCTTCCAACAGGCAACAGCAGAGCTCAAATAATCAGGCATGACATCACGTGCCTTTACCTGCTGAGCCATCTCAGTGGCCTGAGAGATAGCGATTAGATCCATAAAACAGGCTCTACAAAACCACACTGCCTCATCATAGTTCACAGGATTTTCATCTACTCTGATAGACATGTGGAATACTACAAAAGGGACTTCGATGGCTGCCCGTTTCATCCACCAGCAGAAACGGCTTCTTGATGCCATCTCCTGAAGAACAGTGGCACCCCCTCCTTCCCCAGAGCCATAATCTCACCTTGGCCCTGCCTCGGATCTCTTGTGAAACGGGGAGAGGGGATCTGTGTAGTTTTTAAATTTAAAAATGGCATTTATTTTATTCAGTGTGTGCTTGTTTATTATTTTGTTTCTATAAGTTTGTTATCCAGTTTGTGTCACTTTATTCGGTCTGTATAGGCCAGAGGATTACTTGTGTGAGGCGAGTTCACTCCTCCGCTGTGTGGATCCTGGAGATTGCTGTGGTTGGTTTAATGTCAGCTGAACACAGATTAGCATCCTCTGACTCACCTGAAGAACTGTCCTGTTGGCCTTGATTCATGTAGAAGACCCACGGGACACTGAGCAGCATCTTTGGGTAGCAGGCCAGACTTTAAAAAAAAAGGGGGGGGGCGTTGTATTTCAGAGAGAAGCTTATTCTGGCCTTTTGCTGGTTCGATCTTTCCCGGCTGATGATTCGCCACTGCTGATTCCTTTGCTGAGAGCAGAATCGGCATTTCCGAGTTTTCATCATGGACTAGGGACCAGTTGCTCTCTAGGAGCTTTGTGGGCTTCCGGCACCAGGTTGGGACCACAGAGGCCTTGTGATGACTGCTTTCTTCCCTCCAACCCCTGCTGTCCTGTGGGAGAGACAGGGAACTGTGGTACTCTGGGACTACTCAAGCGTGGTGAGGCATCCAAACTCAGGGACTGAGGTGTGAGTCATTATTATTTTAAAAGTACACACACATACACACACACATATATATGTATATATATATACACAAGCATACATATACATATATACACACCAACACATGAACATATATGAATACGTATTCAACCCCTCAATTCTGTTCCTCTAGAGATCCTGACTAAAACAAACTGGTACCAAGAGTGATTCTGGAGAAACAGAATTTTAAGGCTGAGTTTCTCTAATGGACTTAGTGGTATCTGGAACAGGGTCCTCATCTGGATTTCTAGAACCTATGATGGCTAAAGACTCCTCAGATAGTGCTCAGAGCACTGTAAATCCATGTTGTGCACTATTTTAAAAAACTTTTCCAAGCTGGGCATGGTGGTTCCATCACTTGGGGAGGCAGAGACCAGCCTGGTCTACAAAGTGAGTCCAGGACAGCCAGGGCTACACAGAGAAACTCTGTCTCAAAAAAACAACCCCCCCCCAAAAAAAAAAAGAAAGAAGGAAGGAAGGAAAGAACAAAGAGCTTCCCTAGATAAATGTGCTTGTTCCCAATCTTCCTCTTGAGAGGTGTAAAGAATTTAGTGACTCGTACATGAAAACTCCGAATGTTGGTGGGAGGTGCTAGTTGGCTCCTTTTAGCATCTTGGAACAAAGCTACAAAAGACAATGAGCTGAGTAATAAAATTAACTGGCTCCAGAGGCACATATGCAGCCAAAGGTTTCTAAGTGTGCACTGGAAGAAAATCTTTTCTCTTGCGACCAGAGTTTGTGTGAAAGTCAGTCCCCACTCTCCACTCAACTGTGAAGAATGTCCTGTCCATTGGCAAAGATCTAGGTAGGGGTTCAAAGTTTATTGCACTTATTGTCCTTGGCTGGTGCTATAGTTTGAGCAGGACCCCTGGGCCCAGATCCACCCATCATAATGTTCTTCTTGTAGGTTTCTAGGACCCTCTGGATCCTTCTATTTCCCCATTCTCCCATGCTTCTCTCATCTAGAGTCCCTATAGGATGTCCTCCCCTCTGTCCCACTTTCCTGGTAAGTGAAGACTTTCATGGGACATGCCCCTTGGTCTAGTGTCCAGATATAAGTGAGTATATGCCATTTGACTCTTTCTGCTTCTGGGTTAACTCACTCCTTATGATCATTTCTAGTTCAATCCATTTGTCCATAAATTTTGGGAATTCTTTGTTTTTAAAAGAACCGGGATCCTCCCGACGGTGACATGTGGGAGGAGCCTGATGACTCCAGATTCTGAGGGCTCCACTCTCCACCATTAGCAGAAGACTCATCCGTACCTCACCCAAAGCCTTCTCTGCCTTTTCCTACGATAACCAGTCCTGTTCTCTATGCAACCGCCTTCTCTAAAGATGTCAGACACAGCAAAGCTGATGTCCCTCGGACCCACATATCATCACCTCTAGACCTAAAACTAGACTCCAGGATAAGCAGCCCCTGGAGGTGAAATACAAAGCGTGATCCTTGAGGAACCGCACTACACCACTAAAAAACCTAATGAGTCTGCTAATTCAGTCGAGCAGAAGTCTGGAGCTTCTGAAGCTAGAGATGCCTAATATTCCTTGGTTTCGTGTGGATGGAGGATTTTTAAGGCTTAGAGAATTTGGAATGCTGGACTGAAATCTCTGCTCAAACCTAATCCTCAGGGCTGGAGAGATGGCTCAGTGGTTAAGAGCACTGGCTGCTCTTCCAGAAGACCTTGGGGGTTCAATCCCCAGAACGCACAAGGCAGGGCAGCTCACAACTGTTCTGTAACTCGTTTCACACAGGCATACACCTTTTGGTGCAAGCAAAACACCAGGTGCGGTGCTGATGCTCAATTGGAAGGGTTAAATACAATGGATATAACTGTGTCCCAGAGTAGTCGGAGCCAGGTGGCAACACTGAGCCACCAAGGGCAACTAAGCAGTTACCATAATGGGTGGTGCATGCAAAGGGATGTTTATAATGTCAGGGCTCATATGGAACTGTGGGACTGGCTAATCAATCAGGGTTTTCTGGAATGAATTAGGCAAGATCATTCACTTTTTGTTTGATCTCTACAGGTGGAAAAACCCTAGAACTAATGAAAAGCTGGATCATCATACATTGGATCATCATAACAGAAATCACAATTTCCAGACTGGGTCCAGTTTGAGGCAGTTCCCCAGAGGAAGGACCTTGCTGATACCCAAGAGTTTTACTGTTAGCCTTTCCCCATCCCACTGAAGGAGCTGCAGTGTTTTACTAGAGGAACTGCACGCTGGGAAAAGGGTTTTGAGGGCTTATTGGATACTGATTCTGAGTTGTTGCTCTTCCAGGAGACAAAACACTGTGGCCCTCCAGTCAAGTATGAGCACGCCAGGAAGCAGCACTCCTCCACGAATTCTATCAGTTCACACCTCCAGAATCCTGCTGGGGTTCCTGCCCTGCCTTCCCTGGACGACAGACCTCAGGGTGAAAGGTGAAAGAAACTCTTTCCTTCCCAAGTCAGTTGTTGTAGGTCATAATGTTTTATCACAGCAAAACCCCTAAGACAGAGATCAAGCTGGAGTTGTCAGTCTTGGCAGCAAGCCTCTTCACCCACTTAGCCCTCTTGCCCTCACTCCCATGAGTGTGAAGACTTCTGAGGTAGAGTCTTATAGCCCAGGTTGATCTTGAACTCACTACGAAGCTGAGAGTGTCCTTGTTCCTAATCGTCTTGCCTTTCCCTCCTGGTGGCTGAACTGCAGGCGAGTGTTACTACTCCAGATTTATATGAAACACTAAATAGCTCTTGACAGGTTCCCAGTCCCCTTGCCTGCCACCATGTCACCAGAGAGTATTTACATTTGTTGTTTTAGATTTTGGAGACTGGATCATAACAGTAGATCAGGCTGGTCTTAAACTCCATATATTCAAACTTTTGAGAGAGTTCAAGTTAAAAATCCAGATCCGGAAGGCAGGATGCACTCAGAATGGCCCGAAACCTACTACAGAGCTGAGGCTGGCCTCAGACTGCAGCAACCCTCCTGCCCTCAGATTCTTAGAATGCTCAGTTTAGGCAGGAGTCTCAGCTGTGATACATAGGCATGATGGTAACACTTAAAAATAGATTTCATCATGACACACACACACTCACATGTGCACACATCATGTGTGGGTATATGTGCACATGTAGGTTTAGAGGTCAATCTTAAGGGTCACCCGCTTTTTTATTTTGTGACAGTGTCCTCTTTTGGCTTGGGGCTTACTGATTATGCCAGGTTGACTGGCCAGTGACCTTAGGGACCTACCTGTCTCTGCGTCCCCAGTGCTGGGATTGCAAGCATCTCCCACCAAGCTTGGCTTTAGCTTTTTTTAGAATGTGGGTTCTGGGGGTCATACTCGGGTCCTCTTATTTTCACAGTAGGCCCTTTACCAACTGAGCCCATAGTGGTTAGTCTTTATTATCACCCTGGCTGGATTTAGAATCACTTAGGAGACACTGAAACACACCTTTAGTATGTCTGTGGGGACAGAGGACTGAGGGAAGAGCCACCCTGAATGGAGGCAGCCTCATCCCACAGGCTGGGGGCCCACACTGAACAGCAGGGAGAGGGAAAGAGGCAGCTGGGCACCGCCACTCCCTCCCTCCTTCCTGGCTGCCAGGATGTGAACTATCCATGTCCAAGGCTCCGACATGCCCTTCATGCCATGGTGGACTGGCACTTCTGAAACATGAGCCAAAATAAACCCTCTTCTGAGAGAGACAGAGAGATGAGAGAGGCCGGTGGGGAGAGAGAGAAAGAGAGCACGAAGCCAGGAAGGAAGGTATTTTATAGGCACCTTTAACGTTCAGCCTTCCTTAAAGATCTCCTGAGGAAAGTAAAGCAAGCCTGCTGCCTGCTTCAGGATGGGAAAAGGAGAAAATTGGAGAAGGGAGAATTCCACATTTGTAGCCCAAAACATTGCTCAACCTCAAGCAGCTTAATAACATGACACTGTGAAACGTAGATGTTAAAACACGCAGTCTGTGGACTGTGCATGAATTCCCACAGTCTGACACCATGCGTTTGGCAAGGCCAATTCTGGTTGTTCTAGGTTTAAATTTCTAAGGTTATTATAAAAAATGTTGAATAGGAACAACCCAGCGAGTAAAAGTGCTTGCTGCCAAGTCCCATGACTGAAGTTCAGTCACTTGGACCCCATGATAAAGGAGAGGAGCACCTTTTTTTTTTTTGGTTTTTTCGAGACAGGGTACCTCTGTGTAGCTTTGACTGTCCTGGACTCACTTTGTAGACCAGGCTGGCCTTGAACTCACAGCATCTGCCTGCCTCTGCCTCCCAAGTGCTGGGATTAAAGGCGTGCGCCACCACGCCCAGGAGAAGCAACTCTTATTTCCACACGTGTGCCACGGCACAACACACACTATAATGTAATAAAACTTATAGGAAAAAAAGTAACAGATGGTTCAGTAGATGTTACAGCACCTGTCTGTGGCCTTCCCAGCATTCCACTCTTCTCTCACCTACGGCATCTCTTTCCTGACTGGAGTTCTACAGGACAGACCACTCATCTTATTTCTCTAGCCACAACTTCTAACTTCACCTTTGTGTCTGTGGCGCAGACACCATAAGACAGAGCCATTATGAGCATCTCACTGTCCTTCTGTATCATAACCCCACATTTGGGGGGGGGGGCGGTTGAGACAGGGTTTCTCTGTGTAGCCTTGGCTGTCCTGGACTCACTTTGTAGACCAGGCTGGCGTCGAACTCACAGAGATCGCCTGCCTCTGCCTGAGTGCTGGGATCCCAGGTGTGCGCCACTGCACCCGGCTAACTTTCTTTACTTAGCTTTCTCTATGCAGGTCCTTGTCAGCGAGACAGCAGAGTGGAGTTCATGCCAGGTTTATTCCTCTGCACTGTCCTCTCTAGAGACCTGGAAATGTCTCCTGACGTCCCTAGCATGGGCTACTTTGCAGAAGTCAAACCTATTGGAGGGAGCACTAATTCTAAGGGTACCCAAGTTGTCAGCCAACCTGGACCTGAAGTAGCTCAGAATGAAAACTACCAGTAAATAGGGAAACACTGAGATCTTCCCTGGGACTTTAAGGAGACAGGAGATTGATACGAGCTGGGAACAGGACAGATAACAGCTGAACTCCCACTGGGAACTCTTCATCCTATTCTTCACAAGAAAGATGAGCTTTGCACGTAGGTGGAGGAGAAAGTACAATGAATACAGATGTTTCTCCTTTTCCTTCTTTCATCTTCATTTATTTATTATTTGGGTAGTTTTCCCAGCGCTTGCCGAATGTCCCTGCTGGAGAGTAATGCCCACTGCTTGAATCTGGCATATTGTAGGGCCAGAACTCCTACTGTGGAACCTTAGAGAGCCAAGTACATGTCTCTCTGCACACCCCAGAGGCCTGAGCACATGCTGATCTGAGATTCAGAGTCAAGAATTTACTCCGGCAGCATCAAATATCAGCAGCAGCAGCAGCAGCACTTAGTGTCCAGTGGTCATGGTGCCAACAGCCATGACCAAGCTGGGTTGTCCCTGTAGTAGAAAAAAAAAGCTGCAAATTTATTTGAGTTCAGCTTTAAGGAAATAAGTGACTTTTCTGAAATCAGAAATAGGATCAATGAAATAATATTTTCATTGTAAGTAATTCTCAATTCTCTGACATTTCACTCACAAAGTTGCTAGAATATGTGCCATAATAAAAATGTTATTGACCTACAGGGCAGTAATGCTCACACCTTTAGTCCCAGCACTTGGGGGGCAGAGGCAGGTGGATCTATAAATTCAATGGCAGATGGTCTAAAGATTGAGTTCCAGGATAGGCAGAGCTACACAGAGAAACCCTGTTAAAAAAAAAAAAAAAAAAGACATTGACCCATTGAGTCTAAAAAGCGACTTCCAGGCCAGCCAGGGCTGTACAGTGAGACCCTGTCTCAACAAACAAACGAACAAACAAACAAAAAACATGTAGTTGAAATAAAACAGTGACATGGGATTAAGACTTGGAAGGCAGGACCAACAAGATGGCTCAGAGAACGGAGACCACTGTTCTAATCCTGATGAGCTGAATTCAATCCCTGAAACCGACACGGGGAGAGGAGACTGGACTCTCACAAACTGTCCTCTGCCATCTACACTCACACTGTGGTGTGTGTGCCACAGCCCCCATAAAGTGTCATAAAGATGAAATTAAAATCTAAAAGACTTGGAAGATAGTGCAAACCATTATTAATACCTATAGTCAGAAAATATCAACGAATAAAACAGAAGTAAGAGATCAAGGTGATGACTACAGCACAGGAATAAATGTTCCACCGGAAATGGAAACTTCCTGCTTCGGAGAATGTTCAAGTTTTGTTCACTGGTTCACTTTACTGTTTTGGTTGTGATCATGTGTAAATCCTGGTTATCATTACCATATTCCGTAGCCACGTGTGAAAGGCTCAGAAAATCAACTTACCTTATTAAGACAACCGATTAAACTATAATAGGTTACTTTTATGCCAAAAGTGTTTGAAAGCGGGTCTAGTTCAGTTGGTTGAGCGCTTACTGAATATACATGAGGCTCTGGTTTACGGTCCACTAGCACATCAAGTGTCTAATCCCAGCACTGGGGATACAGTGGCAGGAGGACCTCAGAAGCTCAAAGTGATTCCAGACTAGCCTAGGATATATGAGACCTTCTCTCAATAATAACTATGATGATAACACTACTACTAATGATGATAATAATAACAATTGAATAAAGCATACTGGGTGGAAGACAAGAAGGGCCATAGGCAAAGGTTAAAGAACACATCTGGTTGAGACTATCCAGATGCTCAATTGCATTTACCGCATTTACTTCGAACTGAGTTCATAGACCCCCTTTTTTTTTTCTTTAATCGAGTAGCTTAATGCACGCTGGTAAATGCTAACTACCCATTTGACATATTTCTGTTCTAAGTTCCTTTTTTAAACAACAACAACAACAACAACAACTTTTTCCTTTTGGGCTGAGGTGTGAACTCAGGGCCTTGCGTACACTTTTACTTAGTGTAGCCCAGTACTCGAGAGACAGAGACAAAGAGTCAAGAGTTCAAAATCAGCCTGGGCAACTATGACATTTACTCTCAAAAACAAAACAAAACCAAAGCCAAATAAAAACGCTGGGCGTGATGGGTCTTGCCTGGGCTTCCAGCACTACGGAAGCAAAGGCAGAACCACCGTTGAGTTCGAGGCCAGCCTGGCACTCATGTTTGGACAGTCTCTGGCATGCGTAGCCCAGCTCCTCTAACGGCACAGGCCCAGGAGACATAACCAGAGCTGGGCTCCAGCATCCACAGAGAGCCCCGGGAACCGACTGTGGAAGTCGCTTCTCCAGCTACTGGTGTGACAGACCCTGCGCAACGTGCAGCAGGACGCAACCCACACCTTGTCCTCTCCGGGCTCCCAAGCGCCGCACGGGGGCTCCGCCTCCAGCTCGTGCTTCGGCCACGCCCCCGGGGGGTTTCCAGCCCAACTAAATGGGAGCACACAACCTGGGACCGCCCTCCCTGCCGCCGCGAGCACGTCGGCTCCAACGCAAGACTGAGCCCACGGCGCCCCCCACCCTGCAGCCGAACCCCGGAGAGCGCGCCAAGCCACCCGCGTGGGCCCGCGGGGGAAACCGCCCAGCTGGCACGAGCGTCCGAGCGGCGGCGAAAGAAGGCACGGCTTCCCATTGGCCAGGGCTCCGCAGGGGGCGGGCACCCGTGGCAGAAGCCGGATGCGGATTGGTGAGGCGTCCTCGCCGAGCGCTCGGATTGGCGGCTCCGTCGGGCGTCCTCCGCCGAGGAGCGGCACGCGCGGAGGGCGTGGCGGGAGCTCGGCCCTCCCTCCCTCCCTCCCCCTTGGAGTGCGGGCGCCCGCGGGAGGCCCGCAGTCTCCGCCTGGGACCCCGGCTCGGCTACCGGGGCTGCTCCGGACGGTGCGGCGGCTCGGAGTGAGGTAAATAGGCTATAGCCGGCGCGGGTGTTACGGCACCGAGACTCGAGGGAGGCCGGGCGGCCCCTGCGTGCCCGGGGCTCCGCGTGGTGGGGGGCCGTGGGAGGCCCGCGGCCCGGAGGGCACAAAGGCTGGCCGCGGTGGGGGCGCCTCGTGCCTTCGCCCGCCTCCATCTTGCGGACCGAGCGGGGCCGAGGCGAGCAGGGGCAGGCGCCGTGGAGGGCCCGGCCCGGCCTGCAGAGCGCGGGGCGGCACATCTGGCAGCCATGCAGCTGTGCGCGCGACGACCTTGGTCGTGGGGAGTCACGGCAGCTCGCAACCCGGCGGCCACCGCTTCCCTGGCACGGTGAACGCAGCCGAGGAGGAAAGCAAAGCGTCTCACTTTTTATCTCGGAGATCTACCCTCGTCAGCTGTCACCTGTTAACCAGTCTCCGTAGCCCGGGGACATGGACATACCCCAAACTTAGGAGAAGCCCTTTATAATTACCAGGTTTAATTCCGTTGTTGTTTATTGTTATAAAAAACAAAACAAACAAACGAGCGGGAAACTGCCAGAGCAGAGTAGACCTCACTGGGAATTGATGGGGTCCGAGACACGGAAGGAGGTAGTCTGGTATGCCTCCCAACAGCTTCCCACACTTTCTGGTTTGGTCTTGGTTAAAATAAATACAAGCCACTACTGCTCATCTTGTTCTCTCCAGTGAGCTGGGTTAAATTCTGCATCACTTAGGAATACTGTAAGGATCGCATCATCAGGATATCCTCTGGGCAGCCTCTATGGGCCTCTGTTTTCACACATGGCACTGAATTGTAGTTTCCCCAGCCCCTAGCAGGTCTGTAAGGGAAGGAAGCCAAAAGAAAACAGGAACAGCAAGCAAAGGCAAAAGTTGAGAAAACAGGAACTTCTAAAAGCCTTTACGTTGTTGGATTATTTTTACAGGTTAGGGGAACAGCCCACTGAGTGGAGTCAGACTTCAGTGCCTTCCATACTACGAATTCAGGATAAGTTAACTTTGCTATACCTTAGTTTTCTCATCTATAAAGTGGAATTCAGGCCCCAGCGTGACCAGGAAAAAAAAATGTAGGTAGATATCTTCGATACGAGGCCAGCCTGGTTACATAGTACGTCCAGGACAACCAGAGCTATATAACACCTTACAATACCCACCCCTACCCCAAAATACCGGTATCAAACATCTGTATAATTTTTTTTTTAAGATTTATTTATTTTATTTATTGCACTTGAGTGCTTTATCTGCAGAAGAGGGCAGCAGATCACCTTATAGATGGTTGTGAGCCACCATGTAGTTGCTGGGAATTGAACTCAGGACCTCTGGAAGAGCAGGCGGCGCTCTTAACCACTGAGCCATCATCTCTCCAGCCCAAACATCTGTATAACTCTTAATTCTTCAGGGTCTCTGCCTTTTGGAGCTTACCTGAGGCCAAAGTGTTCATAGATTTACGCTTCTAAAGCCCTACTGTCCATTCACGATCAGTTACGTGGCAAAGAATTGGTCAAGTTTTACAGTAGTGTATTTATTTCTGAGACAGAGTCTTCCATTATAGTCCAAGCTGGCCTGATTTGGCATCTTCCTGCCTCAGCCTCTTTAGTCCTGGGGTTGTAAGCTTAGATCATGTTGCCTGGTTTGGTGCATGATGTAGCCCAGTCTTGTCTGCAATCAGAGACCCTCCTGCCTCAGCTTGCCACAGTTTGGGGATAACAGGCCTGATGCCCAGCTCGATAAACTCTTCCACTTCTTTGGTCTTATTTGGTCATGTAAGAACAGAGGGATCATCTGCAGGTGATCACTTGTCTGCCTTCTGGTTAACAACTAGTATAGGAATATCAAGAGAGTAATTTTTTTTTAACTCAAAAAAAATCTTGATGAGAATCACACACAAAAAAATTTAGAAATGTGAAATTGAGCTATGACAGTTTCTTGCCTTATATTAATATATTTGAATGAAGAAGCTGTCTTTTTGTCTTCAAAGTTTTTCACAGACATCTGAAAAGTGGAAGAAAACTCTATTTTCTGGCATGCCACCCCTGGGGAGTACTGCCTCACTTCTGGTAGTCTTGTGTCACAGGAAACAGACTGAAACATGTATTTCCTCCCAATTGTAATTCCCTTTAACATGTCTTTCCCCGGCGAGAAGGCTCGGTGGGTAATCGCACTTGCATGCAGGCCTGAATCCCAGGAACTCAGAGTGAAAGGAGCTGTCCTCTGCTCTCCACACGTGCACTGTGGCGCGCACACACACACACACACACACACACACACACACACACACACAATCATTATCTTTTCCTTCCTTCCTTGTAGCTCAAAAGAAAACTTAAGTATGTAATTCTGGTTTTATTGTTCCACATTTTACTTTGAATCTTTTCTAAGGAATCTTACTGTTTCTGGGAATTCCTTTTTGACATTCTGGTAGTTAGCTCTTAAAATCTGGCCACAAAGTGTGAGTTTTTTCAGTTGTCTGTTGCAAAGGGCAGATATTGTTTTCTGTGCCCTACCCTGTGCTAGTCAGTAGTCACAAGGCCATTATGGTTGATCCTTCCTGGGAGGCTGAGACAGTCCTGCTTACTTCCCTGGTGTTTAAGAAACAGAGCTGTGTTTAGCAGTTCATCTGAAGACCCTGCTAAAATGTGCGTTCTCAGCAAGCTCTGAGGCGATGTGGATGTGGATACCTGGTCCCAGATCATACTCTGTTTTTGATTTTTTTTCACTTTACAGCTGAGTCTGACCTCACACTCAATGATCCTCCTATCTCAGCCTCCAGGTGCCGGAATTAATGCACAAGAGCCACTTTACGTGGGTGTAGATCACGCTTGAGCAGGAGGTACTAGCCTAAGGGTCTGCATTTGCTTTACTTAAAGTCATGGGTTGATTTTATTTTTACAGTTCTGGAATTGAAAAGTGCCTCATTCCATAAAATATATTCCTTTTGTGTTTAATTTTAGAATTATTGGTAAACAAGGTATTTATTTATTGTTGTTGTGCATATTAAGCATTATTCTACCCCTGAACTATACTAAAACTTTATTGTGTGATTGTGTGTGCCACAGTGCGTGTGTGGAGGGCAGAGGACAGCTTTGAGAGTCAGTCCCTTCACTCTTGTTCCTGGGATTCAAGCCTGCATGGCCAGCGCAGTTACCCACTGAGCCATCTTGCCAGTGTTGTTTCTGTAGGACAGGGTTCCATTTTGTAGCCCTGGCTGGCCTGGCACTATGAAGCAGAGGCTAGCCTTGAGTTTCAGCCACTTCTCTGACTTTAGCTTATTCAATTCTGGGAAAATATGTGTGGTCCCACACCTGGCTTGTGGGGGTTTTTCTTTTGGTTTTTTGAGACAAGTTCTTTTTGTACCCCTGGCTGTCCTGGGAAGCAATGTGTAGACCAGCCTGGCCTGGATTTGAACTCTCAGAGATCTGTCTCCTCCGTCTAATTCTGGGATTAAAGGCTTGTGCCACAGTGTCTTATTCCTAAAAATGTTGGAGAATTCTAAGGTACTGGCCAAATTGGCTCTACTGACTTTCAAGTTTCTGTCCTCCTGCATCAGCGTCATAAGTGCTAGGGTTATAGGTGTGCACGACCACCCAAAGTCTCTAAGGCTTATATTTTTAAAGCCTGTAAGGGCTGGAGGCATAGCTAGGTAGTTAAGAGTTCTTTTAGAAAGCTGGTGTTTGGTTCCCAGTGCGCATGTCAAGTGGCTCACAACCTCTTTAACTCTGTTCCAGGGCCTTGTCTAGCTTTTGCAGGCACACACAGACACATAAATAAAAAGTAAAGTTAGAATATGTATTTATTTCTGTGTGCACATGATTGGGTGTGTTCATGTGGAGGTCAGAGGATGTCTTTGAATGTTGCTTCTTGCCTTCCACCTTGTTTTTAAAACAGTCTTTCTTGTTGTTTGATGCATACATATCCCAGGCTTGCCCATAAGCTCTGAGGGGATCTTCCTGTCTGTCTTTCATTGTCATAGCAGCCTAGGATTACAGACAGGCACCATCATGTCCTGCTTTTCCATGGGCTCCAGGGGTCCAGTCTCTCGTGGTCAGTCTTGTGCAGCAAGTACTTTCACTTGATCAGTTATTTCTCTGGCCTCTATAACACTTGCTGCTTTTTCTATTTATATATTTATTATGTATACAGTGCTTTGCCTGCATGTACCCCTGCAGGCCAGAAGAGGGCTTCAGATCACATTATAGATGGTTGTAAACCATCATGTAGTTGCTGGGAATTGAACTCATGACTTCTGGGAGAGCAGTCAGTGTTCTTAACCGCTGAGCCATCTCTCCAGCCCTACTTACTGTTTTTTTCAAGACAGGGTTTCTTTATGTTATCTTGGCTGTCCTAAACTCACTTTGTAGACCAGACTGGCCTAGAACTCAAAGTGATCTGCCTGCCTCTGCCTCCCGAGTGCTGAGATTAAAGGCATGCGCCACCATGCCCGGCTGAATTTTTGCTGTTGTGTGTGCACTTGTCTATATGACCCTCATAGGAGTACAGGAGGAGAGGTCAGAGAGGGCATCACTTTTCTGGAACTAGAGTTACAGTTCACTATGTGATGCCCAGGTTGGGGGTGGAAACCAAACACAGGTCCTCTTGCAAGAGCTGCAGATTCCCGCAAGAGCTGAGCCAACTCTCCACTTCCTGAAACAAAATCTCATTAGAATATTTTATTTTATGTTTTGCCTGCCTGTAAGTTTGCCATATGTGTGCAGTGCCCATGGGGGCCAGAAGAGGGCATTTGGATCTCCTGGAACTGGCTCCAGTTCACAATTGGATGGTTATGAATCCAGTTCTCAGAAAGGGAGAAATGGCATAATATTATAATCTCAAAAAGAAGTTTAAAGGGGGCTTGGGGCTGGGGAGGTGTCTCACGGGTTAAAGGCACTAGGCCCAGATTCAGTACCCAGCACCCACAGGAGCTCACAACCATCTGTACTCTAGTTCAGGCGTTCTGACGCCCTCTTTTGACTTCTGTGGGTACCAGGTACACACATGGTGCACAGACATACGCATGAGCAAAACACCCACATACATAAAATGAAAAATCTTTAAAAGTCAGAAAGTGGTGACTGCCCAGGAGAAAGAAAGGGAGTTTCTGTTGACAGTCTTCTGTGGAGTCTGCAGACAGGATGCTCTGTACCATACATGCCTTTCTTTCTTTTTCTTTTCTTTCTTTCTTCCTTTTTTTTCCCCCCTTCCTTCCTCTTTTTTTGGTTTTTCAAGACAGGGTTTCTCCCTGTAGCCTTGGATGTCTTGCTCCCATTGTACACCAGGCTAGCCTCGAACTCACAGAGATCTACGTGCCTCTGCCCCCCTGAGTGCTGGGATTACAGGGGTGTGCCACCATGCCTGGCAGGGTGCCAATGCCATTCTGTTTGTTTTGAGGCAGGGTTTCTCTGTGTAGCCTTGGCTGTCCTGGATTTGCCTGCTGGTATTACAGGACTTGTGCCACCACACCTGGTGCCATTCTTAATAGTATCTCTTGAAAAACTTTTTACTCCTTCAAAGGCACTTTTTAGACTTATTAAAGAGTGTATGCTTTTAATCCCAGCAGGCAGAGGTAGGTGGATCTCTAGTTGAAGGCTAGCTTGATCTACGTAGTGATTTCCCAGGCCATCTTAGGCTACCTTGTCTCAAAAAAATAAGGGGATAGGGGATGTATGCTACTGAGTCAATGTGAAAATAAAAAGTCCTATACCTTTAATAATTGTTTAAATAAAAAAAAAAAAACTAAGGGGTCAAGGGAAGACGACTCTAGCTCAGGGATGTGGGAAGGCCTTGCTTGTGGAACCAGGTCTGGCCACAGGGTCTCCACTGTTACTCTTGCGATGAGATCACTGGGGCAGCAGTGGTCCTGCAGGATCCATGCAGGATCCATGGTCACCTAGATCAGGACCCTGACTTCTTGGGTGTGTTGTGTCAGCTCTTGCATACCCCAGATCTTGTGTGTAGGCCTAGGTGAAGATGAAGGCCCTGTGACACTGGCAGCCTGTCACCCATCCACATCACTCTACAGCTCTGGGGTCTTTTCTCCTAGCGATTGTTAGGGGCACTCGGACTGTTCAGGCTTCTCGCCTGCAAACGTGCTTCTGTAGCATTGACCCTGAGTCTCCTTCCCTTGCCATCACTGCCTACCCTCTGTCAGGGCAGCGCCAGGGCACCACCACCATCCGCCCAGGGCCACAGCGCCAGGGCACCACCACCATCCGCCCAGGGCCACAGCGCCAGGACACCACCACCATCCACCTAGGACCACAAGGTTGAAACTTTAAAATTGTAATTTTTTTTAACATTTCATATGGGGGCTAGAGAGATGGCTTAGCATTATGTGCTCTGGCTGCTCTTTTAGAGGACTCAGGTTCAGTTCCTGACCCCACATGACCTCTCACAACTCCATTCCCAAAGATCCAGCCCCGTTCTGGCTTCGGTAGGCATTGCATACATGTGGTGCAAACATGCATCCAAGCAAAATACTCATATATTTAAAAAATAAACTCTAAAAAGGAAAATTCCATACATGTATACAGTGTCTGTATGGTGCCTGCCCCTCACTGCAGCTCCCCCCAGGAGTCCCCATCACATCAGCCAGGAGTCGGAGGCAGCACGTGTACTGTGGTGGGAGGACAGTGTGTGAGGGCATCTCTCCTCCTCCTGGGTGCTGGGGAATGAACGCGGGTCGTCAGGCCTGGTGACAGGCGCCTTCACCAACTGCATCATCTTGCCCCACCCCTTGCTAGCTTTTAACTTGGTACTGTGACTACAGAAGCCTGAAAGAGTAGAAGTGGGTCTTGTGAAACTACACGCCTGCCGTCTGTGGGAACAGTTTCAGCTACCAGGGGCAACTTGGGTTCCAGGAGAGTGGTTTTCCTGCTTTGTTCTGATAGCAGACTGAAGAGTTTGACCGTGTGCTAAGCCCTCAGCGTCAGTGCGTTTGAGGCTTGCTGGACAGTCTGCTGACGGGTGAGACGGCTGGAGAGCTTAGGCTCGAGGGGTTGTCCCAGAACCCAGCGTGGCTCCTCACAGGCACAGCCGTCTGCAGAGTTCTAGTGAGATAGGAGACTGACCTTGCTCTGCTCTTGGTGATTCTAGTCTGCCAGCCACAGGGGGGTGTCTGAGAAAGTGGGGAAAGGCTTTCAAGTAAGTTGACTCCTGACCTCCCCAGCACAGTGATTCATAGAGACCCACAGGTTCCTCTAGGACCTGGAAACACTTCCATTCTGTCGTCTTTAGGAAGAACTTAAAGGAGCAGCCCTGGGAGAGGAGGGGATCCATTGCCATGCCTCAGGAGTCATAGTCATACTTTAATTTTATATGCAGGGCCCAGGTCACCTCCCCCATGGGGAATGACAGCCAAGCTAGAGGCCTGGGGGTTCTAGGGCCTTCTGCAGCTAAGGGAGGGACAGGGGATGGGACAGCAGCTGCTTTTTTTTTTTTTTTTTTTTTTAAATCACTGATCGCCTTCTTTCCTTTGCTTAAATCTATGACCACAATTTTCCTGGGATCCACCATGCGGGCAGCCAGCCTCAGGGCTATCTCAAGCCTGTCTTTCCTTTTGTCAGTCCAGATTTACCTCCTTTGTGTTGCCATCCTGCCTAGCTTGGCCTCCACTTTGACTCTCCCAGAAACCTCAAAGCCACATGCCTGCCGAGTTCCATCTTCCTGCTCACTCCTTTCCTCTTTCTTGCTTGTTAGACATGTTCAGCCACTGGGGGTTTGTGGCATTTCTCTCTGTACCTGTGAGTCCTGTGACATTTCATTGTTGGGGCCTGAAACTGAAGAGGTGTACATGTGTCAGCACAGGTGGCTGTGCGTGGCTGTGGGTGCAGGACAGCCCTTGTCAGAACTGCTGACAGTTGGGATAAATGCAGGGGAAGCTGTTGTTGAGAGAATTGCTCCTTGGTGAATCATTCTTCTATTTGAATGAGTTAGACAGAAGTGAAACACTGCCCCTTTCCCCACTTGCCAGTCCTCTCCTATTTGGTCTAAACAGGCATGTCTGGGAGAAGCCAGGCAGCTGGGACAAGCTTGCTTGAGGGTGACTCAACAGATACCAGCAAAGGTCAGGTGTCCCATGGTGTCGAGCGTGGTTTTACTGTGGACAGCTTGCAGTTGGTCCTTTTCCTTCCCCCATGTTGCTCCCAGGGCTTGAACTCAGCTGAATTTCAGACTCCACCTTGTGTCTTAGTTACTGTTTCATTGCAATGAAGAGTCACAAGGGAACTTATAAAACAAAATATTTAACTGAGGGCTTGTTTACTGTTTCAGTGCCTCAGACTGTCATGGTAGGAAGCTTGGTAGCAGACAGGCAGGCATGGCATAGGAGCAGTAACTGAGAGCTTACATTTGTCTTTTATTTGTTTGGTTGTTTGGTTTGGTTTTGGTTTTTAGAAACAGAGTTTCTCCCGTAGCCTGGAAGTCCTGAACTCTGTAGACCAAGCTGGCCTCGAACTTACAGAGATCCATCTGCCTCTACCTCTGAGTGCTGGGATTACAGGCGTGCACCACCACACCTGGCCAGGGCTTACATCTGCACCACAAGTTGGAGGCAGAGAAAAAGTGAGACTGGCCTGGCTATCCATACTGCCTTCCTTAGGACAAGTTGAAACTTTTTGTAAATAATGGCCTTCAGGCAAGACAGAATTTTTAAAGATCTGTCATTAAAACAAAATAGGGCCATTGAGATGGCTCATCAGGTAATGAAAGGCATTTGCTGCCAAGCCTGATGACCTGAATTGAATCCCTGGGAGGCCACCTGGTAGGAGAGAACAGACTCTTAGACCTGCTTACACCCATACATGCAGAAATAAATATAGATATGCTTATACATTTTAAATTATACCGATCCTTGAATGCTCAGCTTCATTTTACTGCGGAACCAAGCCTTAACATCATACTTGTTAAGGGCACTAAGGAGCTATGGCCATTGAGAGTTTCTATGAATGGAGGAAGGAAGTAAGAGGTAAGTTTCTTCACCCTAAGTCTCCAGTTGATAGGGTCAGCTGGTGCAGGAGCTGGAGAGGTGGTTCAGCAGTTAGTGCTGTCTGATCTTCCAGAGGACCCAAGTTCAGTTCCCAGGACCCATGACAAGTACCTCATAGTTGCCTCTAATTCCAGATCCAGATCTCATGTCTTCTGACTTCTGTTGGTGTGTGTGTCTGTGTGTCTGTGTGTGTCTGTGTGAGAACACTGACACAAAAATAAGTAATGTGCAGTTTTTTAAAGAGCCACAAGGTGAGGATGTGGCTCCATGAAAGTATCTCCTCAGAACTTGGGCACTCTGCCTCCCATCCTTCGCTGGCTCTCTTCGGTTTGTTTCCTTACTGATCCTTATTTGGCACGTCAGGAGCTTGGTCCTGGAGTCACTCCTTTGCATGAACAAGGTTCTAGGTTCGAGATGTGAGGCTGATCTGGCTAGTGAGCCAGTGTCCCCTTTCATCTTCACTGACCCGTGTGTGTTCCTCCTGGTTTGATGGAGAGGGGGAAAAGGCCTCATGCACACAGATAAACACTGGAGGAGCCAGGAAAGTTCAACACACAGCTTACCTCTTTAAAGAGGTGCGCAGCTGCTCTTCCTGGGGTGCCAGGAACGATACAGTTTTATAACCTGCTGATCCTTTGCTGTCTGAGGAAACAAGCTGCCCATATCTTTGAGAACTTTTGTTTTTACTTATCCCTGACGCTCTCCCCCTAAATCTCGAGCGTTGCTTTTAGCCATAAAATCCACTCTTATGAGAGATGTCACTTGTGCTTTACAACAGCCTAAGTGTCTTCTGTTATTTTAGTGCCAGGGCAGTCCTGACTCCACAGGCGTTGTGCTCACCTCAGTCATTCTCCCTAGCCCCGAGTCCTGAGCACTGTTTCTAAGTCAACAGAAACCATCTTATGGGTTTCCATATGCCCTTTGCAAAGAGCTTCAACGTGACCGCGTCTTAAGCTTTGTTGTATCATGGGGCTGAGTTTAGTATTATCTGAATACTCTCCCCCAAAATTGTGCTGTGCTTAAATATAGCTAAAGTAAAATGATCTGGGCCAGACTCTAGAAGTGCAGGTCCAGCGCCAGCTGTAATAAAACTGGGCTGAGCCAAGTTTCATTCTTAGCCTTATCCTCCCTGATCACTTTTTTCCAGCTTGCTGTAAACTCTGCAGGGGAATCGGCACAGTTGATTCAAGAGGACAACTTCCCTCTAACAAGGAGGCTGGTCTTGGTCAAGGACACACCAGTAGCTGTGCTGCCCTTAGCTCTTAAGGTTCTAGACTCAATCCCTAGTGCTGTTTTTTTCTGAGAGGAAGAGGGAGGGGAACAGGTGGACAGGGTATTGGAATGGTATGTCCTGCCCTGTTCAGCACTTTTAAATAAAGGTATGTGTGTGTGGGAAATACTTGTTTTTGCATATGTATCATGTGATAGGAGTCATACACAGAAACTGACAACACTACTTGCCTGTGTTTGTGGACCTGTTCAGCGTTCAAGTACTTGGCTTGTTATATGAAAGGTTAGGAGGGCAGCGTGTCGAGCGCTGCATTGGAACTTGCTGAAGATGTTCTGGGTGTCTCAGTTGCAACTTTAACTTCCCTTCTAACCCAGATTACTTTTTACAGATGTCTGTTAGGAAAAAATCAAGTGACATGAAAAAACGTTTTGAAGTGTTTCTTCTAGATTTATATGTTTTGCCTGTGTTTATGTATGTGCTCCATGTGAGTGCTTGGTACCTATAGAGGTCTGAAGAGGACTTCCAATGGTTGGGAGCTGCCCTGTAGGTGATTGGAACTGAACCTTGGGCTTCTACAAGTGCCCTTAACTTCTGAGCCTTCTTTCCAGTCTCATGAAAAAAAAATGTTCAGTCAAAAGTAAACGAGGTCCCTGTCCCCAGAAAAAGCTTGCATGTTTAATACACAGAAAGGAATAGATGTCCAAGTTATGTACGGCACTAAAGGACCTTTGCCGACACAGAGAAAGAAAGCTTAGATTTTATGAAAACGTTTTGTGGGTAATTTGTCAGTTTAAAGGAATATTGTTTTCTTGTTCGTGTTATCCTGTTAGTGTACTTGCTTGCCATTGGGCTGTGTTACTTAAAGCTTGTTCATGAACTAAAAAAAAAAAAAAGAAAAAGAAAAAAGAAAAGAAAGGCTAAGTGCTATTTCTACCAGAAAAGAAATCAGGGTGGGGTCTGAGTACCCTGAAGGGTCTGGTGCTTACAGGAGTGAGCTGGTTGCATTTGAAATTCATGCTTTTTCTCTGACATCACCTCAGACTGGCCTGGAGTCCCATGGGCTGAGTTAGGGAGGGTAGGAAATTCATAGTCTACCTGGTTGCATTTCCTGGAAGGAAAGCCAAGAAGGGTGTTCCTGACAAGGCCGCTCCTACTCATTTTGGCAGCTTCCTGTGTTGCCACCAGCAACCTCATTTTCCATGCTTTGCCTCTAGTGTCTGAGGAAAATAGGCTGTTCCTGTCCAGGGTTTAGTCTTGAGATTAGCCCCGGTGCTTGGCAGGTGGCTGCAGACTCCCTGGGTGCCCACTGTTCCTTTGTACCCACTTCTGTGTCATTTCAAGTTAGACTTCCTCCTCTTATCCCACTAGTGCTCAGGAGCACTGGCTGGCCTGACAGGCCAGCCTGGTCTTGCTGTCGTCCGGAGCTCTTCCTCTATAGATCGGGCTGATTCTTCTCCTTTTCCCGCAGCTCCTCCCTCACCAGTCTGCCTGGGCTGCTCTCCTTTCTCACATGAACTCAGCCCATTATCACCCAGCCTACCATGGCTTCGGAGGCTGCCAAGGCAGCCTGAGAAGGGTGCTGATCTGTTTCTGATTATTGGTCATCATTGAGTGAGAAGCCCTGTCTGGTTGTGGTTCCTGTTCCAACAGTCTGCTCCCACCAAGACCAGTTAGAAGCATCGTCCTGAGCCCAGTGAAGGCCCAGGCATGCCTGGACTTGCTATCCTCTGGCACAGAAGGGACAGAACCAGACTCAAGGCTGCTAACAAACAAGCACGTGGTATAAGAGAGCCACTGTGAGGCTGGTGAAAAGGTAACACATGCAGGGCCCAAGCCTGGTCTCTGAATTGTCTCCGTGGAGCTGCACACTGAGGGAAGGCCTTGTGGTCAGCTCCCCATTTCATTCCACCTGAGTGAGTTCAGTAATCCCAAGAGGGCTTTGGCTAGCCTCCTTTCCACTCTGTCCATGTGTGATGTCCAGAACAGCACATGGGAAACCAACCAGTGAGAAGAGTGGCCCTAGGAAATGGTGATCTGTTCTGAGATGTGCAGAATTAAAAAGCATCTCAGGAACAGACAGGGTCAGGTGTGTCTCAGTCACAAACCTCCACCTATGGGAAGGCACCATTAGCCTTCACCTCCTCCTGTGCTGTAGGCCTCCTCTCTTCACCTCCTCCTGTGCTCTAGGCCTCCTCTCTTCACCTCCTCCTGTGCTCTAGGCCTCCTCTCTTCACTTCCTTCCAGGCAAGGAGGATAGCCTTGGAATAGAGGTCTTCCACCCGGCTCATACTACTATTTTTTTTCTTGTGTTGCCTTGGTTTGTTTGTTTGTTTGTTTGTTTGTTTGTTTTTGTTTTGATTGTGCAGCAGGCTGGCTACGCCTTTTGCTTGGTCACACCTGTCCTGGCTCTTGGGAAACAATACTACAATGACAGAGGACAAAGTCTTTCTTAGGCATCCCCTTTGAAAGGGTCTGAGCTGAGGAGCAGCCAGACCTTGGTGCTCCCCTGAGAGAAGTGGTCACCATTCCTTTGGCCAGAAAAGTTTGTCTTCACTTGAAGTCAAGATTTTGCTGCACACATGAAGAAAATCCATTTTTCTCTTTTCTTCCCTTGTTTTGTAGGTTCCCGAAGGCTTCAAGGAAAAACAGATTTAGAGAAGGCTCGATGGCCCTGGGTGAAGATGAGGCTGAGGCAGAAGCATCTGTCAACAGGAAGGTCCCGTCCTGCGACAGGTGGAACTCTGGGGAGCTGCTGCCCCCAGGGCTTGAACCAGAGCAGCCCCCACATCTGGAAGTTGAGGGGGCACCGCTGTGGAGGGCTGAGGCCAACCCTGGCTGCATCTCTGGAGTTTTCTTGTCACAGGCCCACACTGCCAGCAGAGAACCAAGAGCAGACAGGTCTAAGCCTACCCTCGGTGGCCCACTTCCTTCTGCAGGTGTGGGGACTGGAGAGCCTTTACACTCTGTGGAAAACCAAGTAAGTGCTGAAGCAGCGCTGCATTTCCCTGACTGCATGCCCCCCCCCCACCTGTCAGTCTGAGGTGGGAGCTTGGGATCCTGGATATGAGCTGTTTCACAGGGTTACTTGAAGAGCTGGACCTTGAAGCCAGCAGAGGGGTCTGTGTGCTATCTCCTGTTCTAAAGAGTCACTGGGGACCTCTTAAAGACAGTGAGAGGTTCATCAGGAGCCTACCATCCAGAGGACTAGGATCTCCTAACAAGGGGATCCCCACCCTGACCTGATAGACGGCTGTGGCTTCTCAGACCAGATCCTGCTGGAACTAGTCAGAACCTGAAAGTCCTTTCATGGGCAGCATTGTCTCAGACCTCCGTGACTGCAGACTACAATGCAGCTCCCTCTGTAGTGGGAGCCACATGGGGCGGGGCAGGGAATCCTCCCATGTCCTAAGGTCAAAGCAGGGCTCTGAATCTTTGTTTCTTTGTTTTGTTTTTTGTTTTTCAAGACAGGGTTTCTCTGTGTAGCCTTGGCTGGCCTCGAACTCACAGTGATCCACAGGGCTCTGAATCTTATAAGCCCTTGTAGTAGAATAATCCAGTGATCTGTTCCTCCTGGCTCTGGTAGCCTACCACGTTCAGCCTCCCAAGGTCCAAGAACAGCTGTGATTTGAACATTGTGGCTTTGGTTGCTACTCACTTTCTCCTTGGAGCCCCATCCTGTAAGAAGGCCCTGAGCAAGCCTGGAAGAAAATAGCACCTGGGGCCCACTTGGCTGAAAGCAGGGGTCAAGGAAGCCTCTGGCACATCTAAGTCCTATTTGTAAGTCAAGAAGCAAACCAGCAAGCCCAGGACTAGCTGTTTCTCAAAAGAGGCTATGGTGTCTGTTCTCATGCCTACTAGTGAAGGACTCAGTGTTTTCTCAGTGAGTCCCTAGGAAGGCAGTGCTGCTGCTGTGTCCACTCCTCCGCGCAAGGAAGTAAGCTCACAGCTGTACTTATGGAAGGTAGTAGAAATAGGAGTCCGTTAACATTGGGTCATTCCGGTTCCAGAGTCGTTATGTTACCCTGTCTTCCTCTAGAGTGAGTTACTCACTGATGATTAAAATCCAGAGTAAAGCCAGGTACCATGGCACATGCCCGTAAACCCAGCACTTGGGGATGCAGAGGCAGGTGGATCTCTGAGTTCAAGACCAGTCTGGTTTACAAAGCAAGTCCAAGACAGTCAAGACTACACCAAAAAACCCTGTCTCAGAAAAAGAAAAAGAAGCAACCCAAGGGAGCCAGTCATTTTGCTCCAGTGTATTGGCATGTGAGCTGAACACGGTGCCCCCTAGTGGAGCCTGCTGGATCTCTAGTTAATGGTGATGTGGGGCATGTTTTACTTGCCTTGACCTATAGTCAAAGAAGAGGCGTTGACTTCCAGCTTCCGCATGCAGATCTGTTTTGAGTTCTGTTCTCACAGAGTGAATGAGTAACACTTGAAAAGATGAGTTAGGATTCAGCTGTAGGAGACTTCCCAGGGTAGGATGGGTCTCTGCTAAGTACTAGCAGCAGGCACCTTGAAATCTTCGCTGAATACTTGTGGACTATACAAGCAAATCTATCCATCTTTCTTTCTTGTTTTTCTTTCTCTTAGTGTACTAAGCAGTAGGTTTTACCATAGAATCCTTAAACATAAGTTGTTTTCATTGATACTCTCCCCCCAATTCCCCTCCCTCAACTTGTAAAGAAAACTGTTCTTTAAAAAAAAAAAAAGTCTTTATTTTCACCTCAGTGCCTTTCCCCCTTATTATTGTAGATGGAGGAGAACAGACTTCCTGCCTCCCAGGACCTACTTCAGACTGTTAAAGTCTTTGGAACTATAAATGTTTGCTCAGAACATAATACCGACAGTGAAGATGACAGGTCCGTAGTTGGTTCATCTCAGGGCCTGGGTCTTCGCCAGCAGCCTCACGCCTCAGGTCTCCTCCCTCTCCTATCACAGTGGAAGTCCACAGCGAGCCCAGGTGCTCCTCAGCTCTCTAGCAGAAGCATCTCTGCCTCCTCAGTGGGCAGTAGTCTGCAGGATCACCAAGAGAATGCAGAGCCTCAGAGTGGCTCCTTTGCCAATGTCTCCCCTCTAGAATTGACTGTGCCCCAGGTAGCACCCTCTGTGTTGGGGGCAAGGCCTCAGTTCCACTGGCAGGGCCTCAGCTCACAGCCTGTGGCCTCTGGTGGTGACGCTACAGGCCGGGGTAAGAGACAGCTCTCCTTTCAGGCAGAGTACTGGGCCTGTGTGCTGCCAGATTCTCTGCCTCCTTCCCCTAACCGCAACTCCCCACTCTGGAACCCAAATAGGGAGTATGAAGATCTGCTCAATTACACTTACCCACTGAGGCCGGGGCCTCAGCTCCCAAAGCAACCAGAAAGTCACGTGCTGACTGACCCTGTGATGCACGACTCAGGGGTAGATCTGGACAGTTTCTCTGTCTCCCCAGCAAGTACTCTCAAGTCACCTGCTAATGTCTCCCACAACTGTTCATCAACAGAACCGCCTGCTCTGCCATTTTCTGGAGCCAGAGAGCCATGTCTTAAGCGCTGTCCCTTGGGAGTATCCCAGAGACAGAGTGGCATAAGCCTGGCATCCTGGAACCAGCTTGCCTCAACCCCTAAAGCCCCAAAGACTGAGGATGCCTCTTGGGGGAACAGAGGAGCAGCTCTAAGGGGCACAAAGGACTGTCCACCTATAGGCAGGACCCTCAGTGTGGCCTCTCCCCAGCTGAGGACGAAGGAGAGAAAGCAGCCCTTTCCCAGGCTAGAGAGGGAGAAGAAAGCCAGCCAGAGCGTTGGGCGTCCCACCTGTGTGAAGCCGGGATGGGTATCAGAAGAGGAGGTGGAAAGTGACGATGAGTACCTTGCTCTGCCCACGAAGTTGACTCAGGCTTCTAGTTTGGTGACCTACTTAGGTGCCATTCCCACCTTTGTGAACCTACCCACCGGAGCTGCTGAGGAGCACAGCTCACTGGAAGTCTCAGACAGTGATGGGCCAGCTTCCCCAACAGTGGACTCCAGCCAAAGGCAGCATCCTTCTGGCACTGCCTTTCAAGGGCCTGTGGGCCAGAACCCCTGCTTCATGCACTCTACCCAGCCCCAGGACTCCACAGGCAAAAGTAGTCTGATGAGCAGCCAGGCCCTCGGGGTCTCTTCTGGACTGCTGAACACTCAGCCCTCCTTGCAAGCTGCGCCAGACATGTGGCCATTCACAGAGCAAACTGCCAAAGAGAAGTGTTCCAGGAAAGCAGAAGAGCAGGAAAAAGCTTCCCTGGTGCAGTGTGTGCAGGTAAAGATGCTGAGCATGGAGAAGCTTCTGGAAAAAGTGTTCTTTCCCCAGCCCACCAACAGCATGTCTGAGCACCTGCAACACACATGACCCCAAAATATTATAGGTATTGTTCTCCTTTAATGACTACAAGAAAATGGCATGACATTTAGGTAACGTGTAACACTTGACATGAAGTTTATACGCACAGTTTGTTTTTACTGTAGCTCACGTAGTTCCCATTCACTCATTCATCATGCGGCTGTTTTTCTGCATAGAAAGTTTAGTGGTTGGTAATGGTCCGCGTTCCTTTGTAGTTTCAATCTCACCGTCAGGACTGTGTATTCTGAGCCTGGCTGAGGAGAGACACAACCGAGTATAACATTTGTTGTCATGGCAGAGGAAGGTCTGGAGTTACGGGGGTAGAGGTGGAGACAAATGACCCTATGAAAGAAAACTCTAGAAAGATACCTGTATGCCATAGTGCTGATATCTTTAGCCTTTGGACAAGGTATACAGCATCTCATTCAGTTGCACCATGTAGATGTCAGTTGGTGTCGCACTGGTCCCTGAGCAGGTAGGCCGGCTTCACCCACCATGTGTTCTTGTCATCACAGGCATTTTGCTGTCAGTTGGAAGAGCTGATCTGCTGGTTGTACAAGGTCACAGATGTTGCTGACTTCAGGACTCCACCGAGGTCCAGTCTTACAGGTCTCAAGTCCTCTCTGCAGCTTTACCGGGTAAAATGTGTTCCTGGCTTGTTCACCCACAGGAGTGGTGGTTAAATTACTTTTTTACAAAATAAAATCTCAAGTAACTGTAATCTTGTAGCTCAGTTGACTTTATCTGAGTAAATCTAATCAAAATGCCCTTTTCAAACTCTTAGTGCTGAATGCTACAAAATATGAGTTAACATCCAGGGCAAATAGAGGATAATTATGTGTGTTTTGAATCAGAAATATTTTAGGGCAGTTTGCATGGTATTTGGCAGCTATCTCAGGGTTAGAATCATATGCTGTGATTTACAGACACTGGTCATGTGCGGCAGTTCAGACATATGTGCACCACAGCTGTGAAGTGGCTGCCACACCACACAGTGCACACCCAGAACACATCAACTTCATCACAAGTTCCTTTGAACTGTGTTGCTGTTTATGGACTGAGCTGAAAGTGCTGAATCCAGGCATAGGCAGGCAGGCCATGTGAGAGGACAAATGTATATCAAGTTTACCTCAAAATCTGACACCAGTTTGTGTCTATGTTTGAGACTTAGGGTTTTGTCTTATGCCTGTTTGTTAAGGTCTGTTATTTCACAGCTGTGAATTTTAGCTAACTTGATACTAGACTAAAGGTTATGTTGAAATGGAGGGTAAACTCCGTTAGCTGCTACCTCAGTTGGGCTTGGCTGACTTTGGTCACATGTTGTTGGGCCATGTTTATGGCCCAGGCTAGCTGCTAGTCTGGTAGGGAGGGAGGGACACAGATTTGCAATCTAGCACTTCTTCAGCGGCAGAGAGATTTACTTCTTCAGCTTAATCAGTTTACCTCCAAATTCTGACTCATAGCGTCATGCATACCCACCTGTCTGGTGGGAGGGCCTTTGTTTTCTGTCTCGGAATCAACTGAAACCTAGCTTGGACTAGCCAGCCGTCCTGCCCTGGAAGGAATGCTGTTAGATAGAGTGTAGAGATAGAAACTAGAGGAAGGCTGAGCTGAGGGTCTTCTCTGTTCAAACACAGTGTGCCTGCATGCCTGGGGAGTGCACGGGCGAGTCCCTGGAAGAGGAGCTGCTCTATCTGACTTACCTCAGCAGCCTTTCCTGGCCTAGCTGAACAAGTCAGATAAGATTTACTCCATTCTCCATTTTAGCCCTCATAACGCTCTCTGTGAGTCAACTTCCAGGCCAGCCAGCTGCACCATCCTGCACTGTAGATAGCTAGGAGCTGAGCCAGCAGTGATCCCTGCGTACTAGTCAGCCTGAGGCCTCTTGTGTCGTACTGCATCAGGGAGACGGCCCTGCGGACCTTCCTCAGAATGCTGTGTGACTTAGGAATGAGCTCCCATGGCCCCTGCTTAGACCACGGCTGAGTGTTTGGATTTATGTGTGCTCACATTTTAGCTGTCACTCATCCCCCCCTAACCCTGACCTTATCTTAATGCAGTGGGGATGAAGCAACATTGAACCACTAGAGCACAGACGAGGAAAAAAGGAATATTGAAGACAGGAAAAGAAATCCAAAAATAAAACTAGTACCCTCAAAATATTAAGCAGGGAAGTCTGTCCCATGTCATGGGTTTAATTTTATACAGTTTCTACAGCTAAAGAAGGATTTTAAAAGTTAGCTATAGCTGGCAGTGATGGCACTTGCCTTTAATCTCAGCACTGAGGAAACAGAGGCAGGCCTGGCTCTATGAGTTTGTGGCCAGCCCAGTCTACATAGTGAGTTAAAGAGCAGCCAGAACTATATAATGAGACCCTATTTTTTAAAGAAAATAAGGATAAAAATCAACAAGGCCTAGTAGCTGTGAGGGAAAGCCTGCTTGGCATGAACTCTTGGGAAAACAGTAGCTACCCTGATGCCAAGGTGTGGCATAGAGGTCAGCAGAGGGTCATGAAGGTGGAGACCACAGCTCTGCATGCTCAGTATAGTGGGAAACTGCTGCTTGTAGCTCTTACCTACCGTGTCCATTGTAAGGGTGTAACTTATCTTGACAGTCCCTTGCTTCTGGATTTCAGAACACCATAAAGTATACAAAATGGAATCCCCTACTCCAACCTGTTCAAAGCCAGCCTCTTCCGGGGAAAACCTTCTGTAGAGCTGGGCTTGATAGTGCAGGTTTAGAATCCTAGCACTAGGGGAGGGTAAGGAAACCTCTAAGACCAGCCTGAGCTAAGCAAGACCCTGTCTAAAAAACAGAAGAAACAAAAACAATATATTCTCTAAGGGCTCAGCAAAGCTGCCACTAGACTAGAACACTGATGAGTTCTTGACTGCATGACGTCAGTCTTCCATGTTAGAGAAATCAGGTATAACCCAGTGGTGTAGTGTTTGTTTTACACAGCTTCTACAGGCACTAGTATTTGAAACCTCTTTTCTTTTTTTAATGTCTTAAGCAATTTAAGAAAGATGTGGAGGAACATCAGTCCCTGACAGAGCGTGTGTTGGAGCAGGGGGAGGTTCTTCTTCAGTGCCTGCTGGACAACACCCCAGGTGGGTATCGAGAGCAGCCTTGTCTGCTTGTGTGTATTGACACATAATGTACTCAGCCCTGGGTCCACTGTGATACTCACGCTCACTGTGTGTGGCTGTAAACCAGAGCATGCCTTCCCACTGAGTGTGTTAGAGCAGCCCTTAGGAATTCAACCCATTCACCTATAGTGAATTTTAATATGAAAGTCAACATAACATTAAAGATGAAGAGCCAGGCGTGATGGTGTACATGGTTTTTGTTTTTGTTTTTTTGTTTTTGAATTACAAAGCTACTTTTAATACTTTGGGGTGTGCCCCACAGGAATAAAAAACCCTGGGAAGGGATAACCCCTTCACCCCCAGGAGTGGCCCAGGGGGAGAGAGGCTGCCTGAGGGGAAGGATGCACAAAAGAAACCCGCTGCAGACGCAGGGCAAAGGGGAGGCCATCGGTGCTAGGCCCTGTGAGCACTGTGAGCCTGGTGGGACTGCCCAGGGCCTGTGAGCACTGTGAGCCTGGTGGGACTGCCCAGGGCCTGTGAGCACTGTGAGCCTGGTGAGACTGCCCAGGGCCTGTGAGCACTGTGAGCCTGGTGGGACTGCCCAGGGACACAGGCGCAGGGCAAGAGGGTCGGACACAAAGCCACAAAGCTACTTGGGTTCCTCCTCCTTCTCATTAGCCTTTTTCTGCTTCTGCTGCATGATCTCCGAGTCCCTCTGCTTGCGGGCGGCGGCAGAAAGCCCATCATCTCAGTGCTTTCTCTTAACCGAGTTGCTCTACTTCTTCATGTTCTTCTAGTGGGTGAGCTCTCGCTAGTTACCGGGGATCATGGCGACAGCAGCGGCTCCAACCTGCCTCCTGTGCGTCCTAGGTGTACATGTTTTATCCAAGCACTTGGAGCTGTCTTAAATTTCTGGCTAGTCTGGTCTAATAGTTCCAGGCCAGCTTGGGCTACATAGTGAGATCCTACCTCAAAACAAAACAGTAAGAAAATAATAAAATAAAATAAAGGTAGCGCCCAAATAGAACTACCCAGGAGTTGGAGAGACAGCATAGCTACTGTGAGGACTAACCTCAGCTCCAGCTCCAGGGCATCCACCGTGCTCTTCTAGAATCACATGTGCATGCGTGCACATGCGCACATACACAAAACTAAAAAGAATGTTTTTAAACTAGCAATTAAATTTAGGATGTGATGGGACTCTTTATTTTCTCAATGTAGAATTCTCATCAGCTTCCACTGACAGGAATTTTCAGATTGTCTTAACTTGGCACCCCATTTCCCACTGGAGTTCGGTCTCATCTCAGGAAGTGACCACAGTACTGTAAAGATGGCGAGAGTGCCGCTGTCTCTTCAGCAACTGCTTTCATTCTCCTTGATACACAGTGGTCAGTAGTGGGATTTCCACATTACACTGGCATTTCTAGTCTTGTGAAGACCTCCATACTGCTTCCTATTAGCAGTGTGCGAGACTTCCCTTTTCTGTCATCTTGGCTGTCGTTTTCTGTTTCATACTAGCCATCTTTGCTCTGTCCCCCAGCACTCCTGAGACATGGTTTCTTTGCATAGCCCTGGCTGTCTTGGAACTCAATATGTAGAGCATGCTGGCCTTGAACCCAGAGGTCCACCTGCCTATGCCTTCCAAGTGCTGGAATTAAAGGCGTATGCCGCCGCCGCCGCCACCACCACCACCACCATAATAGCCATTTTTTAAAACTTATTTTTATTTCATATGTAATGGTGTTTTGCCTGTGTGTATATTTGTGTCGGATCCCCTGGAGCTAGAGTTACAGACAGTTGTGAGCTGCTGGGTAGGTTCTGGGAAGTGAACCCAGGTCCTCTGGAAGAGCCACCATTACTCTTAACCACTGAGCCATCTCTCCAGCCCCATACTAGCCATTTTAATAATTATTGATCACTATAGTTTTCTTTCCTTCATGATTAATAATACTGAACATTTTTCATAGATTTGTTGGCCTTTTCTAATATCTTCTAAAGTTTCAAGGTCATTTATCCATTTTTTAAATTAGATGACTATTAATAGTAACACTAGTAGTTGTTTTGTTTCTGGGGTTTTTTAGCCTAGAATAGTCAATTTTCTTATTTACTTTTTTTGTTTGTGTATTTATTTTGATTTTTCAAGACAGGGTTTCTGTGTAACAGAGCCCTAATTGTCCTGAATGCTCTTTAGACCAGGCTGGCTTTGAACTCACAGATCTGCTTGCCTCTGCCTGCAGATTAAAGGCCAGTACCACCACACCTGGCAGTTGTTTTGTTTTGTGTTTTGTTGCTTGACTAGCCAGGAACTCACTATATAGGTCAGGCTGACCTTGAACCAAAAGGATTCTCCTGCCTCTGCCTTGAGTCCTGGGATTACAGGCTTGAGCCACCACACCTGCAGTCTGCTTTTGTGAGACAGGCTCTCCTAGCTCCTGGTAGCATTGTGGTGGGTGCTTATTTGAATTCCTATATATTATGTGGGTTTCAGAGATCAAAGTCAGGCCATCAGGCTTGGCGACAACCCCTTTAACACCTACTGTGCTGCCTCACTGGCCCTATAATGCCTTTTGTGTGTTTGTTTGCTTAATGCAGGGTCTCTCTGTGTAGCTCTTGCTATCCTGGAACTCACTCTGTAGACCAGGCTGGCCTTGAACTCACAGAGATCCACCTGCTTCTGCCTCCCAAGTGTCCCCATGCCCGATGCCCATTTTAAGAAAGGATTTACTTTACTTTTAAGTATGGATGGGGGTATATGCATGAGTACAGGTGCCCTTGGAGGCCAACACAGCAGCTCTAGAACTACAGCTGGATGTAAACAGCCCACTGCAGTGAACTCAGGTCCTCTGGAAGAGCTGTGTGTGGTCCTAGTCACTGAGCCACTTCCACGTTGCGTATCTGTCTATATGTTCAAGATGTTTTGTTTGTTTGTTTTGAGTCAGGGTTTCTTTGTGTAGCCCTGGCTACCCAGGATTCATTGTAGACCAGGCTGTCTACAGGAAGTCACAGAGTTCTGCCTGCTTCTGCCTCCCTGAGTGCTGGGAGGTAGCTCTGTGCACCACTGAGCCCAGCTGAGGCATTCTGTTTTTAAATGTGTATGTTTGTGTGCCTGGATGTGTGTATGTGTACCGCATGCATGCAAGAGCATGTGGAAGTCAGAAGGGGTTGTTGGATTCCCTGGAACTGGAATTAAAGGTATAAGCCTCCAGGCAGGCATTCGGTACCAAAGCTGGGCATTCTCCAAGAGCAGTAAGTGTTCTTAGCCATCTGTCCAGCGTGGTGTGTGTGTTGTGTGTGTGTGTGTGTGTGTGTGTGTGTGTGTGTGGTGTGTGTGTGTGTAATTAGTCCATGTAACGATAACTAGTCCATGTAACTAGTCCACTAACCAGTCCAGCTGGTCAGTTATTGGGGGGTCGAGGGGGGTCGCAACCTGTAATTAAAGACATGGGCGAGAGAGATGTAGAGCTCAAGCGAACAGTTGCTTGTCAAGAGCCGTTTATTGAAGGTAATGGCAGGCTTTTTAAAACCTGCTTTAGTGAGGGCGGGGGTACGCAAGGAGAGTAGTGGAAAAGTACAAAATCTTCTGGGTTGAGCCCCGGGAACATTTGCAAGGGGAGGGGTCTTCCAGGTGAGACAAAGCAGGATGTCTCTGTGGTTATCTCAGGATCAGATCGCTGTCTTCTCAGGACTAAGCCGGATGCCTTGCATACCTAATGAGTGGCCCAGCAGGATGTTTGCTGCAAATGCTGAATGGGTGGGGGTCGGCCTCAGGCCTTTTGGTCCCTGGCATGTGTGTGTGTGTGTGTGTGTGTGTGTGTGTGGTGTGTGGTGTGTATGTGTGTGTGTTTGAATCCACTGCTGAGAGATCAAATCCAGGGCTTTGAGCATACAAGGTAGATGCTGCCACTCAGCTGTATCTCCAGCCTTGTGACTCAAGTTTCACATTTAGCCAGAGCTTTGCTACACACCACTTAAGAGAGCCCCACAAAGAACACCCGCTGCCTCCTTCCATCACTGTCCCTCCACACTCATGGTAGGAGAGTTAGGGTCATAAAAGTAAGCCTGTTGCCAGGCAGTGGTGGCACACACCTTTAATCCCAGCACTTGGGAGGCAGAGGCAGGTGGATTGCTGTGAGTTTGAGTTCGAGGCCAGCCTGGTCTACAGAGCAAGTCCAGGACAGTCAAGGCTACACAGAGAAACCCTGTCTGGAGGGGGGAAAAAAAGTAAGCCTGTTGTAAATTGGGCGCCAAACCTACAAAAAATACATTCTCTTCTGAGAAATACATACATATATGTATTTTTTAATATAGTATGTGAGATGGCTCCTACCTTGCTTTTGAGGCAAGGACATCAACATTCTTCTCTCCCTGCCATCTTGCTGAACCACCATTTTTTTCAACTTTTTTATGTGTTTTCCACATATCAAACTCGATTGTCAGGACTACACAGCAAGCACTGTCTTTTTTGACCCATCTTGCCAGTCCCCAAGAAATGCATTCTTTGCTTTTATAAGTCTCTGGAGATGTTCTGAATGTGCAGTGCATGAGTTCAGAAGTGTGTGCATGGCACAGGTGTAGAGATCAAGAGATCAACTTTTGAGAGCTCATTCTCTCAAAATCAGGTTCTGGGGCTTGCTCAGGAGTGGTGTTTACGCACTCACTGAGCCATTTCACTGGCCCAGGAATCCAGAATTTGGTGTAGCAGTCCTCAGTTGTGGCTGTAGTCAGTGGAAGCCCTCAAATTTTCTACTTAGCTCATTTAACTGACAGGTTTCTCTACTTTATGCTCTACTTTAGGGGAGGGTTTCTGTCCAAAAAAAAAAGAGGGGGAGCATCACACCAGCTAGACATTTACGTTCCACCTGCTACCTGGCACACAGGTTAGAGACCAGCCTGGACTCCTGTGTGTGTGGAGGGGAAGGGTAGGGAACAACAGTCAGTTTTCAGGAGCAGATTGGCTAAAGCATTCGATTATTAGGGGAATGAGTGCGGATCATATATCAGAAAAGTATATGAAATTCACAAAGGATGGGTGGATATTTAGAAAAAAACTGAAGCCGGGTACTGTGGCACAACACCTCTGGGAGGCAGAGGCAGGTGGACTTCTGAGTTTGAGTTCAGCTTGGTCTACAAAACAGGTTCCAGGACAGCCAAGGCTGTTACACAAAGAAACCTGTTTACAAACAAACAAACAAACAAAAAGGTTTGGAGGAACAGGGTTGCAGTCACATACAAGCCAGACTCAAACATTAACAGGATATATTCCAAATTTAGTAAAAGATGAGAACTTCAAGCGTTTGCTTGGTGCCAAGAACTGGTGCCCATATGTGTCCTTAAAGCCTTGAGTTGCTGGGCCCATAAAGGGGCCACTAATGTCCGTGTAGTACTTAAAAAGGCTGGTCCTCAGTTCCACAGAGAGGTAGGATTTACACAGGAACTAAATGGCATACACACAGCCATGATGAACTTTGTGAGAAGTGATGGCCAGATGCCTCCTGGAAAAGTGTTAAAAAACAAGGTTTTCCAGGCTTGGTGTCACTGCTATATAGAACTAGCTAACTCTGTTTTAGCGGGTGTTCCATGCATTGCAAGATGTTCTGCAGCACAGACGCCCTCACACCCCTGCAGTGCTGACACCCTAAAACATTTCCAGGCAGTGCCAGTTGTGTACCCTGGGGAAAGTGAACTCATGGAGACGTTCCAATGGAAAGCAGCCACTAACAGGTCTGCAGCAGTGTGAACTGGTGAGCCCTGTGCCCCCACGCCCTGCTTCTCTGAAGGCCTGTTCTGACACTCCTCCTGTGTTCTCTTACATAGGATTTTTAGGGGTTGCTTTTCTGGCTAAGCCTTAATGTTTTTGTGTTCTGTATACGAATGGCATGTGTGTAGACTT
This sequence comes from Acomys minous, assembly GCF_964271855.1. Classification (NCBI taxonomy): domain Eukaryota; kingdom Metazoa; phylum Chordata; class Mammalia; order Rodentia; family Muridae; genus Acomys; species Acomys minous. The sequence continues at coordinate 49,827,826 of NC_140491.1, read as the reverse complement.
AGTGATAACCGGTGGAGTTAATCCTCTCCTACCCTTACACACGTTTTAAACATTGAAGCTTTAAATCTTGCCAAGCCTGCATGTAAATGCCTTAACTCACTAAGCCATCTCACCAGCCCCAAGTTTTAGGTTTTACATTGGGGCAGCAAGCCTCACTGCTGCTGACAACACTGGCGTTTACCAGTCGTGCTTAGCATGGTGCTGGGACTTCCAGCTGCTGTCCTAGGGTCTGAAGAGCTGGGCCTGAGCAGGAAGAGCTCAGTATAAGCCTCCTCTTCACGGAGGCCATCTGTAATAGGCCTCCTAAAACGGTTTTGACTTTTGCTTGGAAATATATCCATTAATACTTAAATGAGTAAGCGAACAAAACCCCCCCCAGTTTGTCTTCTAAGAGACTTAGTTCACTGGCCAGAAGAGGCTTTGGTTTTGAGTTTCATATGCGAATCCAGACTCCTTCAGATTGGTACTCTAACCCCTCCCAGCCCTCCACCTGGAATAATTGGAGAACTTAGTGGTTTTGTTCAAGTCTCAAGTTCCTCTTGACACTTCTTACTTCCTCCTCTTCCCAGAAGCATCCTGCCAGGAGTACAGACACATACACACACACCTGTACCACACCATCCTGCTTTCTCACTTGGCTACAAGTATAATTTAGAAGTGTGACTGACACTTGCCCCTATGTCAGCACCCTGCCAAGAGCATTCTGACCCAGTTACATAAATACAGGCTGGCATTTTGTTTTACACCCCAACTGCTTATGAGTCATGTGACTGGAGCCCATGGGAATTAAGCCAGATGAGGCCCTGTACGTATATGTTCAATTAAAGTACACAAAAATCACACCAGGAACCCCTACTTTTTTGTTCCTTGAGTCTTTCTTCCATGACCTGTTTATAGTAAAGTTTCAAATAAAAGGCCCCAGAATTCTACCTAAGACTGAACAGGGCTGGGCCACCCTGACAGCATTCCTCTGCCACCAGCTTTCAAGAGTTGTTAGGATAGCACTTTGCCCTGATGTGGCTTCCTAAGGGGCTGAGCTTAACACACCAGCCTGCTGTTCCTTCCCTTCCTGCCCCATCTAGTCCACATTGTGAGGAGAACAAAGGCTTCCCCTTTCTTATCTGCTGCTGGCAGATGCTGCCCTCTGACCGGAAGCTAGGGAACGTGTGACACAGCTGATAAAGCACAGGAAGCAAACAGCTTTTGTGCTTAAGAAAACAGCCTGCCCTTTGTGAGTACTCTAACCCTAGCGTACCCCTCCTCAGCTCTACCGTGTAGGACTGACTGAATCTTAGCCTGTTCCCATACCATTTCTCCAGTTGTGGGTGCTGATCTCCCTTACCTCAAAAGTCCACAGGCTTCCCCAATACATTACTTAAGCCCTTGAAGCATCACTGTTTAAAAATAAGGATAGATTGGATAGGAGTGCGGTTCAGTTGGGAGAGTGTTGGCCTAGCCGTGGCTGCAGTCCCCATACTGATCCTGCATAAACACGTAGTGTGGTACTGTGCACCTGTATCAAAAGCTGAAGGTCACACTCAGCTAGGAAGCAGATTAGAGGTCAGCCTGAGCTGCGGGAGACCCTGCTGGAGTGGGGAGGAGACACTGAGCAACCTGCTATAACTTAATAATCTGACCTTTAGTTTTAAAGGATGCCCTTGGGAGGATCGCAAAGCAGTCTGGTGAGCTGGAGAGCCACGCAGATCACTTTTATGACTCTATCTTAGCCTCTTTGGATATGTTGGCTGGCTGTACCCTCATCCCTGACAACAGGCCAACAGCAGCAAAAGAACACCCGCACGAAGGACTTTAAGTAAGTAGAAAAACCCAAGAAGAGAACTTGCTGTCCACCCACTGTGCTAATTAGGGCACAAGGCTGTCCTAGTAAATAATTATTTCTTAGACACTTAGCTGGGGTAATAGTCATTGAAACAAATGCTGTGCTGAAGGAAGATTGCCCATGGTGCTGAAGGAGTCCCCTACTCTTGCCAGGAACGTGGGTCTTCCTGTGGTGACTTGGTTCTACCCTCTGTTTTCATGAGCTTGCTGAGGAGCATCCCACATTCCCGTATCTGTGTTCCCGTCACCTCTCCGGCCAGCCACAGACAGCAGCAGTGACCCTGACCAGTGTTGTTTCCACACAGGTACACTTCTCCAGTGTGGGGCTGTTAGCAGACTGCGCCTGTCCTGTAGGCTCTTAACACCCAACTCATTTAGCGCGTATCTCCAAGCATCTCTGACCACACACACATCTACAGAAACCCAGTTAACTGCCAGCTGTCTGCCCTACCCCTCCCCACAAAGGAGGACCTTCCAAAACCTCCCATGTCATCATTCCCCAAAGATTGTGGGGATGACACTTCTTAGAGACTTAGCAAGTTACTAGTTGTCAGATAGAACTTTCATCTTACCTCTTAAAAAGTCAAACTGGGAATGACTGATAGGAAAAGGAAGCCAGAAGAAAAGGAGGGCTAGGTGGTGCCCAGCCCAGGACCTCCACTACCTAGCATGTCAGAACCCCATAGTGCTACTGCACGTTTCTGGAACTTCCTCTTAAAAGGTTTGCATAGATGTCTCAGTGAACACATGCTGGAAGTAGTCAGGAGCAGAGCCTGCAGCAGCAGCAGCAGGAGCGGGGACAGGTGCTGCAGACCTGTGGTCTCAGCCCTCTAGAGGCTGAAGCAAGAGGATTCAGAGATAGAAGTCAGCCTGGGCTACGGACCAAGGTCATCTTTTTTATTGGGGGGTGGGGTGGGTTAGAGGTTGAGACAAGCGTGTCTCTGTGAAGCCTTGGATGTCCTGGACTCACTTTGTAGACCAGGCTGGCCTCAAACTCCTCAAGATCCGCCTGCCTCTGCCTCTCAGCGCTGGGATTACAGGTGTGCGCCACCACCGCCCAGCCAAGATCATCTTAAAACAAAAATAGTAGTAAAGGAGATGAAAGCAATGTATGTAGAAGCCATAGCATCACCATTTCTTCCTGGGCTGCATGCCTGTGACCCTTGCTGCTTTCTCTTTCAGGTATCATCCCAGGCAAAGATGGACTCACCATCACCTAAGTTGGGTCTGGGGAAGAAAACTCAAGAACAACTCATAAGGGCCATGTAACAGTTAAGGCAGGGGAGAAACCCGGCTTTAACACAGTTGTTTTACAATGCCTTCTCACCTCTGAAGGGTTCTTGAGTCACTGTTCTCATTTACAGTGAATCCCTCCAGACTAAGGCTTTTCCTTCTGGTGCTTCTCTACCAAAAACATGTGGCTTTATAGGGTTTTTTTGGTGTGTGGGCTTATGTACCCCTTCTGTTAAAAACAAAACAAAAAACAGATGAAACGCCATTTACAGAAAGCTGCTCAAAAAAGAAGATTCCAAGTACTAGGGATTCTCAGGCATACAAGGGGATGGGATCTAAGGGAGTGAAAAAGTTAGTAGGCAAAACCGTGGGTTTTTTTCATAACCTGCACTAGAGTTATGTAAAGCCCTTAATCTACAGCAAGTCAGTAGAACCTCTATACAGTCCTTTGAACTGCCATCTTCAGCAGTTTGTCTCTACTGTCTTCCTTGACTATTTAAGACAGTGCATCAGGGATGGAGGTCTGCCATCATGCTCACCTCTAGGGCACTCCATTCTTTTCTTCCTCTTTCCCCTAGAAGACTAGTCAAAGGAAGGGAATGGAAGGGCCATACAGTCTGATCCCTACAGAAACTAAAGCAGCCTATAGTGATTGAAAACAGGGAAATTCTTTGTTGCTTGGGAGTCAACAGCTAGTGCCTTGTCAGGAAGAAAAATTCTATGGATCAGTTCAAAACCAGTTACAGATTTTGAAGGGGTGATTGTGTACTGATTACCACAGATTCTACCAAGTTTCAAAGATGGTGTTTTCAGCTTTAAAAAAAAAATAAATGACAACACTGGGTGTTGTGGTGCATGCCTGTAACCTCAGCACTCTCGAAGGCAGAGGCAGATCTTTGTGAGTTTGAGGCCATCCTGGTCTGCAAAGTGAGTTGGGGCAGCCATGGCTACAAAGAGAAACCTCAAAAACAGAAAGTCTCAAAAAACAGACTAACAAACAAAAAGACCAGCTACTTAGATAAGCATGGTACTTGACTTTAATCCTAACAGTAGTATCTCTTTGGGTTTAAGACCATCCTGGTTTATATTAATTAGAGTTCCAGGCTGGCTGAGGCTATATAATGAGAAAAAGATTAGTTTTGGTAAGTATACATAAAATACAGTATTTTCATGTGTCTGCTGCTACACAGTATGACTTACCATGTTTATGGGCATGATCCAAATTAAAGGTTTTTGGTTTGGTTTGGTTTTGGGTTTTTCAAGACAGGGCTTCTCTGTGTAACTTGGAACTCCCTCTAACTCAAAGATCCACCTGCATCTGTGCCCCGCCCCCATCCCAAGTGCCGGGATTAAAGGCGTGCACTACCACCACCTGGCTCAAATTAAAGATTTTTTTTGTTTTGTTTTTTTTGTTTTTCGAGACAGGGTTTCTCTGTGTAGCCTTGGCCATCCTGGACTCACTTTGTAGACCAGGCTGGCCTCGAACTCACAGCGATCCGCCTGCCTCTGCCTCCCGAGTGCTGGGATTAAAGGCGTGCGCCACCACGCCCAGCTAAATTAAAGATTTTTAATTCTGTCATCTCCAAGTTAAGCTTAATTCTTATATTGTACATGATACATAATGTGCTTTCAAAAGGCACCAAAAGAAAAAGCTTTTCTAGCAAATGATTAATAATTTTATATGTAAAACATCCTATAAAACCTAGAGTTGGTTAAATGGTTAAAAGTCAGTATATTTTACCTCTTTGATGTGGCTTTAAACTGTCTTCCCACCAATGCTAGAGGAGCCCTCAGGAATTTAAAATTAAACCATTTGACAGGCATGGAAGTCAGTCCACACAAAAAATGAAGATGGGAGACCCTTATAGAAAAGAGCCAGCCAGTTACACCAACTGACTGCAGAATGGGGCACCTTCTGCCCTTTAATGCATAATTATAATCGCTTCAATTGACAGTGTTTATTTAGGAATGTACTGTTTCCCATAGAGTAAGTACCCATCTTGCCTGACCTTGGCCTATACTTTTTGTTCATCCTCTTTGTAACAAAAAGACTTTTTGTAACTAAAGGATGCAAACTCTGACCTTGGTTTTGAATGCTACTTAGGAATACCAACAGAATTGTTAAGTATATCTTCTGCTGTGTGTTAAGTGTGAGCTGAAATTGTTTGAGCTTAGGATGGTACCACCATATCCATGTGCTTCAAGTAGCCACACTAGAATGTAAAATTGTTCCCTTGAAGTTTCTTGAATTCACAGTAAAGTACCATCTCAAGACAGGGCTCTTTCAGGCCTACAGCTAAGCTCTAGCACAAAACCAGAGGCTTTGGACACCGGCTGTTCTGAAACTGAGATGGACCCCAAAGGAGGCATGGTGGTGGCAAGGCACGCTGGGATGGCCAAGCATGTGCGTGCGAGAACCTCCGGCCAAGTGAGCACAGGAAATGAGTGCTGAGCCCAGTGACTGCTATTCGCTAAGGACTCCCAGTCACAGCCACTGAGCAGAATGTTCCTCATTATGCAGGTACTGTATGGCAGTCATTCTTTTGTTAAAATATAACAAGGGATAATTTTCTATTATGTAGCAAAGTAGAGCCCTGATAGTCTTGAAATGTTTGTACTTGAAAAATGGGATATTTTTCCCTCCAAAACTGCAATTACTGACACGTGCATAAAAGCATATAGTGAAGTATGCCGAAATGGTGTGGTAAGCCCTAATCTTGCTGCCGGTTGGGAAAGAACACTAGAATTTTACAAAGTCTGTAAATATGTTTATATTAAAAATAAATTCATGTAATGTTTTCTGCTAACAAAGAATAAGCTGACAGTTTGAACAACGTTTGCTCTGTAAAATTAAAGTGCATGGTTTCACTTCATTTTATTGGTTTTTATATCATTAGTTATGATAGTAAACAGTTTATGAACTCTTCCTCCCTTTGTATTGACAAGGAAAAAACCAACAGTGACAAAAAAGAAAAAGAAAAAAAGATATTTATCCAATTATGGTGACTTCAGGAATTTCCAGTTGCCTTATTTTATAGAAGGATGAATAGACCCAACAAGCACATCTATAATACAAAGTAAACTATGATTTTATTGTGAAATTCTCATAGATGGAAAATTAAATTGAATATTTATTCTGTCCATTTTTCATTTTACAATAATCTTACCACTTATTTTTGTACCATGTATTTCAATTGTCTATTTAGTGAAAAATAAAGAAACCTGTAATTTTTGGCTTATTTTTAGTTTAATATTTTATCATTAAAGACCCCATAATAAAATGTGTTGTCAACAGCCACATCCTAAGCCCCCAATTGAAGAATATTAGGCTGCTGCTTAAACCAAAGGAAACAATCTCTGACCTTTGTCACCTTAAAATGCTAGTGTCCCGTAAGAGACTTTGTTTCCCACAGTAAGACAAAAGCAAAGTCTAGGATTTTGAAGGTCCTAGTTAACAGAATTTTCACACATGCAAAAATTTTCACCGAAATAAATATATTATTTCTCTCATCATTCCCATCTAGCGTTCGTGTATTCAGTTAATGGGGGGGGGGAGTTTGAGTTTCTACAGTTAGGGCAATCAACATTTCCTGCCTTCTATTCTAATGCTTAAACTTGCCTCCAACATGAGTCATAGAGTTGGAAAGAATAAAAAGTTGACACCTGGAAGTGGAGGCAGGAGGATCAGGAGTTCAAGGCCATCCTTGGTTACAAGTGAATTTGAGGCCTTTTGAGCTATGTGAGACAGTCTCAAAAAAGAAAAAGGAAAAAAAAAAAAGGTGCAGTCTGGGTATCACAGCACATGCCTTTAATCCCAGCACTTGGGAGGAAAAGGCAGGGGGATCTCTGGGGAGCCAGCCTGTTGTACTTACTTAAGTTCCAGGCCACACAGGGCTACAAGGTGAGACCTTGTCTCAGGGTGGGGGCGGGAAGGGGAGAGAAAGAGCCAGGTGTGGTGGCGCACACCTATAATCTAAGCACTGAAAGGCAGAGACAGGCGGATCCCTGAGTTTGAGGACAGCCAGGTCTACAGAGCAAGTTCCAGGACAGCCAGGGATACACAGAGAAACCCTGTCTCAAAAAGGGGGAGGGTGTGTGTGTGTGTCTGTGTGTGACATCTGACTCAGCATGGAGGAAACCCCAGCACAGACGACCAGATCACTGCCTGAGAGGAAGCGTGTGCTGCTCTTCATCTCCGCCACAGATGCCAGTGAAGCCACTTCGTGTGTTTTGGGCTGGAGATGAAGCGCTAGGAAGCATAAATTATAAACTTGTTTCCATACAGTTTGAGCTCCTTGAACCAGTGACGTTGGGTAAGTCTCTACACAACACTCTAGGTCACTCATGAGCTCTATTACTAGAAAGCAAATACTGGGTGCTGTGCTGTAAGACAGGTCTAGTGCCCTTGCTGCACAACAAGTGGCTGCTGAGTATAATGCAAAGCTCTATTCCCTTTAACCATAAGAATTAAAACAATACTTATCACCATACAGTTTGATATTACTTCCAATAAGTACAATATTTATTAAACATATCTTCAGTTTTGTTACATAGTGTGCAACAAATTACAATATTCTGCAGCCACAAATTATATGCAGAGTATGAAGAAACTATTAATCAGATAGTGTAATCTTTCCATTTATAACTCTACAAGGAAGAACTAGCAAATCAGATCTTACATATAACGTCTCACTAAACTTTATGCATGGAAACTGACAGACACTGGTTGTGCTGTTTGATACAAAATGGCTGAACTTCATCTTCAGAAGACTAAACCCAACATCTAAACATGCCAATATAAACATCAAAACAAAATATGTCCTAACCAACCACGGGAAACGATCTGGTATCAAGAAAGCAACAAGGATTACACACATTATTTTATAAACCAGCACACAAAGGTTTAAAACAGTTCTGAAAATGAAGTTAGCTGTCTTGAGTCAAGGGAATAAAAAAAAAAGTCAGTATTGACCATTTACAATCTCTGACCTTTGTGGAAACGGTAAGAATCTGTTGTAGTGCAGCTACATACAGTACAATTCAGGCAATTTTGTTTTTTTCACTTGGGTTCAGATTGCGAATTCATTGCTGTGAGAAAAGGACGGAGGCAAATTTTAGCAGCAACCTCCACCTGACTGCTTGACGGGAGTGCTCTGGATTTTCACGTTGGACTTCTCCGCACCACCAGCTGTTGCTCCAGGGCCCATTCGCTTTTTAATCTCAGCTGCCATCGTCATGAAAGACTGTTCTACATTCGTTGCATTCTTAGCACTGGTTTCCAAAAATGGAATTCCAAGGGAATCTGCAAATTCCTGAGAGAGTAAGAAGACACAATGACCACTGGGAAGCTGTTACTGCCTTCTCAAATGGGAGTGGAGGACTAAGTGGCTTTTAACGGTTGAGGCAATCTTGGCCACTGGATGTCTTCCGTCCCCATAATTAAAATTCAGTTTGAAAGTCAAACCTCATACATACCTTTGCTGTTGTGTAGTCTACTACTTTCTTTGTGGTCAGGTCACATTTGTTCCCTACCAACAACTTGTTGACATTTTCACTGGCGTAGCGATCTATCTCCTGCAGCCACTGTTTAACATTATTGAAGGACTCCTAAAAGAGAACAAAGATGGGATTCTGGATGCAACTAATGCTCAACTGATAGATCGCTTCTGAGGCAGCCATAGCTCTAACTACAATGCAAGGAAAGAAACTAGCATTATGACAAGGCACATCTAATTAATGGTAAGGAGGACGGGAAGACTGGAAGTGAAAATACCTTACTTGGAAGAGGAAATAGTTTAAGTTTAATGACAGAGCTGGGCATGGTGGCGCACGCCTTTAACCCCTGCACTTGGAAGGCAGAGGCAAGTGGATCTCTGTGAGTTCGAAGCCAGCTTGGTCTATAGAGAGTTCCAGGACTGCCAGGGCTACACAGAGAAACCCTGTCGTGAAAAAATAAAGACAAAAAGTTTAAGGACAGGCAAACCCAATTTTAAACTGAAGTTTTTTGGTTGGGGGAGGGGGGTTGGGTTTATTATATATACAGTGCTCTGCCTGCATGTACACCTGCAGCCCAGAAGAGGGAATTAGATTACTTTATAGATGGTTGTGAGCCACCATGAGGTTACTGGGAATTGAACTCAGGACCTCTGGAAGAGCACACAGTGCTCTTAACCTCTGAGCCATCTCTCCAGTCCCTAAATTCAAGTTTTTAAATACTGGCAAGACCTAGTTTCTGAATTTTGACAAAAATTGTGGTTTATGGGCTGAGAGCAGTGGCACAGCTTTAATCCCATCATGAGAGGCAGAGGCAGACTCATCTCTTGAGATCCAGGCCAGCCCAGTCTACAAAGCCAGTTGCAGGTCAGCCAGGACTACATAGTGAGATCCTGATTCAAAAAGCAAAGCAAAACAAAAAATTGGTTATAAAGAACAGGAGTTAAGTGTTGCTACTATCAAAAAGTTAATATTTGGCCTGGGGAGCAGCTCAGTGGCTGACAATTTGCCTGGTGTAGAGAAAGCCCTGGAGCTTAAGCCCCACTACAAGATATGGGGTGGGGAAAGCTGGTGAATAACTATTTGATGAGGCTTGTGTCCCTATTCTTTTGTTTTGATTTTCATCTAAATATATTTTATGGTAGGCTGGGCATGGTGGCAAATGAACACTGTCAGTCCCAGTGCCTGGGGAAGAATGACAGGCAGATCTCTATCTGAGTTCAAGGTCAGTTTTATCTATAGAGTCCCAGGACCACCAGGGCTACACAGAGACTGTCTCAAAAAACAAAACTCATGGTAATAGACTAGACATGTTTACAATTATCAAGTGGTGTCTGCTTTTTTGAGACCGAGATCTTGCTATGCTGCCTCTTCTGGGCTCTCGTCTGAGATTCTGTCCCAGCCTCCCAAGTATCTAAACTAACTACAAGCACATGACACCATGCTCAAGTAGCATTTTCTCCTCATATTCATATTCACCCATCTTTTGCTTGTAATAGCATTTAATTTAAATGTCTTAAGTTATCACCAAATTAACTGTAATTCAGATGGTTGAGATTTAACATTTGCTACAAGAAAACTGAATTCTAACTTGTTTTCAATCAGAAGAAGTTACAGAACTAATCAAAAGCCTTCAGGGCAGCCTGCCTATGTATTAAGTCCCAGGTCAGCCAGAACTACACAGTGAGATTTTGTCAAAAATCCACGCATATATAAAAAGTAACTTCCTGCTTTGCTGAGAGCACACATGTTCTCTAGGAACTTACCTGATCTGTCACATCATACACAACTATGATGCCGTGGGCTCCTCTGTAATAACTGGAAGTGATTGTTCGAAATCTTTCCTGGCCTGCTGTGTCCCACTGTTAAAAAACAATCAGGGAAGGCAAACACTCCATTAAAACATAGGAGAATACAGGAGAAACCCGTAGACTATTAGGATTGAAACACTAACAGCATTTAATGCTTACATTATTAAATTGCATTGCAACTATCAAATACATTAAAGTTCAGAAGAGAAGATAATGCCTTGAGCAGCTAGTACTGATAGCCAAATTCTAAATTCTTTGAGAACAGAAGCTGTGCTAGGCAGTTGGTAAAAATGGAGTCCAAAGCTAGGAGGCAGTGGTGCACCCAGGACAGCCAGGGCTACCCAGAGAAACCCTGTCTTTTTTTGCTTTTGTTTTTGTTTTTTTGAGACAGGGTTTCTCAAGGACAGCCTTGGCTGTCTGTCCTGGACTTGCTTTGTAGACCAGGCTGGCCTCAAACTCACAGGGATCCATTTGCCTCTGCCTCCCGAGTGCTGGGATTAAAGGCGTGCATCGCCACTGCTGGGTGAGAAGCCCCGTCTTGAAAAACCAAAAAAAGAAAAAAAGACAAAGTCCAGAGCGACTCATCGCAGACCAGGCTCTCGTGTGACAAGGAGGTGTACTTTATTAAATGAAAGAGCCCAAATGGCAAGGACCCTGCCTGAAGTCTTAGGAATATGAAAAGATGCTGACTTCTAGGGGCCATGCTGAGCATTCAGGCTAGCCATACTCAGCCATGTTTGAGCCCAAAGGCTCTGGGCAAGTCACATTTTCAAGTAGACCCAAGTTGTGGAAAAGCTCCCCACTCACAAGGCACAAGGCGGATCTCACCCTCCACCCCAGGTACCAGGAAGCCCTTCAGGCTCTCAAACATGAACAACCTCCAGAAGCCCCCACCCACCCACAGAACACAGAACAGCTGACAGGGTTGGGGAAAGTGATCCAAAGACCTAAGAACAAATACACCGGCTAATGTATTTTACAATACCAGAAAGCAACACCTGTCAGAATGATTTACCCACTTCAAGTAGGCACTATATTAATCTGAGCAAAAATAATGTAAGAAAGATGTTTCTAAACACCATTAAGATAAAACTCCTTTTTTTCAATGGCGAAGTGGCCTGGAGAGATGGCTTAATGGTTAAGAGGACATACTGGTCTTCCAGAGGACCTGAGTTCAATTCCCAGCAGCCACATTAAATAGTTTACAACTGCCTTTAACTTCAGTTTCAGAGGCATCCCATGCCTCTTTGGGCACATGCATTCAAATACACATATACCCATACTTAATAAAAATAGTTTTTTAGTGGGGAAAAACAGGCAAAATAGCTCAGCAAAAACTTTGCAAACCTGACCACCTGAGAGTGATCCCCAGAGCCCAGGATATAAGGGAAAAAGTTATCAAAAGGTGTCCTCTGGCCAAGTGTGGTGGCTCATGCCTATAATCCCAGCACTGGGAAGGCAGAGGCAGGTGCAGCTCTGTGGTTTCAAGACTATATAGTGAGAGGCCATCTTTCAAAAATAAAAGAAGTTCCACAGATGTGCCATGACATATAAGAGCCCAAACTCACACGCATGATAAGGCTTTTTAATTTTTTGTTCTTTTGGTTTTTCGGAAAAAATTTCTGTGTAGTCCTGGCTGTTCTGGAACTCATTTTGTAGGCCAGGCTGGCTTCAAACTCAGAAGTCCACCTGCCTCTGCCTCCAGAATGCTTGGATTAAAGGCACGGCACGGGCCACCATCGTGCTTGGCTGGTAATTCTTAGTAAGTTTTTTTAAAGACAAAAATACATAATTCACATTAAGGATACCCTACCATTAGGCACAAACACATGAACATTTGGAGAAATGTGAGGACTAGATATAAGACACTGAATGTTAATTCTGTTAAATATAATAATGGTGTAATAGGTGATAAAATGCAGATGCATATAATTATCTTGTAGTAAAAGTCAAGGGTTGTTTTGTTTTGTTGTTCGAGACAGGGTTTCTCTTCTTATAGTCCTGGACTCACTTTGTAGACCAGGCTGGCCTCGAACTCAGAGATCCGCCTGCCTCTGCCTCCCGAGTGATGGGATTACAGGTGTGTACCACCATGCCCAGTCCAAAGTCATGGGGTTTTTTGTAAAACTGGGTATGGTGGTAACAGCTATAGTCCCAGCAGCAGGCAAGAAGCAGAAGCAGAATTACCACAAGTTCAAAGCCAGCCAAGCCTACATAGTAAGCCTATGTCTCAAAACACCCCAAAATCTATAACATCAACATGCTTCCAGATGAAAAAGAAAAGCAGGCAAGTGTGGTGGTGCACACTTTTAGTCCCAGCACTCAGGAGGCAGAGGCAGGCAGATCTCTGTGAGTTCAAGGCCAGCCTGGTCCACAAAACAAGTTCCAGAACAGCCAGAGCTACTCAGAGAAATCCTGTCTCAAGAAAAAAGCAAAAACATCTGGGCAATGGTGGCGCACAGCTATAATCCCAGCACTCAGGAGGCAGAGGCAGGCAGAGCTCTATGAATTCAAGGCCAGCCTGGTCTACAAAGAGTTTCAGGCAGCCAAGGCTGTTACACAGAAAAACCCTATCTCAAAACCAAAAAGAAAAGAAAAGAAAGCAAAAAAACAAGGGGTGGGAGGCAAAGAAAGCAAATAATATCCATGATTAGCAGCTACTTATCTAAAATAAAAAATACAGCTGGGCATGGCGGCTCCCAGCACTGGGGAGGCAGAGGCAGGTGAGTTCAAGGCCAGCCTGGTCTACAAAGCAAGTCTAGGACAGCCAAGGCTACTAGAGAAACCTTGTCTCGGAAAAAAAAAACAAAAACAAAAAACCCATACAACCAATGCTGGCTTCATTCCTTTGTTTTGTTTTGTTTTGTTTTGGTCCAAAATGAGACTGAGAACTCAAAAAGACTATGCGGATCTAGTCTTACCACTAAGGAACTTGGCATCCTCTGGAGTCTTCCAACCTGACTCTATCAGTATGCCCCACCCCCTTGATCAATGTTATAATCATTAATTTTAATGAAGACCTGGCTATCACAACTATGGGTTAAAAGCATGATTCTGCATCTCAATTTTTATAACACCAATTCACAAAAGTCAGTCTGTCTCCTCCCGCCACACACACCTTTTCTTGTGTATATGTGGAGATTTGATTACTATCCACCTTATTCACTGAGGCAAGGTCTGTCACTTGAACCCAGAGGTCACTATTATGGCTGACTTTCTGCCTTCTACAAACTGGAATTACAGGTGGGACCCCCCCATAGCTACATAGCACTTTCATGGGTGAATTCCGATCCTCACATTTACAAGTAAGTACTTTATCTACTGAACCACTTCCCCCAGCCCATATATACCTTTTACACACACACATCCTCCAAATTAACAACAAACAAACAGCCGGCGTGGTGGGGCACGCCTTTAATTCCAGCACTCAGGAGGCAGAGACAGGCAGATTGGGAGGCAGAGATAGGCGGATCCCTGTGAGTTCGAAGCCAGCCTGGTCTACAAAGTGAGTCCAGGACAGCCAAAGCAATATAGAGAGACCCTGTCTCAAAAAAAGAAAAAGAAAAAAAAAGCAAACCTAGATCTTAACACATAAGTCCTTGAAATCCTAGAGAGGAACTTTGTTTTATTTTTATGTATATGATTGTTTTGCCTGCGTGTATGTCTGTGCACTGCATGCATGCCTGCTGGCCAAAGGCAAGACAGCATCGGATCTCGTGGGGCTGAAATTACATCATGTGCAGCACTGTTGCTGGGAATTGAACCCCCACTGCTCTTAACCACTGTACTGAGCCAACTCTATACCCAAAGGGAGAAAATTTAAGAAATTAATTCAGAGAAGTGTATCTTATAAGCTATATTGTACTGTATTTTAGGGATCCCAAAGGTTCTAGAAACTCTAAAAAGGAATGATCAGCTGAACAGGAAGAAGGTGTGATCACATCAATATGAAGGGCAGGCGCCAACAGAGAAGGAACTAACTTGGTCCACACGGCTTCAAAATACAGAGGAATTGGATAGAAGGTAAAGGAGCCTGGCTCCACGCAGTATAACAAATGGATAGCTAGACTCACTTGTAAATGGAAGCAGCTGCTGTTGAAAATGGTGAATTTCCCAAATGTGTTTGTAAGACAGCGCCAGATAGGGAAAGAAAGTTCTTATTGAAAAATAAAAGACCAACTGAGAACAACCTGCAAGATCCTTTCCAGACATAGAAAGTGACAAAAGTAAAATATTTCCAATATATAAATCCTGTAAAGATCAATGACCACATATGCCACTGGGACCTCAGCTGCAGGTTTGAGAGGGTCTGTTTTGCAATGGTGTCTACTCCTTGCCTGCATGGGGCACATCACAGAACCCTCGGATATGCAGTCTCCACGGTCTCAAAGGTAAACACACACAGCAAGAGCCATGAACTAGGAAACCAGGAAACGGTGCTGGGCTGGAGCTAAGCAAACTTGTTATTCTTCTAAGTCAACATCAAAGGGCTTGGCATACTCTCGTAACCACAGCACAACAGAGGCAAAGGCCAGCAAATCTCTCAGTTCAAAGTTAGGCAGACTGAGTTCCAGGATTGCCGGGGCTACGTGGAGAAACCCTGCCTCAAAAAATCCAGGAGAAAAAGAAAAGAAAGAAATAACAAATCAAAATAGTAATTTTGACTCAAAATTCAAGACTTCAATTAAAATCACACAAAGCCTGCTCTACAACATACTGACCTTTTAAAAGTAAAACCCAACTTAAAAAAAACAAAACAAAAACAAAAAAACAAACCAGGAAGCTGAAGGAGCGACTTAGTGGTTAAAAGCACTGACTACTCTCCCAGAAGACCTGAGGTTCAATTCCCAGTACCCACATGGCAGCTCACAACTGTCTGCAAGTCTAGTTCCAAGGGATCTGACACCCTCAAACCAACACACATAAAAGAAATTACTAAAAAAAAAAAAAAAAAACCAAAAACTTGGGGGGTGTGTGTGTGTGTGTGTGTGTGTGTGTGTGTGTGTGTGTGTATTGAGAACACCATTGCTATGGCACAAACATGGAGGTCAGGTGACACTTGCAGGAGTTGGTTCTCTGCTATGACCACATAGATCCTAGGGATGCAACTCAGGTCAGCAGCCTTAATTGACATCAAGTGCTTTTACCTGCTGAGCTATCATGCTGTCCCCATGAATATTTTTTTTATACTTTTAAGATCACAGACAAGCTGGCAGTGCCCAGACCCATACTAAAGAGATACATAAACATGTAATTGGAGGTGGGGGTAAAGGACAGATACAGTACTCAGGATAGCACAGGGACACATGCTGAAGATGGAGAGCTATAGATCACTTGGTTCTGCCAGTAGCTTCAGCAATTAATTCAAACAGCATCGATATATTCTGAGAGTAAAACAAGCATATTAGAGTTTCCTTCCAATAAAATTCTGTGTTTCTACAGTTGGAATAAAGCATGTAAGAAGAGGCTCCCCGAGTCCCTGCTAACATGCCCTGGCACTCAACACAGTTGGAGACACACAGAAGATGCCAGGTAAGCACACTGGCATGAAAGCTCAAACTTCAGACTTAAATAGAGAGAGGGACCAGGCCCAAGTCTGACTTAATGTAACTAGTAAGTAAAGTCTGCTTTACACATACAAGGATGTAGCTCCATGTTGACAGTGCAGACATAGCACATGGGTCTGAGACCTTGGGTTCAATCCTTGACACGGATGATGAACAAGAAGAAAGAAGGAATTTCAGTAAGTAAACCTGGGAAATGGCTTTTGATCTAAACAACTACCATCAATGCATGACTCTTAAGAAACTTTATGTTCAGCCAGGCAGTGGGGTTGCACACCTATAATCCTAGCACTCAGGAGGCAGAGGCAGGTGGATCTGTGAATTCGAAGCCAGCCTGGTCTACAAAGCCAAGTCCAGGACAGCTAAGGCTACACAGAGAAACCCTGTCTCAAAAAACCAAGAGAGAAAAAAAGAGACTTTTATGTTCAACCTTGAGAGCATACTAAATAGATATAAATACACTGTACATTTACCAAAACAATTTCCAAGACCACTTACTATCTGGAGCTTGATTGTTTTCCCATCTAACTCTATGGTTCGTATCTTGAAATCCACACCAATTGTGCTGATGTAGCTTTCCGTGTAGGTATCATCCTGAGGGGAACAGTTAATGAAATCAGTGTTCACAGAGAAGATTGGCTACAGTTTACCTGTACTATAGTCAGTTTATAAACAAAGGTTTTAACATCTGACCCCATCCTGCTTTGTGTTCTCATTACAATGTGCCAATTAGTTGGAAAGTTTCTTTTTACTCTGAGATATTTTTCAAGTATTCTTTATTTTCTGCATATACCTCTTGGTAACTTCCTTACATGTAAGGAAAAGATTCTGCAATTGTCAGCTTCCCCACCCAGATACATGAGCTTTCCTAACTGCCAAGCAGTAAAGCTCTTGCTCTTCAAACATCCAGTTCACTGTTTTACATCTTGGGTGAGTTTTTAAATTGAATTTAATGCACATTAAGAATCCTCTTTTAATGTGCAACTCAGCAGTCTTTAGTAAAGGCACAAACTTGTACAACTGTCAGCATTATTTAACTACAGAATATCTCACTACCCCAAAAAGGCGCTTTGTACTCAATAGCAGTTGCCACTTCCTCCTCCTCCTTCAGAGCATGGTGCCACCACACTATTGGCTATTCCTGGGGCTTTGCCTGTGGGACAGTCACAGACACAGGGTCATCACAAGTGCTTTCCTTCACTTATGTTTTCAATGCTCATCTGTACTTAGCATGTATGAGCATTTTTTTTCTTTTTGACAGGGTCTTGCCAAGTAGCTCATGCTAGCCTCAAACACGAGCCTCCTACTTCAGACTTTGGAATGCTCAGATTACAGGCATGCCCCATCTTACTCAGATTAATATTTGGTTTTTTTAAATATATGACTTTTTTAGGTGGGACATGGTGGCACGCACTTTTAATCCCAGCACTCAGAAGGCAGGGATAGGCAGGTCTCTGTGCATTCAATGCCAGTCTGGTCTACAATAGTCAATTCAATAAAGGCTATGTACATAGTGAGACCCTGCCTCAAAAAAAAATCTATTTATTGTATATATGTGTGTAGACGTGTGCATACATATGTAGACCTTAATATGTGCATGTGGAGGTCACAGGACAATCTTTCGACAGTCAGCTCGCTCCTTCTACCCTGTTAGTCCTGGGGACAAAACTCAGGCCCTCAGGCTTGGCAGCAGGCATTTTACCTGCTGATTCATTTCACCAGCCCTACTTCATTTTTCCAAAACTACATCCTTTTTTTTTTTTTTTTTTTTTTTTGCAGCTATAAAATCCCATTGGTCCATTTTGTTTATGAAAGAATTGGGTAGTTTCCACGTGGGGGTCATTATAATAATGCATGATCATTTCTTGTTTCTCTTTTTTTGGAACGTGCCTGTAATATTAGTGCCTCAGAGGCCCAGGCAGAAAGATCCTGAAAATGAGGCCACCCTGGTGTAGAGAATTAAGGTCAGTGGGGATACACGGTGAGGCCCTATCTCAAATAGAAGACCTCACGAGGACCCTAAGATGGCTAGAGAATAAAGTGCCTGCCCCACACCTAATCACCAGCTCAGGCCCTGGAATCAAAAGGCAAGGGAACAGCTCTTAGCAGTTGTCTTCTGATCTCACACCTGCTGCTGTGCTCATGCACACGCCCAGCCCATGTAAACCCACAGAAAAACAAGCAAGGAAAGCCAGGCGTGGTCCCAGCACTTAGGAAGCAGAGACAGGCATATTGCTGTGAGGTCAAGGATAACCTGGTCTACAAAGCAAGTCCAGGACAGCCAGGACTACACAGAGAAACCCTGTCTCAAAAAGCCAAAAAGGAAGTAAGTAGCTGTTTAAAAAGAAGCTTTCATTTAAAAAAAAAAAAAAAAAAAAAGTAAAAAAAGGGAACGGGGAAGACTAATCATCACTGAACTGTGAAGCTCCACCTAGGAATCACTCTACAAACAGAGACAGACCTCAGTTTAGTCAAGCCAGACTCTGATACAAGCAGCATTGACAAACTCAACTTTCTGCAACATAAACTGTTAGCCAATATGGTGGCTGCTAGCCCTAACTGGATTATAAAATGAGGGACTAAAATGTAAAGATATTTTTCAAATTTTGTCTAATTTAGAGTAAAAAAAAAAATACAGGGCTGGAGAGATGGCTCAGAGGTTAAGAGCACTGACTGCTCTTCCAAAGGTCATGAGTTCAATTCCAGTAACCACATGGTGGCTCACAACCATCTACAACGAAATCTGTATACATAATAAATAAATAAATCTTAAAAAAAAAAAAAATACAGCAAGCTCTAGAGCTTCCTCTGGGTTCCAGAATGTATCTGTGTGTCACTGTGAGCATAGGGAACACACGTAAATGTGCACTCTGCCTGCAGCTAACATTTCTTTTTTCTATTAAAATATGGCTTGAGTTCATGACCCTTTCAATGGATGCGTCACTCACTTTCTCTCATAGCTGGTTCCTTTTCTCGCTCTTTCTTTCTTTCTCTTTCTTATTTTTTGAACTGACTGACTTCAAGCTCAAAGTGATCCCCCTCCTTCATCTCCCAAGTGGAGAGATTACAGGCATCCACTACCACACCCAGCTTTCCCTTGAATTTCTTAAATAAACAACATTTATTTAACACTCCAAGATACCACTGGGGGGGAGGTGGGGTACTGTTGGGAGATACATAAACTCTAAAAGAATAAACTCATTCTATATAAAATCATTCGACTTTTGTGTAACTAAAGACAACAACGACAAAAACCACTGCACTAATTGTACAACTAAGCATACCATTATTTGTTTTGAAACTTTTTTTAAATTTTAACTTACCGCAAACCTAAGGAGAAGGCAAGACTTTCCAACCCCAGAGTCTCCAATCAGAAGTAACTTGAATAAATAATCACTGCAAAAAGAGAAGGAAAATCATATTAATAAAAGGCGTGTTGTACTGTAAGTTCTACAAGCTAACAGAGCTAACAACCAGCAGCTTGTTAGGAAGACTACAGCTCCTGAAGAGGCCAACAGCAGCCTGTGACACACATGGCTGACCATGTGAATTACCCACTCAAGTAAGGGAAGTAATGCCACTGATGGTCTCTCACATGAGTGGACTTCCTCTTCCAAGGAAAGAATACCAATAAACACTTGAGATTCCTGTTCTGAAAGGGCTGAAAAACGTATGCTAATTAAATCCTAGTCTTCTGCCCTATCAGACTAGAGAAGCTATGCTCTACCCAAAAAAATTGTCCTCTCCTGGCTTAGTGGCCCATGCCTGTAATCTCAGCAAGCACCAGAGGTGGAGACTGGACAATCATGAGTTTAAGGCTAGCCTCAACTACATAACAAGTTCTAGGGCCTGGAATACATGAGACCCTCTCAACAACAACAAAAGCTTCCTCTTCAAATTTGAAGACCAAATTACTCATGCTGCAGAGCGGTCCTCCGATGAAATGATGTCTATGATCCTTTCCTAGATCTCGGTCTAACACCCCTCCTGTGAGCTGGAAAGATGGCTCAATCAATGGTGAAGAGCACTGGCTTCTCTGGCAGAGGACCCAGGTTTGATTCCCAGCACACCCAAGATGCTCACAACCATCTGTACTCCACTCAGGCACAAAAGATCTAATGCCCTCTTCTGACCTCCCAGGGTACTGTATCATACAGTGCACAGACAAACATGCAAGCAAACCACACATGCACATATTTAAAGTACCATTAACCTCTGAAAGTCTATATTTTGAATGTTGAACACTAGAAACATAATAAAAATATTACCAACATTTTAAGCTTATTAAGGTATTCTTTGGAGACATGAAAATGTAGGTTCTGGGGCTCAAGATAACAGCTAGGGGCACATTGGCTCTGACGCTAGTATAGTGGCATGCCTACAAAGGGCCAAGGCAAGACATGAAAAGCTCCAGGCCAACCTTGGCTACCAAGTTAAGGTCCTATCAAAAAGGAAAAAGGGCAGGAGGGATACTAGCGAGACTCTGATTACATATATATTCATCAGTGTAACAATAATGCGTAAAATGAAAGAGAATTGTTTAAAGTTTTTATTCTTTGATCACTATGTGTCCCTGGATGTCCTGGAACTTGCTATGTAGATCAGGCTGTTCTCCAACTCAGAGATCCACCCGTCTGACTCTGACCCCTGAGTTCTAGGATGAAAGGCATGGGACACTATATCTACCTTTTATTTTTACTATTATTATTGTTGTTGTTCTTGTTAACTTTACATTTACTGTATGTGCTTGTGTATCGATGCACACACACAGAGGTCAGAGGACAACTTGCAGGAGCTAGTCCTCTCTACCATGTAGGTGCTGGGAAGTAAATTGAGGTTGTGTCAGGCTTAATGACAAATTGAACCAACTTCTTGACCCAGGAATGAGAATATTCCCAAGAGGAACTTTAGCTTCCCTTAAGCTATCACACTACTGGAAATCAAAGACCCCAGGGAACTGAAACATCCCCCAGAAATCTCATACTGGTAAAGAAGCACTGAGGCCTGATGCCAACACAATCTTATCAACTCTCAGACAAGTATAGCAAGATCACACCTTGGTAGAGACTGAACAGTTGTACAGAGAGAGCTCTGGCCCTCGACTTAAACCTCACAGTCATGTCAGAGCCTACAGGTGGACTTAAGGTACTGCTGGCTCTCTGTCCCTCTTCCCAATGGGGTCACATTGAATAAATGCCCCCCTTTCTGCTTTCTACTATTAATTTGGCTCTTTTAACTGGCTTACGAAAGATGAATGGCTGAGCCTGACTTGTTGGGTTCAGACTCTGATTTTGATTACAGTAACAACACTGCTAGAACTAACTCAAAACCATCTCTACAACCTGAAGACAACAGATTGCCTGTCACTGTCTCCCAAAGGGATCTCTCAGTCCCACCTAATTCTGACTACACCCATAGTCTAAACACTTTCAAAAAGCGCAGCCCCCCCCCCCTTCTCCTGCCCAGGGGATCTAACACCTTTTTCTGGACTCCGGGACACTGCATGCACATGGTGAGCAGGTATACATGCAAACAAAACACCCACCTACATAAAAATAATACAAATTTTTCATCAGTAAAGGAGGGTTCAACAATTGAGTACTTGGCCAGCACATGCCAGACCCTAAGTTTCATGTCCATAGTTGCTAAATTTGAGATTTAGTGATTTGAGATTTCCAATCTGACACTGTCTGAAAAAGCACACTCCACCAGCTGTACTGAGTCCTATAACAATAAGGACTGAACTGGCCTGAGGTGTTACTGCCCTAAGGGTCAACTACTCTGGTTTATTTCAGCACAATTACAAGGATGGGAGGTACATTAATCATTCCTGTGTTTCTAAGCTGTAGGATCAATTTTTTAAAATTAACATATTCTAAAGTCTTGCAAATGTTAATTCTGAGCATGGAGTTTTAAGTAATTCAAAGCCACTATAGACAGTAGCTAAGGTTGGTGGTGCATGCCTATAATCCTGCACTATGGAGGCTGAAGTAATAAGACTGCTATCAGTTCAAGGCCAGCTTGGGTTACCTTGGAGACCAAACCAACCAGCCAACGAACCAAAAAACGGAAGTAACAGCCTGGCATGGTGGTGCACACCTGTAATCCCAGAACTCAAGGAGGCAGAGGCAGAAGATCTCTGTGAACCCAGCCTGGTCTACAAAGCGAATCCGAATCCGGGACAGCCAAGGCTACACAGAGAAACCCTGTCTCAAAAAACCAAAAATAAACAAACAAATAAGAATAAATAAATAAACAAACACAGCAGCAATACTCCAGTAATAGCATCACCAAAATGACCAGTGAAATAGCATATGCAATGGAGTGAAATAGCATGTTGATATCATAGTCCTTCAGATACAATGCAATGGAGTGAAATAGCATATTGAAAGCCAGGCAGTGGTGGCGCACGCCTTTAATCCCAGCAGTTGGGAGGCAGAGGCAGGCGGATAGCTGTGAGTTCGAGGCCAGCCTGGTCTACAAAGTGAGTCCAGGACAGCCAAATCTACACAGAGAAACCCCGTCTCAAAAAAAAAAAAAAAAAAAAAAAAGCATATTGATATTATAAGCCTTCTGATACAATGCAATGAATAGAGCACTGACTTCTGTGGTATTTTCCCCCAAATCTATAACCCTAATCTAATAATGCATTAACTAGATGGATTAATTATACTTTTTTAATTTTAAGGGGATCAAGTGAGGAAGGAGCATAATTACACTTTTTAAAAAACAGATCTATTTATTATGTGTACAGTATTCTGCCTGCATGTATGCCTATAAGCGAGAAGAGGGCACCAGATCTCATAGATGGTTGTGAGGCACCATGTGGTTGCTGGGAATTGAACTCAGGACCTTTGGAAGAGCAGACAGTGCTCTTAACCTCTGAGCCATCTGGCAGAGATAAGGGTCAGTAGAAGTTAAAGTCTACTACTAGTGTACATAGTAAGCCTCAGATCAGCAAGGGCTACAGCGGGGAGGGGAGGCTAGAAGGTGGCCCAGCAGTTAAGAGCACTGCTGCTCTTGCAGAGGACTGATGTTCTATTCCCAGCACCCACATGGCAGCTCACAACCAACAATAACACCCCTTCCTAGGGGATCCAACACTCTCTTCTGGCTTGTGCTGATACCTCGAACACATGTGGTGCATACACATACATGAAGGTGAAATACATACACATAAATAAATATAAACAACTCTTTACAAAAGAAAAATAAAGCACCAGATAAATCTAAAGTAAGAGACCGTCTAAGCACTCGTCAAAGATACCTAGATCAGGGTTGAGGATAGCTCAGTAGAAAGAATGCTTGCTTAGGATGCATGAAGCCCTGGGACTAGTCATCAGTACCACATAAACCCAGCCTACCTACAGGCACATGCCCACACTGTAATCCTAGCTGTAGGAGATGGAGAAAGAGGGACCATGAACTCAGCTACGCAGTGAGCCTGAGTCCCACCCTGCTAGAGACCTGTCTTGGGCTGGAGAGATAGCTCAGGGATTAACAGCACATACTGCTCTTTCAGAGGATTTGAATTTGGGTCTCAGCACCTTTATCAGGTGGCTCACAACCACCTGTAACTCCAGCTCCAGGGAGATACCAGGCCTCAGTCCTCCGTGGGCACCTGCATTCATATACAAACACCCACACGTAGATATACATATATACAGATAAACAAAAATAAAATTAAGTAAACTTAGGGGGCTGGAGATGGCTTAGTGGTTACGCGTACTGGCTGCTCTTCCAGAAGACTCAGGTTCAATTCCCAGCACCCACATGGTGGCTCACAACCATCTATAATAAGATCTGGTGCCCTCTTCTGGTGTGCAGGCACACATACAGGCAGAATACTGTATGCATAATAAATAAATCTTTAAAAAAATAATAGTTGTCAAAATCATTAAGCTAAGCATAGTAGCACATGCCTATAGTCCTAGTACTCTGGAGTCAACAACAGAACGCTCTCCTACGAGTTTCCAGTCTGGTCAACATAGCAAGTCCCAGGCCAACAATAGCTATATAAACAAGATCCTGTCTCAAAAACACAACAGCCAAAACAAGTGCAGGGACCATGACAAAGGAGAGACCTCAAAGAACAAAGGTAACTAACATGATATAAATATAGCACAGTTATCTGGATTGAATCCTAGACCAGAAAAAGAACATTAGTGGAAACATTAGTGAATCAGAATGAAGTCTACTGTACCAATATGCCTGGAGAGAGGGCTAGGGTGTTTCTGTTTATCTAAGTATAGTCTTACAATGTGGCCCTGGCAGGCCTGGAACTCAGAGATCTGCCTGCCTCTGCCTCCAGACCACTGTACCGCCATGCCAGGCACAGGCTTTAATGAGATAAATGTGTCATGAATGCAAGGTATTAATATCTGAGAAAGCAGAATGGTACACTATTTTTCCAACTTTTCAGTAAATCTAAATTTAATTCAAATTTTATAAAAAATAAAAGTTTAGGGGTGGAGAGTGGCTCAGGGATTAAGAGCACTGTCTGCTCTTCCAGAGGTCCTGAGTTCAATTTCCAGCAACCACATGGTGACTCACAACCATCTATAATGAGATCTGATGCCCTCTTCTGGTGTGCAGAGCACTCACATACATAAAATAAATAAATTAATCTTTAAAAAAAGTTTAAAGAAAAACTAATAAAGAAACCAGCAAAATGGAACAGATTGATCCCTTGGGTGTACATATATATGTGTATATCTGTATATATATAAAATAAATTAAAAACAACAGCAACAAAACCTCATCATTTTAGGCAAGATGGCTCAGTAGTTAAGAGCAATAATTGCTCTTTCAAAAACCAGGGTTCAACTTCCGGTCTCTGCACAGCAGCTCATAACCATCTGTAACTCCAGCTCTAAGGCATCCCATGCCCTCGTCCGGCCTCTGCAGGCCCCAAGCAAGCACATGGTGCACATGCATACATGTAGGCAAAACATCCACAAACAAAATAAAGTTTTTGTTGTTGGCTTTTTTTTAATGTAAAAACACCTAAATCCTAGTTAGGTACAGTAGCACACAGCTATAACTCCACATCCAGGAAGCAAAGGCAAGAGGATCGAGCATTTAAGGCTACCTGAGAGGAGGAGCTGCAGTTTGAGGTGGTTCTAAGGGGCCAGACATGGGTGCTGGGGACTGAACAAGCCCTCTGGGAGAACAGTAAACAAGCACTCAACCCTGAGCCACCTCTCCAGCCCTGAATTATGCTTTACTAAACAAGAAAAGAGACACCCAGGATGGAGCTGTTGCTCAAGTGGTGCATGTTTGCCTAGCGTGTTGGAGTCAAGCCTGCATTAGGCTGGAAACAGTGGCCGAGGTGGTACTGACAGTGTACGTGGGGCTGGGGAGATGGCCCAGTCACTCAAGCTGTGCAAACATGGGGAGCTGAGTTCAGACCCCAGCACCCACAATTCAACGACATTTGTGTAGACTTTTTGTCTCAAAGTGCTCTGTTTGGGCATTTTCTGTCTTCTTGGTCTTTTGTGTATTTTGGTTTCCTGTGTGGGGAGGAGAGAGAGACAAAGATGGTTTCTTGTTTGTGTTTTAAAGAAAGAAAGAAAAGACACTGGGTAGGTAGGACGCTGAGGAAGACCTGAGAGGAGTTGGAGGCCGGGCGCAGCGGCGCACACCTGTAATCCCAGCACGCAGAGGCAGAGGCAGAGGCAGGCAGAGCTCAGAAGTTGAGGCCAGCCTGGTCTACAGAGCAAGTTTCAGAATGGCCAGGGCTACACAGAGAAACTCTGTCCTGAAAAAACAAGCAAACAAACAAAAAAACCCAAACAAACAAAAAACAAAACCCACCAAACCAACAAACAAACAAAGCTGGGCACAGCACAGGACACTTGTGATCCCGACACCAAGGTGACAGACAGAAGGAACTCTGAGACTTCTTCAAGCCAGGCTAGCCAATCAGTTCTCTTTTCTTCACACGAAATTCTGTGAATATAAAATTAATACTAGGTCTATGAAACTGAGATTGGTTCTTTCAGAAGCCTGTATTAATTATGCCTAGGATTTTAGTATGGCATTTCATACATGTATATGCATGTGGCCATCTCACATCACCTTCTCTCATCCTACTCCCAAGCATCACTGGCCCCTTTCTTCTTCAACTACCCCCCTTCTACTTTCATGGGAGGGGGAGGGGAAGGGTGGCATTGAGTCACATTAGGGTCATTTACAGGAGCATGGGCACCTTATCAGTGGCTACACCACGGAGGAAAATGTGTCTCCTTCTCTGAGCAGTCACTAGCTGCCTGTCGCTTTTCAGGGAAGGCTTTGTTCAAGAGCCCCTCCCTAATCCATGACAGGATGTCAGTGGGTTCAATCTTTCAAAGGTTGTGTGCGACGAGAGTTCACAGCTGCTCTGAGTTCAAGAGTGTAATGGCTTGCCTCCATAGCTTTTCATTCTCAGGAAGAGGTTCCCAACTTCTAAGGTCCCAGCAAAAAATATCCAAGAGGAGATAAGAAAATAAAAAATAAAACAGACACACTTAACCTAAATATTTGGGAAACTTTTAAAGACCGACCAACTCAGTACCTGAAGGAGAAAGTCAAAGGCCACTGAGACCTAACTACAGATGTCATATTCTGTTGCTGCTATCATAAAGAAGGGTGTCTCAGGGGCTGGAAAGATGGCTCAGTGGCTAAGAGCACTGTCTGCTCTTCCAAACAACCAGTATTCAATTCCCAGCACCCACATGGCAGCTCACAACTGTCTGTAACCTCAGCTCTAGGGATTCTGACACCTTCACAATAATGCACATAGAATAAAAAAAACAAAACAAAACTTTTTTTTAATTTTTAAAAGGTGTCTCTAGATTTTAAGGCTTAGAACTGGAACTTGTGCCGGGCAGTAGTGGGGCATGCCTTTAATCCCAGCACTTGGGAGGCAGAGGCAGGTGGATCTCTGTGAGTTCAAGGCCAGTCTGGTCTATAATCTCGGAAAAAACAAAAAGCAAAACAAAACAAACAAAAAAAAAAAAAAACTAGAACTTGCAATTCTGTCTCAGCCTTCTCAGTAGCTAGAATCACAGGCATGGACCACCACGCACACTTCTCAAATCCTCTCGGTCAGAGCTCACTATGTAGCTGAGACTCTCAAACTGCCTCTGCCTTCTCTAAGGATACAGGAACATGTCATTAGTCCCCTGCTCAACACACCCTCTTTCCTATTTCTTAAGTCTCTCCATTGGAGCCTAGTGGAAGGCCTTTAATCTCAAGTTACTTGGAAAGCTGAAACAGGAACATCACACATTCAAGGCCTACCCAGCTACAGAGGGAGTTCAAAGCCAGCCTGAACTCCTGTGTCGAAGTAAAAAGTAAAAGAGGCCTGGGACAAAGCTTAGTGGTAGAGTATATGCCTAACATGAGAATGACCTAGACAAATCCCCATACAAAAAGTAAGTGGGCAGGGGCTTGAAGAGATGACATGTTAAAATTTTTAAACTATTTAATTTTGCTTTATTTGCATTGACTGAGGCCATTAGATCCCTTGGAACTGGAATTATAGACAGTTGTGAATTGCCATGTGGGTGCTGGGAATTGAAACTAGGTCCTTTGAAAGAGCAGACAGTGCTCTTAACCACTGAGCCATCTCTAACCCCCATGTTAATTTTTTTAAAGATGTATTTATTTATTTAATGTTTATGAGTGCTTTATCTGCATGTACACTGCAGGCCAGAAGAGGGCATCAGATCAACTTACAGATGGTTGTGAGCCACCACATGGTTGCTGGGAATTGAACTCAGGACCTCTGAAACAGAAGCCAGTGCTCTTTAGCTACTGTTTTTTGTTTGTTTCTGGGTTTTTTGGGGGGAGGGGGTTGGTTTTTGTTTTTTGAGACAGAGTCTCTCTGTGTAGTTCTGGCCTCGCTTTATAGTCCAGGTTGGCCTTGAACTTACAGTGATCCTCCTGCCTCTGCCTCCTGAATGCTGCAATTAAAGGCAAGCACCACCATGCCCAACTTGTTTTTCAAGACAGGGTTTCTTTGTGTAGCTTTGGCTGTCCTGGAACTCACTCTATAAACCAGGTTGGCCTCAAACTCATAGAGATCCACCTGCCTCTGGCTCCCAAGTGCTGGGATTAAAGTCGTGCGCTGCCTGACAAGCACTAGATGGTCTTAGAAGACTCGGGTTCAATTCAGTGCACCCACATGGTAGCTTGCTAGAAAATCTGACACCTTTACATAAATATGCACATACCAATGCACATGAATTAAAAATCATTTTTTAAAAGAGAGAGAGAGGGAGAGAGAAGTTTCTTTAAAAATCTCTCCATGAATATTAAAAGGAAGTATCTATCCAAATGTCATCTGGCTTAAATTTTAAAATTTTAGGGTTGGGGATACACTTGGCGGTCACAAATTCAACCCCTGGTGGCACAAAAAGCAGGGGGGGGGGTTCCCCTTATCGTCTATGGGTGCTGGAGAAAGAGCCCAGCATTTAAGAGCATTGGTTGCAGAATGTTCCAGACGATCCAGGTTCAATTCCCATAATTCCAGTTCCAGGGGATTTGATTCCCTTTTCTGGCTTCCCTCTAACAGCAGGCATGCATTAGGTACACAGACAGACACTCACAAACATTAAATACTAATTCTTAAAAAATTAATCGTATTATAGGTATCAAAGCAGCAACTTATGCCCCAACTTCTCCAGGAAAACAGGAATAGACTGACCACTCCCTTCTCCTTAAAAGGGAGAGGGGGCAATCTGCCAATGTCTCTTACTAAGAAACTCAAGAGTCAATTCAGAGAGTCATAAAAACTAAGTCATATCGAAAATAGCTCATGTAATGGCACCCAGGCTTTTGTTTTGTTTTAATCTTCTCTCCCTTCCTCCCTTCCATTCTTTCTCTGAGAAAAATCTGTAGGCCAGGCTGCCCTGGAGCCAAGACTGGCCTTAAACTCCTGACTCTCGTGGGCACTGGAACTTCCAAGCCTAATCATTTTGTGAAGTTTTTATACAGCTGCCTGTCTACCTGACAATTACAGATGCTGATGCTCCAGACACTTCAAAATCATATTCTAAACAATAAGCATCCTAATTTCTTCTGCCAATTTTTCTACAATGGTTGGAGTGACAGAGGACTTCTGCCTGGCATATGCAAGCCCTGGATTTGATTACCAGCAATACACACACACACACACACACACACACACACACACACACACACCTCTCAGGAAAAAAACTACATGAAAGCCATGATAGTAATAATACATGTCAGACAGGTAACTGATTGACCCAACTTTCTTTGCAAACACTTAAGAGAGAGGACACTTATTTGAAATAGCTCTACTAATTACAGAAAAGCAAAGCCTGGAAGCTTATGGCTGGGCCCGGTGGCACACACCCTTAATCCCAGCACTTAGGAGGCAGAAGGGTCCCTATGAGCTCAAGGACAGCCTGGCTGGCTACACAGGGAAACTCTGTCTCGAAAAACCAAAAAAAGAAAGACTGCTAACATTTTCGGGACTCTAGACTCTCTAAGGGAGCGAGAGAGGGAAAGAGAAGGTCATCATCCCAGACTGCTCTGCAGAAGCCCAGGGAAGGGACTGCTCACTTTTCATCTGAGCATCTGGGAAATGGATGCTGGAAGATCAGGAGTTCAACCATCCCCATTAACACTGTGAGGTTTGGTTTGGTTTAGCTTTTTGAAACAACGCCTAATGTAGCCCAGGCTAGTCTGGAATTCACTAAGTAGCCCAGGTTGGCTTCAAACTTTAGGCAATCCTCCTGCTTCCAATCTCCGCAAGTACTGGAATCTCATGCATGAGCCACCACGCTATGCTATTTTGTCACTTTAATTAATAAACAAACAAGCCTGATGACTTGAGATCAATCCGTGGGATCCACACATAATCCACACACACATCCATGTGTTCCCCCTCCCCTTCATACACACACATACACACACTAAACAAATGTAATTTTTAAAAAAATTGGGTTGTTTTTTTTTTCGAGACAGGGATTAAAGTTGTACGCTGCCACCACCGGGCTCTATTAAAACATTTCTTTAACTTTGGTGAGTGGGAGACGCTTCGTTAGTAAAGTGTTTATCAGAGTTAGATCCCAAGCACCCACCTAAAACAAAACAAACTAGTATGGTGTCCCATTCCTGTAATCTCAGCACCAGAGAAGCAGAGATAGGAAGCTCCCTGGGGCTAACCTAGCCACTTCTGTGAACCCCAGGTCCCAAAGAGAAACCATGTCTTAAAAAAATAAATAAGGGCTGGAGAGGTGGCTCAGTGGTTAAGAGCGCTGGCTATCTTTCCAGAGGATCCAAGTTTGGTTCCCAGCAACCACATGACAGCCTCTTCCGACCGCTGAGGGCACTGTGTACACCATGCACATGGTATACAGACACAATAAGGACAAAAACACACCCACACACATAAGATAAAGGCTAAAAACAAACAAATAGGACA
Source organism: Acomys minous (assembly GCF_964271855.1). NCBI lineage: Eukaryota > Metazoa > Chordata > Mammalia > Rodentia > Muridae > Acomys > Acomys minous. The sequence goes on along the minus strand of NC_140491.1, from coordinate 49,797,446 downwards.
GCTCTCAAGGAATGAAACCCAAGGTTGACCTTTGACCACCAAATGCATGCACACACATGTGCACATACACCCAACACTCATACATATACGTCTTTGAAGACAAGAAGTTCTTGTGCTAGTGCTAGAGCTCAACTGGTAGAATGCTATGGGTTCAACCCCCGGCCAGCACCTCACTATCTCAGCACGCAGCAGGTAGAGGACCGAGGATCGGAAGTTGAAGGTCATCCTCAGTTATGAAGTGAGCTTGAAGTCAGCCTGAGACCCTCAAGACCTGTCTCAAAACAGAAAACGAATTAAAGTTCCCTAGAAGCTACTAGATTACGACAACTACTTCTGGTATAAGGATAATATTGTCTGTGTCTATGTCTGTCTGTCTCTCTCTCTCTCAAGACAAAGTCCCTATGCAGCCCTTGACAGCCTGGCATTCATTAATGTAGACCAGGGTGGCCTGGAGCCTTCAGTGAGCAACCCTCCTGCCTCTGCCTCAAGTGCTCAGAGTACAGGCTCTTACACCCCTAGCACTGTTCACCTCACTACCTAGCTCTGAAAATCAAATCTTGGGTCAGCAACATAGCTCAGTGCTTACAACCAAGAGTTTGATCCCCAGGGCCCACAGAGTAGGAGGAGAGAACTGACTGCAGTAAGCTACCCTCTGACCTCCACAGGGTCACAGGAGCACTCAGGTGACCCCTCTCCAAATACACAGTAAATGTAAAAACTCAAATCTTTCTTCAGATCTCCAAAAAGAAAAAAGGCTTTGGGCCTTTCCATATACTTTTCCACTATTACGATCACACTTTCAGAGGCAGATGGATTTCTGTGAGTTAGAGAGCAGCCTAGTCCACAAAGTGAGTCCAGGACAGCCAAAGCTATATAGAGAAACCCTGGCTCAAAAAACAAACAAACAAACAAACAAATCACACTTTCAGTTGTTGTTGTTTGTAGCCGAAATGAAAGTAACTTAGACCTCACCCTTAATTCCTGTCATAAGGATAGCAGGCTTTTTGTTTCTCCCAAATCAGCCTAAAATTGGTTTTCTTCAGATCATAAACAGACAGACAGACAGACAGACAGACAGACACACACACACACACACACACACACACACACACACACAAAATGAGACAGATTATAACTTAGTTATTATTGATATATTAATATTGATATATTGGTTACACTTACAATTTTCAGTAATAAAATATCTGTCATTAGCTCTAATCTCCCCACCACCCCTCCCCACCCCCTAAGACAGGGCTTCTCTGTGTAGCCCTGGTTATCGTGAACTCCTTTTATAGACCAGGCTGGCCTTGAATTCACAAAGATCCATCTGCCTTTGCCTCCCCTAGTGCTGGGATTATATGCGTGTATCACCATGCCCAGCCTCACCTCTAATCTTAAGCATATTTCATAAATCCTTTCCTCAAACTCTTAGACTATTTTATTACACAGTCTAGAAAGCAATTATAAACCAGATATTCACATACTTGAGAACTTAAAAAAAGGATGAATAAAATGACTGTCCATACACGGCATGGTGACTCAGTCCGTAACGTCAGCACTTGGGAGGCAGAGACTGCTGCAAATATAAAGCCAGCCTCATCTACACAGTGTGTTTCAGAACAGCCAGGACTACATCACAATGAAATCTTGTCTTAAAACTTAAGAAGGGGGGGGGAGATTATTATCCTTGTCATTTATTAACCATTCCTCTTCCTTTTCCCTCTTGAAAACAATTCCCTGGATCACTTCTATGCTAATAACTCTCTTTTTTATTCTACTTATTTAGATTACTGAGGGAGGGACACATGTGCAGCCTGGAAAACAACCTGCAGGAGCCAGCCCTCTCCTTCCACCATGCAGGTCCCAGGGATAGAACTCTTCAAGGTGGCAGATGCCTTGACCAGCTGAGCTATCTCACTGGTGCACTGGTAATTTTCTTACATGTCTTCCAAACCCAACATCCTACTAAAACAAGTGATTCTTCCCCCTGAAATCATATGGCTCTGACCCATGCTGCACATCTGTGTGCTGCTGACTCTACTAGGATTTGACATGTATAGACTCTATTTTGTATACTATGCCACAGGCCTCTTGAGGTTAAGACTCCTAAACCTTAGCTTAGTTAAAAAGGATTTACACCGTGGGCATGGTGGCGCACACCTGTAATCCCAGTACTCGGGGAGGCAGAGGCAGGTGGATCTCTGGGAATTTGAGGCCAGCCTGGTCTATAAAGCTGAGTTAAGGACAGCCAAGACTACATAGAGAAACCCTGTCTCGAAAAACCAAAACGAAAACCGAGAGGGGAAAAAAAAAAGATTTGCACCACATACAGCAGCATGCTCTGCACAGCTGCCCAAGTTTTTGTACACACTCATGAACTACACTACTACCTTAATAGATAATAAAAATGACTTTTTAATACTACTTTACAAAACGAGAAACAAAGTTTTGTCACCTAGTTAAATCTTCAAGACCTTCTTACAGTATTAAAAAAAAAATTAAGTTAAAATGGGCATGGTAGTGCATGCCTTGAATCCCAGCACTAGGGAGGCAGAGGCAGGGCAATCGCTGCAAGTTCGAGGCCAGCCTGGTCTACAAAGCGAATCCAAAAAAATTAAAAAAAAAAAATGTAAGTAACAGGGGCTGGAGAGATCACTCAGTGGCTAAGAATATGTATTGTTCTGTGCCAGCAGTTCTCAACCTGTGGGTTGCAACTGCTTTGGGGGTTGAATGACTATTCACAGGAGTCATGTATCAGTTATTTAATTACAATTCATAACAGTAGCAAAATTACAGTTATGAAATAGCAATTAAAGTTTTATGGTTGGAGGTGACTACAACATGAAGAATTGTATTGAAGGGTAGTAGCATTAGGACTTTTGAGAATCATAATAAAAATATTTAAATATATGTAACAAATATAGGGAACTTCTCAAATAGTACAAACCTTCCTAATATAGCAAATCCATGTTCTTTACTGTTGCCAGGAGAACTAACTAGGAACCCAAATTCAACTTTGCTTAACTAAACTAATTTTGTCCTGGAGAGTCCTTGGTGGGGGAGGGGCTGCCAGCAGAGCAAGTATGTTACTGTGTGAACTATTCCCAACCTCTTAAAGAAATACAAAAGCCTGGGCCAATGACAAAACTCTGTGGATAAAGTGCTTGTCTGATTCAGTACCCAAGCTACAAAGGAAGGAAAAACAAGCTCCCAAAAGTTGTCCCCTGACCTGTCACACAGCACTGTGGCACCTGTGCACCTACAGGCACATGCAACACAAATACACATACCACAATAAAACTAAAGTCTATAAAAGTCCTCTGCTTCGCACGGTGAAGAAAAAAAAAAACAATTCGGCATTAAACCACAGTCTTACAAAACTTGAACCTCGAATGCATTTTGCAAGAGCCATGTGACACACACATGACAAGTCAGCTAAACTGACAGATGGACCTCGCAAGGGGGAAACTGCAGTAACTGACCAAAGCAACAAAGAAATTCAGTTTTTATGGCAATACTGATTTCTCTTTAAAAAAAGAAAAAAAAAAAAAAAACAAAGCAACAACAAAATTCCTCCCCCTTAAAGAGTTCTGACACTAATGAGGAATAAAAATAACATCTCTGCAAGTTATTGATTTTCATAGATGGAAACCATAGAATTTTAGGTGCCGTTCAAGAGAGCCTAACAAAATCTACCCAAGAAAAGAGAACACCAACCAGTTCCCATGAAAGGTGCCAGGTGTGTCATGTCACATCTGCTCTAGTGACTTCTTGAGTAAGCAAGAAAAAGGAATGCATTAACTTTTCATGACACGTCATGGAACCTCATTCCCTATCTACACCCATTCAACTAGGTAATCTAAAACCTACAGCTCTACCAAAGGTCTCATTCCTTTTTTTTCCCCCCCTTTTTCCTTTTTCCAAATTTGTCAGCAAACTCGGACTTTAATTTGGTGGTACCAGGGAGACATTTTTAGTTTTAGTTCAATTTTTTTGTTGTTGTTGTTGTTGTTATTGTTGACCTACTGAAGACAAAGGTGACTGGGGGAGACTTAGGTGTCCTCTAAAACAAAAATTTCACACACACTGCCCAGGATTTTAGAAGGGTCGTGGCTCACAGTTCTTAGCAGAACTCTTCCAGGAGACAAGCCCCAAAGGCAACTAACCATTGTAAATAGCTTCTCGCGGTCTCCTCATTGCCCCCCCCCTCCCTCAAGCCCACGCAGTCCGGAGAAGCATCCATATTACCTGAAACCTGACGTGGAGAGAGCGAGAGAGAGAGCTCTTAACAACAAGCTCGGGATTCACCAGGAAAGCTGGTTTCCTCCCTTGCCGACGCTGACAGCTCCGCAGAGCCGGCGCAGGGTCTGACAGTGCCCTCTAGCACAGCTCTCCCACCGACCTCCCCTTAAAAACAAGTCCTCCTCCAGCCGTCACTGCCTCCAAAGACGCGCCCCTCCTGGCTGCCGTCCGAGGCCGATTCCCCCCCGACGCCCAGCCCCGGCGGCACCCAGCTCCCAGCCGGCTGCGCCCCGACCCCGGCCCGGAGGCCCGACCCCTCCCCGCCGCGGCCCTCGGCCCTCAGACAATGGGAGCCCCTCGGGCTGCTCTGTCTCGCTCGCCCGGCCGACATTCCCACCGCTGCGCAGCGAAGCTCCCTCCCGGCCGCCCTCACCCCCGGCCCGCCCCGGCTCCCCTGCACTCACTATTCGGGATTCATGCTGGACATGTCACTGCAGCTGCCGCCGCCGCCACCGCCCTTGCTGACGCAGCCGCCGCCCCAACTCTCCGCGCCACGGGTAATGGAAGGGAAGGAAGGAGCTAAGCTGTTCCGGTAGAGCAAACGTCGACCCCACTCCGACCCTTAGAACACAATCAGCAGCCGCCGCCGCCACTCAGGGATCGCTTCCACCCAAAATGGCCGCCGGCGAACCAGGAACTAGGGAAGCCTAGGCCAAGGGGCCCGTCGCGGCCCAAAGGGCGGCCGCGTCGCGCGGCACGCCGGGAAATAGAGTCGTGAGCACACAGCGCGCTGGGCAAGCTGGACGGGGCCCGAGGACAACCTGAACTCAGCTTCCCACTAGGCCCCCGCGCTTCGAACGCATGCGCACCTACGAGCTTGTCGCCGGCCCCGCCCCGATTCCCTCACCGTATCCCCCGCCCTTCCTGCTCCCCTCCCCGCTGGCTCGCTGGCTAGGACTTTGCTCGGACTCCCCCTAGCGGATTGGCTAAGGTCGAGCGGACTGTGTTGATGTCATCAGTGAGACGTGGCAGCTGGGCGAGTCGGCGCCCCACGGGGAGGGGAGGAGGAAGGAACCGGGCTGAGGGCGGTGCCGCAGCCGAGGGGGTGGGGGCTCCTGGGGACGCCAGGACAGAGTGAGGAGGGGGTCGCTGGGACTGAAGGGGAGCAGAGCCTCGCGGGCTCAGCTGTGGCGAGACAGGCGACACCATCAGAGCTTTGGGATTCCTCTAAGGACAGAAGGAAAGTCAAGCGGCCTTTGTAGACTTTGCGCTTTCTCACTCTGATTTTTTTTTTTTTCATTTTACTCCGGCAACCTGACGTTTTCTACCCCAGTCCATTTGCACACCCAGCCAGATTTATTTGTCGGAAAGTGCACCTCCATCACGACCTCCCAACCTACAAAGGTTCAGCATGTTGTGTTGTTGAGACACATGCTATAGAGTCAGCCTAAACCAGTCTTCCTACCTCAGGCCTGACATAAAAGTTAAATCGGCTTTTTGGTGGTTGGTTGGTTGGCTTTTTGTTTTTAGTGTTTTTTGTTTTGTTTTGTTTTTAAGTTTTTCGAGACAGGGTTTCTCTGTGTTACTATGGCTGTCCTGGACTCGCTTTGTAGGCCAGCCTGGCCTTGAACTCACAGTGATCTGCCTGCCTCTGCCTCCCGAGTGCTGGGACTACAGGCATGTGCCACCACACCCGGCGCTTTTGTTGTTGTTGTTGTTGTTATTGTTCTTTCTTTCTTTTTTTCTTTTTTTCTTTTTTCCTCCTTCCCTGTTGTTCCAGTTTTTTATTAGCAGTAATTCTGTATCAGTCTGCAAAATTGGGCAGTAAGACAAGGGCTGTTTTAGCTATGGACTCTAGAACTAATATTAATACATTTTTTTAGACCTTACGATCTTAACTTTAATCAGCTCAGGAATTTAAATCTCCACTAAACTTTAACACATTATCTTGGGTTATTTATTACAAAGGGCATAGAATAACACACTGTCCAAAGTTTATCTTCCAACTTGTTCTAAGCAAGAATATCATCTCCTGCGGCTGAGTGCAGAATTACTGTAAATTTCTGTGACACCAAAATATGCAAAAGAGGCTGTTCTCAGTTCTATTCATATAGTCAGTTTCATCTTTACACGTCCCCCTGGAGCTCCTCCATGTGCCTTGATTGACAGCACCATCAAATGCTGCATAGGTGGTGGTGGTGGTGGTTTTTGGTTTTTTGAGACGTTTTCACTGTGTAGTCTTGACTGTCCTAGAACTTGCTCTATAGACCAGACTAGCCTCAAACTCAGTGGTTCACCTACTTCTGCCTCCTGAGTGATGAGATGAAAGGCATGTGATATCATGGCCATCCATCCCATAAGGGTTCTTTTCCGTGTTAATTTCTGAAATGAGGCTGGGCATGATGGCACACGCCACCAGCCTGGTCTACAAAACAAATCCAGAACAGAGAAACCCTGCCTCAAGAAAACAAAACATGAACTCAGTCCCCACCCAAACATGATCCTAAATGAGTAAATGAAGCCGGCTGGGGAGCTGGCTCAGCAGTTATGAACATAGCTTCTTCTAGCAGAGAACTGGAGAACCGGAGTTCGATTCCCGGCATCCGAATGGCTCTTCACAAGGATCTCTAAGCCCAGTTTCAGTGGATGCAATCTCTCAGCAATCCCGGAAAAAAAAAAATGAATAAATGAAGCACCAAGTGTTTATAGCCCTGGACCCTGAAGCCTACAGTAGTACCTGCCTTCATTTTATAGAATAAAACCTCACTGGGCATGGTGATGCCTGCCTTTAATCCCAGCACTCGGGAGGCAGAGGCTGGCGGATCACTGTAAATTTGAGGCCAGCCTGGTCTACCAAGAGAGTCCAGGATAGCCAAGGCTTCACAGAGAAATAACCTATCTCAAAAAAACAAACAAAAAAAAATTAAGAAGTGTCCCCAAGCTTAATTTTTCAAGCAAAGTTTTTTTTGTTTGTTTTGTTTTTGTTTTTATAGGATTTATCATTTAAGCCAGGCATAGCAGAGCATGCCTTGAATTCCAACACTTGTGAGACAGAAACAGGTGCCTCTCGGTGAATTAGAGGCCAGCCTGGTCTATATAGTAAATTCTAGAACAGAGCTACATAGTGAGACTATGTCACAACCCCTGCCCCAAAATCTATCATTTAATATGGTTGTGGGCTTCTCTAAGAGATACAACCACCAAAATTCCATTTTCTAATTTGTATGTCTCCTTGGAGGTGAATTTCCTCAACTTTCTTTCATTAACTATTTTGTTTCCCAACAAATTATCTTCTAGTAACTTTTTTTGTTTGTTTTTGTTTTTGAGACAGGGTTTCTCTGGGTAGCCCTGGCTGTCCTGGATTTGGTTTGTAGACAGGCTGGCCTTGAACTCACAGAGATCCCCCTACCTCTGCCTCCCGAGTGCTAGGAATCTTTTAGTAACTTTTAACCTAAGTGACAAACAGAACAGTGTGAAGAATATATCACAATTCTTCCCTGACACCCCCCAAAGCTTTCCTGTACTTGTGCATGTGGGGGACTGAACACTCCACATCTTAGGTACTGTGCTACAATATGCAGATAAATTAAAAACAGTCATGGCTGAGGAGCAGAGTGCGTGTCAGTTTCCTACATCCTACTGCGTCATGGGTGGTGTTTATATTAAGATTCCTTCTCATAGGACCAAAGAGATGGCTCAGGGGTTATGAACTCTTACTGCTGTTGCAGAGGAGCCAGGTTCAGTCCCCAGACCTCATATGGTGGCTCACATCTATCTATAACTCCAGCTCCGTACAAGAGAACATTTTCTTTGGCCTTTTTGGGGACTGCATGTAGGTGGTGTCCATACATACTTACATACATGCAGTCTAAACACTCACATACAAAAATAAATAAATAGAATACATGTACTAACAATGAAATACTTCCTTTCTAAAACTTATGTTTTTCTCCTCTCCCTTCCCAGACAGGGTCTCACTACAATAGCCTTGGCTGCCCTGGGACTCACTCTGTAGACCAGATTAGCCTTGAACTCACAGAGATCAGGCTGTTTCTGCCTCCCAGGTGGCTGGGCTCAAAGGCATGTGCCACTACTCCCAGCTCTTAGATGTATCTTAAAATAATATTCTCTCTTTCTCCCTCTTCCGCGCATCCTCCCACACACATACACACACCCCGCCATCTCTGATTTATGTGTGTACATGCATATGTGGAGATTATGCTTGACCACGTTGCCCTATATGAAGGCTGGAGATCAACATCAAATGTCTCCACTTTGTTGTTGTTTGTTTGTTTGTTTGTTTGTCAAGACAAGGTTTCTCTGTGTAGCCCTGGCTGTCCTGGACTCTGTAGACCAGACTGGCCGCAAACTCAGAGCAATCCACCTGCCTCTACCTCCCAACTGCTGGGATTAAAGGCATGCACCACCACCGCCCAGCCGTCCGCCTTACTTTTCAAGGCAAGGTCTCTCTCTGATCCTGTAGACTCGCTGACAGCGGACTCCCGGGCCCTTCTGTCTGGACTTCCAGTATGAGTGCTTTGGATGTGCCACACACACTGGCTTTTCCAGGGGACTAAGGTTCCTCAGGTCCCCAGGCTCATGCAGCGCTTTACCTACCGAGCCATCCCCTCAGCCCCCAAGCATACCTTTAACAAGTTCGCTGGCCCAAACTTTAATATATTTCATGTTTAAGTTTTTATCAATAGTTCAGATTAATAACTCAAAATAATTTAAGCATTGGTGGCTCCAACTTGTAATCCCAGCACGGGAAAGGCTGAGACAAGAAGACTGTGGAAGGGTTTTTTTTGTTGTTGTTGTTTTTCCGAGACAGGGTTTCTCTGTGTAGCCTTGGCTGTCCTGGACTCGCTTTGTAGACCAGGCTGGCCTCGAACTCACATTGATCCGCCTGCCTCTGCCTCCCGAGTGCTGGGATTAAAGGCATGCGCCACCACCGCCCGGCTAAGACTGTGGAAGTTTAAGGAGAGTCTGAGCTACATAATTCTAACCTAAGCTACATAGGAATCTCACTCAAAAAACAAAAGTGGTTTAAAATCTCAGACTAGTTCATTAAAACTCTCTACAGTACTCTGCTAACCGCCCTGTTATTGACTGAGCGCCTTTCTAGAGGGTGGGGGTATGACAGCAGCAGGGCACTGACATGACGTGAGTGAGGCTTGGGTTTGACTCAGCATGACAGACAAAACAGAATGCCTCTCCTGTCAGCTCTTTCTTTAAAGTAAATAAATAAATAAAAGGAAAAGGCAAAAGAAAATTTTTGTTTTTATATGTATGTGTCTGTGTGAGGGTATTTGCGCATGTGTGCCAGTACCTGAGGGAGCCCAGAAGAGAGCACTGAGTCCCCTGGAGCTAAAGTTTCAAAGCGTTGTGGGCTGCCTGACATGGATGCTAGGAATAGAGTTCGGTTCCTCTGCAAAATCAATAATTACTTTTAACCACTGAACTCTCACTCTCTCTACAGCCTCCTCCTCGTCTTCCTCCTTCATATATATGTATTTTATATGTGGGTGTATGAGGGTACCTATCAGGGCACATGTGGGGTCAGAGATGTGTGAGTGTATATAGTATACATGTCAGGGCACACATGTGAGGTCAGAGATGTGTGGGTGTCTGATAGTACATGTCAGGGGACACATGTGAGGCCAGAGATGTGTGGGTGTCTGATAGTACATGTCAGGGGACACATGTGAGGTCAGAGATGTGTAGGTGTCTGAAAGCAAATGTGTAGGCATACGTGTGAGGGTAGAGAACAAGTTTTAGGACTTGATTGTCCCACCAGGTGGGTTCTGGGATTTAACTTGGGACACCAGGCTCAGCAGCAAGCACTTTACCTGCTGCGTCATCTCTCCTGTGTTATTTCCTTCTCTCCTTTTCCTTCCCCGCTCCCTCATTTCCTCTCTCTTTTTCAGATATATATGACCTGCTTCTTAGTAAATATGTGTGGACCTTATTCTGGGTTTTTGGGTAGGGGAGTAGGGTTAGGTTGTTTTTCTGTTTTGAGATAGGTTTTCATGTAACCAAGGCTGGCCTCAAATTCACTCTGTAGCTGAGGATGCCTTTGAACTCCTCTCAGACCCCGGGTCTGTGATTTCTAGCACGCCCTACCCTGGCCAGCCGCACTTGAAATGTGTGCTCAAGCAATACACGGGGGGATGAGCACAGCTCTTCGTCATTAAGGAGATTGCCATTCAGTTAGAAATATCTGACGACAGACAAGGCCCACAGCGGAAAGTGCGAAAAAGCACTTGAAGGACCGCAACCTGTAGACGGACTGCCAGGAATTAGTGGAGGAGGGTATTGTCTGAGAAGAGACACAAAGGATGGCTCTTCGATTAGGTGGAAATAGCCTGTATCTTCATTGTGATGATGACTAGTTGTGTAACCATACGCGCTTGCCAAAACCCGGGTCACTTGGGTTCGAGTCCCAGCATCACCAAAAAACTCAGTCCTATGCATCCAAAAAGATAAATTAGAACCAGCAAGATGGCTCATGGGTAATGGCGCTTGCCATGATAGCCTGACAACCTAAGTATGTTCCCAAAACCATCTAAAGGTGAAAAGAAAGATTTGATTCCTGAGAGTTGACCTCTGACAGCAATAGGTGTGCTGTGACATGGACATGTATACACACCCATACACACATGCACACATATGCGCACACACACACACACACCACCACCACCACCCCCAAAACAACAACCACAAGATTTAATATAAAAATTATTTATTTACTGAGACAGGGTTTCTCTGTGTAGCCTTGGGTGTCCTAGATCTCCTTGGGTAGATCAGGCTGGCCTCAAACTCACAGAGGTCCACCTGCAAAGCTAATGTTGGGGTCAAAGGCCTGCGCCACCACCCCCAAGGAAATTGTAATTTATTTCTATATAAATTGTATGCTATTGAAAAGCAATAGGCTTGGGCTGGAGAGATGGCTCAGAGGTTAAGAGCACTGGCTACTTTTCCAAAGGTCCTAAGTTCAATTCCCAGCAACCACATGGTGGCTCACAACCATTTATAATGGGATCTGATGCCCTCTTCTGGCCTGCAAGATGTACACGCAGGCAGAGCACTGTATACATAATAATAAATAAATAAAAATCTTTAAAAAAAAAAAAACAAGAACTCAGTAGCCTCAGAGCCAAACAGCAGCCATTTCCTCACATTCATCTGTGCCTGCCTGCAGAAAGGTCATCACTGTTTGGCCTTCTGACTGTTTGGCCTTTCTCCTCGGGTGGAGGGGGTTCGGGAGGCCATGGGAGGCCAGCCTAAGGATCCAGACCCTCTCCAGCTACTCGTATGCAATTTTTCCCTAATTGCATGCTGCCTGGGTGATCTCAGGGAGGGTCTAAAGTGTATTTATAAGCTTCGGAAGACTAGGGTAGGGGGCTCCGTCTATGCAGCTAGTGGAGAACCATCATCCGTGCCAGGTGAGGACTTTTCCAGTGCAGCTTTGCATCTGCCGTCCTGTCAGTACCACTCAGCCATGCTAGTAAGTCAGTTCAGGAAATAGGAGTGAACGTTAGTCAGTGGGACCTTAGAGGGAGGCGGGGTGAACGTGGCCTAGTATCCCCAAAGGAGCAAATTTTTTTAATGTACATCAGCTGTTACTTATGAGTCAGACATTTAGAAAATGGTAAGAGGTGAGGGATGGTGCAGAAAAAAAAAAACAGTTTCAGTATTTTCAGCTAGGTCACTGTTATGAACAAGGTTGGCAAAAAAAAAAAAAGACAAATCTGGATCACCGACAGACATTGGAGAGAAGGCGCCACTTAGCTTGGAATGTACACACTGATTTGAGAATTACTGTTCACGGGGTCTTTGGGAGCTAAAGTGGGAGACGTCTGGGCTTAGATGAGATCATGAGGCGCCCCTGGTGCCTACTAAAAAGTCAGCAACAAGCAAAGCAACGCCAGGTGGAGGAGTGGCGGTTGGTGAGCCCAGCGCTCGGGAGCTATGTGGAGCCTGCAGGTAGGAAGATCGCTTCAACTGTTAACAAGTAATTAGATTCCTTAAGGTAAGAGCTGTGTGTCCAGTCCAAGGGCAATCTACCCAGAATAGAACGGAGGGGGAGATTCCTAGAGGAGATAGGATCTGCCTGGTTGCAGGGAAGGGAGGAGCTAAGAATAACAGAACCGTCCAGCTTACCTGCCTGCCAACAGGGAAGCAGGGCCCCAGCAAAGCCAGAGGACAGAGGGAAAACGGAGCAGAGAAGGAAGGCTCTGTGCTCTGAGGACAGACGAAGCTGGCCGCTGTGGAATGCCAGGGCCACTAGAAACCGTCATCCTAATTTGGAACATACACACAGAATGAGAGAGAGAGAGAGAGAGAGAGAGAGAGAGAGAGAGAGAGAGAGAGAGAGAGCGCCTGGGTGCTAGAGGTGAGATTCAGGGTTAGAGAAAGCTAGTACTAGCATGTGCAAGACTGTTCAATCCCCTGCACCTCCTCCTCCCCACCAAAAAAAAAAAAGGCCTGCAAAATAGAAGTCTGTCAGAGATGAACAAAGCTAGACTTGGGCATTGGAACTCCTCTTCCAGGAAACAAGAGGCAGGAAATGCTCTTAAGCTAACTTAAGATCTTGGGGAAGACCTTTGCGGAAGCTAGGGTTGGCTTATTTAAGTAGGCCAACTGAGTTTGTTCATCCAGGTTTATTTGGAGAAGAAACAAACATTTATTTTTTTTTTTTCTGAATGTGCTTATGAGTGTATGACTCCTGTGTACAGGCATTGCGGAGGCCAGAAGAAGCTGACGGACCCCTGGAGCTGCAGTTTTAAGTGGTTATAAGCTGCCAATCCTGGCTGCAGGGTAAAAGGACTGAGTCACAAGGGAAAGCACCCTGACCATGACTTGACACCAAGCCCAGGACCAGGGTCAAGAAACAGAATCCCAGCCGGGCGTGGTGGCGCACGCCTTTAATCCCAGCACTCAGGAGGCAGAGGCAGGTGGATCACTGTGAGTTCGAAGCCAGCCTGGTCTACAAAGTGAGTTCAGGACAGCCAAGGCTACACAGAGAAACCCTGTCTTTAAAAAAAAAAGAAAAGAAAAAAGAAACAGAATCCCACCAATTCCTGAGCTTGCCACAAGACCAGGCCACAGAATCCCACCAACCTTTAAGTTTGCTCCCACAAAAATTTCAACAATCTCAGGCCACCCCCAAAAGCTCCACCTGGCCCCCCAAGAAACCCTATATAAACCCTGTCTTCTCCTCAGTGCCCTGCCGCTTCTTATGTCTTCCCTGACACCCCCAAAACAGGCAGCTACACTCCTTACCAGTAAGTCTCTTGTGAGAGGTCTGCTATGTGGTGTGACTGTGGTGTTTCTCGGCTCCTGACTGCCAGGACACCTCTTGGAGCAGAGCTGTGACACATATAATGGGTGCTAAGAAGCAAACTTGAGACCTCTGGAGAGCAGCAAGTGCTCTTAACTGCTGGGCCACCTGCCCAGCGGCCAAAACAAACTCTTTGAATCTCCATGACCAAAGCCAAGTTAAGGCAAGGCACACAGTGGGCTGGGAGTGAGAGCAAGAGTTAACTCCTTAAATGTTTCTTGTGCTTCAGAGAGAAGCTGTCAGCCTGGGGATGTAGCTCAGTGAAGGGCTTGCCTAGCTTCTGAGGGGCCTTTGAGTTCAATCCTCAGTGTGGTCGGATTGAGAGCTCCGTGAAATGGGTTGCTAGCCGGCTCATAAGCCTGTAAATCTCCCAACCTGAGAGGTGAGGCAAGAGAATCAGAAATTTAAAGTCCTATGCTTGCTTTGGCAGCACAGAAATTAAAGTTGGGAAGACACCGAGATTAGCAAGGCCCCTGCACACCGATGACATGCAGATCTGTAAAGCGTCCCATATATATATTTTTGTCTGCACAATTTTGTTCCGGTAAGCGCAGAACCTGGAAAAGCTGTTGCTGATACTAATTCAGAACATAATGCTATTATTAGTCCTACATATATTATACACATATGTAAATGCACACATATAATTATATATTTCATATGTAATTTGAGATTTTGGAAACTTTCACTGTGCTGTCACCTTTGGTGGCCGAACTCTATGGTGGCCGTAGTGGCCATCAACAGGACTGGAGTGGCATAACTAAGGTACCCATGCCCACCAGCTAAGTTGTCTCTGCCATCCATGGACTGTGTGTCTGTGGCTGGAGAGATAGCTCACTGGTCAAGGACACATGTTGCTCATGCAGAGGGCCCAGTTCGATTCCCAGTGCTCACACGGCAGTTCACAACCATTCATAACTCCAGTCCCAGGGGATCTGATGTCCTCTTCTGACCTCCATGGGCCATGATACACAGACATACATGCAGACAAAACTTTCTCACATAAAACAAAATATATAAATCTAATTTTAAAAAAAATCTGTCCAGAAAAATAAGCTCTTGGGCAAAGGCAGACCCTTCCTCTTCTAGCTCAGAATGATTGCATAATGTAGTCATTTTATTCCAATAACTCTAAGGCATAATATTTGATTTGCGAACAGTAAGTAATAGGAATGAAAAGTCTCACTGAAGCCGGGCGTGGTGGCGCACGCCTATAATCCCAGCACTCGGGAGGCAGAGGCAGGGGGAGCGCTGTGAGTTTGAGGCCAGCCTGGTCTACAAAGCGGGTCCAGGACAGCCAAGGCTACACAGAGAAACCCAGAGAAACCCTGTCTCGAAAAACCAAAAAAAAAAAAAAAAAAAAAAGAAAAGAAAAAGAAAAAAATAGAAAAGTCTCACTGAAGTTGGAAGAAGTTCTCAGGACTCCAATGCCCCAGTCACCGCACCACCCGGTTTCTCCAGACAGTCCCTCCCCCACTGCAGCCTTGCCCCAGACACCTTTAACTACTGCCCACTTCCTTTTAAGGTGCCTCCCACCTCCTCTCCAGACTTACAGACACTCTCCTATTGCTGTGGGGAGGTAGGGGAGTTCTCTATCCTTCACCTCAGCTTCCTCCAAGATGGCGCTGCATCCCTGTACCGCTTCATCTGAGACCTCCTCACATGGAGCCAGGATGCGCTGCACCAGCCTGTATCTTTAAATCCCAATGAGAGGACAGAATACTGGTGCAGCAGAGGAACCTGGAAAGCACCCAGTACAGAACCATTGATTCGCTTTGGATAGGAAGCCAAGTGCAGTGGGAAGTTACTGGTCCTGTCTCCTGACGCCCATGCCCTCCCCTTTGTTTATAAAGGAAGTATCAGAGGGCACTAAGGGGAGAGAATTTGCCAGATGCGGTGGCACGTGCCCGGAACCAATACCTGAGAGACTGAGACAGGAGTAGCACTGCAAGTTTGAAGCCGTCATGGACCACATAGAGTTCCAGGCTTGTGAAGGCTACATCTAGAGACCTTGTTTCCAACACACAAAAAGCAATCGGGCTTAGTAATTAAAATGTATGCTGAGCAAGTGTAAATACTAAATTTGAATCTCCAAAACTCATGTAAAGCTAGGCACGGTAAGCCAGGCATGGTGGCGCACGCCTTTAATCCCAGCACTCAGGAGGCAGAGGCAGGCAGATCTCTGTGAGTTCGAGGCCAGCATGGTCTACAAAGTGAGTCCAGGACAGCCAGGGCTGGTACACAGAGAAACCCTGTCTCAAAACACGCATGCACACACGCACGCACGCTCACAACAGAGGTCCTGTCTCAAGGTGGAAGACAGAGTCCAAGACCTAAGGTGGTTCTCCAACATTCATTAAGTGTGCCACAGCACATACATACACTGCATCATGGCACACATGCACTTTTACTCACACTCACAAACATATATACATACACATCATATACAGACATAAAACACACACACACAGAGTAAACCCCAAAACAAAACAACTAGCAGCTATATGCTATATGGTAAGATGAGGCCACTATTAGATCTCATGGAAACTCCTCTGGCAGACAGGTGTGGTGGCTTGTATAATCCTAGAATTTGGAGCGTAGAGGGAGGAAGATCAGGAGTTCAAGGGAAGCCTGAGTTACACCTAATTTTGTCTCCCCCCCCTCCAAAAAAAGAGTGGCAGTGATCTACATGAATGAGAGAGTAAGCCAGGGCCCCAGGTTATCGCATGGGACTGCCCCCCCCCCCCCAGAGACAGAGTTTCTCTGTGTAGTCCTGGCTGTCCTGGACCAGGCTGGCCTCAAACTCACAGAGATCCACCTGTCTCTGCCTCCATGATGCTGGGATTAAAGGCATGTGCCACCACACCCAGCTCTGCAGGGGCTACAGGAGAGGTTTGCTTGGGCAGGCTTCTGTTTTGATTGACAGATTTGAGTTACATAACCTTTTCTTTCTGTGCTGGTCCCTTCCCATGATGACTCTAATTTTAATCATATGCATACCCACTTATACATATGCATAGGATAGCAAGTGGGGATTTTTCTTAAAATTTCACTCAAGGAGAACAAAAGCTAGAGTCCAGTGTGGAGGAGGCTGGTCTATGCCTTTAATGCCAGCACTCGGGAGCTGAGGCATGCGGCTCTCTATGAGGAAACTGAGGGAGGCCCAGAGAGGGTAAGTGTATTGGGCAAAGTCAAACAGCTTGTAAGTGATGGAGCCAAGACTCAAACTCAGCTTAGGAGCCATGTCCACTTTTTTCCCTTCACTCTTCCTTTGCATGACTGAGACACTGTGGTTTAATCTGCACCGACCCTGTGTGGAGGAGACAGAGCTGCAGCAGCAGGAACGGTAGCAGCAGGCCCAGCTCCAAAGCATCGCAGAGAAAAGACAGCAACCATGATACCTATTGACAAGCCTGCCTCAGAGCACTATGGTGATGAGGACGGAAAGGATGATGGAGGTGGTGAGGACAGTGAGGAGGAGGAGGGCACGCAGGTGAGATGATGACTATAAAAAGTCAGCTGACGATGGAGGGGGTCAATGAGGTGGTGACACGGAAGGCAAGGAGCAGGATCAGGACCAGTGGATGATCTGGGGAGACAAGCCAAGGTGGCCTCAGAGTGATTCCAGGCCACGCCAACCCATTTTGCACCCACAGCCTCAGCCCCTCAGCCTGAAGAACCAGCTTGTGGCTGTAGTGCCTAAAACTTTGCCTTGGACACTTTCTCAGCTACTGCCAGGACAAGGTCTTCTTGGGCCCTTGCAGGCCGTCAGCCTGAGCTCACCCCACCTTCTTGGCTAGTACCTCATTCCTTGGTTGCCAGGTGTGGTCCCTCTCTAACCCTCTTTTTTTGTTTTGTTCTGTTTTGTTTTTCGAGAAAGAGTTTCTCCATTTAGCCTTGGCTGTGCTGGACTCACTGTGTAGACCAGGCTGGCCTCGAACTCACAGCAATCCACCTGCCTCTGCCTCCTGTGTGCTGGGATTATAGCTGTGTGCTACCACGCCCGGCTAACCCCCTCTTAATAAAGACACAGGACTGACTTAAGGGACAGAGTTTGTCCAAAACTGTCTACACATGATGGCTGTCAAGGATAGGAAAACTCCACATTTGGAGGCGTGTGAGGTGTGTGAGTGTGTGTGAGTGTGTGTGTGTGTGTGTGTGTGTGTGTGTGTGTGTGTGTGTGTGTGTGTGTAGCGCCCTGCAGATTGGAGTCACAGATTTCTAGCTACACTGTGAGGAGATGGATATTGCCGAGCCCTTCCCTATGTTTGCCTGCCCCAGGGAGGAGATATTCCTAGAACTGGGTCAGAGTGGAAGGGCAAGAGAAAGAGGTGAGAGGAGTGTTGAAGCCAGGGTTCCTGGCACAGGCCCATGACTCTAGTGCTTGAGACACAGCGGCAGGAGGATCAGCGTGTAAGGCCATTCCTAGCTACATGGTGTGAGTTCAGAGCCAGGCTGCGCTATGTGGGAACCAACCAAAATAGACAGGCAAAGGTACAGTTTAAATTAATTAATTAATTGTGGTTTTTATCATGATGAGGCTTCTTTGTGTAACAAGCCTGGCTTTCCTAAAGCCTGCTCTGTAGACCAGGCCAACCCCCAACTCACAGAAATCTACCTGCCTTTACCTCCTGAGTGCTGGGATTAAAGGTGTATGCCACCATGACCAGCTGGCTACAAAGGTGGAAATTCTTCTTCTTACTTTTTCTTTTTCTTCTTAAAATAGAATCTTACTACATAGACGAAGCTGGCATCAAACCCACAGAGATCTGCTTGCTTCTGCTGAGCTGAGATTAATGGCTTTTTCTACCTTTTCTTTGCTTCAAAAAGCTCAGCCAAAAACATCTTATCAGGAAGAGCTGCTTTGGCATCCCCCAAGAACCTGGTATCTATCTGTTTATTGATCCACCCTACCATCCATTGATTATATACTGAGCATATCACAACATTGAGATACATCAGTGATCAAAGCTCACCGGGTCTGTGGGAGAACATAAATTGATGAGAGAGAATCATCTAACAGTTTCAATTATTTTTTTTATTTTTTTATTTTTGGTTTTTCGAGACAGAGTCTCTCTGTGTAGCCTTGGCTGTCCTGGACTCACTTTGTAGACCAGGCTGGCCTCGAACTCACAGCGATCTGCCTGCCTCTGCCTCCCGAGTGCTGGGATTAAAGGCGTGCGCCACCACGCCCGGCTCAATTATTTTTTAAAGTACAAAATATCACTGATTTCCAGCATGGGTTAAATTACAGCTTTCCGAGAAGGACAAAGAGGAAGAAGAGGAGGAGGAGGGACACTAAATATGCATTTTAGTTAGATGTTAGTATTAAAAATATAGCCAGATGTGATGGTGCACACCTTTAATCCCAGCACTAGGGAGGCAGAGGCAGGCAGATTGTTGTGAGTTCTACAAAGTGAGTCCAAGACAGCCAAGGCTACACAGAGAAACCCTGTCTTGAAAAAAACAACAACAACAAAAACTAAAAAATATCTCCCCCAGGTAGGCTCAATGGCACATGCCTGTAATCCCAGCACTTGGGAAGGCAGAGGCAGGCAGATCTCTGTGAGTTCTAGACCAGCCTGGTCTACAAAGTAAGTCCAGGGCAGCCAAGGCTACATAGAGAAACTATCTCAGAAACCAAAAATTAAAAAAAAAAAAAAAATAAAAGAAAGAAAGAAAGGAGAAAGAAAAAAAAGAAAAGAAAAGAAAAGAGGGTCTGGAGAGATGGTTCAGCGGTTAAGGGCTTTGTCTACTCTTCCAGAGGACCTGGGTTCAGTTCCCAGCACCCACATGGCAGCTGACAACTGTCTGTAACTCCAGTTCCAGAGGATCCAACACCCTCACACGGACATACATGCAGGCCAAACACCAAAGTACATAAAAATAAAAAGCCAGGGAAGGAAAGAAGGAAGAGAAAGGAGGGGGGAGGAGAGGGGAGAAGGGACAGGGAAGGGAGAGACAGGGGAGCCGGGAGGGAGGAGGGGTATTTCCCCAGACTTCACCAAAGCAGCATATTGGATAAAATTCAGTTTATTGCTTATGTGGCAAGACAGAACACTGTCTAGACAGTCTTTGCAGCAGCTGAGAGCAGGTGAGGGCAAGATCGGGCTCTTCTTCAAAACTAGAGTTTAAGGTGAGTGTTTTAATGAGGGAGTGAGGACCAGCTGCCTGGGAGCACACGCTTCTAACCTCAGCCCTTGGGGAGCAGAGGTGGAAGGATCATGGCAAGTCAGAGACCAGCCTGGCCTCACAGTCTCACAGTCAGTGGACCGGTGACCTGTGCTACAAGGGAAAGTGTATCTCAAACACACACACACACACACACACACACACACACACACACACGCACACACACACGCAAAGGGTCCAGAGAAGCCTAGGTTAGCATTTTATGCGGGTTACCCGTGAACTGGTAGGATGGGGGTTGAGTGAGGGGAATCTTGGTAAAAGTATTATCTTCTTGATGCTTTAGTTTCCTGAGTTAGTAGGTCCTCCTGGAAGTCCCTGGAATCAAACAATGCAGTTATTCATGACTTCTCTTCCTGGGTCAGAGTTTCCTAGAATAGTGTTCGTCTCGATGGAAGCGTCAGATAATAGATTCCTGTTAAATTAACCATGAAGATGGCCCCCATGAGCATATGAAAAAAAATGCTCTCTCTCCTTGAGAGAAAGGAAGTAACTGCCAGCGGCAGGGCTGTAGTTCTGCTTACAAAATATGCTATGAAGAAAATAAAGCGCTATGGAAATACACAACTGGGGCATCTCACGCCCTCTGCAGAAGGCAACAGAAACAGCCTGTGTGAGAACCGAGGTCAAAACAATGTTTGCTTAGATGAAGTAATGGAGAAGTGCGAGTGGGAGGACGAGAGCGCGCGTGCAAAGGTCCTGCGGCAGCAAGGAATCTCTGTTTGAACGCGTTGACAGATCAGCAAGACAGGAAAGGGAAGAGACGCACTATGAGGGCCAAT
This sequence comes from Acomys minous, assembly GCF_964271855.1. Lineage (NCBI taxonomy): Eukaryota > Metazoa > Chordata > Mammalia > Rodentia > Muridae > Acomys > Acomys minous. Next base: position 49,776,890 of record NC_140491.1, on the reverse strand, counting down.
GGAGGGGAGAGCCTTACTGGAGACTGCTACTGTGTTTCACAGTGACTGGCCCCTCCCTTTCTTCCTCCCTCTCTCCTTCTTTCTTCTTTCCTTTCTTTCTTGATAGGTTCTCAAGTAGTTGAAGTTGGCCTTGAACTCCTGATCCTCCTGCTGCTGCCTCTCCCACCCCCCCACCCCCCACCCCACCCCCCCACTCCCCACCCAGGCAGGGTCTCTCTGTGTAGTCTTGGCTGTCCTGGACTCTCTTTGTAGACCAGGCTGGCCTCGAACTCACAGCGATCCCCCTGCCTCTCTGGCTCTGGGATTACAGGCCTGCACCACCACGCCTTGCTGTTGCTGCTGTTTCTTGAATGTTGACATTATAAGTATGCACCACCGTGCCTGAGGCAGGAGGATGACCACAGGTTTGAAAAAAGCCAAGACTACAGGACTACATAGCAAGACTATCTCAAAACAAAACAAACAAACAACACACACGCACACACACACACCTATATGTTCTGCCGTGAGATCTGAATATTTTATTCTCAGGAACATGACCAAACCCCTAAAAGTTGGTAATAGACAGACAATATTCTTGTTACAAGCCTGTTTTCCTTTTAAATAAAGACATTTGTCAGGATGAGTGAGCATCCGAGCCCAGCTAGCTTATCAACATCAGATTAAAATTCTTGCTCAACAACAGCAAAACCAGTTCCAGAATGTCCTCGTGCCCGGGCTCAGTGTGGTCAAACAGGTTGCCTGGATTCTGGTGTGAGATCTGGGCGTGCCCGGGAGGAAACAAAGAAGCCGCAGCAGCACCGAGGGCAGGCGGCGCTTTAACTTGGGGTGTAAGGTGTCCTTTGCCTTGGTAAGTTTGGTATAGTCATTCACTAGCTCCTACAGGCGCCTTCCTGATGCTTGTAGGTTCAAGCAGCTCTGAGAAAACTTTAGCTAAAACTGTGTTGAAAGCCTTTAACCACATCTAAATTTAATCTATGTTGTCTTTAAGTTCTTTGTAAGCAAATACCTTTTCATCCCATAAACTGTAAAGAGCTGCCCACCCCCCTTCCCCTCGTCCCCAGCCCCACTCCCGCCCCCCTCCGCGCCCCCAGTGAGCAGGACAGTTTGGTTTTTATGGACAGCGAAGGGGTAAAGACAGAAAAAAAAAGACACAAAGAGCACTGACTTTACCTGCATACCAAGGGCAGGGAAAACAGCTGACTTCCTGTCTTTTCAGGTGTTGTCTTCTTGTGAGAGGATTAGGGCAAGGTGGGGGAGGGGTGTGATTCATTTTATCGCGCCAGTTAAAGTGAGTTTGCTTGGGAAATTCAGTTATCTGCTTGATTTCTCACACAAAGAGCTTCAGTTGGCGGCAGACACTGCAGCTTGAAGGACACTACTTTGATTTTCTGAATCAGTTTTAGACACGGGGTTCTCAACCTGTGGCAACCTGTGGGTCAAATGACCTTTTGACAGAGGCTGCCTAAGACCATTGGAAAACACAGACGTTTAAGTTACAATTCATAACAGTAGCAAAATCACAGCTATGAAGTAGCAACAAAGATAACCCACTACCAGCTGGCTGTGGTGGCCCACGCCTTTTTTTTTTTTAATATTTTATTTAATTTATGTGTGCTGGTGTGAGGATGTCATATCTTGGAGTCAAAGACAGTTGTGAGCTGCCATGTGGGTGCTGGGAATTGAACCCGGGTCCTTTGGAAGAGCAAGCAGTGCTCTTAACCACTGAGCCATCTCTCCAGCCCTTTAATCCCAGCACTTGGGAGGCCGAGGCTGGTGGATCCCTGTGAGTTCGAGGCCAGCCTGGTCTACAAAGTGAGGCCAGGACAGCCAAGGCTACACAGAGGAAACCCTGTCTCGAAAAAACCAATAAATAAATACCGATATGAGCAATTTCATTCTAAAAGAGCTAAATGGTAACACCGGTGGAAAATCATTTCTACCTCCTCCAGAGACCTGGGAGCCTGGCCTAGCTCACACAGGCCTCGCCCTAATGCTCTAGTGGCTCCTGAGAGGAACAGGACCTTTGGTCTCCAGGTCAATCCATTCTCATTCAGAAGCAAGCGGCACCTGGACCAGCCTGCCAGACACTGAACAACAACCAACCAACAAAAAACCCAACTCCAATTCACGTTATCTATATGCTGACTCACAGCTGAGTCCTCCCCGCCCCCATCCCTGCTCAACGTCATCTATCGTGAAGGGTGACACCCCCAGAATTCTACCACAGTTTTTAAGAGTTCTCTCCAATGGCTTCCAGTCTAGGCTGTTACTTTTGGGGGTGCGGGGTAGGGCATGTCATAGACGTCTTCCGAGTCCCTCTTTCTCAACTCCGCATCTACAGCCATTGATAACGCTGTGAAAGCAGCTTGCTTTCTCTTTATGGCTTCTGGCATTGCGTCGGCACGGACCACGAACAGGGCTCCAGGTGGCAGCATTGCCCATGGATGTTCACATGGTTTCAGGCTGCGGCATCGAGCCCAGACATCCCTGTGGCTTTCTGTTCTGTCCAGGCACAGGCCCTGGACATCCATACAGATCAGGCCACAGTAAGACCACACACCCTCCTGTAACGTTCACTTAACATTTGTTTCCTGCCTGGAAATAGTTAAGCAGAAGATGGGTTTAATACTGTGTGATCAAGTGAGATGCTTTACTCAAAGTTATCTTAAATTCTTATATATTTATTTTGATGCAGGGTCTCTGTTGTGATATACCTATATAAATAGAGAGAGATGCCACACAGCACATCTGATGTGAAGAGATGTATTTGGGAGAAGGGAAGGGAAGGAGAGAGGAGTTGGAGCCTGAGTGTGTTGCAGTTATTGTATCTGTAAGGCCTAGGAAGCCAATAATTGACACAATGAGACTGAAGGGTAGTTCAAAGCTGCAAGCACTACGCTGGACAGGCTCTAAACTGCTACTAATCTACTAGTAAACTGAAATAAACTACTCTAATCCTATGTCCTCATCACCTACTACATCCCAACCACTTGCCAATCTGACCCTCCTAGGGCAGCTTCTCTCCACCAACTGGCCACTCTCAACTGTCAACTCCCGGCTCCTCCTCCTCTCCTGGAAGCCCCGCCTTCCACTTCCTGTCCTTCTGCCCAAGTGATTGGCTAAACAGTGCTTTATTGACAACTGCTACATCCACTCAAGGCATTCTTCTACATAAGTGGGCCCGTGAGGACAGAGAGAGAGAGAAGACAGTGGGAGGGTGAAGGAGAGAAAAGGGGGCACCCCAGACACAGGGGTAGAGAAACAGGGGCAGAGAGAGCGCAGTGACAGGCCTGTCCGTTATATCTGTGAGCAGCTGAAGCACCTCTGGTGCACATCTGGTGGTGGCAGGTGATGACACAACCTACAAGTGGGTTAGTGGAAGTGTACAACGTTACACTCTCACTGTCACCCTCTCTGTCCTTGAACCCCATGTGTAGACAGACCTACCTCTGCTTCCTGAAGGAAAATTAGACCATGACTGTTCCTAGATACGGTTGAGGAGGAGGTTTTTATTGTAGATCTGAAAGAGAATTCAACCAGAGGCATCTGGAAGAGTCCAGAGCAAAGAGGAAAAGTAGCGGATTGAACATGGCTAGCAGAAAAGACTAGGGCCGTGGAGGGTGGGGGTGGGGAGCAAGGGAGGAAGAAAAGAGACAGGGTCATGAGAAGGGACCAGGAGCCGAGAGCAGAGGACAGAGAGGACAAAGAGAAGAACCAAGAAGGTGCAAGGCAAAAAAGGGCAGGGCTAGGGGCTGAAGAGATAGCTCCTGGTTAAGAGCACTGCCTGCTCTTCAAAAGGACCCGGGTTCAATTCCCAGCACCCACATGGCCACTCACAACTGTCTGTAACTCCAAGATCTGACACCCTCACACCAATGCACATAAATTAAAATTAAATAAAAAAATATTTTTTAAAAAAGTGCAGGGCTATGTAAGAAAGAGAAGCTGGAGGAAAGGAAGTAGAGCCATAGGCTGAAAAGGTTTAGGGTAGAGGCAAAGTGAGGAGAACTGAGGGGAGCCTCACGTACTGAGTGAGCCTAGAGGGCAGCGTGTGCTCTGGCACGCTAGAAGACATCACGCTTGGGCAGTTGTCCTCGGCTCAAGGCCTGACATTCCAACCTTTGCGTTGATGACAAGGGGGTGACAGAATCTATTCTGTAAACTGCTTCTTAGCTGAAATTGAGGCATCGTTGTTGGGGTGGGCTGGAAGGCTGGAATGTTGGTCAAAGGCTGGGAAGAGACAGAGGAGGGCAGCTTGAGGGACATCTGTTTCACTTGCTGCCCAAGTTCTGGGGGGCCACCCGGGGCAAGTGGGGAGCCACTGGGGAGCATCTGGGATGGAGGTCCCGAAGGAACACCTGAGGCTGGCACATTGCAGGCAGCTTTGGGGCAGTTTGCACTCTTCAAGCTGATTGGAAATCTACTCAGACAGATAGAGACAGAAGGTAAAGCTAAGAAACTTAGTGGGAAATATTTACCTTGGGTGTACTGCTATGACCTAAGCGATGGACGCCACCAAGGCACACCATGGGACAGATCGCACATGGGTGGTTTATTGGGGAGGGGGTATAAGGAGGCTGCCTCTGGGCTAGGGTGAGGGAAGAGAATGCGGCGGGGGGTGGGGGGGGTGGGGGGGGTGGGGGGGGTGGGGGGTGGGGGGGTGGGGGTGGGGGGTGGGGGGGGTGGGGGGGTGGGGGGGTGGGGGGGTGGGGGGGTTTGGGGGGTGGGGGTGGGGGTGGGGGGGTGGGGGGGGGTGGGGGGGGTGGGGGGGTGGGGGGGGTGGGGGGGTGGGGGGGGTGGGGGGTGGGGGGGTGGGGGGTGGGGGGGTGGGGGGGTATGCAGCACAGGGGGAGGATATGCGACTCATGGTCACAGTGGGAATGTGTCACATCTTGGTGGCTGGTGATGACATATCCTGCTGCCACTGGGTCCCTGGAGCAGGCGGTGGAAATGCCTGGTTGGTAACACTTTAACCTTCCAGGCTTGTGGTCCAGGTGTTTGGCGGAGGGGGGTCTCCACCAGGGGAAGGTGCCGCCCGGCTTAGGGCTTAGGCTGCTGGTTTAGAGGAGCACCTATCTGGAGTCCTTTCGAGCTGTGAGAGGGGAATACAAGTTGCAGCTCCTTGAAGCATACATGGAGTTTTTAAGTGTATAAAAAGAGATAACAAGTTTAGATGTATTAGCATCACCACTGTTTGTGATCTACACTGAAACCCACATTGTGGAAAGTTGTGGATTCGTGCCTTTGGGTCATAGCAAAAACAATGGTTTGGGGTTTAAAGCCTGAACATGTTTTCCTCTGTGCAAAGGGCTGGATGGATAGATGGGACAGAGATGTTTTCAGCATGATAAATCTATACTTAGAGGACAACCAAAGGAAATTAAAATTTTTGAGTTTGCCACTATGATAACAGGAGTCAGTGATGAGTTTTTCTCTGCTACTAAAATAAACCAATTCAAGCCAAACTGAATGTTAAAAACAAACAAACAGACGGTGGAGCACGCCTTTAATCCCAGCACTTGGGAGACAGAGGCAGATGGATCTCTGTGAGTTCAAGGCCAGCCTGGTCTACAAAGTGAGTCTAGGACAGCCAGGGCTATACAGAGAAACCCTGTCTTGAAGAAAAGAAAGTAAGAAAATTTTAAAAGGGGGGGGGGGGAGGGCAGATTTATTTGAAGGCAGCTCTCGGTTGGGTTCACCAGTCCCGAGGAACGAGGCCAGGAAAATCACCATGCTGACAGGGAAACAGAGAGAGAGAGTGCAGAGAGAGTGTGTGTGTACACACACAGAGATGGGGTGGAGGGGTGGGAGGTGAGGGAGAGGGACAGGAAGAGAGAGGGGGGAGAGGGAGATTAACCAAAATATCTGGATTATACAGTGAAGAGCATCTGGGGGAGAAGACGACCCCTCCCCACTGGGGCTAGAAAGTTCAGGGTAGAGAGTGGGGTATGTCAGCCATGCCCTCTAACAGGTAGAGACTGAGGGATGCTGGGAGAACATGGAGGCCAGGCCCACTTTGGTTAAATAGGTACCTTAGCTACTTGTCCCCAGTCTGAATCCCAGGGATTATTTGTGCAGTGGCAGAAGCTGTTACCATATGTGAAATCTGGAAACCGAGTGTGCCATCTTTTGGTCACTGAGCCGTACTGAGGCCTTTTTCAGTTAAGACATCAAGGCTTTAATAAAATCTCTGTGTCCGAGGAGGAAGAGATGTGACCCAGGAGGGGATAAAGACAGTAGAACTTCCAGGAGGGAGCTGAAAGGCAGAAGGGACAGGGCCGCAGGTAGGAACTCCATCTGAGGGGCGTTTCAATATCTTAGAGGCCCAGGAGGGCATAAGGAAGCTGTGGTGACTTAGGAGGCAGCTATACTAGGGAGAGGGGAGAAAAACCCAGGAGGGAGCTGCGAATACGTGGGGAAGGAGAAAGAGTGAGGGAAGGGCTTAGTGTCCTGGTGACAACAATTTCAGTCTGGGGCATCCCCAAGGGGACTCAGAGACTTGTCAGAGAGAAATGTCCCAAATCACAGAGGAGAGGTGTCCCTGAGTCACATGTCACTGAAGGTTTGCTGAGCCCTGGCAGTCCATGCTGAAAGTGAGTCAGGAGCAGAGAGGTACTCAGGTTTGCCTTCTCTGTGTGGTCTAGGCTTTTCCACTGACAAGTGAAGGTGGAGCATTGCTAGTGAGCATTCCAAGAGACAGGGGTCAGCCAGCACAGGGGTCAGCCAGCACAGGGAGGGGCCAGCCAGCACAGGGGTCAGCCAGCACAGGGGTCAGCCAGCACAGGGGTCAGCCAGCACAGGGAGGGGCCAGCCAGCACAGGGGTCAGCCAGCACAGGGGTCAGCCAGCACAGGGAGGGGCCAGCCAGCACAGGGGTCAGCAGGAACTTCCATTGTTCCGTTGGTCAGAGCAGTCACAGGGTCCTCCCAGATCCAAGAGAAGGAGAAACGGACCTTAGCTGTTTATTTATTTTCAATTAAGATAGGGTCCTATGTAGCCCAGGCTGGCCTTGAATTTCTGATCCTGCTGCCTCCACCTCCCAAATGCTGAGATTACAGACAGAGGCCAGTATACCTGACTCTAGGCATGCCAGGCAAGTGTTCTGCAGCTGAGCCCCACCCCAGCTCTAAGTTTTGCTTTTGTTATCTTGAGACAGGGTTTCTCTGTGTAGCCTTGGCTGTCCTAGACTCACTTTGTAAACCAGGCTGGCCTCGAACTCACAGCGATCCGCCTGCCTCTGCCTCCCAAGTGCTGGGATTAAAGGCGTGCGCCACCACCGCCTGGCTCTTGGGTTTTGTTGTTGTTGTTGCTGTTGTTTTGGTACTGGAAAACGACTGGCCTCCAACAGTGCCTTGCGGCCTAGTCTATTACATTTTTGACCCAAGCGCCAATTCTTTCCGTTTGCACAGCTATCTGAGGAAAGGAAGGTAAAACCAGAGTCTGTAGATTATGGCCAGGAAGTTTTGCTTTGAGACAGGTTTTCATGCTGTAGCCCAACACTGACCTTGAATTCATCATGCAATCCAAGCTGGCCTCTAATGGGATTAAAGGTGTTTGCTCTCTCTTTATAACTACTAACCCCCAAACAGACAAACGTCTTTAAACAAAAGGACTCTCTAATCAGTTGTTCAGGTCTATGCCTTTGGCTAGGGGAGGCCAGGATGGGGGGCTAGGGGGTCGGGGGACACCCTGGGGATCAAGAATCAAGAGCATTGGCGGAGAAGTCGGAACAGGCCTAGGTTCGTCCCGCGCCTTCCTGCGGAACAGGAAGGTCGGCTCCTGTCATATCTCAACCAACCTGACTACCTATAAGGCAAGAAGGGTAATAATAACACACTTAAGTCCCAGAATAGGAGACAGGAAGGAATGCAGAGGCACAGGAAATGGAAACGGAAATGGAAGATACTCTTAAGTGAGGAGACCAACAAGAGTACAGCGGGCACCTCACACAGTGGAAATGAGTCCTATCTGACAAGAGCCGAGGACCCTAGCAGGGCAAACAGAAGTCAGGTCCAAAGGCAGAGGGGCTCTGTGTATCCTGACGCTCGCTTCGAAGCCAAGCGACCGAGCGACTGAGGACAGGCAGCTTTTTTGTCACCATCTACTGCTAAAAGCATTTGCTAGGACAGAAGGCAGACCACCGTGGCTGTCACTGCCGCAGCGCTGCTCAAACTAGCTCAGCCTAGGGCAGCTTCATTCATTTCCAACCCACTGGGAACTAACAACTTCTGCTGAATGAAATGAAAAGAAAGAGCTAGAAAAAGAATCACATGCTTGAACCACAACAGAGCTTCCCAGGAGTCCTGTCAATTTCTGTGCCTTTGTGGTGATGGGCCGGTTACAATTTGCTCAATGGGGGTACTTAGTGGGCCCACCCTGAGCAGTGCTGTCCTGTGAGGCTCTGAGAAAAAGAAGCTTCTTACTACCTGGGTGTTCTGTAAATGACAGCTACAGAAGGGAGGAAATTCCTTATCGGCTAAAATGAGGTGCGATGCTCCCAGGTGTGGTTGAGGAGAAGGGTCTTTGGTTTTTGGTTTTGGTTTTCTGTTTTGTTTTGTTTTTTGTTTTTGTTTTTTTTTTTAAAGATTTATTTATTTATTATGTATACAGTGTTTTGCCTGCATGTACACCAGAAGAAGGCACCAGATCTCACTATAGATGGTTGGTTGTGAGCCACCATGTGGTTGCTGGGAATTGAACTCAGGACCTTTGGAAGAGCAGGCGGTGCTCTTAACCTCTGAGCCATCTCTCCAGCCCTTGTTTTTTGTTTTTTGTTTTCCCCAGACAGGGTTTTTCTGTGTAACAAACACCCCAGGCTGTACTGGACTCCCTTTGTAGACCAGGCTGGCCTAGAAGTCACAGAGATCCACCTGCCTAGCTCAAGGAGAAGTTGTTTTTTTGTTTGTTTGTTTGTTTGTTTTTTTAAATGTAGATATAAAGGACTCAATAGTCAGAGAAGCGTCTGGAAGAGTCCAGAGTAAGCATGGCCAGCAGAATAGACTGGGCCATGAGAGAGGAGGGCAGGGAGAGAGAGAAAGAGGAGAGAAATGAGAGAAAAGAGGAGAGAGGAGAAACAGACCGAGAGAAGAGCCCAGGAACCGAGAGAGGAGAAAAAGAGTCAACAGATCGTGTGGCCAAAACGCACGGGTTATATAGGGATCGGAAGCTTAGGGGCTGGGGAGGCTGAGGCAGGGGGATGTGGGTGTGACAAGGGCTGAGCAGAGCCAAGCCTCTGTAACAAGTATTTATGAAGCTGACTGAGCCTGGTGGCCAGAGTCCATTTTGATAGGCTAATAGGCACCACTGTTAGTTTCTTTGAGACCCAACACTTATTCCATTATTTAGTATTAAGAGAAAGGCCATTCATCTCCTATGAGTCACTATGTGTTTCTCCATCAGAAAGGATTGGCTCATCCTAAATCAACATATTTGGGTGATTTCGGTGGAATAAATCAGGACAGGTGGTTTATATACAGAGTAAAATGGAGTGTCTCTCATACTTCAGAAACCAAGGTTTTTTTCTTAGGGGGTAATTCTTTTTTTTTTTTTTTTTTTTGTTTTTTGAAACAGGGTTTCTCTGAGTGGCCTTGGCTGTCCTGGACTCACTTTGTAGACCAGGCTGGCCTCGAACTCAGAGATCTGCCTGCCTCTGCCTCCCGAGTGCTGGGATTAAAGGCATGCGCCACCACGCCCGGCCTTTAGGGGGTAATTCTTATTAACTGATAATTAGGTCGAATAGTTAATCTAGAGTGTGGATCCTCAAAACCTTTGGACAGCCAGGCGTGGTGGTGCACCCCTCTAGCACTCGGGAGGCAGAGGCAGGCAGATCGCTGTGAGTTTGAGGCCAGCCTGGTCTACAAAGTGAGTCCAGGACAGCCAAGGATACACAGAGAGACCCTGTCTCAAAAAAACAACAACAACAAAAAACAAAACAAAACCTTTGGACAGCCAACTAGAGATCTGGCACCTGCTGAACACTGAGACAGGTGGGCCTGTTTCCCAAGACACCACTCCAAAGACAGGTATCTAGTCAGGCTGGCAAGAGAAGTGATCAGTTTCTCTGCATTTGGGGTTTAATGAGACACGAAGGATCTCCATGAATAACACAGACAATTCATGAAGTCATTAAATCTTGTCCCAAAAGAATTCACATGGGTTCCAACGAAGATGACCCAATTATTTAGGTATTTTTTTTTCTTTGAGGTCATAATCGGCTCTCCAGTGAATACAAAAAGATTTAGCTGTGCCGGGCGGTGGTGGAGCACGCCTTTAATCCCAGCACTCTGGAGGCAGAGGCAGGCGGATCACTGAAGTAGGATTGCCATGAGTTCAAAGCCAGCCTGGGCTGCAGGCTGAGATCCTGTCTGGAACAAATAAACACAAACTAAGCAGAGCTGGAATCTGGAAACAGTCAATGACAATGATGCTTGTTCCTCTTTCTTCAGGCCTTACTTTTTCTTTTTGCTTTAATCTGAAAATAAAGTTCTCTGCTTAGTTTGGGGTTACATCTTTTCTCTCCTTTCTTTTTTTGGTTTTGTTGTTGTTGTTGTTGTTGTTTGGTTTTTCGAGACAGGGTCTCTCGGTGTAGCCTTGGCTGTCCTGGACTCACTTTGTAGAGCAGGCTGGCCTCGAACTCACAGCGATCCGCCTGCCTCTGCCTCCCGAGTGCTGAGATTAAAGGCGTGCGCCACCACCGCGTGGCTTGTTGTTTGTTTTTTGAAACAGGGTTTCTCTGTGTAGCCTTGGCCACCTGGACTCGCTTTGTAGACCAGGCTGGCCTCGATCTTACAGCAATCTTCCTTTGTCTGCTTCTTGAGTACTGGAAGTGTAGGTGTGTGTCACCTTACCTGGCTTCTTGTATTTGTTTTAGGATTATAATATGAAATCTTATTTTTCTTTATTATAATAACTATGTTATTTTTTGGGAAATTCACTCAAATTATTTATTTTTCCCATACAAAAGTTAATTTCAGGGACTAGCGAGATGGCTCAGTGGTCAAGAGGCCTGACTGCTCTTCCAGAGGACCCAGGTTCAATTCCCAGCACCGACTCTGGGCTCAAAACCAGCTGTAACTCTACCCGGCATGGTGGCGCATGCCTTTGATCCCAGAACTTGGGAGGCAGAGGCAGGTGGATCCCTGTGAGTTCGAGGCCAGCATGGTCTACAAAGTGAATCCAGGACAGCCAAGGCTGCACAGAGAAACCCTGTCTCGAAAAACAAAACAAACAAAACAAAACCCCCAAACATCAACAACAAAAACAAACAGCTGTAACTCTGTTTCTACTGGATCTGATACCTTCCTTTGCCTTCCGAGGTCACCAGGCAGGAATGAGAGCACAGACAGACTCGCAGACAGACCACCACACACAAAATGAAAGTCCATTTTAAAGTGTTTAGACAGCTGGGGAGCTCTCCATCAATGCACCTTGCACCTGGCAGAGTTGCATGCAGCTCAGATCCCAGCAGGGGATGGCGTTCAGAGCTAGAGTGTTTATCTACGCACTCCTGAGTTCAGTTCACAGCACGGAAAACAAACACAAACTTCTCTCGGTGATTAGGGTGGGACGTGCCTTTAATTAGAGGCAATCGGACCAGTGTGAGTTCAGAGTCGACCTGATCTACACGAGGAGTTCCAAGCCCAGCAGGGAGTCAAACAAACAAATGCCCTCTCTTTGCTCTGGCCGTGGGACATTCCTGGACACACCCACAGCTCCTTGGAATTTGGTTGAGTTGTTTACAGATGTCCTCCTGGACTGCAACATGGCAGATCAAATCTCTTCCCCTCCCTGCTGCGGTCAGTCGGGCTGCTCTATTCAGAGTCCCAACCTTGAATTCACTTCATTAGCTTCAAAACTCATTCAGGTCCATCTACCGATGGCTCACTGGTAAGACCTGGGACCCAAGTCCAATAAGAAAACTGACACCCTAAATTTGACCTTTGACTTCCCCGTGTACCAAGTCACACACACATCATCTTCATCACACACACACACACACACACACACACACACACACACACACTTAAAACTTTAATCAAGGCATTTAGTCATGTGTTCATTTATTTCCTAGGTTCTCTCTCATGTATCTCAGGCTGGCTTTTTTTTTCCCTTATTTCTTTTTAAAAAATGTTTCCTTTTGTCAGCCTGACAGAGTTAAAGTTATCTGAGAAAAGGAATGTCAGCTGACAGCTGCTTCCGTCAGCTTGCCTCTAGGCAAGCCTTGGTTAATGACTGATGTGCGAGGGCCCATCCCACTGTGGGTGGTGGCACCCCAGGGCAGGTGGCTCTGGGTCCTATAGGAAAGCAGGCTGAGCGAGCCACAGAGAGCAAGCCAGTAAGCAGCGTCCCCTCCATGGCCTCTGCCTCAGCTCCTGCCCTGAGCTCACTGGCTGGTGATGGACTGTGAGCTGGGACATGAAATAGACCCCCTTTTCTCTCTGAGTGGCTTCTGGTCATGTTAACCAGAAGCTAACAGAGCCTCACTCTTGCTATGTGGATGAGGTCTGGTCCTTCCACTTCCACCTTCCAAATCCTGGAATTGCAGCTGTGTGCATCACAAACACTCGGAAAAGGATGCTTCTCTCTCTCTCTCCGCCCCAGGAACGCCAGGTGGAAGCCGAGTCCTTCTCCCTACCTTCCCTGTTTCTTTTCTTTACATGAAACTCTATGAGCACAAATTTGAGACTGTGTCTGTGAGGTTGGCTATTTTTTTTAAAGGAGTTTATTTACAAAGACTATCTTACGTCATTTACCTTTTATTTTAAGATAGTCCCACTATGTAGCCGAGGTTGGCCTTGAACTTGTGAGTCTATCTGCCTGTCCCCAAGTGACTGGGATTACAGGCTTGTGCTAGCAGGCCTGGCTATATCTGGCAATTTTTAAAAGATTTATCTCCTTTGTGTCTATGAATGTTTGCTGCCACGTGTCTGTGCACCACATGTACACCCTGGTGCTGGTGGAAGCCAAAAGAGGCGGTCAAATCCCCTAGAGAGCCGTCATGTTTTTGTTTTTCGAGACAGGGTTTCTCTGTGTAGCCTTGGCTGTCCTGGACTCCCTTGTAGACCAGGCTGGCCTCGAACTCACATCGATCCTCCCGCCTCTGCCTCCCGAGCGGCGCTGTGACTAAAGACGTGCACCACCACCACACCTGGCCCCCTTACACTGACTTTAATCCGCACTGATTCTCGTAAGTTTTGCTGCTTCTTTCCTGCTAAGGAAGTGGTAAGTGAAATCACTGAGGCAGCAAAATTGATATGAGGTCTAAGGATTGCAACATATGAAGTGAAAAGCGAAAATCGCAGTGCAATCACTCACAGAAGAGGCTCTTCACAGTCCAGTGCTGCTTAGGAAGAAAACAAAAAGCCGAGCCAGGTACTGGTGGCACGTGTCTTTAATCCCAGCACTCGGGAGGCAGAGGCCGGTGGATCATTGTGAGTTCAAGGCCAGCCTGGTCTACAAAGTGAGTCCAGGACAGCCAGGGCTACACAGAGAAACCCAGTCTCAGGGGAAAAAAACAAAACAAAACAAAAAACCCAAACCAAACCAAACAACAACAACAAAAAAATTTAAAGAAAAAAAAAAAGAAATAAAGAAGATGCTAGAGTGAAGAAAAAGTGCAGCTCTGAATTTTCTATGAATTAAAATGTCTACTTTGTGGTACAGGCTGTGACTTTACATACAGCATGCAGATCCTATACTGACACAATAAAGACACAAAATTAGTCAACATCACTTGAAGTACATAGCCGAGCGGTATGGATTTTCTATTTAAATGGAGTTTTGGAGCCTGGCAGGGTGCCATGTACCTCTGTCTAGCACTCAGGAAGAGGCATTCAGAGGCAGGAGGAGCTTCAGAAACAAACAAATAGCCAATCCTGAATCCCCTGTACACTCTGGCTCAATTCTGACCAATCAATTAAAGCTTGTCACAAATCCCTCCAGTTATCTATAAATTGAGCCTGCATACTCATTTCGAGGTCGCCCTCTAGAGGAGAGAGGCGACCGTAGCATGCTAGAATTAAAAAAAAAAAAAAAAGGCTCTTTGCTTTCGCATACCGCCTTGGGGTCTTTCTTCAGCACATCACCCGGACCCTATCAGCCAGAGCCAGGGAGGGAGTGGGGGGCTCCGAGAAAGAAGAGGAATGTGCTCCCCCCACCCCCGCGCTGCTCCTGGTTGCTTTTGATGCAGGTTGAAGTTGGAGACAACCTGACTTGCTCCCTCTACCCCCAGGAACCCAACGACCCTAAACAGCAGGAAGTAGTAAAAAGCCTCATGTGGTGGCGCACGCCTTTAATCACAGTGCTCAGGAGGCAGAGGCAGGCGGATCTCTGTGAATTCCAGGCCAGCCTGGTGTACAAGATCAGTCCAGGACAGCCAGGGATACACAGAGAAACCCTGTCTCGAAAATAGATAGATAGACAGACAGACAGACAGACAGACAGACATGTGGTGCTCAGTCTCCCCATTATCCTTTCTCTCATACCTGGTGTTGGGGTGTCGGACAGGAAGTAGAGGTTTAAGGAACCCAAGTAAAATAGTTTTTAAAAGGCACTTACAGAGATCCGCCTGCCTCTGCCTCCCGAGTGCTGAGGTGAAAGGAGTGTGCCACCACCACTCAAGCTGAGAGTAACAATTGCCTACTAAGCCACTCAGGGCTGTAAAGTGGAGACCCTATCTCCAAAAAAAAAAAGTTTGTGTTTTTTAAAATTAACTTGTGCCTGGTTTATTAAGTTCACATTATAGGCTGTAAATCTAACTAGGAAGGCTATAAATCTTACACTCAGCGTGATTCAGTGTTATTTTTCAGTCCCATCCTTTAAGGCTTTTTTTTTTTTTTGTTTTTTTTGTTTTTTTTGTTTTTCAAGTCAGGACTTCTCTGTGTAGCCTTGGCTGTCCTGGACTCACTTTGTAGACCAGGCTGGCCTCGAACTCACAGCGATCCACCTGCCTCTGCTTCCCGAGTGCTGGGATTAAAGATGTGCTACCAGCTCCTCAGGGACCTCCATGGCTCATTGTCCGGAAGTACAGTGCCCTCAGGGCCCATGATGCCCCAGTTTTCTCCTGACTTTCCTTGTAGTTCCTGGTTACTAGGACGTTTCCCCTTTGTTGAGCTCCTTTCCTCTCCTAAGATCGTATGGTCAGCAGCCTGGGGCACTACTTGGAGATGGTAGAAGTTTTGGGGCCTAGTGGAGGGAAACTAGTTCATGGATCTCAGAGGGACATTGGACTTGTGGCCTTTTCTATATTTTCTCCATAGCTCTGTGAGGGGTGCTACGTGACATTGCTCCTAGAGGGATGTGAACAAATATATACTCACTGCAAACAGGAAACCACCAAAGGTCAACTTACCGAACCATTTGTGCTTTACTAAAGTTACAGGAACCTGGCTGAGGGGTTAGTTACGGGAGAAGAAATAACTTAAAGCTGCATCACTGAGCCCACACCAGCATGCATGACATCCCCTCAAAGCTAGCAACCTGGCACGTACAGCACAACCTACAAGCGGCTCAACAGGACGGCAAGTATCGTTTCTAGGTAATTCAGATAGTCCAGGCAGCTTGGTTGGTCTCTGCTTCTCCGAGGCAGTTCGGATAGTCCGAGCTTTCTTTTGGCAGTTCAGCTTGCCTGGCACGTCTCTCAGCAGCCTTTACTGCTTACATATACGTGGGGGGGGGGGGAGGGGCTAGTGAACGTAGTCAGTTTCCGGGACTTCCTGGAAGCCATTGAATCGTTGACTTTCTGCGCTTAGTGAACTTTCCTTAGGGAATGTTTCACCTGCCCTTAAAATAACTTGCTGTTTTATTTCCCCTTTAACATCTCGTGTTTTAACAAGCTTCTCTCCAAGATGGGAGGTTTTAATCAGGAGGAAGCTGTGACAGGACAGAGGAGGGTAGAATTCTAGACTTCCTCTATGACATGCTCAGAATATGATGTGCTGTTTCCACCGCAGACTCAAAGTAGCAGAGCCAACAGACGGGAACCATGAGATAAAATAAAGTTTCCTCCTTTTAAGTGCTCTAATGCATTTTGGCAGTGGCGGGAAGCTGACACCACAGGAGCACAGATGCAAGCATTTTAACAATAAAATAACACATCATAGGTTTGTTTGTTTGTTTGTTTGTTTGTTGGTTTTTCGAGACAGAGTCTCTCTGTGTAGCCTTGGCTGTCCTGGACTCACTTTGTAGACCAGGCTGGCCTCGAACTCACAGCGATCTGCCTGCCTCTGCCTCCCGAGTGCTGGGATTAAAGGCGTGCGCCACCACGCCCGGCCCACATCATAGGTTTTTAGTCAAGGAAAGTGACTGTCCCAAGGCTTTCCAGTGATGGGAATGGGACTGGGTGGGTATCAGAGTTTTATTGGGCCCTTTTAGCAGGCAAGTGCCTTCTGGGAATTAGAAAGAACTCACATTGGTCAGCCCAGGGAACTGGGCGTCCAGTCAGTCACACTGTCACCCTTCCTTGCTCCTGTCCTCAAGTGTCCAACTTAAGTGAAGAGCTTATTTGCCAAATGCTGCACGATGCCTAATGAACTTTGCTTCCACCCACATCAGTCCCCGAGGCTTGGCTACTGTTATGAACAAAGACAGACAGGCCAAGGGGGGAAAAAAATCGGAACTCAGGCCAGGGAGCTAGCTCAGCAGATAAAGGCCGATAGACCTGAGGACCTGCGTTTGATCCCAGAATCCACATACTGGAAGGAGAGAACAGACTCTCTCAGGTTGTCCTCTGACTTCCACATGTGTGTCCTGGCACACTTGTGTGCCTCCTCCCACACACAGACACTCAGATGAAAGCCTATCTTGGGCTTATTTCAGCCTGCTATAGTTTGTCCTTACACCCTGGGTGACCTGGACCAGCCGGTTGTGTTTCAGTGACAGCATCCTTAGCAGGAGGACTAGGGATGAAGAAATAAAGAATATAGGTAAGTTGGAACCAGGAGGCCTTGCATAAGCTGCTAGCTTATGCTAAGCAAGTTTCTTTTCTTTTTTTTTTTTTTAAGATTTATTTATTTACTTATTAATTATGTATACATTGTTCTGCCTGCTTGTACCCCTGCAGGCCAGAAGAGGGCATCAGATCACATTATAGATGGTTGTGAGCCACCATGTGGTTGCTGGGACTTGAACTCAGGACCTCTGGAAGAGCAGTCAGTTAGTGCTCTTAACCACTGAGCCATCTCTCCAGCCCCTAGAAAGTTTCTGAAGAGGTATTCCTCTTATATGTGGCTTGCTGGGGAAAATGAGTCAGCAGAAAAGCCATCAATGGAACGAAGTCAGCAACAGGAGGCCAATCAAACAACACTGCACAAAGGGAACACAGGAAATCTCTAGTGCGTCACAGGTCGCACACTTAGCAGCCTTGGGACTTATAGGCACACAGGCCTTCAAGCAGGAGAAAAGTTGAGCTCCCAGAACCTGAAACCACAGCTCTCCGAAGGCCCTGGTCCCAGGACGTTACTGGTATTGCAAATTAGGTTCCTGGCTTTAGACTAGGGACTGTGTTCCTTCTCCACCTATCAGGGCCTTAGGGAAAGCCTGGCTCGTAACACCCAACACACCCTAAGGGTTGGAGGGTTAGTGTGTGCACGTAGTGGGTCTAGTGTGGTATGTGTAGGTGCGTATGTGTCTGCGTGGGTGTGGAGGCCAGTGTTGATGCTGAGTGTCTTTCCTGAGTTGCTCTCAACCTTTCTCCGCCCCCCCAGGACCCCCACCCCCCACCCCCCTGCTCCCCCACCCCCCTGCTCCCCCACCCCCCTGCTCCCCCACCCCCCTGCTTTCCCACCCCCTACCCCACCCCATCCCACCGCACCCCCCAGGGATTTAGATCTTATGTGTGTGAGTGTTTTGTTTGCATGTATTGCAAATATATGTCTAATGCTTTCAGTGGCCAGAAGAGGGTGCCAGATCCCTTGGACCTGGAGTTACAGATAGCTGTGAGGCATCATGGAGGAGTTGGGACTTGAACCTGGCTCCTCTGAAAGAGCAGTTAAGTGTTCTGCATGGCTGAGCCCTCTCTCTCCAGCCCCTCCACTTCTGTATTTAGAGACAGGGTCTTTTGTTGAACAGGAAGCTCACTAATGTGGCTAGGCTGGCTGACCAACCAGCTTCAGAGATCCACCGCTCTCTGGTCTTCATCCTCACCCAGTACTGGGGTTACAGTCATGTGCTGCCATGCCTAGCTTTTTACGTGAGTTCTGGGGTCCCAACTCATGTCCTCATGCTGTGTGAAAGGCACTTTGCCAGCTGAGCCATCTCTTCAGCTCCAAAGTTTCAGGGGGTTCCAGGTAGAAAATCAACCTAGAAACATGACAGTTTGTTTCTTCCACTCCAAAATTTATATTAAAACGTTTTCCTGGTGGCTGGAGAGATGGTTCAGAGGTTAAGAGCACTGACTGTTCTTCCAGAGGTCCTGAGTTCAAATCCCAGCAATCACATGGTGTGGCTCACAACTATCTATAATGTGATCTAATGCCCTCTTCTGGCCTGCAGGTGAGTATGCAGGCACAGCACTGTATACTTAATAAAAAACAAATACATCTTAAACAAACAAACAGAAGCAACAACTAAAAACTCCTAAAACGTTTTCCCTAATCTCATTGCATTGGATAAGTCTCTGCCTTATTAGTCTTATTGTAGGCATCCATGATAAGTTCTATTATTATTATTATTATTATTATTATTATTATTATTATTATTATTATTATTACTACTACTACTATTTATATTTTATTTTATTTTTATTATTATTAATTTATATGAATATGGGTTTGGGTTTTTGTTTGTTTGGTTGGTTAGTTTTGTTTTTGTTTTTTCAAGATAGGATTTCTCTGTGTCACATTGGCTGTCCTGGCCTCTCTTCATAGACAGGGCTGGTCCCAAACTCACAGAGATCCTTCCTGCTTCTGGCTCCCTAAATCTGGGGTTAAAAGCATGCACCACCATGCCTGGCCCACATATGGGTGTTTTACTGGCATGTGTGCCTATGTACCACTTGCATGCCTGGTACCCACTGAGACTAGAAACAGGTCTTGAATTTCCTGGAAATGGAGTTACAGAGGGTAGTGAGCCACCATGTGGGTTCTGAGAGTCAAATCCTGGTCCTCTGGAAGAGCAGACAGTGCTCTTAATCACAGAGCCATCTCTGCAACCCTGTGTTCCTCATCTCAAAGAATGCTTGGGTTAGTTATCTGTTGCTGTGTTAAAAATAAGAAATCTCTCTTAGATGGCCATGGTGACACACACCTTTAGGCCCGACACTCAGGAGGCAGAGGCAGGCAAATCTCTGAGTTGAGGCCAGCCTGATCTACAGAGCTAGTTCCAGGATAGCTAAGGCTACACAGAGAAACCCTGTCTCAGAAAACAAAAATAAATAAATAAATAAATAAATAAATAAATCTGTATATATGTATGCATGCATGCGTGTATGTATTATAAATTTTAAAAAACATCCCATTTTGTGTTTAATAACAAGCACAAGTTTGTGGATGAGTTAAATGGTATTTGGACTCCTCCCTGCCCCTCAAGACAGGATTTCTTTGTGTAGCTTTGGCTGTCCTGGACTCTGTAGACCAGGCTGCTTTTTTTTGTTTTGTTTTGGTTTTTTGAGACAGGGTTTCTCTGTGTAGCCTTGGCTGTCCTAGACTCACTTTGTAGACCAGGCTGGCCTTGAACTCACAGTGATCTACTGCCTCTGCCTCCTGAGTGCTGGGATTACAGGCGTGCGCCACCACCTCCCGCTGATCCAATGCTCTCTTATGGCTTTTGTGGGCATCAGGTACCCATGTAGCGCACATGTGTGCACTCTCATGTAAAACATCCATACATAAACATAAATAAATAGTTTAAATTTAAAGGCAGGAAGTGCTCTTGCATGCTAAAACATAGGCAAACTATGTTACAGCAAAAATCTTGCAATCGAAATAAGGTGTCACGCTTCTTTTTTTTGTTTGTTTTTTGTTTTGTTTTGTTGTTGTTGTTGTTGTTGTTTTTTTTTTTTTGGTTTTTCAAGACAGGGTTTCTCTGTGTAGCCTTGGCCATCCTGGACTCACTTTGTAGACCAGGCTGGCCTCGAACTCACAGTGATCCGCCTGCCTCTGCCTCCCGAGTGCTGGGATTAAAGGCGTGCGCCCCCACGCCTGGCTCTGTCACGCTTCTTGATGCAGCCATTCTCCACATGCATCAGAGTGGTAGTCAGCGCACTTCTCAGTGGTCCTGTAAGACGAGAGTGGAGGGCCTAGAGATATGGCTTCCTGGTTAAGAGCTCTTGTTGCTGGAAGACCTGAGCTCAGTTCCCAGGCAGCAGCTGCCTGTACCTCCAGCTCCCTGGCATGCAACACCCTCATCTAAACTCCAAGGGCAACTGCACTTTTGTGCCCAACCCTACCCCCCTCCCCGCCCCCATAAACATAATTAAAAAGAAAAATAAAACCATTTATAAAAAAGATTCCAACTGCTGGAACATTCCAACTGCCTAGTGATTTTGTACTCACAGTGCAGAACGGGGCATGAGTCATGTTTTGTGGTGACAGTGGTACCAACAGCCACCGCACCACAAGTTATGGAAATATAGCATATACAATTATGCATAGTAAATAGCATTAGTCAATGACACATGGCTATGTCACTGGCTTATACATTTATTGTACTATTTTATTGTTATTTTAGAGTCTGCTCCTTCTACTTACGGGGAAAACGTTGGGGTAAGAGCAGTATGCCTTGTTATAGGAATAGCAGCGTCATATTTAGCTTGTCTCTTCATGCGTCCAGAAGTCACATCAAGTGACTGACTCAATTCTCTTGGTTTGTGTAAGCGCACTCTGTTGTGTTTGCTCAATGACAAAGCCATCTAACCAGAACATCCCCTCGTTGCTAATATAGTGTGACTGCTCATGGTCTGTGTGGAATAGATAACTCCACAGAGACACGATCTCAACTCACAGTCACTGCGTGCTAGAAGGAGGCTGAAAAACTATTACTAGGTACAGGATTTTTTTTTTCATGGAGATTATAAAAACATTCTGAGATTAGTCGTGACAGTCACACAGCTATAAACACTGTATGCCTTATTTTATTTTATTTTTATTATTTATTTTGCTTTGTTTCCTGAGTCAGAGTCTCACTATATAGTCTAGGCTGACTTTCAAACTCACAATCCCCCTGCCTCAGCCTCTGGAGTGCTAGGATTGACAAGTCATTGTATATTTTAAGTGGACAGATTGAATGGTACTTGAATTTACACACACACTCGCACGTGCACATGAGTGCCTGCTCACAGACACACACACACACACACACACAGAGAGAGAGAGAGAGAGAGAGAGAGAGAGAGAGAGAGAGAGAACTGAATTGCTTCAGCATGGTTTGCTCACAGACCGACACCGAGACTCTCCTGTTCATCTCTCCTCACAGGATCCTTTTCATAGTGCTGCCCCAGTGACCAACGACAACATCCGCTTCCCTCCTTGTGGGGCAGTTCCAGAGAAAGAGCCAGGAGGAAAGCAATACCTTTTAGAAGCTGGAAGTTATGTCACTTCCAGTGCATTACATGTGTCAGAGCAAGTCACTAAGTATAGCCTTTACTCAAGGGAGGGATGTTCAGCTCTTCCTTTGAAGGGAGGAATATCAAAGAATTCATGTGCATATTTTTGAACCATCGTGGCTTCTAATGTCGCTCGATGATGTCACGTGGTTTCTATAATCTCTTACTGCGCGTCAATTCTTCTTTATTTCTGAGACAGGGTCTCATGCAGTCCAGGTTGATCTTGAATTTTCAATGTAGCCGAGGAGGGTGAGATCCTGCCCCTCTTGCCCCCACCTTCAAAGTGCTGGGATTGTAGGCACGTGCGGCCACCACAGTAGCCTGCCTTCACCTAACAAGCAAGCGATGGCATCAGACCTAATGTGTTTCGTCCCGTTTGCTGAGCTGTCTCACTGGGTCTCATTCTTTCCTTCCTCACACTTGGAGCTGAGCACACTTGTGGTCAGAAGTGCAAGGGACAAAGTTCCACCTCAGAATCTTTTTTTGTTTTGTTTTTGTTTTTTGTTTCTCTCTTGTTGTTCGAGACAGGGTTTCTCTGTGTGGCCTTGGCTGTCCTGGACTCACTTTGTAGACCAGGCTGGCCTCGAACTCACAGCGATCCTCCTGCTTCTGCCTCTTGAGTGCTGGGATTAAAGGCGTGCGCCACCACCGCCCAGCACCACCTTGGAATTTTTACAAGTGCGTTCTGTACCCAGCATCCCTTTCTCTGTAGCCTGAGCTCTCCTGGGGAAGATTGTCCTTTAGGCCTCTGTCCCTCTCACCGGTCCTATCTGGTCACTGTGAGAGAGATGTTGACTGACAGCCTACAGCTGCAGCGCCTTCGGGACCACTGTCTTCTTGGGAAGCCTCCAGCTACTGACAGAGGAACTGGGTCACTGGGGCTGGGCTGGCTGGCTCCACATGGGGCTCCTCTACAGGGAATCTTCACACCAGCGCCCGGTTGGCTGCCTTAGACTTGCTATAATACTCCTCTTACCAAAGTCCTTCTGTTTACTTCCCGTAGATGTCAGAGCTGAAACATGGCCCGAAGGGTTCCCCTGCCCAGTGCCACATCCTCTCCTTTTATCTTTTTCCAAGTATGTCCTCAAATAAATCTCTTTTGCTTCTAACTCAGTCTTGGCAGTAGCTTCCCGGAGGAGCCGGCTAACACTCGGCTCCAGCGGCCTTTTCCACTTGCCCATTCTCCCGGGCCTTGTGCTCCCTTCCTCTTCCCTTCCTCCAGCTCTCAGAAGCATGCTCTCTCCAGGCTCTCATCCTGTGCCTGGCACACAGGAAATGCAATGACTTTTTGTTTCTGAGTGAATTGCAGGCTTTGAAGCTGGGCACAGCCCGTCCCATTCTCAGAGCGCAGAGCACACAGTGGCGCCTTCTGGGAAAAGCCGGGAGCGCCAGCTTTGAAGGCCAGAGGGAGACAGCATTCGGGCTGATGGAGAGGAAGATTCCGAGGTGGGGAGACTGGGGTTGGGAGAGGGGGAACAGCGCAGCAAGCATCTCCAGGTCCTTCACGTGGCAGGTGTGGCGCACTGTGGTTCCAGCACTTGGGCCCGAGGCAGGAGGATTGATGCAGGTTGCAAGCCAGCTGGGGCTAGCAGTGAGATACGACTCTAAACCATCTCTCAAACAAAATAAAATAAAAGCCCGAAAGATGCAAGTAACAGTGAGTAGCAGAGAAAAGATACATAACCAACACATTGGGAAGAACAGGTAAGGGGTTCAGTTACCCCTAAATTCACCTTTGAGTGCTGACGCAGGCTTTAGGTTTACGTTGAGGAAGAACTGGGATTAAAGGTCCACCTGTCTGAGCAGACCTGCGCACCGTGTGGGAGGCAGCTCACTGTGCAGTTCTGGGCACACACAGGGGTCCAAAAATGCTCTTATTTGTTTGAGACCTAGTTCTCAGGCGAAGATCACTCATGTTCCAAGGTGGAAACTTGGACCGATTATCTACCACCATGGACAATCGCCCTCCTCTGCAGGGTGGTCTGCCCTTCAAGGATCTGCCCTTCCTGAATCTAAAGTGGCTCCAGCATCTGGACATCTCAGGTGTGGCATGTGGAAAAGGGAGCTGAGCTGATGTCAGGTCTTTTTTTTTTTTTTTTTTTTTTAAGATTTATTTATTTTATTTATTGCATATGAGTGCTTGATCTGCAGAAGAGGGTATCAGATCACATTATAGATGGCTGTGAGCCACCATGTGGTTGCTGGGAATTGAACTCTGGACCTCTGGAAGAGCAGGCGGTGCTCTTAACCACTGAGCCATCATCTCTCCAGCCCCCGATGTCAGGTCTTATGACAAAAGAGAATACCACAACTATATCTATCTATCTGTCTATATATTTAAGTCAAATGCCAAAATTCTTCCTGACTTGGCTTGACGTGTCCCTATCCCCTTTTTTCTCTTTCTGCCGCTACCACTTCCTTTACTCCACGCCTTCTTTCTCATCTCTGCAGAGGGGTTAGGCTACCATCCCCCAGGTCAGGGCCAATTTGGAAGCTACGGAGATGGGTCTTATAACACGTGGTAGTCACCACTCACTCCCCTAAAGCAGCCACTGAGCTTCCCCTTCCCAGCGCTGCTCTGCCTCTGCTTTGACTTCCTGGAGAGTGGGATGGGGGCTCAGGGGGTTCTGGGCCCAGCCAGCTCCAATTCCCAGCCTTTAGACTCATTCTGCCCCACTGGGCTTGAGTGCCATGTGGATTTTTACCATCCTTATGGGGCTTCAGCTTCCTTCTTTCCTCTCTCTCTCTCTCTCTCTCTCTCTCTCTCTCTCTCCCTTCTTTCCTATTTTTTAAAACAAGGTCTCGGGCTGGAGCGGTCGCTCAGAGGTTAAGAGCACTGTCTGTTCTTCCAAAGGTCCTGAGTTCAATTCCCAGCAACCACATGGTGGCTCACAACCATCTATAATGAGATCTAGTGCCCTCTTCTGGCCTGCAGGCATACATGCAGGCAGAGCACTGTATACATACTAATAAATAAATCTTTAAACACACACACACACACACACACGCACACGCACACGCACACGCACACGCACACACACACACACACACACACACGGTCTCTCTGTATATCCCTGGCCGTCCTGAAATTCACTCTATAGACCAGGCGGACCTTGAACTCAGAAATCTGGCTGCCTCTGCCTCCCAAGTGCTGGGTTTAAAGATGTGTGTTGCAACGCCCAGCTGTATTTCTTAATCTATATGATGAGTATAAGTATTAACTTCACCGATGGTTAAAAGCTGAATGACACATCAGCTTGGAGACATGGACAGGGCTGAATATAGCCCCCTCCACAATAAAGAGACCCATGTCTTGTGGGGGACATATGATACCTTCTGGGTCCCCAAGAGACCATACTCCAAGAATAAAAGGGATTGCAGACCTGGCCCCCTGAGCCATTTTCTGCTTATTTGGGGACCCTGTCTCTCACATCCTGCTCCAGAGTGTTCGCAGGCCCTACTCTGGCTGTGTGCCCCACCCATCAATCAGGAGTATTGGTGCTGGGCCAGATCTGTGCTTGAAGCCCCAAGGGTCCCAGGGGTCCTGAGTACTCTCTTTGGAGTGTGCCAAGTGTCTTTCCGAGAACCAGGACTTGGGAAGAGTACCAGAATCAATCTTTCTTTCCGAGAAGACTTGGGAACTCCCAGGGTGGGCCCGGGCGCCCCAGCCCTGTCCTCACCTCTTTCACCAGCCCAGGCTGACATCCGTGGCCTCTTGCCAATCTCAGACTTGGGTGTGGTCGCTGTAACTGGGTTGGGAGGACAAGGACAGGTTCTGGGGTTCTCCTCTAAGTCCCTGCGCTCTTTTCTTGCTCCAAAGGAGACACAGCTCACCCTTGACTTCCCTCCTCTACCCTCCATCCTCACTGGCCAAAAAGGCTTTGGCTCCCACAGACCCATCTTTCCAGGCTGGCCTGGGGCAGGTGTCTGGAGAGCGCTGAGGGCAGGATGAGTGGAGGCGTGGGCCCAGCCATGCATCTCTCAGCCAATCAGCAGCCTGCCCGGCCGGTGGATTTGGTTACAAGCCCGATATCACCCCATACACCAGCCTTCCTCCTCCTCCCGCAGCTCCATTCATTGGCCCGGCACCCAGGGCCTGCTGGGCATCGCTTCCGCTCTGCTCCTGCCTCAGCAGCTGCCTCGTGGGCAGCCAAAGGCAGGCATCCAGGGGGCTTTGTCTGATCAGGCTGGACTAGGACAGAATGGGGGTACTGGGGGTTCTGCTGGGGGTGCTGGCTTTCCTAAAGGTTGCTCCAGGGGACTCCCGCACCCTTCACTGGGACAGTACCTCCTGTCACTTGGTCAGGCCCATCCCTGGTAGCCCGCTGGGTTCCCTGAGCTTCTTAGGCAGAGATGACCAAGGCCTGGCGCTATTCCAGGCTCTCTGGGACGCGCACCACAGGCTGCGGGTATGTATCAGGCAGGATGAACCCGACCTCATCACAGCTTTCAGGGCCCTCTGTGCTGGTCAGCCGGCACAGCAATTCTTCATCCACATTCCTGGACCTCAGCTTCAGAGAGCACTGGCCACCCTGCAAAGCCAGTGGGAGGCCTGTCAAGGGTCTGAGGACAATCCAACAGGAGCCAGGAAGAAGAGAGAGACGGGACCGAGTGGAGCACCTGACAGGGAGCATCTTCGAAGGAGGAGAGGCTGGACCATTCCTGGCACGCTGTGGTGTGGAGTTGGGAACTCTGCTGGGAATTCCTCAGAACTGGGTGAGCCACAGGGGTATGGGTGGGTGTCTGGTGTGTGTATATGGGGCCAAGGTTTGGGCTCCAGTCTCAACTCCATTCTCCGGAGCTGTGTCCTTGGAGAAGTGACTTAGATACTTTGAACCTCAACTTTTTAATCTGTAAAATGGGAGTGAGCACGGACACTTAAGTGGTGTCGCAGATGGGAAAGGTCTTACTCAAACCCAGAGTCCTTAAGAATCAGCATCTGGAGCTGGAGAGATGGCTCAGAGGTTAAGAGCACCGGCTGCTCTTCCAAAGGTCCTGAGTTTAATTCCCAGCAACCACAATGGTGGCTCACAACCATCTATAATGAGATCTGGTGCCATGCCATCTGCTGGCATACAGGCATACACCCTGGAAGAATATTGTATCATAATAAATAAATAATTAAAAAAAAAAAAAAAAAAGAATCAGCATCTGAGAGGGACGAGCTGGGGAGAATCCAGGTTCTGTTGTTCTAAGAAGCATGGGGTATGTTAGTGGAAAGAGCCCCAGAGACCTGGCTTCAGATCGCAGCTCAGCACATTCAAGTGTGCAGCTTCTTGCAGCTCCAAGTTCTTTATCTGTAAAATGAAGGGCCACTTCCTTTTTTTGGGGGGGGGGGGAGGGGCTTCTGTGAGCTTGTGGGAAACAGCCATAAAGGGCTGTGGTTGACTTCTGTGTGTCTGTAAGGAATGCTGGTGGAAGAACCTGGCCTGAGTAGGCCAGGATGGCACCTTGGCTACCCAGTGCCTCCCTGTACCAGAGAAAAGATTGTACCCCACTTGCCTGTCATTGCATTACACGGGCTTTCATAACCTCGAGTTTCCTTTGGGTGTGAGCTTGGGAGCTCTGTGAGTCAGCTCTAGTTCTGAAAACTTGTCCACGTGCCGGTGGGCAGGCTCTTCGGCACTAGGAGTAGGCAAAGGAGGCCGCAAGCCTGGATGGTCTTCTCTGAAAACTTTGGAACTGTAAGGGTCCTGTACCCAGGAGACAACTGGCCTGAGGCCATCCGTGGGCCGGGCTGAGAATGTGCATTTGTCGTGCTGGGGAGGCTTAGGCGGTGCACGGTCTCCGGGACCCTGCCCTAGTTTATTTCCTTTCCTCTCCTTGCAGGTATGTTCCATGGCCCCGACCTCTGCTGCCGGGAACACGACCAATGCCCACAAACCATCTCACCCTTGCAATATAACTACGGCATCCGGAACTTCCGATTCCACACCATCTCTCACTGCGAATGTGACGCCAGGTTGGCAGCAGTCAGAGAGTGCCTGGGGCTCAGGGATAGAGCAGAGCTACCCCGGTTCTTGGGTGTAGGCATTAGGAACCCAGAGAGTTCTAGAGATCAGAAGCTGGGGGCCCCATCTTCTCCTGGCACCCACGGTGCAGGTGGGCAAACCGGAGGCTTTGGAGAAAAGTGAATGGTCATCCATCTGGTAGGGAGGGATGCAGAAGATGCCAGAAGGAGCCGGGCATGGTGGTGCACACCTTTAATCCCAGCACTCGGGAGGCAGAGGCAGGCGGATCGCTGTAAGTTCGAGGCCAGCCTGGTCTACAAAGTTAGTCCAGGACAGCCAAGGCTACACAGAGAAACCTTGTCTCGGACAAAAAAGAAGATGCCAGAAGGCTCTCTGGGGTCCTAGGACCTGAATCCTGGTTCTGGGGGGGCAGGTTTCAACAATGCCTGAGGAGCCAGCAGGACTCTATCTCCGACATCATGGGCGTGGCCTTCTTCAACCTGCTGGAGATCCCCTGCTTTGTGCTGAAGGAGCAGGAGGCCTGTGTGGCCTGGCACTGGTGGGGCGGGTATGTGGCTTCTCCACCTACGGCCTTGCCCAGCCAGCAGGTCAACTTGGGCCCCTTAGACCAGGGAGGGAGAGAAGTCTGTTTGTCCCCTTGGAACCATACATTGTCATGCGTGTCCTTTCCTTAGGGCAGGGCCAGGTGGCGGGAGGGGGGCGGGGTTGGGACCTTTCTGGGGTGTATCCCACAACCCAGTAGAATGAGGGATGGGACTGGCAGAGATTTAGTCTGTAGAGATGACTCTGGGGGCTTTGGGAACAGGAATTCTGGGTCATTAATTGCCTCAAATGTCTCCCTTCAGGTGCAGGGCATATGGCTCAGTGCCTCTTGCTCAACTTCAGCCCAGGACCTACTATAACGCCTCCTGGAAAGCTGCGGCCACCTCACTTACACCCAGTCCCCCGAGCCCAGCCCCCAGCAAACACCTCCAGCAGACACAAGCCAGACACCATAGCTCAACCACCACCACTACCCTCCAGACCCCTGCCCGCTCCTCTAGGCCTGAGACGATGCCCAGAAGAGCCCAGCCAGGAGGAGTCCCCCAGCCAGGCCTCCGGGATGGCCCAAAACATCAAGGTGAGCTTAAGCCAGAGCTTCTTTAAGGGGTAGGGTGAGTGGATGTTCTTGCCTCTGTGTGCAAATGTAGGTGTTACCTCTTTGGGGGGATCTAAACACCTCCCAGAGCACCCCAACTTTCTTAATCAGATCCTATGATACCAAGGGGCTTCTGCATTTTGTAAATTGGGCAGTGTCATGCCCTGTGGAGTTTTTCACCTCTCATGACATCAGCTGATAAAGTCACCACCCAGAGAACTGTCAGGCCCTATCCACTCTGCCCTCCAGCTGAACCCCCAGCTCACAAGCTTCACTTTGTTTCCTCAAATGCCGACTGCCAGGGCTAGATGTACCTGGCTGGACGCACCCCGTAGTACAACATTTGTCCACAACACACATGGTCCCAGGTTCCATACTCACACCTAGAAACAAACAACGAAGCCCTCACAATCTACTCTCGGCATGGGGCTTTTTGCACTTGTTGTTTTCCTGTCTGGAGCCCACTCTCTCCCAGACTCAGCTTGGTAGTCTCTGAGTCCAGGAAGCCTTCTTTGGGATCCCCGGACTGTGACTGCAGGTGGGGAGGGGCAGACGAGGAGGAGTTCATTCTATGTGGGGGACATTCTGTGAGACAGAAGAGGATAGTGGTGTAACTAAGCCCCTGTACTGGTGTGTCTCCTGCATGGTGGCAGGCCCAGTTGAGGCCTCCCTGGTGGACTAGGCTTACTTAACTACCGCATCTGCCCCCCAGATGCCCACCGCGTCTGTCGAAGCCTTCGCCACCTGGACCAGTGTGAGCATCAGATCAAGCCGCAGGAGACCAAGTTCCACCTGCCCAACAGTGCCCACACGCCCCTTTTCCATTGCAATTGCACCCGCCGGTGAGACCCGCTGGGTGGGCTTGGGGATGGGCTGCCTGCTGCCAGAACTGTGCAGGGGCAACTGGCAAGGTCCTGGCACAGCCTGAGACTGCATCTGCCCTCAGTCTGGCACGTTTCCTGAGGCTCCACAGCCCACCTGCAGGCACCAACAAAGTCTGGGAGCTCCTGGGTATCACCTGCTTTGAGCTGGCCCCCCAACTCAACTGTGCGGAGGGCAAAGGGTGAGTGATGGCAGAGCCAGGAGGGCTGGGGACTTTGCCAAGGCCTGGGTTTGCCTACATAGAAACTAATTGTGCTCGTGGGACAAACGTCAGGGGGGCTCAAGCTCCATTTGTCATTTTCCCTCTAACCCATGCTGCCCTGGGCCCAGCTCTGCAGCAGGCCTTGGGGGAGGGGATATATGTGCCGGGGCTGTGAAATTTAATTCCTTTTGTTTGTTTGTTTGTTGTCTTTTGTGTTTTTAGTATTTTCGAGACAGAGTTTTCTCTGCATACTGTGTAACAACCCTGACTGTCCTAGACTCAATTTGTAGACCAGGCTGGCCTCGAACTCACAGAGTCGGCCTGTCTCTGCCTCCCAGAGTGCTGGGAGTACAGGCCTGCGCCA
The DNA here is from genome assembly GCF_964271855.1 of Acomys minous. Taxonomy (NCBI): domain Eukaryota; kingdom Metazoa; phylum Chordata; class Mammalia; order Rodentia; family Muridae; genus Acomys; species Acomys minous. The sequence continues at coordinate 49,746,792 of NC_140491.1, read as the reverse complement.
CTACGCCTGGCTGAGATTTCATTCTTGTATGTCCTGGATAAGTGGATTCGCTCTTCCGACCCTCTTCTTCCTCATCTGTAGAATGGCTATAGGAAAGCCAGGAGTAAGGCACGTGCCTATAATCCCAGTACTTGGGAAACTGAGACTGTACCTTGAAGCCCAGCTGGGAGAGAGAGAGAGCAATTTTAAGGCCAGACTAGGATACACAGGAAGATCCTATCTCAAAAAAATCAGATGACAAGGAAAAAAAAAAAGATTGTAGGAGCCAAAGAAATAGCAGATATGCTGTACATAGCCCAAGATCTGCTGGACACAGAGATAGGGAAACTGACAACCATCCAGTAGGGGAACCTAGGCCGCTGGATACTAGCCTTCGTTAATTCTGCCTCATCTGGGTCTAGCCTTACCCTCTCTGCCTCGCTGCCGACCCTGGCCTCACACCTGCTCTTCTCTACTCTTTAAGATAGGGTGGGATTCTTCTGGCTTTGACCCCTTGTCTCCCCACAGCTGTTCCAGGGACCACAAGGCCATCAGGGTGTCAGCTCCACACTTGCGGAGGCTTCAGCAGAACCGACGCCATTTCTGGGATAAAGGCACAAGTGGGGTTCTGGCACAGCCTCTGGAGCCCCCGGGGACCCCCATGTCCTTGTACAGTCAGTGTCTGCAACTCACCCAAACCATCTGGAGACCCAGTGGACAGAAGAAACTCCGGAGCTCCTGACCTCAGGCCCAGCAGCTTAGGCACCAGCCTGGACCTCCTTCCTGGCGTTGCTATGTCCTGAGAGACTTGGCTTCTTCTTCATGGATGAGCATGCTTCTCAAGGACGCCAGGAGGCTTCATGGAACTAACCTCAAGGCCCCAATGCTGGACCACATCTCCCGCTGTCCTGGACGACCCTGAACTGGTGGCACAACCCCTCTCTGCTGGGATGTGGTGTTTGGGAGGCTATTCTGACACCTCGGGCGGCTTAGACCTAGCCAGGTAACTTTATACACAGATGGAAATGAGGATTAGCTCACTGCAGGGGTCCCAGGAGGTGCTGGAAGCAGGTGCCTGACCCTCCCTGTGGCAAACTTAGCAGGTCTCAAGACCTGCCTCTTCTGGGAGTTCTGGGACTTGGCTGTGAGACCTAAGGCTGCAGGTGGAAAACTAGGGGTACAACAGAAATGCTGGTGTCTGAATGCAGGGATGGGGAGCACGTTCCCAAGTCTCCTCACGGGAGAACCCCTTCTTTTAATAGCTTCCGTGCCCTTCCCGGCCTGAACTAATCTTTCCGTTATAACTAAATTGCAAATCTTTTCTGTGCCCTTGAGGAGTTAGGGCAGGGGACCTCCCTCCTCCACTGTGAGCCTTAGTTCTCTCCTCTCTCAGAGGAGATTTTTGTTGTCTCTCTGAGCCAGTTCATTGCAGCCCAGGCTAGCTTCTGCTATGTACGCAAGTATAGCCCTTGAACTTTTTAATCTACCGCCCTCTGCTGCCAAGTGCTGGGATTGCAGGCATAGGCCATCACTCTCAGCTTCGTGTGGTAACTGGGGATGGAAAGCAGGGCTTCAACCCTTCAGCCTGGGGTTCCTAGGCAAGCACGTTACTGACTAAGTTATACCCCACGCCCCCCTTCCCCAGCTTGAAAAGGGGGGCTGTAGACAGGAACTACCTCATAGGGATGCTGAGGAGTAAACGAATTAATAACCCCGCCTCCACACACACACCCTCTGATACACAGCCAGACTGAGCTTTGCTGGCTCTGCTCTGGAGGCGCTGGCGGAACCTCTTAGGGGGGCTTTCAGTTTGCCTATCTGAAAAATGGTTCTAAGAATGGCACTGGACACACGGGATTGCAGTGGAGATTAAAGGAGACGGCATGTTTCCGTATACAGCTGGTGCCTAATATATGTCAGTTCTATCAGTCCCTCACATCTTTAATTCCTAGCATCCCCGTCCGCAGGCTGCTAACAAGTCAGGAAGGAGCCGGGAGTAAAGCTGGAGAGTTTAATTCCTAATGGATGGATGACCTCCAGGATTGGAACAGTCACTTCCCCCACCCCCAACGTCCCAGACCGGGGGGGTGGGGGTGAGGGCCCAGGCGAGGCTTTGCTGATTGTCACAGTTGAGGTGGTGCCAGGACTGAGTTTGGGGAACCCCGGTTGGCCACTCCTGGCCAAGACAGAGTGGCAGGTGTGGTTAACGGCTGGAGCAGCAGCAAGAGAGAGAGGCAGGCAGGTTTGTGAAAGAGAGGCAAAAGGAGGCTGTTCCCCTGGGGGGCGCCTATCTGCCTACCCACATCAGGGCCCCAGTCCCCCTTCCTCTAGCCCAAGTCGGCCCTGGGGGCTGGGAGACAGGCTGTTAGGGTCAAGGGCCTCCTGGTCAGGGCCCCAGGAGCCTCCACCACCGGGGTCTACAGTCTCCAGGCGCAAGGCTGGAAGCAAGCCCAGGCTTTGAGGCACGGCTGGTGGGAAGGCCCAGGGGCCAGGCAGCCCAGAGGGTCCCTCCTCACTACTACCTCGGCTGCCACTACTGTGACCCCTGTCAGGGGCTACGCGAGGCAGCTGGCGGCTCTGGGGGGAGGGACTACGGCTGCCACCACGACGTTCACGGGATGAGGGACGGAGAGCCAGACTTGGGAAGCGGGCTAGGCCCGGGCTGCGGCTACGGTGTCGCTTGGACTTGCCAGGGCTGGGGCTGCGGGACTTGGGTGCCAGAAGCTCCAGGGTGCTGTCATCCTCCCCCTCGGAGCTGGTGCCTGAGCTGTCTGTGCTGCTGCTGGCCGATTCTGAGGTAGGCAGCGAGATCTAGAGGGAACACTGGCCGCTGGAGCAACCCCAGGATCTAGCCTGCCCACTCCCTCCCTGTCATGTTGGCAGACGCAGTGAGGGGGGCGGGGCTCAGAGGTCTGAATGTGGATGATGTGACATTTGGCTGGGACTTCTTGGCCTGCTTTGGCCCTAGGGTCTGATCCATTTACCTGAAAGGGTTCGGTGACGCCGATGAGGATGCTGTGGTGGTGGCTATAGTAACCTAAGATGAAGTCTCCATGGCCTTTGGGCAGTGATTCTTCACTGAAGGTCACCTGGGTGGACACAGGGGTAGAGGCCCAAGCTGGGGCCAGGGGGGCAGCCTCAGGACTCCCCCCCACCCCGGAAGCAGAATCCTGGTGCCCCTCCCCTTCATGTAAGTACCTGGTAAACAGTCCCATCTGCTTCTTCATGTTTGGCCCAGACATAAGCCACGTAGTCCTTGCAGTGGCGGAAACCCACCTAGGGAAAGAGGAACCGGGGTTGTGGTACCCCAATACTAGCTCGTGGTACTCCTTCCTTGTGAGCCCCAAGATTCTTGCCCTTCTCACCCGGTACAAGCCGATCCAGTCCCAGGAGCTTCGGGCAAACACTGTCTCCACGCGGTACCTCACCACAGCCTGCTCCGGCCGGACCCACTCGTCAGCTACCTCCAGCCGCACCAGAGGCACATCATCCCTGAAGGCAAACTGCCCAAGCAAGGCAGGGACAGAGGACGATCTGTCAGAGGAGACCCTCGGGCATCCCACATACCTAGGGGGCTCTTGGGTAATGACCCATGCTTGTAAGACTAGAGGCTGAGGCAGGGGGATTGATCATTTGAGTATAGCCTTAGGCAACACAGCAAGGTCTAGGCCAGTATGGGCTATATAGTGAAACATTGTTCCAAAAACATGGTAAAAACCCAACCAACAGAAGTTCCTGCCTCCAATCTGGGCTCTCCTCCTTAGGACGTCATTGGAACACGTCTCTGAAGCCAGCCAGGCTTAGATTTGGCCTTGGCTTAGCCACTGTCAGGTTATAAAATGGACAACTTCCTTGGCTTTTTCTGCACAGCAGGCCCCTTGTCTGTAAACTCGGAGGCGCTTGTTTAGTTTTAATTTAAATAAATTTTTTTGCTTTATGTGTATAAGTGTTTTGCCTGAATGTGTCTGTGCATTATGTGTGTGCCTGGAGCCTGGGCCTGGAGCTACAGGTGGTTGTCAGCTGCCATGTGGATGCTGGGGATTTGAACTCAGGACCTCTGGAAGAGCAGCCAGTTAATGCTCTTAACCTCTGAGCCATCTCTCCAGTGCTTTAAGGCTCTTGTTTTACGCCTAGGACTATACTACTGGTTCCCTGAAATGTAATTTGTAACGTATTTCACCAACTTCCCACCTTAGGTGCTCACAAAATAGTTTGCCTAAAACAATAGCAAGGGAGATAGGTAAAGCCGTGTGGTGCACAGGGCTCTGGGTTAAGTTCAATTTCCTAGAGCCAACAAGAGTCCAGAAACGGGTGGCTGGAAATCTCAATTCATTTTCTAGTTGTTACATTGCTGTGTGTGACCTGGGACATCCCCAAACTCAGTTCCCCCATCTGAATCTTACTTTTTTTTAAAAAAAAAAATATTTATTTATTTATTGTATATGTATACAGTGTCCTGCCTGTTTGTACACCCGCAGGCCAGAAGAGGACATCAGATGACATTATAGATGGCTGTGAGCCACCATGTGGTTGCTGGGAATTGAACTCAGGACCTCTAGAAGAGCAGTCAGCGCTCATAACCCCTGAGCCATCTCTCCAGCCCCTGCATCTTACTTTTAAAGGCCACTAATAACTACCTTGTCGTCAGTCCATGGAGATGAATTATAATCTCGAGTGTTTTCCCCGGGGGACCAGCTGGGACAAGCAGGGAGTCACCTGGATAGATGGAGTTTCTGCAGTGGCAAGCAGCCAGAGTCCTGGCCACCTGTGTCCCTAAGGAGGCGCTCAGGTGGTGCCAGGCTCAGGCCTTTGTCTGATCCCTGTTGATCTGGTTTCAGGTTTCTTTCCCTCGGCTTCTGAACCTGCCTGTTCCAGAACAAACCAGTACATTCTTTCCCTGTCCTAGGTTCCTAACAGAAGGGTGCGTTGTAATGTGCTGCAAGGCTTTTCAAGGTCAAAATCCCTGTTGAGGCATGGTCATATGGTACACAACCATAGTCCTCAAGTACAGGCTGGAGGATCGGATTCTAGAATGGTCTTTTGTTGGATGGCTAACCAGGTTACAAGGGACTCTGTTCTCAAAAAGGCAAGAGAAACCAAAACGAACAAAAAAGATGCCCAATCAACCAAAAAATAAAGCCCATGAGATGGCTCCGTGGGTAAAGAGGTTAACCCTCAGGATAACCTCAGTTTAATCCCTGGAATCTACATTTGGAAAGAGAGAACCAACTCCCAAAAGTTGGCCTCTAAATTCTTTCATATAACCTGTGCATATAAGTAAATATAATTAAAAAAAAAAAAAGAAAACAAAACAAAAAGTGCCAGGCGCAGTGGCACATGCCTGTAATCCCAGCACTCAGAGAGACAGAGGCAGGAGGATATCTGTGACTTCGAGGCCAGCTTGGTCTACAAAGTGAGTCCAGGACAGCCCAGGCTACACAGAGAAACCCTATCTGGAAAAACTAAAAACTAAAAAAAGAAAAACTGAAAACTAAACTCCTCCCTACCCTCCCAAAAGATATATATATATATATATATACACACACACACACACACACACACGCACACGCACACGCACACGCGCACACGCGCACACGCACACACACACACACACACATACATATATATGAAGAACAAGGGCAAAGGGGCTGAGAGATGGCTCAGTGGTTAAAGAGCACTGGCTGCTCCTCCTGAGGGCACAGGATCCATTCCCAGAACACACACGGTGGCTCACACCCGTCCAGTTTCAGAGGCTCTAATGCCCTCTCCTGGCCTCCACAGGCTCGAGGTACACAGAAACAAAAGGCCTATATGCACAAGATAAACAGCCTGAGTTTCTCCCACCAGTAAAGTAGGGAGGAGACGTGTGAGGCCCCAGGCAGTCAAGGCGACAGTGTATGTAAAGGGTCCTGCACGCGGCCCGATGTGTGGTAGAAATCAAGTAAGTGATCTGCGGTTTTAGAGACAGAGTCTCCGTGTACTCCAGGGAGGCCTGGAACTCACTGCATCATTCAGACTAGATCTTAAGTTGGAATTCTCCCGCCTTAGCCTCCAACGTGCTGCAATTAGAGAGATGCGCTAACATATTTAGTTTAGTAAGTAATTAAAAAAAATTTTTTTTTGGCCGGGTGTGGTGGCGCATGCCTTTAATCCCAGCACTCGGGAGGCAGAGGCAGGTGGATTGCTGTGAGTTCGAGGCCAGCCTGGCCTACAAACCAAGTCCAGGACAGCCCAGGCTACACAGAGAAACCCTGTCTCAAAAAAAAAATTTTTTTTTTGACCCGAAGTCTCATCCTGTGGCCCTGGCTAGACTTGAACTTTTGAACCATTGGCTTCACCATTCTGCATCCTGGAATTACATGGGGTAGGCCACCAGCCTCAGCGTCTAGTGACTTTTTTAAAAGTTATTTTCTTTTCCTCATAGCTTTCATTTGTTTATTTTTTTTTCTCAATGCTGGGGCTTAACCCAGTGTCTTGCCCATGCTTGGGAAGCCCCAGGGACACACTTTCCTGTCCACCACAGGAAGGACAGGACAGTGGCAAGGTGAGGTCCCTGATTAAGGGCCAGGGTGTGGTAGCACATGCCTAAAACCCTAACACTTGGGAAGCTGAGGCAGGGGGATCATGAGCTTGAAGGAATCTAGGACACAGCAAAGGGCAATCTAAAGGCAACAATGACAAAAGCTCCCACAGGGTCCCTGTCCCAGAGTTCCCAGGAGGCCAGCCTCCAGCCTCCATCCCCAGCTGAATATTGGCTTAAGTCCCATAGACAGGCCACGTGACAAAGCTACTATGAGACACATTCTTTGGCCTACAGGGCTCCTTCTTATCAGACCAAGAGATCCAGGAAACACAGCTTAGGTTTCAAGGTCAGGAGCATGGGGTCCACCCTGTTCTGCTTCTGCCACGGGACCTTTATGTGACTTGGGGCACACGGCCACCTCAGTAGAACCCTGAGATTACCCATAGTAAACCAGAGAGTGAGATTATATTGTCCCCCAAATAGGCTCTGGCACTCGAGAGCTGCCTTCCTGTGTTTGGCAAGTAAGAACCTCAGTTCCGAATACATTGAAGGGACCCCTGAGCATCCCAGGTGTGTTTGATTCTCCTGGTAGACATTAAACCCAAGGATGTTCAAGTCCCTCATGTAAAACAGTACATAGTATGTGTATGTAATGTATATCCCTCTATGTATTTTAACTCATTTCTAGATTACTCATGATACTTAATATAGTGCAAATGTCATGAAAGTAACTGCTATACTGTACTGTCTAAGGAGAATGACAAGAAAAAAGTCTATATATAATCAATACAGGCACATTTTGTTTTTGTTTCTGTTTTTTTGTTTGTTTGTTTTTTTCTTTTTTTTTTTCTTTTTCTTTTAGTTTTTTGAGACAGGGTTTCTCTGTGTAGCAGCTGTGGCTGTCCTGGAACTTGCTCTGTAGTCCAGGCTGGCCTCAGACTCACAGAGATCTGCCTGCTTCTGCCTCCCAAGTGTTGGGATTAAAGGCATGTGCCACCACTGCCTAGCCAGACACATTAAAAAAAATAATTTTACAATTATTTTTATAATTCTGTGTGTGTGTGTGTGTGTGTGTGTATGTGTGTGTGTGTGTGTATGTGTGTGTGTGTAGTGGGTGTATGTGCATGGGTGTGGGTGCCCACAGGGGCTGGAGGCATCAGATCTCCTGGATCTGGAATTAGAGTTGATTGTACGATGCCACCTATGGGTGTCGGAAACCTCAGTCTTCTACAAGAGCAATAAGTTCTGTTAGCTGCTGAACCGTCTCTCTGGTCCCCAGACATGGAGACTTGACACTAAAGCTAAAGCAACTATTTTGAGTTTGGTGCTGTGAGAGGACCCAGGACCTTGTACACGTGCTGGCGTATATGGGCAAGCGGTCTGCCAACTGGTATGTGCACAGCCTGGCTTTATTTTGGTTTTTTTTTTTTAATCTTTCTCCTCTTTCTCATCACTGTCCCCATTTCATAATGCCTTCCATATCATAATGTGCTAAATGTTCAATAAATTAATAATGAATGCATTTCACCTGGTCTTTGAGTAAATATTTTGACTTTGCTCGTCTAATTACATATGTGATTTTTTTTTTCTTTTTGAGACAGGGTTTCATATAACACAGACTGGGCCTCAGACTCACTACAGCCTGGTCTTGAACTCTTGATTCTCCGGCTTCCAAATTCAAATTTTAACTTGTTGCCCTGAACATTTCTTGGAAAGAGGAAGTCAGCTGTAGATGTTGGAAAGATATGAGTTCTTCAATCAAACTGTCTTGGGTTCAAATCCATCTTTTTCCTCTTACTAACTGTGCGGCCCTGGGCCAGGGAGGCTGTGTGACAATCTCATCTGAAAAATGGGGATTTATAACCCCACTCCCTCCTTGTTTGAAAAAAATAATAAAAAGGATGCTGTTAAGGACAGCTGGAAAAGGTCACTGATGGGCAGAGACCGGGCCAAGGAACATCACGAGAGGAGAATGAGGCCAGGACTCACCTGCAGCGTGAACTGGGCAACCACAGGCTTGTGGTCACTGACAGTGTATTCCATGTGGCTACGGTAGCTGTGCTGGGTCACCTGGAGCTGGTGACTCTCTCGTCCTGAGGGGCTGGGACCTCCACTCGGAGCCTTGACCTTCCACAGAATACGGTCTGTCCAGGCTGGCTTCCGCTTCTTGGCACTGCAATAAGAGAGTGAGGAGGGGTTGGGGGGGGTGTCAAAGCACAGCCTGAGCTTTGTCTTCTGCCCCAATGCCCCGAGGCCCCCTCCCCCTCAGCCCACCCCATCTCATGGCTTACCTGGTATCATATTTGTTGGTACCCACATCAAACTTGAAAGTGGGAGCAAAGTTAAGGGGCCCTTCCTGGAAACCTTTCAAGATAGGCCAAGTGCTCTTGGCCATGTTGAGCTGTGGGAATCCAGAAAGGCAGAAGGACAGTGTGGGCCTTGCAGCGTCCAGAGACGGGGTGGGACAGATGAGGGCCAGGGTGGAAACAGATGAGGTGCGGCTTGAGTTCAGGGTTGGGGGGGGGGGAGTAGGTAGGGTTCCTACCTGGTCCTTCTCCCAGAGTTGGTGGAGCTGGTCGCTGTCTATGGCAAACTTGACGAAGTGTAGGTCGTAGCTTTCAATACGGAAGTTCAGGTCCCCAAACCAGAACACAAGGCTGCTCCAGGAGGGGAGGGGGAGGAAGGTGTCAGTGGGTCCATGGGTGCAAAGGCTCAATCTAGATTCTTCCTGGCACCCATCCAACCCCCATAGCATGGGACCTCTTGAGTTGCCAATGGGTAGGGGCTGCCGGAGCCTTCAGACAGCCAAGGGAATGGAAGAAAATGAGATGGAGGCGTAATAGGGTCTAGAGAAATTAGGTTAGGACCCTCAGCAAGAAGGGGGAGACCTCTCAGCAAATCTCCACCTTGCAGGATCCACCCCTCCCCCACTAACCTGCTCTCTGCTTTGGTTTTCCTATCATTAGTACGAATGGGTCACTCACACCAGTCAGTAGGCCCACCTCTCCGTACCACCCACCCAGCCCGGCACTTTGCACCCCACCACTTACTCATGATCCAGGATGCCATGTGCACCGGGTCCCTGGAATTGCTGGAGGCTGAGGATAGTTTGAAAGTTATCCTTGCGCTGCTCCGCCTTGTCCATGTGTGCGGGCAAGTGGCAGTTTAGGAAGCACAGCATGTGCCCAAAGGCTGCTAGGCGCACACTCACTCCACCCTTGTTACCCTAGGGGCGAGGTTTGACAGGTCACGGGCCCAACCCGGGCCAGAAGGTCAGGCCGAGCATAATACAGGCAGGTGGGGAAAAGAGGAAGCTTATGCTTCAGCGAGGGTTGGGTTCTAAGGAAAGAAATGGCATGCTGGGACAGGGAGGAGCGGGAGCGGGGGACGGTCTAAAGGAATGGGGTGCAGTGATGGATGGTGTTTGGGTTGGGGCAGGTCTCGGGGTAAAGGATGCAAGCATGAGGTCCACTCCCACGCTCACCCAGTAGCCACCCAGGCCAGTCCGAGTACAGTCTGTCTGCACATCGCGCAGGAAAGGCAGGTGGTAGTACTTGGCAAACAGCAGCAGGATAACACCCTGCATCCTCACGGTGCTCACCTGTAGTGGGTGGGGGTGGGGGTGGAGGGGAGGCCTGCTGGGGGTGCTCCACGCACAGCTCCCCCCCCCCCATCCTCTGTCTCTGCCTCCTTCCAACCATCTCCGTAACCGGGCAGAAGAGAGTAGACCCAGCAATCGCTCCCAGAGACGGGAGCAGGAGATCCGAAAGCATCCCTGCTGCTCACGAAGGGTGTTGGGTGTTGTTACCAGCACGAAATTGAAGGGCCCCAGCGTGTCCATGAAGAGCTCGCTCCACTGATCCGTGAAGAGAGCGTCCTTGAGCCGCTTGTTGATCATGGAGTTGACTTCTTGTAATCTGGGAAGGTGAGGAGGAAGCGGAAGAGCAGCGGGATTGGAGGGGCTACTTTAGAGAAATCCCTTCTACGGGCCAAAAAAAAAAAAAAAAAAAAAAAAAAACACCGCTCCGGAAGGGGTCCGCCCGCCCACACCGCTCCTCACCCTATGGCAATCATATCTGCACCATCACTGTCGTGGCCACCACCCAGGTGAAGGAGCGTGGTGACATCGTCAGGGGGCATGGCAGTCCCCACATTCCATGTAACCACAGTGATCCTGGAGGCAGGCACATAGGAGGCTTTACTGCTGGGTACCATTTCTGCCCCGCCCACCCCGTTTTCTCTCTCTCACACGGCTCTCTCTGCGGGAGGTAAACCTAGGCAGGTAAAGATGTAAGGACCCTTAGAACAGACCCAAAGTGGGCCTAACATCTCTAACTACCTCCCCGGAGAGATAAACCGAAGGAGAAACAAATCTCTTAGCAATTTTAGGGTCCTAGCAGCACCCCACCCCCGGGGATAAATTCTCAGAGACATAAACCAAGTTAAATGCCCCATCACCCTGGAAGAATGGTCAGTCTCTGCTTTCAAGCCCCAGGAACTTTTCACGAGGGAGAGCCTCTTACCGGAATCCGGGGTCGTTCTTGCAGGTAGGCTGAGCTGACCAAGAGGAGGTTGGTGAGGTGGTGACAGAGGCTGGGCTTTCTTGTGCCTGTAGGTTAGGGCTTGGGCACCTGCCAGGCCCTGCACCCTGGGTGACAGGTTTTGAGTGTGCCATCTCAGGGGCTGGGGGCACACAGGGAGAGCGGTTTCGGGAACGACTTGGGGAGCGGCTCGGAGACCGAGGTGGCTTGGGCAGAGGTGGTGGCACAGTCTGGCTTGAAAGGGTTCCTGGCCGAAAGGTAGGGGACAGAAGTCCAGGGGAGCGGCTGCCAGGCTCTGGAAGGCCTGGGCTTACATCCAAGGGTAGGGTCTGTGGTGGCGGAGGCAGGACAGAATCCTCCGGGCTGTGGCGCGGAGCCTCTGGTCGGGCGCGGAAGGAGGGGGAAAGCCTGGGATCTGAGGAAGCTTGTGCTTTGGGCGGAGAGGCGGCAGGGCCAGCTGCCTGCTTTGGAGTATGGAGACACCCCTCGACAGGGGGAATAGGCCTGGGGACTGAGGCATCCTTCTGTCTGTCTGGCAACTGTCTCTCAGAAGCTGGGGCAGATGTCACAGATGCTGGAGCCAGAATCTGTTCCTGAGAGGGTGACAGAACAGGGCTGGGCACCGGGGAAGGACTGGAAGGGGACTGCAACGGCTGCTCCTGAGAGGCCAGGGACAGGCTCAGGCTCGAAGCTGCCAGAGCTGGCGTAGGTCCCACAGAGGTGGGTGACAACTGTTTCTGGTCCCTGGAAGTTGGAGATAGGATGGGGCTTAGGGGAACCGGAGGAGGCCTTGGCATGGCGGAGGCAGATATTACTAGCTGCCCCAGAGACTTTGGAGCCAGGATTGAGACTGAACTGGCTGGTGGAGGCTTTGGTCCTGCAGACGCGGATACCACCAGCTGGCCCACAGACGTGGAAGCCAGGTTGGAGCTGCGATGGCCTGGAGGTCTTTTCTGCTCTCCAGGGGTGGTGAGTGGCGCTAGGCTGGGTCGGGGACATGATAAAGCCAGTCTCGGCCTCTCTGAGGGAGGTGACACAGCTGCTCGCGGTCCCACGGGTGCCAGAGCCAACCTTGGTTCCGAGGGTACTGGGCCTGTGTTCTTTGCTGGAAGCTGAAAACTTGAGTTCACCTTGTAGAGGACAAATCAATGACTCAGAATGACTTCTACCAAGGGTTTGAGTCTCCACTTCCATTTAGAGCCCAGGAGACCCATACAGCTAAGAAGAACACTGTTGAGCTCGCTTCAAACCCACAGCAGTTTCTTTCTCAGTAGAGCCAGGGTACAAAAACCATGTTTCCATGTTAAACTTGAAAATCTTTTTTTTTTTTTTTTTTTTTTTTTGAGACAGGGTTTCTCTGTGTGGCCTTGGCTGTCCTGGACTCACTTTGTAGACCAGGCTGGCCTGGAACTCACAATGATCCATCCGCTTACCTCTGCCTCCCAAGTGCTGGGATTAAAGGCGTGCACTACCACACCCGGCTTGAAAACACTTTTTTTTTTTTCACAAATGGACAGACTGCATCCCCAAAGGGAGTGAGTGAAACATGAGTTTGAGCCTGAGGGCTCGCCTGGTCTTCCTGGCTACCACCTACTCTCTCTCTACTCTGACAAGCTCCCAGAGCAGTGCTCTCTGTAGCCCCCGCAGCTCCTCTTACAGAGGGCTGCAGACTCCGCACCCCAAGTCTGTCCATGTGGCTGTGGGAATACAGGGTCCGGTCTGCTGAAAGCATGTCCCCCCCCCCCCAGCGTCAATAGTCCTTAGATGCCCCTCACACAGCACACACCACCACCCAGATCCCTTGGTCATAGCCCTGACTGTGCTGATATGGTCCCTGTGCACCATGCGGGGTCAAGAGCTGGCAACTGAGGCTGTCATATGTAGTCCCATGCCAGCTGTGCGATTTTAGGCAAATGTCCCACGGCCCACAGCCTGTTTTCCATCTGTAAAACAAAAGGACTTTGGAAGAGTCCCTGACCATACTACACCCTAAGGTAGGGGTGTGTGTGTGTGTGTGTGTGTGTGTGTGTGTGTGTGTGTGTGTGTGTGTCCTGGGCAAGGGGCCCATACTTTGAGCCTTCCACTTCCTGAAATTCCCTGAGCACTGGGAAGCGAGCCCACCCTCAGCCAGCCGTGTGGTCTGACGCCACGCCTCTCTGTGCCCAGGCACTACGGCTCTTATCTTGCCTGTCTTCTCCCCATCTGTGAGGACAGGCAAATAGGCAACCCTTTATACCTGGCAGGTGGAAGGACACCCGCCTTGTCCATCCTGTTTATGAAGTCCCCAGTCTCCAGAGGCCATGAGAAAGTGTCCTTTGCCAGGTAGGACAGGAGAAGGTCTGTGCGCGCCCCAGGGTGGCCCCATCCTGCTCGGGAGCCGCAGTTCTATCTCTGTCCTCGTCCTTCTCGGTTCAGAGAACCTGAAACTCTACCTCCCCCTCCCCCCTCCCCTCTGCCCCGCTCCCCCCTCGAACTCCGCTCTTGAGGGGCTGCATTTTGAACGCTCTCCTTGTCTCCGAGAGTCCCACTGTGTGCCCCCTCCCCCTCAACCACCACACCGCCTCCAGCGCTAACAACTTAGACATCCCAGATGTCACAGCTCCAGTCTTCCCATGCAAGCCCCGTCATTTTGCATTGGCTCAGAGAAGACAAGCAACTTGCCCAAGGTCACACAGCAAAGCTGGAAAACAGCTGGGTCCCCTGACAACCATCCAGAGTGTTTCTCGAGGGGAGCTCCTGGCCATGGCTGATTCCATTTCTCCATGGGCATCCCATCACTGCCCCTCCAGGGTGACCTTTTTTTTTTTGGCCCAGCCTCTGCTTGGTGGGCACAGAAAAGTGCCAGTCCTTTAGCCAGGGGGCACCAGGCTCTGTGTGCCCCATCTGTGTGATGGGGAAGTGTGAGACTAGGGATGAGGAATCCAGGGACTAGGGTTCGGGATCTCTTACCTTTGAAGGTGCCCCAGTTTGCAAAACCCCATGGGTCCCAGGCAAGGGTCCCAGACCAGTCCTGGTCCCTGGCCTGGCACTACCACTGCTGCTCTGGCCCTCCATGTCTGCAGCCCCCGGCAGCCCAGCCTGGCTCCCTTGGGTTCTGGCTCCAGCTCCTCAGCTCCCGGGAACCAGTGATGTCATCAACCATTTCAACCTGCTGAGAATTTAAAGGCGCAGGCACCCACTTCCCATAGTAAGGTGGCCAGGGTTAAGTGGCTACCCCCTAGGAACACTTGAAGCTGGCTGCTGATGCCAGAACATCCAGGGCAATAGAAGCACTCATCAGCCTGGCCCTAGTCCCTGCTGGATGCTGGAGGAGACCCCCCCCCAACTCCCCCATCTGATCCACCCTCCAGATAATAGGCTAGACCCACCCTTGCTCCAGGGAGGAGCACAGGCACACCTGCAGATAATACCTGGACAGGTAGTTCAGAGGTCAGCAGCCTCTCCTCCAGGGCCTTGGGGACACCTGCCTTGCCCTGTCATTTTCCTGCCTTTCTGTTTAGCTCAGGCCTTGTCTCGGCCCCCACCCTGGCCCCATTTTTTTCTCTTTCTTTTTTTTTCTAATTTTTCTTTTATTAATTTATTCCTATTACATCTCAATGGTTATCCCATCCCTTGTATCCTCCCATTCCTTCCTCCCTCCCATTTTCCCCTTACTCCCCTCCCCTATGACTGTGACTGAGGGGGACCTCCTCCCCCTGTATATGCTCATAGGGTATCAAGTCTCTTCTTGGTCTTGGCCCCATTTTTAAGCCTTGGGCCAGCTCCCACTCCTCCACCCCATCTTTGCCTGGCACTATTCTTTCCATACTCAAACCAGACAGCCAGACTCCTTCCACCGGAGTCTCCTCCCTGTCCGCCCCAGCTCCTCCTCTTCTGCAGACAGTGCACTGCCCTCAGCTGTCCCCCCACACAAGCCTGTCCCAGTCCAGCCTCGGCCTCTTTGTTTAGCACTCACTCACTGGCAGTGGCTCTGGAAGACACTTGTCAAGGTCACCCCATGAGTTTCAGTGGCTTATCCCAGCGATCCAACCAACTTGAACAAGTGGGGGATATGGGGGAGGGGGGGGGAGAAGGGTCCAGCAGTGGGAGAGGGACTTGGCAGGTCAGTTAAAAAATAACCCTGCAAAGCTTAGGGTGGTGACATATAGTGTAATCCCAGCGCCAGAGGGGCCAAGGTAGGAGGCTTGCCAAGAGTTGAGGCTAGCCTGGGCTATAGAGTGAGCTCAAGGCCAGGCCAGTTAGGGATACCTAGAGAGACTTGTCTCAAAAGGCCCAAACCAAAGCCAAACCAAAAGTCTACTAGGCATTCAAACCTTATAGAACAGGACCCAGAATAGGTCCTGATGCCCATTAGGTACAAGGGTACGTGTAATGAATGACTGAATGAATGAATGAATGAATGAAGTGAGAAAAGTTGGCCTGTAATCCCAGCACGTGGGAGGTGGGAACAAGAGGATCAAGGCTTCAGTGTCATGAGGCTGGAGAGGCGGATCAACGGTTAAGAGTGGGATTATTCCCAGGGAGCCCCAAGTTCAACTCCTAGAATCCATGTCAGATGACTCACAACCGTACACTGGGCGGGGGAAAAAAGTAATTAAAAGTTCAGGGCCATCTTTTGTATAGACACTGAGGGCCTCTGTCCTATGTGAGACCCCATCTCAGTAAAAATAAATACATATGTACATACATACATACACACATACATACATGCATGCATACATACATACATACACACACACGCATGCATACATACATACATACATACATACATACATACATACATACATACAAAAGAGAAGAGAGAATGCCTGGAAAGGTTAGATTCGGCCACAGGTGAATGTGGGCTGTAGGTTTTTGCTCTGCTCCAACTCCTCTCTGCTTAGTTAACCCTAGAGTCCCAGTTCTTCTAGGGTTACTAGACTGTACCCAAAGATGAGCTACACCCAGCTCAGGTGGGAAATAGTCAAAGCTCTTTTGCTTGCTTGTTTGTGTGGATGTATGTTAATTAATTGTGTGTGTGGTGTATGTACTCGGGGGTGTGTGCCCATGTGTGTGCAGGAGCATGTGGCCAGCTGCACGTGGAAGCCAGGAGTAGAAACCCAGGTGCTCTGCGCTGTCACTCTCTGGCCTTTTCCCTTTGAGACAGGGTCTCTCACTGGATCTGGAACAAGGCTGGCAGGCGGCCAGTCCCAGCACGCCTTCTGTCTCTGCCCGGCCCTAGCTCCACAGTAGGGTTTCAGGGGCACACAGCATGCCCAACTGTTTACACGGGTTCTGGGGATTTGAACTCAGGTCCTCATGCTTGCACAGCAAGTGCTCTGATCCACTGAGCCATCTCCCAGCCCCAAATGTTCAGAGTTCTGTGGCCAGAGTCCTTGTAGGTCAGCGACCATCTCTGCATCTTCACTGGTCCTTTGAGACGTTCTTGGGAACAGACACTACAAGCCTTTTCCTGGCTATGCCTGCTTTGCTGCACTCAATCTGAGTCCCTGGATTAGCATCTTTGTAAGTAAGGCTGAAATGTGGAGGGGCAAAGACTGGGGCCCGCGTAAAGCATGGGATAGAAAGGTAACCTGAGGGCAGCGGAGATAACAGTACTGGTGGCTGTGTTAACACCCCTGACTATGATGGTGGAAGCAAGGGGCTGACAGGAATAGTAGTGACAAGTGGAAGGGACGGATGGCAGAGGTGGAGGCCATGGTGATGAGGATGATGGTGGTGCCGGTGGGGGAGGTGCTGATGGCACAGGTGGTGGGGAAAGCCATGGAGCGAAGGGAGGGGTGGTACTGGCAGTGGTGATGAGGGGCTGAGGGGGAGGAGCGATGGAGCGATGATGGGAGTGAGTGTGACACTAGTGCAAAGGGTGCTGGGAGAATGGGAGGTGAAGACGGTGGTGTGTGTGTGAGGGAGAAGGTGAGGCCAGCCACAGTCATCAAGAGGGCAGGGACGCCCGGAACTGCTCACTGGTCCAGTCCTCCAGCTCAGTCATGCCAGCTTCTGAGGAGTTTAAGGGTGCAAACTCAGGCCCCCGGGACTAATCCCAGGGCTGAGGAAGGGGCACCTAAGCCCCTTGAAAGCCATACAGACGTAACAAAAATGAACGTGCAGGTTGCTCCTGTGCCCCAGGGACGTGATCCAGGATTTCCCATTATCCCTGCCCACCGAGCTCACTGCTGCTGGGGACTTGCTTCTGTCCCTGACACTGATTTACTCGGGAGGTCACAAGGAGTCCTGATCTGTGTAAGGGACACAAAACCACTAGCTGCTTCCTGGGTTTGCTGTGATGATCAAACAAGCTATACATCTGAAGAAGGTAGCTGAGAGCAGGGCACAAGCAAGCTCTTGGTAAAGGTACCTCACTCCATGGTCATCATCATCATCATCACCACCACCTAGTTCCAGAAGACCCATTTAGTGGATGTGGAAACTGAGGCCTGGGGTGGTTGTATTCTTGGAGGAGAAAGCAAGGGGAAGGGGGTGGCAGGGGGTGGACCCCTGCTGAAGAGGGAGCTGCTAGGAGCTATATTTGAGCTTCTGGAAGGATGACTAAGAAGGCTGATAACAGGCTCTGGGGCTCAGGGCGGCAGGCAGGCCGGGGGCAGCTGCCAGGGAGAACCGCCCCCCTGGAGACGGCTGTCTCCAGAGGCCCCTCCCAGCTCCTTGTTTTGTCTCACTCTGTGGAATGCGCCAGGCAGATGCTACGGCTCAACCTGCCCCTTTCTGGAAACTTCTCACGCTTCCCTCCCCTTCAGAGTGTTCATGGGTGGAGAGGGAGAGCTCTGAGGAGGGCGGGGAGCGGGCCAGCCACTTTCCTTATCACCCTGCGAGGCCAGGCAGAAGGTCCCCAGTGACTGAGGCTTAAACTTAGTGCAGGGCAAGAATGGACAGTGCTCCTCAGGACACTCGACAAAAGAGGTCAGGTGATTGTTGAAGCCTTGCTTGGTCGAGGAGTCTGAGGTAACAAGCAGAAGAGGAGAAATGCCTGGGAGCCAGGTGAAGAAGGCTAGGGTGTAGAAGACCCACCGGAGAGAGGATTCTAATTTGGTCCTGTGTCCTCTTGGCCTGGTGACGCAGACATAACACATGGGTTGGGGAAGAAGAGAAGCCGTTTTCCCTTCCTTTCCCTTCTCCTCTTCCTTGATTCCTCTGGCTCTACCTCTTATCTCCTTCTCTGCCTTCTGCCTGACTGGGACGCGTGGTGAATAAAGTCACATAGCCGTGGCGCTATGTCTGGAAAGGTGGCTCAGAGATGTCAGAGATGTCTGGAAAGGTGGCAGAGGTAAGCAACAGGGAAGAGAGCTCGGGCAAAGGAGCACTCCTTCTCTGAGGGGCCTCATTGGTAACAAGTGTCACGGTATAGGGCAGGCCCCCCTTCCCCCCTTTCCTCCTTGTTCACTTGCTGCCACTCAGGAGGAGGAGGAGGAGGAGTGACTTTCCCAAGGTCACACAGCTGGGGCTGAGCTCAGACGTCCCTCCTCCCTCTCCTGGGCTCCCCCTCCTCCCAGGCAGCCAGGCACCCGATGTCAGCTGCTCTGAAGTGAGTGGCTATTTTTATTCTGGTGCGAGGGACCTGGAACAGCAGAGCCATGTAGGTTAGAAGACTCTAGGACACCAGCAAGCAAGGAAAAGCTCAGCGTATGAACAAGACCCTGCTAAGCTCCCCTGGGGGACTCTTGTTCCTTGAAGACTGCTCTGTCCTGGGCTGGGTCTCCAAACAGTTCTTCATTGGAGGTCAGAAAAGAGCAAAGAATCAGAGTAAGCTGTGTTCGCGGCCCTCATCCTGAATCCAGCTTGAACTCTAATCTTGAAACTGACAGAGCCTTGATCCCATACCAAGACCAAGCCTCTGCTTTAGGTCGCCAAAGAGCCCTGACCATCACTTTAGAAATACTCTTTGACTAGTCACTTACAGAACCCTGATCTATGCCTGATAAAAGGCTGGTCCCAACCTGAGACCGTCATCCTGGACCTAGACTCAGCCCTGATCCTAGCCTAAAGACTGAACCCTAGTCAGAGCGACCACTAACTTCAGCCAGGCTTAGCTATTGCTTGAGACTAAATCCCGGCTCCGATATAAAATAGAACTGGTTTTAGTCACAGAGCCCTGAGCTTAGTCATTGACTGGTCCTTGGCCTCATAATGAATTTTCATTATGTATTGTGAAAATTCTGTTTACTTCAGTCATAAATGGAGCCCTGAATCTTGTCAAAGTCCAATCCTGAGCTTATGACCCTGGTCATATACTTGTATACTCAGCCTTAATACCAGCCAAAAACTAAATCTTGACTTCATCCCAGGTTTACTTGTAAACCTACAGGGATCTTGTTATTGCTATTGTAATTGATATGTGTGTGTGTGTGTGTGTGTGTTTGTGTGTGTGTGTGTGTGTGTGTGAGAAAGAGAGAGAGAGAAAGAGAGAGAGAGAGAGAGAGAGAGAGAGAGAGAGAGAGAGAGAGACACGCAGGCAGGCAGGCAGGCAGGCAGACAGACAGACAGACAGACAGACAGATAGATGTAGCCTAGTCTGGTCTTGAACTTGTGATCCTCTTGCTTCCCTACCCTCCCCCCCCACTTTTTAAAAAAAGATTTATTTGTTTTGTGTATATGAGTACGCTGTCTTCATGCACACCAGAAGAGGGCACTGAGTTGTATTACAGATGGTTGTGAGCCACCATGTGATTGCTGGGAATTGAACTCAGGACCTCTGGAAGAGCAGCAAGTGCTCTTAACCTCTGAGGCATCTCTCCAGTCCTGCCTCCCTTCTTAAATCTTCATTTAACTAAGAGCTGACTCTGACGCTGATGAGCCTAAACTCATGACAGTCTAGGCTTCAGTACCAGCCTACCCAAGGAAAGCTGGGGGCTTAGACTGTACACTGCCACCCAAGGAGTATGGGTTGTGAGCAGGGTCTGTCCCGGGAGGCCTTGTGCTGCTGAGGCCAGGATCTTTCTGGTGCTGCTGCAGCCATAGTTTCCCTTGCTGGATCCTCTAGCTGGTGGTCAAGCCTTGGAAGAGCAAGCTGTGGTCCAACAGCCACAGCGTCCAGGTTAATGCAATGAGAGTGGTTTGGTGGCGTCTGTCCAGTGAACACCAAGGACCCACGGGGGAACTGGGGCTTGGGTGTGTCAGCAGAAAAGCCATGGGCTCTGTGGGACCTTTGGCTTCAGTCACCATGGGACCCTTTTTAGGAGAGATAGAGCCTGGGGGATGGGGGGGGAGGAGCCAGCACATTGTATTCCATCGTTTTGGAAACAAAATTTACTACTTGTGTTTAGCTGACATATACTTACAGGAAATATCAGAAAAGGCACAAAGAATGAAAAATTACCTATAATTTTAACCTCCAAGAGATAGCCATTTTTATTTTTGGACTTTTTCTTTTAGATTGTTTTGATCTAATCAAATATATTTGAGTATACATATTTTATAAGACTGGTTGGCTGCTATGTGGGCCATCGCATCCATTACCATCTGCGCCCTCAGCAGGAGCAGGAATGTGCTTGGTCTTGCCTCCAGCCTTAGGAATGGGTCAAAACTGGTTATTCCAACGACACACTCTAGGGGCATCTCATTGGATCATACAAAGTTAGTGGGCTCTTGAAGAAAATTTGAAAAAAAGAACTTATGTTCTGTCCTGGCAACTTAGAAAGAATGAGAAAGAAAGAAAGAAAGAAAGAAAGAAAGAAAGAAAGAAAGAAAGAAAGAAAGCTCACCCTTCCCTCCCTCAGAAACGCTCCTCCCCAGCCACGCCCCTCCCCACCCCCTTTAAAGCTGGCGTCTCACTATGTCCTTCTGGCTGGCCTGAAGATCCACCTACCTCTGCCTCCTGAGTGCTGAGGTTACAGGTGTGTTCTACTACACTCAGCTTTGAGGTTTTGTTTTGCTTTGTTTTTTGCCTGTATTTATTTGTGTGTGTGTGTGTGTGTGTGTGTGTGTGTGTGTGTGTGAGAGAGAGAGAGAGAGAGAGAGAGAGAGAGAGAGGGAGAGGGAGAGAGAGAGAGAGGGAGAGAGAGAGAGAGTGTGTGTGTTTGGGTTTGGGTGTGGGCATGCCACAGCTTGCTGGTGGAAGTCAGACGCAGCTCCCAGGAGTTGGTTTTCTTTTCTTTTCTTTTTTTCTCCCCCCCTCTGTGTAGCCTTGGCTGTTCTGGACTCTCTTTGTAGGCCAGGCTGGCCTTGAACTCAGAGCGATCAGGCTGCCTCTGCCTCTGAGTGCTGGGATTAAAGGCGTGCGCCATCACCGCCCAGCCAGGAGTTGGTTTTCAACTACTTTGTGAGCTCAAGGCATTCAAGTCAAACTCAGGTTGTCCCGCTTTGCGGCAAGCACCTTCACTTTCCGAGCCACCTAGCCAGCCCTCTGCGTTATTGGTTTGTTTGTTTGTTTGTTTATGCTGTCTCTCTGGACACTGAGCTCAAATCAGCTCAATGATTTGGCTGGACTGGCTGGCTAGCCAGCCCCCAGCACCTTCCTGTCTCCTGGTGCGCTTGGCTTCTCGGCGTTCTAGGGAGCAGAGCTCAGGCCCCTATGTCTGCCCAGCAAGGCCTTAGCCCCCTGAGCCCTCTCTGCAGCTCTATGCTTCTTTCAAGCTCCTAACAATCAAGCAGTTGGGAGGGAGATGTAGGAGGGTCTTACTCTGTAAGCTGGCCCTGAGTTTGAGGCAATTGTCTTGCCTCTGCCTCCTGAGTAAGTGTGCACCATCACACAAGGTTAAAATTGTGTACGTGTGTGTGTGTGTGTGTGTGTGTGTGTGTGTGTGTGTGGCATTCTTTTAGATTTGTTTTATTTGATATGTGTTGATGTTTTGTCTGTATGTCTGTGCACCACATGTGTGCAGTGCTTACAGAGGCCAGAAGGGGGCATTGGAACTGGAGTTAGACAGAGATGGTTGTCAGCCACCAAGTGGGTGCTGGGATTTGAACCCTGGTCCTGCCATCCCATGCTCTTAACCCTACAGCTAGAGAGAGAGAGAGAGAGAGAGAGAGAGAGAGAGAGAGAGAGAGAGAGAGAGAGAGAGAGAGACAGACACAGAGACACAGAGACACAGAGAGAGACAGAGAGAGCGATGGAGAGAGAGATATTTTTGAGTCAGGCTCTCATAGGTTAGGCTGGCTTTGACCTCACTATGATGCTGAGGATGACTTTTTAAATTTTTTATTTGTATTTCCTGTATATGGATGTCTTGCCTGCTAGCATATCTGTGTATTACGTGCATTCCCCCAGTGCCTGCAGAGGACAGAAGAGGGCATCAGATCACATTATAGATGCTTGTGAGCCATCATGTGGTTGCTGGGAATTGAACTCAGGACCTCTGGAAGAGCAGACAGTGCTCTTAATCTCTGAGCCATCTCTCCAGCCCTAGATAGGTATCTTTTTAAAAGGATTTTAGAGTTTAAGAGATAGCTTAGCATGTAGGATCAATTGTTGCATTAGCATGAAGATCTGAGTTTGGATCCCCACACCAGTGCGAAAAGCTGGCCATGCAGATAGAACACTCATATGCATAAAAATAAATAATACAAAAAACCTATCTATCTATCTATCTATCTATCTATCTATCTATCTATCTGTGTGTGTCTTTGAGTGTGTGACACCACATACCTATGAAGTCAGAGGACAATCTGTGGGAGGCTCGTCTCTCCTTTTGTCTCACAGGTTTTGGGAATTGAACTCAGCACATCTAGCTTAGCAGCAAGCGCCTATAATCACTGAACCATCTTGCCGACCCCAAAGTCACCCCCCCCCCTTTTTTGGTTTTTTTTTTTTTTTTTTGGTTTTTCGAGACAGGATTTCTCTGTGTAGCCTTGACTGTCCTGGACGTGCTTTGTAGACCAGGTTGGCCTTGAATCCACAGCGATCCGCCTGCCTCTGCTTCCTGAGTTCTGGGATTAAAGGCGTGCGCCACCACACCCGGCCCCCAGTCCCATTTTTAATATGCATTTTGAAGGGGTGGAGTAAGCTGAGGAAGGTAAAAATACCTCGGATCACAAAGCAGCCTTGGCTCCATGTTGACAAGGTTCTCTGGATTCAGTGGGAAAGGGCACAGTGCGTTCTTGCTGTCTGCCAGGGATTGGTTCCAGGGCACCCTTCCATACCCAAACTCAAAATATTAGGATACTCAAACCCATAGATAAAGTAGCTTAATCTTTCCCTAAAACCTCATCATCTCTAGAGAATTTATAACACCTAATACAATGCAAATGCTATAAATACTTGTCACACTCCATTGGTTGGAATGATGACAAGAAAAGAGAGCACGCGTTCAGTACAGAGGCAGTTTTCACTTCCTAATATTTCCAACTCCAGACTGGTTGAATCCAGGGTAACAGAGAGCTGACTGTTCTTGCTGTGTCTGCCGAAGGCGTGAGGAGGTGAAGTGGCACCTGCATCCTCTTTGGTCTGGGCGGATGACTTGGGGTGGGGGGGAGGTGTTTGGGGCGCAAACCCAAACCTATGACTTGGTCTAGTTTACATTTCTGAAACAGTTTCTAACCCGCAAAATGGAGTTCACTGGCAGAGGGGGAGTTTTGATGAGGAAAGGGAAGAGCTGATAATGGAGGGCTCACAAAGCTGGCGACTGCCCTAATAACCCCAGCCTCAGGAGGTTGAGACAGGAGCATTGCTTTGAGTTTAAGGACAGTAGGGGATGGTAGTGTGTGTGTGTGTGTGGGGGGGGTCTGTACAAAGTGAAGCAGCCTCTTTCCCTCTCCCCACACCCCTCTCCTATCTCTGGCCAGATACTGTTCTAGTGAGATGTATTTTGTATTATTAACCCTTTTTACCCTTTCTAGGTAAAAAGACTAGGTAATATTCTGGTGTAAGAATTTATATTTATTATTATTATTATTTATCATCATCATCATCATCATGATTATATGCCATGGTGCACAATTCGGGGCTCGCAGGGCGGACAGAGCACAACTTGTGGGAGCTAGTGTTTTCCTTTCACTTTATTTTTTGCTGGTTTGGGGGATCAAACTCCGGTGTCAGGTTCGCATGACAGGGCTTTAACCCTCTGAGCCTTCTCGCGCTGGGGCATAGGTAATGGTCCTCTCTACAACATGGGCTTTGGGAAACTGAAGCTTTGATCGGAATTTCGTTCAAAGACATCAAAGGCGTGTCAAGATTTCCTAGGTTCCTGCTTCCTTAAAGTCTGACCCAGAAATCTTCGTGTCCAACTGCGACCCGCCGGCGCCCTCTAGTGGCACGAAGTGGCGCTGTCTCCTGGCATCTTGCGGCAGTGTCCACACTCACTGTGCAGGCAAATACAGCTTGGAAATTGTGAGGCCTGGGAACCCGAAATCTAGAGGGTCATAGAGTATCTGGGACAGGCCTTGGGGGCTAGTGGGAGGCACCCATGCAAGCCTGGGTGGCTCCGGGGTGGGAGTGGGCGTGGCTTGTAGCTGGGTGGAGCCTTTGACTGAGGCGGGACCAGCTCGGGAGCCAGACGTGGCGCAGCGGCCGAGTTTGGGTGCAGCCTGCGGAACCTCTCCTGCTTAGGCACAGATGAGCATTCTACTGTTGTCGCCGCCGCTGCTGCTGCTGCTTCTCGCGGCCCTAGTGGCTCCAGCCACCCCCGCCATCACCTACCGACCCGACTGGAACCGTCTTCGAGGCCTGGCCAGGGGGCGGGTGGAGGTGAGTGCGCTTTTCCCTATCCTTGGTGAGACAGACAGACCCACAAAACCCTGAAGACCACTTTGGCCTTCAGGAATTCTGGTATTAGAGGAATTCCTGAATTCCCCCTCTTCCCCTCCTGCATGGCGCCGGAATCATCTCCTCTATTTCTCAGCCGCAGGCTGCGCAGGATGCACTGTGGGGAGCAAGAGACGTCGTCCTTGCGGCCTGGCCCTCTGAACCCTTCCTCTGCTCCAGGCTTGGCTCTATCGTGGGTGTCTGGACATCCTCTTTTCTAGGCTATAATTCTCCAAAATCGCTCCTTAGACTCCAATTAGCTCCCCCCCCCATTGATTACCCCACTTTCCCCCTGTTATTCCTACTTCCACCCCAATTTGGTGCCCTGCGTTCCACGATCTTTCTTCTTCTGGGGGAGAAAAGACCTTCTAAGCTCCTCCCTTCACTGTGCTGGAGTCAGAGGAGCAGCCAGGGAAATGAGAAACCAACACTCTACAGCTGCCCTGGACCACCTCCCCCATCATCCCACGGGCTAAGGAATTCCCTTGGAGTCTTCCTAAGTGATGGGGATGCTTACAGACTCTTCAGAGGGCCTTAGTTTTGTGGTGTTGTTGTTGTTTTTTTTTTGTGGGGGGAGTTTTTTTTTTTTTTTTTTGTGTGTGTGTGTGTGTGTGTGTTTTGGTTTGTTTTTTTGTTTGTTTGTTTGATTTTTTTTACAAACGGGAATGTAAGGGAGGTCTGAAATAGGTGGTTGTGAGGTCTGGACTTCCTGTCAGGATCTGGGAGGACAGATCCCACCCATCCTCCCAAGATAGGGAAGAACAACCAGATGGTTTGTGGAGCTGGACCACAGGTGGCGGGCAGGGCTAGCTCTGCATGGGGTGGGGTAGGGACCAGATGGCAGGTGCCTCTAATAGGGCCCTCAGGGCAGTTCTGAACTGTTTCCTTCTAGTCTGATTCTCCCATGAGGTTTCAAGGGCCAAAGGCCATGGTTAGACCTCTGTTGACAGGGGGAGGATGCTGTAATGCACGTCTCCTGGGCATTGGTCAGCTATCAGTCACCAGCAGGCAGGGACCCGCGACTGGTCCCTGTGTCTCATCCTTTCCTCTGTGGCTCTAGGCCCCAAGTTTCCCGACCTGTACAGAGGTCCTGCCCACAGGACCTTTGCCTCCACACCTGGATGATGCTCTTCCAGCCCACAGCCTGACCCGACTCAGGGTCAAGGATAGCAAAGTTGCGTCTGCATAGCTGGCATATGAAGGACTCCTGACTTGTCCCATTTTCTCTCTCTCTCTCTCTCCAGACCTGTGGAGGATGACAGTTGAATCGCCTAAAGGAGGTGAGAATGAAGGAAAGTGTCCCCATTAGGGAATACGCAACACTAAGTGGGGACCAGGAAGGGGGTCTCTGCCCTGTGAATCAGGAGACCAGACCTGACAATACGTGGCCTCCCTTGGGCTTCGTTTGCCATGTCTAGAGGGCTCTGAGGTCCCCTTTTCTAATGCTGTGGTTCCTTTCCAGGTGAAGGGCTTTGTCACACAAGACCTTCCACTGTAGTATCCTTCTCCTGTTCTGGGGAAGAGGGGCGGGGCACCTAGGAGTAGCTTCCGGTTTTCTTTCTTTCTTTACATTTTATTTAATTTTAATTTACGGCGGGTGGTGGTGGCACACGCCTTTAATCCCAGCACTCGGGAGGCTGAGGCAGACCGATCGCTGTGAGTTCGAGGCTAGCCTGGTCTACAAAGTGAGCCTAGGACAGCCAGGACTACAAGAGAAACCCTGTCTCAAAAAAACAAAACAAAACAAAAATAATTTTAATTTATGTGCGTTGGTGTGAGGATATCAGATCTTGGAGTTACAGACAGTTGTGAGCTGCCATGTAGGTGCTGGGAATTGAACCCAGGTCCTTGGAAAAGCAGGCAGTGCTCTTAACCACTGAGCCATCTCTCCAGCCCTAGCTTCCGGTTTTCACACAGAAAGAAAATTCTTTTTCTCTGCCAAAGAGGCTGATATTGACTGTCCAGAGGATCTTGAGCTTACTAGCAGAGAGAAGGGCCCTCTACTTCTCTGAACCCTGATCTCATAGTGAATGAAGATCGGGTCCCTACCTACGCTCAAAAGTCAGTGATCACCCAGGAGCACCACTACCTTGCCCCCCACCTCCTTAACATCTCCTCCAGCCACAACCTGGTGATGAAGCACCTCCCCGGCGCAGACCCCGAACTCGTGCTGTTAAGCCGAAATTACCAGGAACTAGAGGTGAGGCATTGGCGGGAGGGACCCCACGACAAATGGCCAATTGCTCAATCCCGCCCTCTCTCTCTCCATCTCAGCGAATCCCACTCAGCCAAATGACCCGGGACGAGATCAACGCGCTGGTACAGGAGCTCGGCTTTTACCGCAAGTCGGCGCCGGAAGCGCAGGTGCCCGCCGAGTACCTATCGGCGCCCGCTAAGCCCCCTGAGGATGCTTCAGAGCACGCCGACCTGTAGCTACGAGTCGCGGTGGAGCTGGGACCTTCCCCTTCCAGCGCCCCGGAGACAGAATGAAGCGCTCAGTATCCCGGGAGCATCTCTCTTGCTGAGGGCCGACACTTGTCTCCAAAGCAACGGAAATGGGGTGGGGTTGGGGGGGATTCCTCTCAATCCTTGGTTTCCCCTCCCCAGCTCTACTAAATCCCTGTCCGCAGTTCCTGAGGCTCTTCTCCTTACTTGCTACGAGTAGATGACGTGAGAAAGCAAATAGGACTTCCTGAACACCCTCGATTGACTCTTACTGCCTAACTGCGGGAGATGGGGGTCCCTTGGGGATAATTCACCACAGAGACAGCAGAGAGAAGTCAGAATCCTTGAAAACCAATAATTTATCAAAACGCTGCGTGTGTATAAGGGGGAGGGGTGTCTCGAGAGACTGGGCAGCGGTGCGCAGGCTCACTGGGAGGGGTCGGTGCTGGGGGCCGTGGGGACAGCAGCCTGCAGCGGCGGGCGGTGAGAGCAGAGTGGCTACACATTCTTGCCGCGCAGGCGCAGCTCATGGCGCCTCAGGTGGTTGTAGAGCGATTGCACATAGGTGAAGACGCACTTGGGGTCGGGCTTTTTACCCATAATCATCATGTCCTCCACCTCCACCAAGGGCACACAATCCACCAGCATCCTGCAGAGGAAGGGGCACAGGAGTTGTCGTCAGTGCCAGCCTGCTCCGTGCTGTGTGTCCCTCTACCCTGAGGTCTTTGTCGCTGCCTGCTTTTCTTTCCATAAACCTTCCAGACTGTCCATCGGTTGGAAAGGCTTTCTAGGACGGGAAACCCACAACCAAACCTAGGGGCCAGTCTGGCCAAAGGCTGAGTGTGTAGAACTTGGGGTTGGGTTGGGGAGTGAGCCATGCCCCCACCTAGGCAGGCAGGTGCTGGCTCTGGACCCCAACCCCTCTCTGGGGTTCCATCTCCTGGTCATGCACTGGTTGGTAGAGTCTCAGCTAGGCCACTATACCCTAGGCGGCTTCCTCTTTGGCTAGTGTCTACCTGCCAGGATTCCCCGGGGACCCACTTTCTGTGAGGGGACAGGTCACCTCCTGGGAATGGAGGTCAGGGGCTATTTCAGGGGTGTTTCTTTAAGCCTTATCATCTGCATCGGGTGGAGCTAGGGAGCTAGGGAGGCAGCCATATCAGCTGGACTGTCCGCACCCTATGCTGAGCTCAGTGGTGCCTTCAGAGAGCTGCACTTCACTCAGGAAGCCAACTGGGCTGCTTGCGTAAAGCTGCACGTTCAGAAGGTATCTGGGTGGGCCTGGTATGAGACACAGGCCTTCAACCCTGGGATTTGCAACCATCTGGAGCTTTTCTTTCCCTACAGAAGGAACTGTGACCCCTACACACAGCTTTAAGATGGGGTACAAACTCAGCTTTGGTTTCCCTCCTGTCTCTAACTAAGATCTCTTCTGTCTTGCCTGTTTGCACTGGCTCACATAGTCACCGTTGTTCAAAGTTTACTTCGGCAGGGAAGACCAAAAAAAGTTTTTTAAAAAGCAGATTGCTGCTGGTCCCCAGACATGGCATAACCCAAGACCACCTCCCATTTGGCCCAACCCGGGGTTGTGGTAGAACTGAGGTCTACTCCCAGCTCACCTAGACTATTTTTGCATTTTGTGGTACTGAAGATATTAAATCCAGGGCCTCAAGCTTGAGATACAAGCTCTCACCCACTGAGTTACCACCCTAGCTCTTTACTTTTTGAGATGAAGGTCTCAATAAATTAATTGCTGGGGCTAGTCTTGAAATCACTCTGTGGCCCAGGCAAGCCTTGAACTTGTGAGCCTCCTACCTCAGCCTCTGGCGTAGTTGGGATCACAGCCCAGATCCTCACCAGTTCTTTTACAAAGATGCTGGGACGCAGAAAAAAAATTCTCAGTCCTGGTTCTAACTCTGATTGCTCACGGATGCTGGGTAAGACCCTGCCCTGTTCTGTGGCCCCCCCTCCCCCCCATTAGTCATTCCCGACCTCACTTGAGACCTTGGAGGTACTCAGGATAAGTGACAGGCACCTGGCTCTACTGATGATGGGCTATGTGCCCTTGGGGTCATCCCCACCCCACATTTGGCTTGTTTACCCAGCAGTACCATGGTGAAGAGACAGCCTCTCTCCGGAGCATCTTCCAACTGCAGCTATCTTCTCAGAGATCCCAGCCTCCCTCCCCCAAGCCTGGAGCACTCTCCTGCCCGTGGTGCCTTCCCTGGAGACCTTATAAAGCCATTGTTTATACTGGGGTACACAGTTCAGGCTACCCAAGTGACAAAGCAAACACCAGGCAACTAAAGCAACAGCACGTAGCTGAGTCATACTTTCCTACGGGTTCAGAGCTGCACTAAAGCTGCTTTTTCTTTACAGTGGGCTGCGGAGCAGCAAAGTCCATATATGACCTAGAGGCAGTACCAAGCCTGGCTTTCCATACCTGAACCTCCGGGTGTGTGTGCACATGTGTTCCTTCCCCCCCAAGGACCCTGACCCAGGAGGGCACCCCCAGGGCATCCTTGTTAACGCCATTTCTGAGTCATATGTCTTCCCGCAATTCATTTGCTCCCTTTGGACCTCTGTCTTTCCATCCTGGTTCTACCTGTGACCACTCATGCGTGCTGGATAAGACTGCCCTGTTCTGTGACCCCTGGCCCCGCCTCCCACCTACTTCTGTCTACAGAACCGGTGGGAATTTAGCGGTGGGACCTGGCGTTGCTCTCTGGCCCGAGCCTGCTTTCTGAATTCGTTATCTGTAATGGGAAAGCCAGCTTGAGTCAGAATTCTTCACGGTGGCCCTGAGGTGAGATGACCAGAGAGGAAAGCCATATGGTTTCGGGGAATCCAGCCAGCAACATCTTCCTGTTGAACTAACTGGCCCTGTTACCAGGCTCCCCACTTTGGAGGAGGACACCACCAACTCCCCATATGGCACACTACAAGCTTGACCCTCCCTTTCTCCAAACCAGATTCCGGAGCCTGTCTTTTTACTTTTTTTTTTTTTTTTTTTTTTTGTAAAGACAAGGTCTTACTATGTTGCCCAGGCTAGCCTTAAACTGTGATCCTCAAGCTTAGAGCTGCGGCATTCTGGGATTGCAAGCATGTAGTACCACAGCTGGCTCTCTACCTTCCCTCTGCTGATGCTGGTCCATCTTACACATCTCAAGTTTCACCCGAGGACTGTTCTAGAATGCTGGCCTGAGCACATCTCTCCTATTTGGATACCTCAGACTCCCTGGTCCTCACAAGGAAGCTCAAACTCAAACTACGGTCCCTCCCTTCACAGCCCCTCATCAAGATTTTTCCTTCCCGGCTAGGCTATACTGTCCATGTCTCTTGCCACTTGTTGGGCCTGTCCCGTGCCCGCAGCTCCTTCTCCTCCTCCAGTCCGAATTGTCAGAGCCCTCCCCCCTCATCCCTCTCTGTGCACTGATGAGCAGAGTCCGGTGAAATGGGACAGGTGGGGGCGGCGACATTTCTCACCGTGGGGCCCCGAGCAGGGGTTAGGACTTTTTGGTTTTTACCAGCCCCTTCTGGACCAGACAGCGGTAGAACTCCTGGAGGTACGTGTACACGCACTTCCAGTCAGGCTCTCGAAGCCGCACCATGTCCTCTGTATCCAGGAGCTGCGGGCAGTCCGCATGGGTCCTGGGGAGGGTAGGGGGCCAGGAAGGGGCAGGGGGCAGGACCCGGTGGAGGAAGGAGGGAGGGAGAGAGGCCAAGAGAAAAGGGAGGGCAGAGACACACACACATACACAATACAGAGACATGAGTTCAGTTATGTTCTCGGTGCCGCAGCCCGTCAGCCTCCCGCATGCCCCCTCCCAATGGTGGACGTGCCGCTCACTACCCGTCACTAATGGTGCGCAGTGCAGACAAGGGTGGGACGCCAAACCAGTCACAGGTGCAGAGAACTCTTGGGGCAAGCGGGAACGCGGGGGGGGGGGGGGGGCAACGGCATCGGTGGTGCCGAGGTTGGAGAGGAGGGCTGTGCCCCAGGGAGGGGGGGGGTAGTGAGGGAGGCGTGAGAGGAGTGGGGGAGGAGGAGGAGGAGGAGAAGGAAAAATCCTGGCGGGAGCCAGAAAGGGAAGGGGAGCATAAGAAAGAAATGGAGGAGGGTGCTTGGGTGCAGTGTGCAGACAGGGGGCAACGATTCCAAAGTGGAGGGCTTTCGATGTCCTATATAAGCCTATATAGGTCACTCGGGCATGGTGCCTGGGCCAGGAGCCTCCTTTTGGAATCTCCAGCTGGGATCCCGTGGGAGCAGGAAGCTCTGGTGATAGTGGGAAGAGAGCAGGACAGAGAGGTGGAGAGAAGAGGACCGGGGTAGAGGGAGGAGGGCGGGGTTATGAACGGGGCCACCTGGTGGGCTTTATTTAGCCTGGGCTGGTAGGCGGGCCTGACGCTCCTTCCTTCCGGTGGGCCCCTGGCACACTCAGCAACAGGTGGGCATGGGTGGAGGAGGATGGACACTCTGGGGAAGGGGCGGGTGGGGGGGAGGGTCTCGCCTGCAGACCCACTGCACAACTGGCCACTTCGGTGGGGTCTCGGGGCTGCTGAGCCCAGCTGACACCCATAGTCGGAGAGGGGGGCCCATACTTACTCGGCAGAGGAGAAGGCCATTTCAAAGTTCTGGCGCCGGTTTTGTGGGCTAAGCTGCCCATAGTCGAAAGCCTCAGGGAAGAAGTTGTGCACCAGGGCACAGAAGGCCATGCCATCACTCCAGCTGGAGGAGAAGTTCTGGATGTCCACGTGCTACGGGAGGTGGGAGCACTGGTCAGGAGGAGTCTGAGGGGCAGCTTTCCCGTGCTTGCTATCTGCTCTGTGGCATCCCAGCCCTAGGCCAATGTGGCTCAGAGAAAGATAGAGAGGCCCTGTAACTTGTTCAAGGCGGGGAGTTAAAACATGAGTTTCTTCCATTTCGGCTTATTACCCCTGTGTGCTGTGATCCTTAGGGGTAAGGGGCTACCGAGAAGCCCAGGGCCACTCAACTGGCATGTTCCAGGCACTCCTCACTGCAAGTACAGAAATTTACCCAGTGTAACACGGAAGGGACCCCCCTCCCCCAAGGATCTGTCTTTGAATCATGCTCATCAACCCACGGGTCTTCAGTAGGCCTTCCTGGGACTCGGAGCAGGGCACGTGGTACCGAGCCGAGGACTTCCACAGGGCTCACCTCGTAGCCGCGGGTCTTGGCTCGGCACCAGTCCAGCAACATCTGCTTGATGCTATTGGCGTTGGGGACTCCGAAGCTGGTAGAACGCTGCACGGCTGTACGGGGTGTTCCAGGACTGCTGCGGGGGCGGGGGCGGGGAGGGGTAGTGTGGGGAGAAGGAAGGTCACAAGACTCCACTCTTGGGCCAGCCTACCCTGTGGATCGCTGGTCTAGTCTTCCATGACCTGCAGCCTTTCTCTCACGACTGGACCGCCCCCTTCTCCCCTCCCTGGCTCCACCCACTGAGCTCCGGGCTGTCCTCTATGCCAAGAGCATCCTACTGGCCAGCCCACACCCTGTACCACTTACCCTGCAGGGCCTTCCTTCTCCAGCTTCTCAATCATGGCCTTGCGCGCTTGGGATGCTGACGTCTTGGGCAGGCTCTGTGCCTTCATTAGCTCTCGCTTCTTCTCTGCCTGGCGTTTCTCGAGGGCTGCCAGGCTGCCTGGACGTGAGCTGGCTTGGTCCTCTCGGTCAAAGATGCTGAAAGGCGATGAAAGGAATGTTAGGTTGGAGGAAGAGTGGGTCCATTCTCTTGGCAGGATCACTAGTTTAATGGTGTTGGTGTTGGGAGCACTGAAACTGATGGAGCTCTGCACAGCTGCGCGGACAGGTCCTCCTGGGCCGCTATGGGTGCTTATGAGGAGGGAAAGGTCAGCCTTATATGACCTTGACCTCAACCTCAGAACATCACCAGCAACTTCCACTAACAAACGAAAAGGGTTATGGTGGCCGTAAAAGTGGGGGGTGGGTGTCGTGTCACACCCATCTTCTGGAGGAGTACATAGAGGCACAAACACAGGATATCGGCAGCCAAGCTTATTTGATCAGGCTTGGTGCCCAGGGCTTTTCGAAAGGGGTGTGTTACAGTGCCAAATTTCAGACTTTGTGCCATGGGCTGGTAATCCCAGCTACTGGGAAGGCTGCACCAAAAAAAAAAAAAAAAAAAGTGGCAAGTTCGAGAGCCACTGAGCTATAGACTGGATACCGTAGGCAAACTCCGACTCAAAATAAAAAATAAAAGGCAGCTTATTGGTAAAGAACTTGCCTAGAAAGCACAAGGCCCTAGGTTCAATCCCCAGTACCTAAACAAACCAAACCAAACCAATAAAAAGTCATAAAATGAACAGCACAAAATGCTTACAGTAGTATCTCATGCCTCTTAAAACTTCACTGTGTGTCCTGGTATTACTTCTAGTGCTGGGGAAGGAATTCGGGGTCCCCTGTGTGCTAAGCAAATGCTTTACAACTGAGCTACAACCCCAGTCCTCCCACTGTGCTACATAACGACTACAAGGGACCCCGGTGTGCTCCCGTAATCCCAGAACTCTGGAGGCTGAGGCTAGGGGATCACAAGTTCAAAACCAGCCTGAGACTCACAGTACGACTCCATCATGTGCCCACTTCTCTCCATACTGCCAATAATAAAAAAAATAAAATATAAAAATAATAAAAATAAACGCAGGCCTGTAATTCCAGACACTTAGGTAGCTGGGGCAAGTCCAAAGCATACTGGACCACAGAGGGAATTTAATGCCAGTATAGGTGATTTAGGGAGAGACCCTGCCTCAAAGTTCAAAAGCGAAAAGAGGGCTGGGGATGTAGGCAGTGGTGCAGTGCTGGCTCAGCACACACGAGGCCCCAGGTTCTAATACCCAGCAGCACAAACAAGCAAAACAAAACAAAAGATCCAGACACAATGAGTAAACACGTAAACTAACGAACTTTACGAGGGGAGCGAGGGACCCCTACTCCCTCCACTGACAATGAGGACATCAAGGCCTCTTTATAGGATTCCAGAGGACACAACTGCAGGGCTGGATTGCTTATGCAGGTCACCAAGTGAGGGGTCTTGGAACCACTAGTGGTGTGCTTTCTAGCAGCCCCACTATCTATCCTCTGTACTGTGGGGTGTACCCCTCCATCACGAGTGCCTCAAGACGTCAGCATGCTCTGGGACCCCCAGGAGTGACTTTCCAGATGTCGGAAGTGCCAGCAAGCAGTGGCGGGCGGGCCTCTCTAAGGCTCAGTGTGAGAGCCTCAGCAGGTGTGTGGCCTCCACCAGCTTCTCCCATCCCTACCCTCGGGTGTGACTGAGGGTTACGAGAGATCACAAAGCCATCAGGACACGCTCGGTAGCTGCCTGCCACTCGGCAGAATGGGTAATGCAGTGAGGTCCCCAGAGGCACTGCCCCACACTCACCTGCCCATTTTTTTGGATGAAGAAGAGGAGGAGGAGGAGGAGAAGGTCTTGGTTTGAACTGTAGTGCTGCTGCTGCTGCTGCCATCTGTGGAAAAGAGAGCCGGTGAGGGCTTGGGCGGGACAAAAGGAAAATACAAGAGTGATAATAGTCACAGAGTAGAGAAATGAAGACGTCCGTGACAGCATAGAGAATGTTTAAGGAGGAGCTTGAGGAGGTGAGCAGGCGGCAGGCACAGGAGAGAGCAGGTGGCCTTACTCTCCGATCGCCTCACAAAACTTGACTCCACCGTGGTGGTGCGGGCTGTCTGCGTGCCGTCATCTGGGTGGGCAGGAAATGGGACAGAGAAGTGTGTAAGAGACGAAGGGAGGCATTCTGAGCTCACCCTGAGCCCCAAGCCCCTGCTCAGCCTCTTACTAGAGTGGACGAGTCGCTCAGTTTTGGTGACGGTGCTGACAGCTGACCCATCAGCTGCCCGCTGACTGTGCCTCGTGGTCGTCTGTGTAGTAGCCATATTGCTTCTGTTCTCTCCTGGCCGGGCCCGTGCCTCCCGTAGCCGCTGTTCTCGCTCCTTGTCCCTCTGGTCTGGGCAGGGGATGCCCCATGCATGCCCGGAAGGGTCGCCCAACGCCACACGGCACACCATGCACAGACACAAGGGGCACATGGGATGGAGTGGAGGCAGCTCGTTAGAAACACCAGTGAGGCCGGAAACCAGTGCCTCTCTAGGGGTAGATGTGGTGGGGACAACCGCAGCTTGGTACAGAACTGAGTGTGTGCTGCGGGGGAGGAGGGGAGGTGGGTGGGGGGATGGGAGGTGGGTGGGGCAGGGGGGGGATGGTTCCTGCCACTGGAAGAGGGAATGTAGAGCAGCTGATGTCAAAGGGGTGTTGGGATCAAAGATGAGTTTCTATGGGAATCAGCAGCTGAGCCAGGAAGGAAGAGTTGACATCCAGAGAGAGCTGGGCGGGCACAGCGGTTGAGCGGTGGACCTTCAGACTAGTCTTAGGAAGGAGGGGAGCAAACACCCCCTACACCCAGGGAGTGGGTGGGTGGGTGGAGGTATGGGAGAAGCCATCAGAGCCAGGTAAAAGGACAATTGAGAAAGAAGCTGACAGGTGACAGGGTTAACTGGGTCTGCAGAAAAAGTAAGTAGGTGGGGGTCCGGACGGACCGAGGGCACACCTAGCACAGCAGGCACACCTAGCACAGCAGGGGTAATGCTTGCGTGAGGCATTTGGCTGCCCATGGGGAGGAGGTGGGGGGGGGGGTGGAGGGGAGTAGGGGGTGGGGAAGTAATTGTTCTCAGAGAACAGCTGTTCGGAAGTAAACCTAGAGTATGAGGGAGAGAGGTGCTAAATCTAGGGAAGAGCTGTAGGAAAAGGAAATAGCCACATCCAGGGGCAGAGAGGCTAAGAGCATCCTGGCGGGGGGAGGGGGGATATGGGGGGGCTATGGGGTGGGGAGATGGGGGTGGGGGAGCAACTGGAGGATTACTTGGACTCAAGCAAGGCGCACTCAACAGTGGCTAGCAATTAGATGCAAGGTGAGAAGGGCTGAGCGGAGTGACAGGGACCGAACAGCTGGGCACAGGGAAAGGAAGCCAGGGAGCAGGTGGCTCTGGGGAAGGGGACATGGGGGAGGGAAACTTCTGAGCTGGAAGTGTCCATGGAAGGACTCCAGATTGAGGGGAGCAGCTGAGGAAGGGAGGGAATGGCTAGGTCTTAGTTGGGGTGACTCGCTCGCTCGCTCGCTCTCTACCTCTCTTTCTTTGTCGGAGTTCTCGGAGAGCGGCCCGGATGAGCTTCCGTTCCTCAAAGTTTGTTGTCTGGTCCAGCTTGTGGTAGAGAAAGCAGCTGTCGCACACCTGAGGCGTGCCCATCCCTACCCTCTGCCAGCCCCCAGCCTACCAGAGCTGACATACCATCTTGTCCAGGACCCCTTCATCCTCGATGGCCATTAGCTCCTCTGCGCTCAGGGGGCTCCGCCCCTCTGGGGGTTTGTCCACTCGAGTCTGCTCTGAGCCATTAGCTGCTTCCACAGTCACAGAGGCGGGCTCTGCTAGATCTGGGTCCATCTACAGAGTATGGAGAGGGTGTAGGGTTTACGCAGGGATGTGGCCGCGACCTGCGTGGAAGAGGGTTAGATCCTAGGGCCCCTGGCACAGCAGTAAAAATAACCCCAGCAGCCTGCCAGGCCTGCTAATGTAGGTTGGCTGTGTTGGTTTCAGACCCACTGCAGTGAACCTGGCAGCCCTGGAGAGTTTTGCACACATCCAGAATCACATTAATACAAATCGGTAGCATCAGTAACAATGGTTTTCCATTCAAGTAGAAAATATCCGTGTAAGCAAGCACTGGGGATTTTGTTGTCCCCATTAGGCAGAGGGGAGACTGAGGCTAGGGCAGCCGAATGACTTGCGCACAGGCCCTCTGGGAGTGTGATGTGGCCCGAGGGCTGAGCTGCGGTAGATCCTGAAGTTGAATTCTCTCCATCATTTCATTTC
Organism: Acomys minous; assembly: GCF_964271855.1. Classification (NCBI taxonomy): domain Eukaryota; kingdom Metazoa; phylum Chordata; class Mammalia; order Rodentia; family Muridae; genus Acomys; species Acomys minous. The sequence goes on along the minus strand of NC_140491.1, from coordinate 49,709,689 downwards.
TAGCTTCTTCCCAGGCAGCACAGATTGCACGTCTTGGTTGCCGAGGCGCTGGACCAGGTCTCAAGAGCTAACAAGGTGTCTGACTGGAGCTACCCCAAGCTCTTCAAGACCCCTTTGAAGCTCTATGCCACTTCCCTTCTTCCTACCTTGCTGGCAACCATTATCTAAGGAGCATCCATCACTGGCCTATCTCCCCCAGGGGATCTCCTTCCCATCTCGCCCCTTGAAGCCAAGGCCCAGCCACCACAGCCCTCCCCGCCCAGCAGGGCCTCTGTCTGTCATGAGGGTAAGGAGAGCTGAGGTGGCAGCTGTTCTGGAGAGGGCAGCAGGACAGCTGCCAGGGCAAGAGCCTGGCACCTTCTTGTCCCAATCTTAGAGGGACAATCTTAGAGGCACCTCACTGTACACTGCACCACTCTGTACAGTGAGGTAAACTAAGGCTGAGGCAGTCTTGGCACATCCACAGACACTCAGCAGAGCTGGGGCTCGAAGCCATTCCCTCCCACAGGCCGACTTACGAGACTGCTGGTGCGAGAGGGACCCGCAGAAGAGCTGCGGCGGCGGGTGCTAAAGGCAGGCGGGTGGGCCACAGGGGTCCCAGCATCCTCAGCTGCCTGGAAGAGGGCCTCGGGGTCGGCAGCAGCCAGAAAGAGCTCACTGGGCTCTAGCTCAGACTCCAGGTCCGGCACAAGCGGTACACCCAGCCGCAGGCTCAGCACCTCCACCTGCCTGGTCAGTGCGCCAAGTCGCCGGCTCAGGGCTGCCGTCTCTGCTCGAAGCTCTTCAGCTGCCTGAGCCACTGGCTCTACAGTAGCTAGGGCAGCTTCAGCTGCCTGGGTCACTGCTGACCGGCCCGCTGCAGCCACCGCCTGCAGCTCCTGTAATGCCTGGCTCAACCGTTCCTCAAAGGCCACAGCCATCTCAGGCCCAGGCCCTGGTACTCCCGGCATAGCGCTAAGCAGGGACTCTGGGGTACAATGGTGGGACAGCAGCAGGGACTGTCAGAGTCTTTGCAGCTGGTCTGAGGGCAAAGGCAAGGGCAGTGAGTCTGCCCCGCCCCTCCTGGCCTCCCAACCTGCCACCAGCCAGCTGGAGCAACTGCCCAAATAGAAACCTATTCTGGGATCCTCTATGGAGGGGATGGCGGGGGATGGGTAGCCTGCTCAAACAGGCAGAGAGCCTGCTGCACGTCTCAAGGATTACCCAAACCAGAGCCCATGACCATAGGTGGAAAAACAGAGGCAGGGCGCAGGGCGCGAACTGAGACACTATGTCTATTAGCTGTGAGACGTCTATTTGCTGGACTCTTGTGTATCCTGCGGGACACACATGCCACATTGTTTTAAAAAGCCTTGAACAAGTCAGGGGAACTGAGGCACAGGAAGATGGGGTTTTAAGCAATCCACTGGAATGGGGGCTTGGCACTGAGAGACATGCCCCTGCCCCCCCCCTCCCCCCGGCCCAGCCATGATGCTCAGATCCAACCCCTGGCTCTGCACAAGCGCATTGCAGACACATCAACCGTACTCCTCGGATGGGGAGACAGGTGAGTTGCTAGTGCCGGGCCCAAGTCAGTCTTCACTCACCACATGAGCCTCATCTGTAACCAGCCCTCACGACAGCCACCCCAATCTATCTGTTTCAAGAAGGCTCCCTGCTACCCCTCTCACAAGGCCCAAAGCTAGCTCCATCTGACCGCCTCACCTCAGTCAAAGTCCCCGGTCAGTCTTTCATACAGCACAGAGGCCATTACCTGGGCAGCCCACCAGGAATGTACTCCCCAGCTGAGCTCCCAGCCTGTTGAGCCTGGGGCTTAGGATGAATAATAGAAGGGGCACACCGGTATTCGGTTCCCGAGGCACCTGCTGGGCTGACGCCCCACTTGCCTGGTGCGCCCCCCCCCCCCGCCCCCAGCCTGCCTGTCTTCATCAGTGTCTCTGCCCAGCCCCCCCCCCCCCACGGCAGAGATGCTAATCAACAATCTCCTAATGGACTAGGCTGAGCTTAGATTAGCCTGTGATCTGATCCACACGTCGTTGGAGCTGATGTTTAGTGACGGGTGAGAACGGGGGGGGGGGGGGGGGGGGGGGGAGAGAGAGGCTGCCACAGAAAGAAGGCGAACACTCTCCGCCACCTTCCGTGAGCCTCAGCCTTCACATCTGTTCATTAAGAACAGACGGATCCCTTCAGGTACAAGAATCAAAGATCAGCAAGTGGATCCAGGCATGGTGGCGCAGGTCTCTTATGCCAGCACTCGGGAGGTAGAGGCAGAAAGATCACTGAGGTCAAGGTCAGCTTTGCCTATACACTAAGATCAATGCCAACCCAGGGTGCAAGAGATTCCATGTCAAATAAAACTAAACAACAGAAGATCATCATATGGGAAAAATGACTTCAGATATGCCTTTGGGTGATAAAGTATGGTTCGGTCTTAGCCATGCCACTAACTAACTGTGGACTGTTAGCAGCGATGCTCCTTTTCTGGCCTCAGTGTCTCTTTGTCCATAGTAGCGGAGGAGTGGAACAGAGAAAGGCTGCTAGCTACCATGAGCAGTCTCTGGAGGTGGTGAATGGTGAGGCTGGTGGAATGCTCACCTTAAAGTTGCAGCCTCCTCGGTTACCAGGGGAGGCATGGCTGAAGGTGGTGACGTGCGTGACACTGCCTAGCCGGGTCACAGTCCCAGGGCTGTTGATGTGGGTAATGGTGCTCTTGCCTCCAGTGCTGGTGCTGAGAAGGGTCGGAGGAGCCCGCAATCCCAGTGTCAGTTCTGGTTGGGGAGGAAGGACTGCTGTTGGGGCCAGGTGGAGTGAGGACAGTGCCAGTCAAGGTGAGTGGCACCCTGGGCTCTGGCCACGGCCTCGGTTACATGCAGACCTGAGAGTGAGGGGCTGCAAGTAGCCCACCCCAGCGGTGAGGAGCCTACCTGCTCTCTGGTTGCCCGTGGGCAGCAGCACTCGCCGGCCTGTGGAGGTCTGACCACGGCCATCCTTGATCTCAATGGTAAATGTAGTCTTCATACTGGCCCCTGGCTCCCCAGTGCCGATGGCCACAGGCAGTGGGGTACTGGGCTCTTCTGAGCAGGGCCTGGGTGCCCCTGCTCTGTTTTCAAGGGGCTTGGGAGCCAAGCCCCGCCCCACAGGGCCTTCCTCTTGAGGGCAGCTCTGAAGCTGGGCCAGAGAATGAGTAAGTTCTCCTTGCTTCTTGTGGGAGGAAGTGTCCCTGGGCCCTCGAGAGGAGGAGTTGCTGGAGGAGGAGGAGGAGGAGGAGGAGGAGGAGGAGGCAGGGGTGGTGCTGATGAGGGAAGAGCCTGGGAGCCTTGTGGGGGTCAGCGAAGTGAGGGCTGTTCGGGACGGGCCATCCTGGAGCCTGGCAACCGCAGGAGAATCAGATGTGAACTTGCGGGCTCGGTCTCTCACAGAGCTAGCCTGACGGAACTGGGCCGGTCCTCTGAGCGGGGTTGGCTCTAGAAGAGACCAGAAAGCTGTCAGTGGCAGGGTAGGATAGGACTGCCCAGACCCTAGGGATGGTAAATATGGGTAGTACCTCGATTTGGGGTTGGCTGTTGGGTGAGCACAGAGAGGGCGCGTTGGCAGGGTTGTCGGTCAGCCAAGTCTGATAGGTCGGTGAGTACGCGGCAGCCATATTCGGGGCGGGGGGTGGTGGTGGGGGGGAAGGAAAGTGGATGGTGGGGTGCTGTTCACACATTCCTCTCCTTAACACCTCCTTACCATAGTCAGCATACCCACTGCTGAGGCCTGCCTCCTTTCCTACTGGCACCCCCTTTTCTCTCCTGCACTGACCCCCAGGGTGACGTGGGCACTCTTAAAGGGCCAGGGGTAAGTTATGGCCCAAGGAAGATATCCAGATTCTCCATACTAAAGGGACTCAGGGACAGCCCAGCCCCCACCCCAGTACTGCCCATAGATGCTGCTGGGTGATGGGTGTACTCCCTTATTGGGGAGAAGAATGTGCCGGAGGCCTGTTGCCTTTCAAGGCTGTAAGGAGGCCTCTAGCCATGGGTGGTAGGGGTGGGCCTGGCCAGGGGCGGGAACACCTCAGGGGCAGTGGGGGGGGGGGAGGTGTCAGGGACTGCCTGAACCTGAGAAAGCTAGAGCTTCTGAAGGAAGCATCAGAACCCACCCTACAGTCAGGGAAAGGGAAGGGGAGTGACGGGCGAGACAGGACAGGGCAACAGTAACCTGTCCAGGGGTCCTCACCTGCTCTCTCAGTGTCGGAGGAGCCTCTGGCAGGGCCCAAGGTATTAGAGGGCTCTGTGGGGCCAGGCAGGGCCTGTAAGGGAGGCACCACATCGGAAAGAGCTCTCAGACCAAGAAAATCACCTGTCTGGCACTCCCGCCTTTCATCAAACTCACCTTGCTGATGACCTGGCCCTGAGGGCTGGGGGATGCTGGTGACATGGGGGGCTCAGGGCCAGGGGCTCCTGAAGCAGGAGGAAGTGGCTCCGAGCTGTCTGGAACCTCGGAAGCAGGACTCTGAGCTCCAGAAGGCTCTAGTAGAGGTTCAGGAGAAGCAGTGGTGGGCGAGCTGTCAGGTGAGGCAGGTGAGCTGGGTGTGCCCCCAGGCGGGGCCCTCAGCAGGACTGTCACTGTGGTCACATCCTGGGTGGCATCCTCAGGGCTTGCGGTTGGCTGTGGCGCTTCTGTCTGTGGCTGTTCCTGTTGCTCTTGTTCTGACCCCTGCAGCGGACCCCACAGGAAGCAACCAAGCTTTCTCTGACTCCGAGGGCAACCCCCACCCGTGGAGGGCCGAGCAGACAGAGCAGGCCATGCAAAGCAGAGGGGCTGGGCGTGGCTTCCTGAATGCACACCTGCGTAAGGAAGGCTGGTCAGTGCCAAAGGTGGGTTGACAAGGACCAGATCCTAATGCCAGTGGTTGGGGACTCCTATTCCTAAAGGACCCCTTGAGGAGGACGCTAGCCTCAGTCTGGCTAATCAGGGAGAAAAGCCCAGTAGTGCCAGACTGTGCAGCTAGCATCCTCTGCTGGCCATGAGTAGGAACTGTATGTCTTGACACTGAGTACTGATTAGCAGGGATCCTGACATGCAGGCCTTGGACAGCCAAGGTAAGGATGTGGGCTGCCCATTTTGTTGTTGGTTTTTGGTTTGGGTTTTTCGAGACAGGGTTTCTCTGTGTAGCCTTGGCTGTCCTGGACTCACTTTGTAGACCAGGCTGGCCTCGAACTCACAGAGATCCGCCTGCCTCTGCCTCCCGAGTGCTGGGATTCAAGGCGTGCACTACCATGCCCGGCTACTAGACTTTCATTTCTAGGAGCTCCTTCTGGCTGCTGAGCACAGGCTGGGTGGTAGAGGCAGGGGTGGGAAGTGGGTAGGTGTGGAAGCAGGAGAGGTGCCAGTGTGTCTGTCCATGAGGGTAGCACTGGGGAAGAAATAACAACTTGGAGTTGTGTAGACAGGCTGGCTTTGAGAGGAAAAGCCTGAGTTCAAGGTCTGGAGTGGAAGGCATATGGCTGGAGTTGCCTGAGAGTATAAGAAATGAGCTCTGGAGTTTCCTCAAACACTGGCCGAGGGCCATCTCCCAGTCAAATGACAGTATAGCAAAGGCACACAGGTACTACGCCCCGTACTCTTGGCGTCAGGAGGCACAAGACACTTGGCTCACCCTCCCTCCACACCCATCCTCCTTACCTTACCAGGGTCCAATCTGTGCACTGGTGGCCTCCTGCTGTCCTCTTGGGAGCCACTCCTGGGAAGTCTACTGCAAAGTCTCCCAGCCAAGGTGGCAGCTAGAAGGGGGAGTGGGGGTGGGCGCAAGTGTCAGGAAGCGACTGAGATTCTGTGGGCAGCAGCTTGCAGGGCAAGGGTGGGCCTAGGGCAGGGCACCTACCCTCAATCTCCTGCGCGCGTACCCGTCGGATGGCCGCCCGGATCAGCTTGCGTTCCTCGTATTCACCGGCGCTCCGCAGCTGTGGGTGACAGGCAGGCCACGGGGGGTGGTGGTGGGGGAGTTGGACTGTAGAATCCAGGTCTTCACTGACCCTTCCCCTATCCCCTGCCTGCCTTGGGCCTCACCAGTGTGGTCAACTCTTCTACGTCATTCATGGACTCCAGGCGCCCCGCCAAGCGCTCCAGGGCAGCCTGCTGCTCAGCTTCCCGCTGTTGAGAGCTGCAGAGACATTGGGAGCGTAAGCACAATTGCATGATGGGGTCTGGGGGGGCGTGGGATCAGGGAAAGGGGTCAGTGTCGGAGGCCTGAACCTTGGCAGAGAGACAGAACCACCTGGGTAGAACCTCTGAGCAAGCATCAATACACACACACACACACACACACCTGGACAGAGGTACCAATGCCACATGCTACCCACACTGCACAACCACAATCATTTGCACCCGAAAAAAACCCCCGCTTCTGCCCTGCCACTCACTGTAGCCAGTTCTCCTTGTTGTCTTGCCGCTCGGCACGGAACCGTTTGGACGCCAGAGCCTCCTCCTCTCGTTCGAGCTCCTGCCGCTGTAGCTCCCGGATGGCTGAGCGGATCCGTCGACGCTCAGCCAGATCTGCTGTGACCTCCAGCTGCAAGGCAGGTGGGAGTGAGGGGGTGGGGTGGGGCATTCTGTCAGGGACAAAGGACTGGCACCAGCTGCCCACGGTTCAGCCTGGGGCACAAGGAGCGGCTTGTCTCCAGTCTCTCCCCACCCTAAGCCTTCCACGTGCCTGCTTCCCACTCAGGGTCTTTAGGGGGAGACCTTTCTCATAAAATGCCAAAGTTCCTGAGGAGCCCACTGTGCACTGCGGTGCCGAGACCACCTTTCTGTGAGTGAGAGCCAGCAACCACTGATCCAAGCCAAGTGCCAAGCAGTCAGACACTCCTTTCTGTGACTTGCTTTCCCAGGTATTTCATTAATCTTTTTTTAGTGGGGGAAGAGTACACAGCAGGAAGAGTGTGCTCAACCCCCTGAGCTACCAACAGGGCCCCTGGAAATGGAAGGGTGACTCAGGTACCTAAAGACTCCTGGTGATCTAGTCCCAGGATAGCAGGGCCCTGCTGGGAAAGATGTCAGATAGGGAAACTGAGGCAGAGGCAAGTACTGCAGAGTCCTAGCTCCCTGCTTGGCTGAAGGTTACTTTTTTCCCTTTTACTGATGATGGTCTAGTCCTAGCCACCATGGAAGAAGTCAAGACCTAGAGTGGGAAGGGCTGGTCCTCTAGAGAGATAAGGAGAAGGCAGCTAGCATCAGAGTCTACCTAGAGCTCCCCCCCCTCACCCCCCCCCCCCCCAGCCCCGGCCCACTCCCACGAGCTCCCATAAGCATCTCAGCCCTGTAGTTCATGGGCAACTGGGGACTGGGAAGAAACAGGTTTGAAGAGTGCACTTTCTCTGTGCTGTGCAGGCAGTCCTGGTGCCTTCCCCCCATCCCCTGGCAGAGTGCCTCCTCAAAGGGATCTTAAGGAAGAGGGCTGGCTCAGGGCTGGCCAGCAGGTGGTGGCAGAGCTAAGCCTCCATTGTGGGTCTGATAGGCGAACAGGAACAAGTGAGGGCCTGGTGACTAGCTCTCTTTCAATCCTCTTCCTAGTTGGCCTTTCCTTCTCAGTTGGGGAGCTGGGAGGTAGAGGGTGAGCAGAGATAAGTTTCAGGAGGGAGTATGAGCTGGCTCAATTTAGCCACTAGCCAGCTTGTCTAAATCTGAAGAGAGCAGGGAAAGCCTCGGGGGGCAGGCTCCCCCCTGTCCCACCCCCCACCCCCCGCCAAGGCCCACATTCCTGAGGAGCTGTGGAGAGCCAGAGCCCCATCAGGTCCCAGTCCTGGCTCTACACTCAGGGCATAGTCCTTAAACTTTCTGTCACTGCTTCCTAATTTACTAGGTGGGACACTAGCCCTAGGGACACAGCAAAGATTGGAAGGAAGCTGTGACTCAGGGGGGTGGTCTCCTCTTGCTTCTAGTCAGCCAGGAATTGAAGGCACAGGAAGCAGGAAAGACAAGGCATATTGACGATTTACTGAGACCCAAACTGTGTCAGACTCTCTCTCTCTCTAAAGGCCCACTTGTCATTTTTGTTTGTTTGTTTCTTTGAGGCAGGGCTTCTCTGCGTAGCCCTGGCTGTTGTGGAACTCACTCTATAGACTAGGCTGGCCTCGAACTCACAGAGATCTGCCTGCCTCTGCCTCTGCCTCTGCCTCCTGAGCACTGAGAGTAAAGGGATCCATGATCGTGCCCAGGTTGACTCCTTAAAAAAAAAAAAAAAGGACTTATTTTTATTTATGTGCATGCATGCATCTGTGAAGAGGATGCCGCACGTGTATGGGTGCCTGTGGCGGTCAGAAGAGGATATCAGATCCGCTAGAGCTGGAGTTACAACGCCACTGTGAGCCACCTGATGTGGGTGCTGGGAACCAATTTATGGTCTCCCGGAAGAGGAGCAAATGCTCTTAACTGCTGGGTCCATCCAGCCCCCTTATCTACTACTCTTTGAGTGTTTTGTTTATGGCCAAATAACTTGAGAGTTTAAGCCTAGGTCTCTCTGACTACAAGGCTTGCCTAAGGCTGAAGATAGCTGTGATGCTCGGGTCTCCTTGTTATGGTGAGGAACTCTGAGGTCCTATACCGGAGACCCCTCTAGCGTGGTCCAGAAATGTCAAAGTCTAAGGAGACCTTACTACAACCAAGAGAATGATGCTCACTTCCCCAGAACATTTGGCGATTGGTGGCCTTAGGGGACAGCTGATCCAGAGGGTAAAGGCCCAGAGACAGAATGACCAATCTTAACCTTTATCTCGTGGGTCCCCATTTCCAACCCCTGGAAAAGGTACCTCGGCACCTCAATCTGGAAGTTGGAATCTTCCCACTGGATACCCTCAGTGAATGCGGGTGGCTGAGAGGTGGACCTCACTCTGCTGGCCACTCCCCCTGGCATCTTTCCTTTTGGGACTGTGGGCAAAGCCTTGACCAATGTCTCTGCTGTGTGCCCTGTGTTCCCAACCCTCTCAAATGCCAAAGGTCAGACCACAGTGTTTCTACTGTGTCCAGAATCCTCCACCCTCTCAAGTCACCCCCACTGCGCAGAGGGGACTGTGGGAGGGAGGGAAGGAAATACAAAGACCCATTGTCCACCAGGGGGAAGGGGATGGTTTCCGAAACTGCCTAGTGAAATTCTCCTGGGAGGAAAGAGGGTGCTTCCTCCTCCTGTGGGAGGATGGGGGGGATCGACTGGGGCTCCGGTGCTTTCTATTTTCGCTGCTGGGGGTCGTCTGACCGACCAAGCAGCGTCCCTAGCTTTACAGTTTCTCCACCTGCACAGGAAGCAATTTTCCTCCAGGTCCTCCTCACTCAATCCCAAAGCCAGAGCCACCTGCAGTGTTGAGGGGAATTGAGGGAACTCCTCGCCAGGGGGCGCTGAAGGCCCGCAGGCTGTGGCCACCAACGCGGGGCTCGCCCACGCCCCACCCACCCAGTCTCCAGCCAGGCGCCGAGGCTAGGAACCAGGCAGGAAGCCCCCGGCCATCGTCAGCTTTAACATCCCATCTGTAAAGGAAGGGAGGTTCACAGCACCTAAGCTGCTAACCTAAGTCACTCGGCCGGGAGGTGGAAGGCGTGCAGACACGTGGCAGGGGGCACACGCAGCGTGCTTGTCCTCGGGTGCTCCCGTCCCGCGCAGCCCACCACCCCGTCCTCAGGAATGTGCGGGAGCGGGCCGGAAGCAGCTGTGGCTCCCCGAGTCAGCTGGGCACAGCTTTCCCATATAAGGCCGGGCCCCGCGGGGAGGAGCCCGGCTCGGGACGCCCCCGTTCCTGCCACGAGGCTGGAGGGTGGGACCCTCACAGCTCCGGGCATAGCAATGGCGCGCGCGGGACGGTGAAGCCGCAGGGCTGGGGTGGGCCTGGGGCAGCGGAGCCGAGACCGGATCGAGTCTCCGTTTCCTTTCCTCCTAAGCCCGGGGCTGGGAGGAAGTGCGTCCGTCAATCACTGCTTCTGTCTCTTCTCTATAACGCTTTTTTCCCAGCTCCCAAACCTTGTTAGAATGGGAGTCTGATGGCTGGAGAATCCCCTGGGAGTGCCTGGACACCCAGCCTGGCTTTCCCCCTGGAAAATTATCTGAGTCTGCGACCCTCCTGAGGACTCTTGACTGGTGGGCATCTTTGGAGACCCCATCTCCCGGCTCTGTCGGCCTCTGGCGGTGGTGTACACAGATGGGGTTAAGGTGCTTGCCCCAGGACACGCAGGGCAACTGCCTACAGGTCAAGGCAACTAGGCCAAGAGGCTCAAGCCTCTGCCTCTAGGGTAAAGGATTGGTGGTGGTGTGGGACACTAGAAGAGAAAGTAAAATCTTTACTCTTTGGCCCTGGACAGAGATTGGGGTTTTGGTGGTGGGGCTGTGGCCCCTCTTCCCTACAGCCACAGCCTGCTTCATGAAGGCCTTGCTGGTGGACACATTGCTGCGCTGTTGTGTTGTCCCACTGCCTCTCTGTACACGGGAATAGGAAGAAGGTGGCCGACAAGTATGGAGTGGCCCAATGCAGTCTCTATCTCATCTCTCTGTTAACACTGGCAACCTATATATATATTGTGTTTACGGCCCCCCCCCCCGGCCTCCCTCACCCCTTTTTACAAGTAAAGAAGCCGGGGTTTAAAGTAGAAAACGACAGACTAGACATCCCAGAACCCATAAGGGCCACAGTCTCTTTGTCATGGTTCTCCCAGACTTTCCCACGACTCTGGGTATCCCAAGATCCCCTCTGGAGTTTGGACCCTGGTAAAGCTTTTACCCAGAAGTATCTGGGCAGGTGATTTTAGGCTCTTGGAGCATATGTGGGCACTCTGTAAGGTGGTGTACTCAGCACCATCTGTTGTTTATTAATCATCTGCGCTACCATTATCATTGGGCAGGCTTCCAGGAGTGGGCAGTGCCCAGGCTGCTGGGGAGAGGCAGATCCAGCCTTCCCACACCTGTAGCAACCCATGGGTGAGTCCCCAGCAGTTACTGTTTAAACAGGAGATGACAGTTGGGGGTGGGTAGGGACCAGGTCTCAGCACTGGACACGGATAGGCACATGCCGCAAGGGCCTGTGGATCAGCCAAATGGAACGGACCTGGCACTGTTCCCTGAACCTCTCCTCCAAATCCCTCCCTCTCCTTATGTACCGACAAGCACATACGCAGTGGCCCTACACCCCCAAGTTGGCTCTTACCCACCCCGTTGCACAGCAGTAGGGCTGCTTACCAGTTTCCGGAGGGCTGCTTCATCCAGCCCAGCTAAGGTCTCATCTGCCATCTTGCTGCTCCTAGCTCCTTAAGTGTGTCGGCTCCTGCTGAGACCCTGCTGGCACTCGGGGAAATTCTGCAAGAGGCAGACATGAGTTAGGCTGCTGGGGCTTGTAGGAACCTCAGTCCGTAGGGTTTTTATTCCTCTGTTTCCCTCTCTAGACCAAGAGCATTTATTTCTGTCCTATCCTACTCTGAGATGTGGCTCCTGGCTGGGAACTGTCTTTTGCCCTAGGGTGGTTGGCAAAAGGGTGGTTAAAAAAAAAACCCCACAAATTCAGCAAGCCAAGCATGGGTAAGTGTTCCTTCCAGCCTTACCAGCTTGGCTGCCAGTCTGCCATGTGGTCTAGGCTGGCCTCTTGACTAAGCCCCAAACAAGGAGGGCATGGACCTCAGAAGGGCCCACCCAGGCTGTACTGACCACCAGGGGGTGCAAGCCTGTTCTCTGGTTCCCTGTCACACACCCACTCATCTCTACCCTTCTGCTCGCCCTCAGCTCCACATCCCAGCCTTGCTGCTGCTGTCCCTCACTGCCATAGGTTTGGGAGCTCCATGCGTCTATCAGTCTGTGGAGCCCGCCTTCGGTACATATCCAGTCTTAACTCCTTTCCTCCCTGTGAAGTCAACTGGCCTGACCTTGTGGGGCCAGGTGGCCAGCTCTCCCTGTCAGTTCACGCACTTAGGAATCACCTACAGTCCACTTCCCAACTGGAAGGCCCTTGGGACGCTGACCCACCCAACCTCTCGACTTCAGGCAGACTGAGAGGATGGGAAAGGGCCAAAGAGTCACCACAGCGGGTCAAAACCACGCAGACTCAAAGGGCAGGAAGGAGCTAACACAAATGGTTGCCTCTGCCTTCTGAAGTCCCCTTCCAAAATGCAGCCAAGGCTCCTGGATGTTTGTTTTTTGTCCAACCTCTGCTCCTCAAAATGGATCCCTAAATCTGGTGCCAGTCTCTAGCCGAACAACTCTCTCCTTCCTGGAGACCCCCCCCCCCGCACCCCATGTCTCCCGAATTTGTGAATCCATGGTCTAAGCACACCTAGATGCTTGCTTAATATGGTGACTGAAATGGCCTCAGGACCCCCACTTCCATTGATTCATCACGAAATCATCCCTTCTCTCTCTCCCTACAACAGTCACTTGGTGTGAGTCACCCTATCCGGTGGATGGGTCTGGGGGAGTCCTAACGCTCAAGTCACTACTTGAGCTTGCCAACCATTCTTAGGGTCTTTGCCTCCAAATCTAGCGACCCTGTCTGAGGTAACTCCCCCTCCCCAGCGTCATTTAATGATCACCAGTCTAAAGGATTGTTGACGCGCTGTACTTCCTCATGTTGGACAAGGGTGTTCCTAGTTCCAAACCTAGGTGATACCCAGGACTGTCTGCTCCGAAATTCCTGCCACTGCTTGACACCATTCCCATGGCTTCATGCTACACGGTTTTGTTTTGTTTTGTTTTTTAGGTCCTGGAGAATGGTAAGGCCCTGAGGTGAGGAAAGGGGCGGGGGACGGGGGGCGGCAGGATCTGGGAAAGCTTCCTCAAGGTATCAGCGCCGCACAGATTAGTCTTGGGGATCGCGGAGCCTCTTTGAGGTCCGTAGGTGCCTTCTCCCAGGGTCTCCGAACTTTAGTCCTGTCTCTTGGAGCTCCCATGATTTGGTTGGGGCTCCCGATCCTGGGAGTTCCAGAATCCCTGTCCAGACATCCAGGTTTCACACCCCCTCCCCCGGACTCTTCTCGGCTCCTCGGGTCGCCCCGAGATCCTCACACCCACCTCTCAGTCCGGGCCCGCCTTTCCGGTGCAGTTTCGTGTTCGTTTGCTCTGGACCCCGCAGATGCAGTAGATACTACAAACGGGCGGGAGGCGTCACAGTCCGGGATCCCAGGCCGGTTCAGCAACGTCCCCTGGACTCTGCTGCAGACTCCTGTCCCGCGGCGCCAGCCAGCTGGCTGGCCCCGCCCTGCCAAACCGTCTCGGCCAATTCTCCGTTGGGTTCCGCCCCTGCTTGGGTCCTATTGGGAGAATTCAATTTTTAGGCCCCGCCCCCGCTAAACTCCTGCCCCTCCCTGTGTAAGGATGTTGGGTTTTGTAGTCTTTGGGGCTGCCGCCGCGATGTCTTTGACATCCTCGGGCGGACTTCGGCAGGATGCAGGCTCTAAGCCAAAGGCCAAAATGTGCCACGAGCCGGGCAAATAAGGGCTTGGGACCGTGTAAGTCCAGAGAGGTCCGGATAGCCCCTCCCTGCCCTCCTCTTTGTTCCTGAGACTACATCCTTTCTCCGGACTCCACCCACTACTGGCCTCAGTACAGACTTGCTCCTCCAACGTTCACAGAGCGCTTTTGGGTCACCTGGTCTGTGCCACCTCAGGGCAAGGAGTAGGAGACCAGCAGTATCTGGAGTCGCTCAGGACCATCTAAGATGGAACAGGGTCGGCATACCTTTCGTCTTCTCTTGCTCATACAGCATGTTCTCCTGTACCCTTTAAAGTCTGCCTTTGAGAGCCCCGTAGTCCTAAACAGGAAGTATGAACCTCACGAGCCTAAACAAATGGGGGAAACTGAAGGTACCAAAGAGCCAATACTCCCGAAGCAAAGAGTCAGCCAGAAGATCCAAGAGGTCAGACCCAGTAGGGAAAGTCACTCCGTGTCAGGCCCTGGAGGCTGTGGAGCCGCCCTACCGGTCTTGATGGAGACAAAAAGTAGGGTGGAGCCTGGTCAGATAGAGTCCCGCTTGTAAGTCAAATAAAAACAGTGATTTTTTTTTTATTTTGTGTCTGTTATGTAGTCGATTATAATATCCGTAACAACTAAATGAGATTTGAATTGTCCCCTTATACAGATGAAGACAAAAGCCTATCGGTAGGTAACGGAGCTGAGGGTCATACTCCTAGCCTCGTTCTGACCTGTGCTTCTAACCACTGTGACGTGGGACTGTGGGGACTGAGGTGGGTCCTGTTGTCTCAGAGAGCTGCAGTTTAGATTCCCCCCAAGACCAACCTGTACACACCTAAAGAGAGGAGGACCTGTGTCCATTCCAGAGCCATTTCTATGTGTCATTTAATTGCCTACCACATTCCCCAAGAGGTGGTCCTCTCATCTTATAGATTGGGAAATAAGATTTAGAGAAGGAAGCCGCTTGCTGGGGCGGAGGGGGGAGGGGCGAGGGGGGCCGCGGTAGAAGAAGCGCCAGAACAGCGAAACCCAGAGTTGAGCCTACAGTTCCTAGTCCTCGCTACCTGGCCTAGGTACCAGCTTCTTCTCTGGCCGAAGTTGAAGGCTCTCCAAGGCCAAATTTGGAGTACTGAAACCCTTGCATCCCTAGGGACCCACCCTTCCCTTGGACACACCCAAGCCCTTTCTGAGTCCCGGGAGCCGTTTGCTCCATTGAACAGCCTGCTTAACACTAGCTTCCATCCAAGATTGGCCTAGGTACCTGAGGCCCGGACTGTTGAGTGCTTCTGCGCCCTCACCCTGGTGGTGCCACGTAGGCCTGGCCTCCAGACTGACCTACCTTGCCTCCTTTTCTTCTTTCTTAAAAGGGATGGTGCGGCGCAAAGAGCTGTCTAGTGGTGGTGGTGGCGACCTGGGCATCAAAGGGCAACCCCGTGCAGGTGGTGAGAACTTTCTAACCTAGGCGACCCACAGCAGCCACTAAATGTCAGATCACCAGTGTAACTAACCACTGTGCAAGGACAGACAGCTGGATTCTACCAGGAGGAGGCTGAGACCCAGGGAGGCAATGGCGCCATCATAGTGGAATTCTGTCCGGTGCTAGAGCACCTTTCCTTCCCTTGTTGAGTCTAAGATGGGAGAAATCTTGGAGGGCCTCCCAGAGGTGGTGATGTGCTAACCATTATTGAAGATGTATACAAAGAAACTCATCAGATGGGGAGAGAGTGTGTAAGCCAAGGCCTGGGAGGCTCATGAGTGAGAAAAAGAGGTGAAGGGATTGTGGGTAGAGTAGGGAACAGGGGGTGGTGCTATCTGTGAAGAGCCCCGAGGGCCGGATTAGAAGGATGAATGAATTTTGAAGGCACCTGGAAACCTGAGTTTCCATCTGTTCATCTGTAAAAACTGCAGGACTGACTGACTGGCTTCCAGTCCTCCAAGGGGCTAAAACAGGAAGGCTCTGGATTCGTCCACATCCAACCCTGTACTGACTGAGTTAGGGAGGAGTGGCTGACGCAGCTCATGGGCCAAGGGTAATATTTTGCTCCAAAGCTCAAGTCCAAAAATGATGATTTTTACCAAGCTGGCAGCATTGGTTCCCTGAGTCACTCTGGCTACCCTGCCTCCACCCCTCCGTCCCACCCCTACCCCCACCCCCACCCCCACCCTGCTATGTCCTAACCCACACCTGGGGCCAAGCAAGTGGCAAGAAAGGTGATGTTTTCTTGGTCCTGGTTCTATTCTTTGCAAGGCTTCTCAGAGCCTCAGTTTCCTTCCCTGCAAAGTGGAGGCGCTTTTCTAAGCATCTCACCCTGTCTGCACAGCATAAAGCGATAAGCCTTTCAGAAAGATCTTAGCCTTAGGCCCTGCCTGTGAGTGGCTACAAGGCTAGCCGAGGTCTGACCCTTGGAGTGTGATGTGGTCTAGGAGGCTGTTGAGCAACAGAAAGAATCGGGGAATGAGAGGTGATTTGCGGGCTGATGGAGCAGCAGAAGCAGGAGGAGAGAAGAGATGTAGCTTCTAAAAGCTGCTGAGAGCCGGGCTTGGTGGCACACGTCTGTTATCTCAGCACTCGGGAGGCAGAGGCAGGCGGATCGCTGTGAGTTCGAGGCCAGCCTGGTTTACAAAGTGAGTCCAGGACAACCAAGGCTACACAGAGAAACACTGTCTCAAAAAACCAAAATAAATAAATAAATAAATAAATAAATAAATAAAAAATAAAAATAAAAGCTGCTGAGCCAGGCGTGGTGGCGCACGCCTTTAATCCCAGCACTTGGGAGGCAGAGGCAGGTGGATCGCTGTGTATTCAAGGCCACCCTGGTCTACAAAGGGAGTCCAGGACAGCCAAGGTTAACACAGAGAGACGCTGTCTCAAAAAAAACAGAACAAAACAAAACAGCTGCTGATTGGAAAGCTTAGATTGGTGTTCAAGAGGCCGCAGGAAAGGAAGAACAAGAGCAGCAGGTAGTGGATGAAAGCAACAGCACTGAAAGGGAGCAGTCAGGCAAAAAAGGATGCACCAAGGTTCTGAGAGAGAACTGGTTTTTTGTTGTTGTTGTTGTTGTTGTTTAGTTTTTTGAGACAGAGTTTCTCTGTGTAGCCTTGGCTGTCCTGGACTCACTTTTGTAGACCAGGCTGGCCTCGAACTCACAGCGATCCGCCTGCCTCTGCCTCCCGAGAGCTGAGATTAAAGACGTGCGTCACCACGCCCGGCGAGAACTGGTTCTTGATGGGGCCGGCTGGGCCCTTCCTCTTCATGGGCAGAGCTGGAGGTCGCCATAGTCACAGCCAGCAGCTTGAGGAGCAGCATTAATGACCTGTTTCTCAAACCAGTTGGGCCAGGCTATCACGTCCGTGATGTCATGTCCTCTAGCTGTTGAGTCTCTGGGCAATTGTGCTTGACAAATTTCTTGGAGGAGAGAGAAAGAATACTTACTGGACAGAGGAGACATCAGAAGAACAGCCCCCGAGACAAAGGGGAGGGCTCCATGTAGGCCAAGCTGGGCCTTTTAAGGCGCTATTGGTGCTGGGAGAAGGAAGGCCTGGCCCGTGGGGATACATCTGACGATTTGGACCGTGGTTCCCAATACACATGTAGCAGTTACATCATAAGGATCCTTGAAGCTTGAATCCTGTGAGATGTCACCTCTACAGAGATAAGGCAAACCCAGTGAGGCTAAGTCACCTGACTCCTCACCTGCAGCGCCCCCCCTTTTTTTTTTAAATGTTTTTTAGGGTTTTTGGTTTGTTTGTTTGTTTTTTGTTTTCTTGAGAAAGAGTTTCTCAGTGTAGCCTGAGATGTCCTGGACTCACTTTGTAGACCAGGCTGGCCTCAAACTCACAGTGATCTGCCTGCCTCTGCCTCCCTAAGTGTTGGGATTACAGGTATGTGGTGCCACCACTGCACTTAGCTCAGTTCCCTTGTTCCTAACTAAGCTGCTGCCCTTTGGGAGCTTGGTCCACCTGACACTTTGTCAGAGTTTGGTTTGGTTTGGTTTGGTTTGGTTTGGATTGGTTTTTCCACACAGGGTTTCTCTTGAAGTCCTGGCTGTTCTGGGCTTGCTTTGGAGACCAGGCTGGCCTCGAACTCACGGAGATTTGCCTGCCTCTGCTTCCCGAGTGCTGGGATTAAAAGCACTTTGTCAGATTGTTTAAACTAATTATTTTACTACTCATGAATTCAGGACCTGGTCCTTGCCACTCTAAAGTCTACTTCATGGTACAGACAGGAAAACTGAGTCCCAGAGAGGACAAGGAACAGGCCTCAAGTCACACAAACCCAAAATACCTTCTTTTTTTTTTTTTCAGGGTTCAGTGCATCTAAGCATGAAATAGCATCAATCCTGGCACACATCGAACACCTAGTGTATATGACACATGCTGAGCACCTTGTGTGTATACTTTAGTTGTTTAAGCCTGGACACAGCTCTGTCAAGTAGGTACTAGGATATATCCATTTTACAGGATTAAAAACAACTGAAGTTCAGAGATCAAGAGATCCTCATCCAAGTTGACACAAGGTGCTGATGGTAGGGCTAGCATTTGAACCCAGATGTGTGGGCCCTTCTCCCTCAGCAGATCCAGGAACCCTTAACGGATGCATAAAGAGCTGTAAGTGGGAGGGCAGATGGCTCTCTTGCAGGCTCTAGAGGCAAGACATATAGACTCAAAGCCTCTGTGCAGGCCTGGCCTTTTTGGGGCCCGGCAGGAAAAGTGCTAAGACTGCAGAACCTTCCCAGAGGAGGCAGCCGTGGTGGGAGGGAGAGTTTAGCACCAACCTCAGAGCCAAGTGCAGACGTGGCTGCTGGACCAGCTGCAGGCAGGGTGGAGCCCAAACCCACATCCAGCCTCCTAGCCCTGTTCCCAGGCATTTGCTTGCCAGCCCAGGCCCTGCCTGCTCCTCTTACTCTCCATCTGGGTTTGAGATGAGAACTTTAGGCCTAATAATAGCCAAATGGCAGACGAGGCCTGGAGCTATAGCCAGTGGTGGTGGTGGGGGTATTGGGGCCCCCATAATCTTATGCTGGCCTTGAATAGCCTTGAAAAATAAAGAAAGTGAGGAAAAAATATAGAAAGTGCTTACCAAAAAAATCAAAGCTTAACCTACAGTAACTTACTTTTTTTTTTTCTGAGACAGGGTTTCTCTGTATAGCCTTGGCTGTCCTGGACTCACTTTTGTAGACCAGGCTGGCCTCGAACTCACAGAGATCTGCCTGCCTCTGCCTCTCGAGTGCTAGGATTAAAGACGTGTGCCACCACCGCCTGGCAGTAATTTACTTTTATTCCTCATGACCACTCATGAGGCGAGCACTTTTGATGGACAGAGAAACTGAGGGCCACACAGTTAAGCAACTTGCCCCTGCCACCCACCCGTGACAACTAAATTTGGCAGCCAGCAGTTGCTCAGTCCTCTATGCAATTGTGTGTTGTGTCCCTCTGGGCACTGTGTTAATCGGTAGCAAGGGCATTCCAAAGCCAGGATCAGAGAGGAGTGGCCTGCTCAAGGTTACATAGCTATGGTGGAGAGAGAGTGGGGACCCAAACCCAGGATGCTTCAGAAGTCAACATTTTAGCTTCTGGAAATATGACAGCCTAGGGCGAGCCCCTACCCTCCTGCCAGACGGCCTTCACAGATAGCAAGAGTCGGCTTGGTGCTCTGTGAAATGGAGGTGCTGGTAGCTAGCAGCCAACCCTGGGGACCATACCCGATTGTCACACACACACACACACACACACACACACACACACACACACACCACGAGTGCTCTGCTATTGAGCACACAGCCTCAGCGGGCACTTTAAATGGTGCGTTTGGTTGGTGTGCATCTTTTCCCTTGTTCTCACATTGGCCCTGAAATAGGGACTCTTCTCTTGACCACTAATTTACTTTTTTTAAAAAAACTTTCACAGAGAGATTTTTATCTCTTGTGCAAAGAGAGGGTCACTTGGTCCCGCAGAAGGGTTAGGGTCCCATCAAGCCTGTCTGATTTCCAGCTCCACTTCCGGGTCTTCTCATCCACTGGAAGAGCTCCAAAGGCCTGAGGCTCTCCAGCTCCAGTTGAGTCTGGTTCAGGAGCATAAGGGTGCCTGTCCTGTGAGGTCCATCACTGGTGACACGGGATCTACCGCATTCTCATGCAGCCCTCATTCTGCCCTTGGAACTCGAGAGACAGTACTTTATTTTTCCTTTCTTATTTTTCCTACCTTTTACATTTTTATGACTGTTGGTGTCTTGCCTGCAATGTCTGTGTACTGTGTGCATGCAGTGACCCAGGAGGCCAGAAGAGGGTGTCAGGCCTCCTGGATCTGGAGTTACAGATGGCTGTGAGCGGCCATGTGGGTGCTGGGAATCGAACCCGGGTCCTCTGGAAGAGCAGCCCGTGCTCTAAACCACTGAGCCATCTCTCCAGGCTCAGGGATCGAGTCCTTTTTATGTGAATCAGAAGTCAGCCCATTCGTCAGTGTCTCCCAGCTTTTCATAGCTGATCAGCTTCTCTCTGTAGCCCCGTAACTTGTCCATGTGTGCCCAGGATATCTTGGTGCATTAACGGCACACTAAAGCCATGAGCAAGTTTTGGAACAGATGGATTCAGGGACTCAGAACCAAGACTTGGTTGGCAGAACACTCAGCCAAGGGAGATGGCAGCAGCAATGACACCCATGTTTCTTGCCAATTTTATTTGTATTTACTTATGTATATTGAGACAGGTTTCTCTGGGTAGCACTGGCTGTCCTGGAACTCACTCTGTAGACCAGGCTGGCCTTGAACTTCAAGATCTGCTTGCCTTTGCCTCTTTACTCCTGGGATTAAAGGGGCGCACCACCACCACGAGGCTTCTTGCCAATTTTATTAAATAGAATTACAAGGCCCAGAAAATTATGCTCAGGTGTAGAGGCTAAAGAGAATTTTGTTGAAGTCAGGTATGTCGGCTAATGCTTGCAATCTCAGCATATGAGAGGCTGAGCCAGGAGCATCAGAGCTGAGGCTACTGGGTGAAACCATGAGACAGCACTTACAAAACAAAACAATTAGCCGTAGGTGAGGGCATTCTAGGGACAGCCTGTGTTAATGTCCTGATGTAACCGGGGCACACGGGGGTGGGGGGCTATTTTGCAAGATCTGAGGCTTGTAAATAAAATCATTTAAAATGGACTCAGCCATAAGCTTGGTGACAATTTTATTGTTTAAGAAAGAAAACTAGAGGGCAGGCAAGCTGGAGCTCTCCGTGGCTGCTGAGAGGAGGGAAGTGAAAGAGGAAAGAAAAGAGGGAGCTTGCCATCTGAGTTATGAGTTATGAGAAAGCAGCAGGGTATGCCGGGGGAAGGGTATAGGCAGCTTCTTCAGTGATCATCTTCAGAGTGAGAAGTCCAGAGGGTCAGCAGCCTGGAAACGGAAGATGGAAAAGAAGAGTGTTCCACAGAGTGCCGGCTCCACCGTGAGAGTCTGCTAGCACCTGTCCCGAGGGAGAGGCTTTTGCAGGATTTAAATACACTAGTTACTCCTCCAGGCCTTTTCTTCCTTTCTTTTTTCTTATCATACCTACAAGCGCGTGGAGAGGCCGGTCTACTTTAGGTAGCAAAACAGGATTTTCTTCTTACCAGGAGGTCTTGTCTGGTCTAAGGAAACTCCTGCTGTCTGCATCAGGAAGGGTTTTCAGCCACTGACCAAGCCATTTGGAAACAGGTTACCACACTGTTTGTCCTCAGAGGAAACTCACACTCATCAGAGAGTGTGTCTCAGAGAGTCACACTCTGAAAGAAGCGTAGGCAAGTGGGGCAGCTGCAGAGGGCCCCCTTTATTCATTTTCTTCCTGCCTGGCACCCTTTATCTCTAAGAACAGGATCCTACCTGTGCTGGCCAGTTTTATGTCAACTTGACACAACTGGAGTCATCGAGAGGAGGGAACCTCAAGTAAGAAAATGCTTCCTTAAGATTGGGCTGTTTTCAAACCTGTAGGGCATTTTCTTAATTAGTGGTTGACTGGGGGAGGACCCAGTCCATCGTGGGTTGTGTAATCCCTGGGCTAGTGGTCCTGATTCTGTAAGAAAGCAGGCTGAGCAAGCCAAGGGGAGCAAGCCAGTAGGCAGCACCCCTCCATGGCCTCTGCATCACTTCCTGCCTCCACGTTCCTGCCCTGTTTGAGTTCCTACCCTGACTTCCTTTGATGATGGAATCCAATGTGGAAGTGTAAGCCGAATACTTTTCCCTCCCCATCTTGCTTTTTTGGCTGTAGTGTTTTCATGACAGCAATAGAAACCCTAACAAGACACTAGGTCTATTTTCTCTGAGTTTGAAAGGTGAGAGAGAAGTAGTGTTTGGGTGAGAACAACAAGGGCTAGACAGAAGAGTCCCTGTAGGCAGGTCTGCCTATAAAACATGGTAATCACTGTTCAGAGTTACTAAGCATCTGGGCCAGCAAGATGGCGCAACAAACTTGTTGCCAAGCCCGATGGCTTGAGTTCTGGGTCTCAGAATCCTTCTGGTGGAAGACGAGAACTGGCTCCTACAAGTTGTCCTCTGACCCCTTTCCACATACCACACACATTAACTGAATAAATGTGATTAAATAAAGGTATTAAGAATTCCAAGATGTCTGGGCGTGGTGGCGCACACCTTTAATCCCAGCACTTGGGAGGCAGAAGCAGGCGGATCGCTGTGAGTTCGAGGCCAGCCTGGTCTACAAAGTGAGTCCAGGACAGCCAAGGCTACCCAGAGAAACCATGTCTCACAAAACCAAAACAAACAAACAAACCTAACCAAACCAAACAACAACAAAGAAAGAAAGAAAGGAGTTTGCTGTGCAGGTGCTGGGAGCCATGGGAAATTTCTGAGGAAAGGTTAATAAGATCTGATTTGCATAAGCCTTAATTGTTGATAGCTCTCTGCAGCCGTGGCCTGCCTCATTTCCCTCTTTGTTTTCTTACTCTTCAAGAGCCTTCAGCTGCTCCTGCTCCATGCCAGACTCCACCCAAACCCTAACCAGACGGACCCTTAAGGCTCTTCACCAAATGGACACTGGTGTCAACACAGACTACAGGCCAAAGCCCAGAGAGATGATGGGCTAACCCAAGAGCATCCAACCGTACAGAGATGCATGCTGGTAGGGAATTCCTCTCTCCTGAGGTTGGCCCATGCAGTCTTGGAGGAAGGTGCATTTTCTTTTTTCTTTTTTCGAGACAGGGGTTTTTCTGTGTGGCCTTGGCTGTTGACTGTCCTGCACTCACTTTGTAGACCAGGCTGACCTCAAACTCATAGAGATCCGCCTACCTCTGCTTCCGAGAGTGCAGGCATGACAGGCCTGCACCACCGCCCCTCCCCCGGCTAGGAAGGTGCGTTTTCACTGTGCGGAGAGTGTCTCCCAACCTAGCTTTGAGTCATACATACAGTGTAGGTCAATATATGCCTGTGGTGGTACGTTCCTCCTGGGGCACATATCTGCCAGGGCAAGGTGTGTCACAATATAGGCTCATCCTTCTGGCTCCTTCTCTACCTGTCCCCTCCCCCTAGGCATTCACCAGGTCCGCAGCATGAACAGGACTCCTCCACACAAAATAATTCAAAGTTAAAAAAAAAAAAATCACATAGAAATCCTTATTTTCGCAGGCTCAGCCTGGGTCTGGATTCTGCGCTGTGACAGTTCCTTCCAGCACGGCCCTCTGGGCGCAACCTGCCTTAATCCCGCTACACAGTTGAATTTGGGACCTTGAAATTACAGGCTCTAGTTGTTGCCATGAACCAATCAAGGCTCCCCATACCGACAAACCACGCCTCCCTTGTGGGCGTGACCACGGAAAGCCCCTCCCTGAGTCGCTGCCAGCGATTTGTGTAGGGGTGTTTTTAAATTCTTAGGGCTTGCTTGTTAGTCCTGACAGCTGCTCCACAAACAGGCTGTAAGGCTTCCTGCCGGGTATTTTCTTTTTTCTTAGCTTGACTTTTCCTCATCCCGGTACTCTCTCCCGATTTACCATTTCAGTATCCACTCCAATGTCACATTAGGGTCAGGAGAGCGATCTCAGCAGTAAAGACCACTTGGTCTTGCAGAGGATCCTGGTTCCGCTCCCAGCACCTGCATGGAGGCTCAGAACTGTTGCGTAACTCCAGTTCCAGGGGGTGCTGTCTGACCTTGGCAGCTACCATGGGTTCACGTGGTACATATGCATGCAGGCCAACACTCACACACATAAAATAAATAAAAATAAAAATGAAGGCATTTTCATAGCATCTGCCAAAATATCCTGAAAATTATTGTATGCAACCTGAGTCCATCAACAGCAGATTTAATCGTTATCCAAAGACAGACAGACAGATTGTACCTGGTGTGGGCTTTAGAAACACCAAAGACCACTCCAAGTGACACACTTCCTCTAACAAGGCCACACCCCTTAATCCTTCTAAGCCTTCCCAAATAGTGGTACAGCTCTGAAGAGGAAGATATCTTGGAAATTGGGAGCCAGGAATACCACAAAGTCACACTGCATAACAGACCTCACATAGGAGATTTATTGGGAGAAACACAAGAGAGCGGTTGCCTCTGCTTGGGCAGGCGAGAAGCAGCAGGGGATGGAGCAGGAGAGTTTTCCAGGGTGGGGATTGGTGAGATTTTAAGTCCTGAGCTTGGAGTAAGCCAAGGCATTGGTGGGATTTTTATCTCAGGGATTGGTAGGTTTTGGTCAGTTTTCAAAACTGGACACAGGCTTGGGCATTTTTACCCTCCAGCCCCACTCCTTGATGGCTAAGCACTCACATATGTAAGACTATGGGAGCCATTCTTTTTTTTGTTTGGTTGGTTTCGGTTTTGAAACAGGGCTTCTCTGTGTAGCCTTGGCTGTCCTGGACTCGCTTTGTAGACCAGGCTGGCCTCGAACACACAGCAGTCTGCCTGCCTCTGCCTCCTGAGTGCTGGGATTAAAGGCTTACACCACCATGCCAGGCCATGGGAGCCATTCTTTTTGAAGCCTTCAAGCCACCACAGGGGGCCTCGGGCAGTTTCCAAAGCAGAAGTAATTCCCAGGATAACCTTTGGGAAGCCGGCTGTATTGCTGAAGGAGACTTAGCCAGCCGCCCAGCAGTCCCCTAAAAGGGTTTTGGTCCCTTTAAGAAGCAACTGTGTCTAAGAAGTCTGTAGCGGGTGGGAGGAAGGAACTGGGCTGAAGTGAGGGGTTCATCCTGTCCTCTTCTGGAGGGCACTGGTACTTTGGAATGTTAAAGAAGGTTCTGAGTTGGAGATAGAACTCTCTGGCAGAGTGGGTGCCTAGCTACCATGAGGAAGGCCATAGGTGCATTCCATTCCAGTGCCAGCAATAACAAACAAAATCTACCACTTTTTGTTTTGTTTGGGGGAGACAGGATCTCACTACGTAGCCCTGGCTGTCATGGAAATTCACTATGTAGACCAGGCTGGCCTTAAACTCACAGAGATCGGCTTGTCTCTGCCTCTCAAGGGCTGATTCACTTTTGTTTACAAATACCAGAAACGTCCCTGTGTTACTCAGTACAAATGTGGATCTTTTGGAGGCATGTGCCTGTAATTCCAGCCCTTTGGGAGGCAGAGGCAGGGGGATCTCTGTGAGTTCGAGGCCAGCCTGGTCTACAGAGCGAGTCCAGGGCAGCCAAGGCTATTTGCAGAGAGACCCTGTCTTGAACAAACAAAAACAAGCGAACAAAACAAAGTTGATCTTTATTGGAAGACCATCATTAGAAGTGGCACCAAAATTGCAAAAATTCAAGTTGGGCATGGTGCCTGCCCTCCTAGCAGGCAGGAAGGTCCAGAGTTCACAGGGACTTTGAGAGTCACCTGGGCAAAGAGGGACTAGGAGACAGACAGATCTCTGGCATGCAGACAGACAGGAAAGGGGTGGGGGGCATAGATAGTTAATAACAATGGAAAGTTTCCGGGTCCTTCCTCATCTTCCTGAGACAATGGCCTGGCAGGAGTTCTCTGTAGCCAGCAGGGCTGCGCTTCCGACTGGCCCTTCCAGGGCGGGGGTCCGATACACTCAGAACCGATCCTGAACATGTCTGTGCGAAGCTGTGGGCCTATCAGCTCCCTTTTTTTTTTTAAGTTTAACCAATCCAAAATGAGGGAAAGGGGATCTGTCCCAGGCCGCTAAAAGCACTGAAAACCCCTGGAGGCGCCTCCAGGAACGACGTGGATTTTGGATTCTGAGCCCCTTGTCTGCTGCACCGCAGGAAGACTTTGTGAGTTTTGTTCATTGTATACACTGCTTCCCCTTGAATGAAGCATGTTGCGTGGTTCTCCTGCTGTGCCTAGGGATTTGCCTGTCTCTTAGGTTTTTTTTTTTTTAATTAAAGGAGAAAACAAACCCAATAAAGACTGCTATTCAGCCGGGCATGGTGGTGCACACCTGTAATCCCAGCACTCAGGAGGCAGGGGCAGGTGGATCGCTGTGAGTTCGAGGCCAGCCTGGTCTACAAAGGGAGTCCAGGACAACCAAGGCTAACACAGAGAGACCTTGTCTCGAAAAACAAAACAAAACAAAACAAGACTGCTATACAGTCACAGCTAACCCCAACCAAACAAAAATGGTAATTGGGGTCAGAGAGACAGAAGTGGTTAGAAGCACTTGCTACTCTTTTCTTCTGTTTTGTCTCTTGTTTGTTTTTCAAGACAGGGCCTCTCTGTGTAGCCCTGGCCGCCCTGAAACTCATTCTGTAGACCAGGCTGGCCTCGAACTCACAGAGATCTGCCTGCCTCTGCTTCTGGAGTGCTGCGATTGAGCTGCAGACCTCCAGCTCCCTTTCTTTCTTGGCTTGGGTTGGGTTTCTGGCGTCTAGTCTTTCTGATCAGTCTGTTAACTCAAAGCTCTATGCTGGAAGTAGATCCTAGGAGCTTGCTGGAAATGGCAGATCTCAGGCTATTGGGCTTCGATTGTGTGGTGGTCTGAGTAGGTGCGGGCCCCGTAGACTCACATGCTGGAAAGCGTGGCCCATGGGGAGTGGCACAAGGTGTGTCACTCTGGGGGCGGGCTCTGAGGTCTCCTATGCTCAAGCTAAGCCCAGTACTACACACAATCTCCTTCTGCTGCCTTCAGCTCAAGGTGTAGACCCCTTAGCTAACTCTCTAGCGCCTTGTCTGCCTGGGCTCTGTCATGTTTCCTGCCCTAACCCTCTGAACTGTCAGCCAGCCCATTAAATGTTGTCCTTCATAAGAGTTGCTTTGGCCATGGTGTCTCTTTACAGCAACGGAACCCTAACTAAGACAGATGGGGCAGGGGGTGCAGAGGGCAGTGAGGTAGATTACTTGAGAGGAAGGCTTTTCTCGAAGAATCATCAACGCCATGAACAGACAGAGGGATAACAGCAGGGCAGAGACTCCAAGGAGAACTCTGAGCCCAGCACCATAGAGGGGCAGTCACGCAGGGGTTTAGGAAGAGACCCAGCACCCATGTGACATGACAGGGAGTTGTTAGCATTCTGCTTCAGTCTGCCTACTTGTGATGTCATTGCTTACCTGCCATGGGGGCGTGGCTCTGCCCAGGGCTTTATAAAAGGACAAACAGTCCAGTGGGGGGTCCCTCCCCATTTTCTCTCTCCCTCCATCTACTCTTTCTCTTTTTACTTTTCCTGTCTCTGTCTCTGCCTCTGCCTGGGGTACCCCTTCTCCCTTCCTTCTCTCTCCATGCTCATTTAATAAACTGAGGAGTTTATTAACACAATATCATTATCACTATAACATAACATCTGCTGCCTGGTACCTTATTACCTTATTATCTTATTACCTTATCTTACTGCCGTAATTATTAAATCATAAAAGGAGTCTTATTATATTATACCTCTTTAAATTTGGGGTTCACAGCAAGAGCCTGAAGCTGGGCTCTCTGACTCTCAGGCAGGAGATAGGGGAGGAAGTGGAGCACCCCTTTGATGCAAACTCACTTCCCAAGTGATATATATGGTACACTTAGCCTTGGGCCCACAAACAATGACATAGTATTCCAACATTACATCTTTCTTTCTGGACTTTTTTTTTTTTTTTTTTTGACAGTCTCACTCTGCAGCCCTAGCTGACCTGGAGCTTACTATGTAGACCAGGCTGGCCCCTACTCACAGAAATCTGCCTTCCTCTACCTTTAGAGTCCTGGGATCAAAGGTAGTGTACCACACCTGGCTCTGACACCAATCATATTGTTACACAGGCCTCATACCAGGCTTCCTGAGTCAAGATCCATAATAGCATTTTGCCCTTTTTTTTTTTGCATTTCGTTTGCCCCTAGTTAGTAACTGTTCAAACATATTAAATGGAAAAATACCAGATAAAACAAAACACTTTGTGTTTGTGCAACATTCTGAGTAGCTAATGAGAGCTCTGGCTATCCTGCCCTGAGTGTAAATCATCTTCCTTCAGCATATGCCTGCTGTATGGAATACTTTCCTACCAGTTACCTAGTAGCCTTTGCTATCAGACCATGTCATATTATTACAGTTTTTGGGGTTTTGTTTTGTTTTGTCTTTTTGAGACAGGGTTTCTCTGGGTAGCCTTGGCTGTCCTGGACTCGCTTTGTAGACCAGGCTGGCCTGGAACTCACAGCAATCCACCTGCCTCTGCCTTCCGAGTGCTGGGATTATTACTATAGTTCTTTAATGAGAAGAAACTGTGTGTGTTCATGTTCATGTGTGTGTGCATGCATGAGTGAGGAGGCCAGAGGCCAACCACCTTACTGTTTTTTGGAGACAGGGTGTCTCACTGGAATCTAGAATTTAGGCTAGGTTGGCTGGCCCGTGGGCTCCAGGGATACTCCAGTGATTAAAAACTCAAGTTGATCTGGAGCTATTATGTATTCAAGATCTTTGGGAGCAAATTTTCACATATCCAAAATGATGTGCTGTAAACTTTGCCTCCCAAGTTATCCCCGTTGGCTAAATAAAGTCACTTACAGCCTGGACTGGGCCGATGAGAAGGAGGCAGAGCCAAGATTCATGGGCTTTGGGAGTGGTGGAGACATGAGGAGAGAGGGGGGAGGAGGAAGAAAGGGGCTGGTCAACGTGATGAGATGCACGTGGCCATGAAGAGCTCTGAGCTTTGGCATGTGTAAGTATTTAAGGGGGTTTTGGATGGGAAATAAACAAGATAGCCTAGAAGGTTAATATTTGCCCAGTTCCACTGCATTAAGGCTTACCAAAAATCTAACAGGTTTCTGTGTCTTTTGTTTATATAATTGTGGGTTGAGGAATAACTGCTGTCTTAATACTTATATAAATCAATATTAATAATTCCACAACAAGCTGCTGTTTATGTGGGGTGCTGGGGGTTAAATTTAGGTCCTCGTGTTTTTAAAAATTTTTTAATTTATTATAATTTATTCAGATTAAATCCTGAGTGTTATCCCCTCACTTGTATCTTCCCGTTTCCATCCTCCCTCCCTCTTCCGCCCTTTTCCCCTCCTCTAGACCTCTGACAGAAGAGGACCTCCTCCCCCGCCAATGGCCACAGCATATCAGGTCTCATCCGGATAGTCTGTTTCCCCTTCCTCTGTGTGCCGCCCCGCCTCCGCACCAAAGGGAGGTGGTCAAATCCGGAGCATCAGAGTTCATGTCAGAGGTGGTCCCCGATCTCCCCACAACTGTGGACAATGAGCTGTCCATTGGCTGGATCTGAACAAGGGGTCTAGGTTTACTGCATGCGTAGTCCTCGGTTGGTGCAGTAGTTTGTGCAGGCCCTCCTGGGTCCAGATCCACCAGCCTTGACGGTCTCCTGAACCCTCTGGGTCCTTCCATCCCCCAATTCTTCCATTACCATTCTCAATGCTCCATCCAGAGTCCAGCAGCAAGTCCCAGCCTCTGTCTCGGTCCTCCGCTGGGTGGAGTCTCTCAGAGGACTTCTATGTTATAAGTGAGTGTATACTATGCGTGCCTTGCTAGGTCTGGATTACCTCATGGGTCCTCATGTTCTTGAGCCAAGCTATTTACAGCCAGTGCTCCCCCTAGACCTGTTACAACTTTGTTCAAGTAACTTTTATTTTAGTTTTTCCAGATAGGATCTCACTCTGTAGCCCTGGCTGGGCCTCGAGCTCACTATGAAGACCAGGCTGGCCACAAACT
This sequence comes from Acomys minous, assembly GCF_964271855.1. Taxonomy (NCBI): domain Eukaryota; kingdom Metazoa; phylum Chordata; class Mammalia; order Rodentia; family Muridae; genus Acomys; species Acomys minous. The sequence continues at coordinate 49,680,218 of NC_140491.1, read as the reverse complement.
CATAGAAATCTGCCTGCCTCTGCCTCCTGAGTGCTGGGATCAAAGGTGTGAGCCACCATGCGCAGCTCTTAAGAAATTGTTAACTTTTTTGGTAGTGGCTCCAAAACACAAGAGCAATGATGCTGGCAATTTTATTGTAGTCTATTGCCGTAATTATAATTTTTATCATCATTGTTATTACTTTCTATTGTGTATTACACACTGTAACGTACAGGGGGGGAAATCAGCAATCACAGTGAGATACATGATTTGTGCTCGTTATGGAAAGTATTCACCATAGATAAGGAAAGTCAATTGTGTATTAGTAAGCTTCTTCAAGGATTCATATGTACCTTATAGGTTATAAATTAAGATTAAGAAACGGGAGCCAGCAGGGCATGGTGGCACACACCTTTAATCCCAGCACTTGGGAGGCAGAGGCCGGCGGATTGCTATGAGTTTGAGGCCAGCCTGGTCTACAAAGTGAGTCCAGGACAGCTAAGGCTACACAGAGAGACCCTGTCTTGAAAAACCAAAAAAATAAAATAAAATAAAAAGAAAGAAAAGAAAGAAAGAAAGAAAGAAAGAAAGAAACAGGAGCATAGGGTGGGATGTTTTGTTTTGTTTTGTTTTGTTTTGTTTGTTTTTTGAGACAGGGTTTCTCTGTGTAGCCTTGGCTGTCCTGGAACTCCCTTTGTAGACCAGGCTGGCCTTATACTCACAGAGATCCACCTGCCTCTGCCTCCCAAGTGCATGTACCACCACTGCCCAGCCTGGGTTTTTCTTTTTTTAAATCTCTCTCTTTTTCTCTCTTACACACACACACACACACACACACACACACACACACACACACACACACTGTCTCTGTAGCCCAAGTACTCCTCAGATTCACTATGTAGACCAGGCTGAGCTCAAGCTAGCCTATTCCTGCCTCCGCTTCCCCGGTGCTGAGATCCAGAGTTCAAGGCTAGCCTTGGGTCCACTGGGAGTTTAAGGCCAAAGCGTCTTAGGCCTTCCAAGAAGGCTGTGGCTTTAGACTCCAGCAGTTTTTTTAGGCCCCACCTGGGGAAGACAATGAAAGTCAGCCTTGGTGGCTGTCCCCAGTTACTGTTCAGGTGCTAGCAAGGGGCAGAGACCCAGTTCACAGCGGACTTTCCATGCCCTGGGAGATGGGCCTGGGAAACCTATCCCTCTGACGCGCTAAGAGGGCTGTTGAGCCTGGCGGGAGGGAGAATTTCCTGCGCGTTGTCCTGGAGTTGATGTCAGAGGCAGGGCCATGGAGCTTTCCGAGCTGTGAATAAACAGGCCCTAGATCTCAGCTCTTTGCCCTGAGGAGAGAACCAGGTGACAGCTCTTGGCCCTGTAGGAGTTCCCAAGTGCCCTGAACCTTCCTCACATTTGGTCATCGTGATCACGGATTAAAAAGCCTAAAGGAAGCAGTGACTGGTGGAAGGCACTAACTCTAAACTCACCCTGGGAGCAGCTCCACCCTGAGCTTAGTGACATTACTACTTGAACCTCCATCCTGTCTTGTCTTTATGTTTATTTTATTGTTCTAAAATTATATATTTTAACTGGTGAGCCACAGACAGACGGACGGACAGACAGACAGACAGACAGACAGACAGACACACACACACACACACACACACACACACATTGGTGAGAGACAGTGTGAGCACACGTGCTGTGTATGGGGTCAGGGTGTAATTTTCAGGAGTCATTTCTCTCCTATCGTGGATTCTGGGGCTCAAAGCAGGTCATGGGACTGAGCAAAAACTTTTATATTTTGAACCACCTCACATGCCCTTTCTTGGCTTTCGAATTTTTTTCTCTCAGGGTGCGGTGGCACGCATTGTCACCCCAGCACCATCCAGAGGTGGAGGGAGGAAGATTAGAATCAAGGTGATCCCCAGCTATAGAGAGTTCATGACCAGCTGGAACTATAGGAAGCACCTTCTTATGCTTAGAATCAAGAAATGCAAGGGTCTTGAATACTACTCCATGGAATGTAGCAGGCCCAAAACACTGTTAGAGAGAGGCAATTTCTGCTTCCCTCATTCACTGCCACCAGAGGAGGAAAGCTCTCTTGTCCACCACCCACGGGTCCCAGGTGTCACTCGGCACCTCAAGGTGTACTGAGTAATTGCTGACAAAGCTCCAGAAGGAACTAGCCTTGACAGGACTCTCCTTGTGTCTCCCAAACTTATAAAATGACATCACAGTTAAGGCTTGGCTAGTAGGAGGAGGAAATCATGTTGGTGAAGACAGACAGGAGCTTGGGAGCACGAGCAAAGGCAGGATGCAAACAAACCACAGGTAGGTGTGGGCCAGAGCTGATCAAGGCCAAGGCTGGGGCCAAAGAGCTGCTGAAGGCAACCTTGGTCAGTTTCATAAGCATAGGCCCCGCTTTAGTATCAGCAACACCGGACAGTCAGGTTCTGTAGGCATTACCTTTCTCTTGTTGTTAAAAAACAAAACAAGACAAAAACAAACTACCACAGCCAAGTCAATTTATATATAAAGAAAGCATTTATTTGGGCTTATGATTTCAGAAGGTTAGAGTCTATGCTGGAGGGGCAGGAAGCAGATGGCTCACATTACAAACCACGAAGAGAGAGTGAACTGGGTTTTGAAACCTCAAAGCCACCCACAGCCTCCCCCACCCCCGACCCCTGCCCCCTGTGATGTACTTCCTCCAGTAAGGCCACACCTCCCAGGCCTTCCCAAACAGTGCCATCAACTGGGAACCAAGGGTTCAAATGCCAGAGCCTATGGGGGATGCCTTAGTTAGGGTGACTGTTGCTGTGATGAAACACTATGATTAGAGCAAGTTGGGGATGAAAGGTTTTATTTGGCTCACACTTCCGCATCATGGTTCATCACTGAAGGAAGCCAGGACAGGAACTTACACACAGGACCAGAACCTGGAGGCAGCGCTGATGCAGAGGCCATGGAGGGTGCTGCTTACTGGCTTGCTCCCCATGCCTTGCTCAGCCTGCTTTCTTTTTTTGTTTCGTTTTGTTTTTCGAGACAGAGTTTCTCTGTGTAGCCTTGGCTGTCCTAGACTTTCTTTGTAGACCAGGCTGGCCTCAAACTCACAGCCATCCGCCTGCCTCTGCCTCCCGAATGCTGGGATTAAAGGCGTGTGCCACCGTGTCTGGCTCAACCTGTTTTCATACTGAACCCAGGATCACCAGCCCAGGGATGACACCACCCACACCAGGCTGGGCCCTCCCCCATCAGTCACTAATTTAAAAAAGACCCTACAGGCTTTCCTACAGCTCAGTCTTACGAAGCCATCTCCTCAACTGAGGCTCCCTCCTTTCAGATGACTCTGGCTTGTGTCAAGCTGACATAAAACTAGCCAGCACAGGGAATGCTGTCGTTCAAGCCACCACAGGTATCGTCATCCCCACTTATAATTAGGACTATAAAGCCCACAAAGATCACGGAGCTGCACATAGTTGCGCCATGTACCTTAGGTCAGTGCTCACCCCACAGCTGTGAAGCGGGTGGGATCTGTAGCGTAAAAGTAGAAGGTATGCTTTTTGGTAACACATTATAAAAAATCGTACATGATTTGAAGTTTACAACTATGCCTGGTCTTTAGAATCTCCCCCCCTCCCAAGGACACGAATTACAAAGTGGTGCTTTGCAAAGGAGAATCCCAGCTGACCCTCCTTTGAGCCTTTGATCAGTGTTCACATGACCAGCAAGCAATAAGTCTTACGGACAGATAGCGGCTCTTGATCTAATGTAGTAAGAAGGGCATGCCATCCGTTCTCTGATATTCTTCCCGAAATATCTAAACACGAGGGGGAAAAAAAACCCTCTGTGGTTTAAATAGAGCACCAAGAGTCAAAGTCGTAAGAGAAAAGTGGAGGGGAGTAGGAAGACATGAGTAAGCACAGTGTGGGATTCTGGATGCAGTCTGAAGGAAAACAGGAAGGACTCAAAAAAGATGGTGGTCCACCATGATGGCTCACGCTTGTGATCCTGGCAGGCAGAGGCAGGAAGATCACCGGGTGTCTGAGGCCAGCCTGCTGTAGAGAGCAAGGCCTTGTCTCAAATATAGTTCAGTTGGTAAAGGCTCTGGCCATCAACCCTGACAATTTAAGTTTGGTCCCCGGAATGGACATGGTAGAAGGAGAAAACACAAGAGTGTGGGGACCTGGGAGGCAAGAACGAGACGTTGGGGCCCCTGATGCTGGAGTTATAGGCTGAACTACAGGACTGAGTGTTACCAGCTGAAGTCTGGACCTCTGGAAGAGCCGTAGTGTTTCTAACCACTGAGCTGTCCTTCCAGCCCATAGACAAGGATCTATTGTAGCTTAGGCTGGCCTGGAACTAATGATCCTCTTACCTCTTTTCCCTCCCCGAGTTAGCGATTTCAAGTATGCTTCATCCCCGTCCAACCAATTTTTGTTTTCTGGCTCTTGTTGCTGGTGTTATTGTTGTTGAGAGAGTCTGACTCTGACTTGGGCTGGCCTAGGAGTGATTGTATAACCCTGGCTGACCTCAAACTCATGGCAATCCTCCTGCCTCAACCTTCAGAGTACTCTGATTACAGGTATGAACTGCCATGTCTATCCTTTTTTTATGTATAAATTCTATCTTAATTTAAAAACAAAAACTAAACGGGGTGTGGTGGCACACATCTTCAATCCTAGCATTGGGGAGGCAGAGGCAGGTAGATCTCTGAGTTCGAGACCTGCCTGGTCTACAGAGTGAGCTGCAGGACAGCCAGAGCTGCACGAAGAAACACTGTCTGGAAAAACAAAACAAAATACAACAAAAGAAAAACAACTATACAGATCTTGATGAAGTAAGACAATACTATATAGATCTTCAGCTAACACCTTCCCACCTCCTGGGGCTGGTCTCTGAATTGATATCTAAGATGGCTGAGCTCATCTTCAAGGCCTAATTCAAATGCTTTCACTTCCAAAAAGCTGCCCCGAGAGATTTCCACAGACTTGCTGGCTTCCTCTCTGGATACCCACAACACTTCTGCATGTCTATTAGAGCATACCCTGTCCCCATAGTGGGCATCAAAGTAATGTCCACTCAGCCCCCCGCCCCCCAGCTCTGCTGCTTCCCTCTTCTGGCTCTTTTTTTAAAAAAATTATTTATTTTTATATGTACATTGGTGTTTTAACTGCATGTATATCTTTAATTCCTTGAACACAGAATTCCTGTTCAAGGAATTAAAGATAGTTGTGAGCTACCATGTGGATGCTGGGAATTGAGCCCGGGTCCTCTGGAAGTACAGTCAGTGCTCTTAACCGCGGAGGCATCTCTCCAGCCTCCCCTCTGCTGACTCTTAACCATGATGTTCTATTTGAAACATTCTTATTACATTTATTTACTTATTTGTGTGTGTGTGTGTGCGTGCATGTGTATGTGTGTGTGTGTACACATACACATTGTGCACAGTTTGCCGGAGTCAGTTCTCTCTTCCCACCATGTGGATCCCAGGGATTGAACTCGTGTCATCCAGCTTGACGTTAGACACCTTTGCTCAATGAGTTTCTCTCATAGACCCAACTGCTTTGTTGTGATAAGCCTCATAGTTGCTGGTTTCAAAGGCGGCTTATCACTCAATGGGCCAACCACATATTTGTTTTCTCCCATGTGCTAGAACTGAAAGGTGTCTTGGTTGGTGTGTGTGGGGGTCTCTGGTTACTGAATCCATGAGATATGAAATATAGATGATAGAAGTTGGGCACCAGAGTCCATGCTGAAGGAGAAATATCCCCCATCTGTAGGTAGAGTAATATAACAAGAGAGAAACTGAGAGAATTTGAGAGAGAGAGAGAGAGAGAGAGAGAGAGAGAGAGAGAGAGAGAAAGAGAGAGAAAGAGAAAGAGAGAGAGAGAGAGAGAGAGAAAGAGAGAGAGCGAGAGAGAGAGAGAGAAAGAGAGAAAGAGAGAGAGCGAGAGCGAGAGAGAGAGAGAGAGAAAGAGAGAGAGAGCAAGAGAGAGAGAGAGAGAAAGAGAGAGAGAGAGAAAGAGAGAGCGAGAAAGAGCAAGAGAGAGAGAGAGAGAAAGAGTGAGAGAGAAAGAGAGAGAGAGAGAGAGAGAGAGAGAGAGAGAGAGTAGGCAAACACTGGAGAACTAATTCATGTCCCCTCCCCCATACCCCCCCCAGTGCTGGAGGTTGAACTTTACCACACTAGGCAAGCTCTGTACCACTAAACTATACACAGCCTGGCCCTTCCATTTCTTCTTTTTTAAAAAAGTACGTCACTTTATTTTTTTTTATTAGTTATCACTGCAATTGTTATTTTTGAAACATGGTCTTACATAGCCCTGGCTGGCCTTGAACTTAGGTTCCTCCTGCCCCGACCTCCCACGTGTCGTGATTACAGGGACGGCCACCATGCTCGGCCCTTTCACTTCTTCTTGAAGTTTTCTGTCCTTGTGAGAGAGAGTGATTGATCTCCATATGTGCAACATCAGGACACCTCCGATGAGTCCTCCACTGGAGCCTGGTTCCAGAAGGGCTTAGAAGTCAAGGTAGCCAGAAGAATGTTCTGTGGCTGTTGACCCAAAGACAGTGAATATAGGCGTCTATGTCGCTCCCTCCCTGGAGAATTGTCAAGAGTCCCATCCGAGATCATGTTCTTCCTGGCTCTGCCTATGAGAAAACCGAGACGATGTGGTGAATGACTCACACAGGTAGTTTTTCTGCTATTGTGTTTTATGAGATGGTACAGTAAAAAGTAACCGCGGTTTTTGTTGTTGTTTGTTTGTTTTGTTTTGTTTTTGTTTCTCTTGGTGTCTGTCCCATTTGAGGAGGAAGCCTTCCTGGGGGTGACGTCCCAGCCTAGGTACGCCAGGGTAAGACTCCTCTGGGGGACAGTGCCTGGTGGGTAGTAGATGCAGCCACGGGATGAGCGAGATGAGGTAATAAATTTAGAGAGCTGCTCTGGTCTCCTGACTGTCATGCGGGCATCATCTGGGTCAGAACGGTTCCAGCTTCTTTATTCCCCCAAATCTTTTATGAAATTTCAAAGCAGGCCTAATTCACTTATTTGAAAAAGGTCCAAAAGAAAAGACACCCTCCCTGCTGGTGCTCCTTCTCTCCACGGCTCTCTCTCCTACGGCTGCGGACTGACGCTAAGGGCCTGTGCGCGTTAGCAAGAGCGAGCCCTCTACCCCAGAGTCGCACATTCCAGCCCTCTGACCTTTCAAGCTGATTCCAGATTAACCTTCTCCTTTATCTTCGTCATCTGTGTAGGGGTGAGAGGAAAGGTGACTCCTCCCCTCTCAGGAGTGTCAGAGACCAGATCCTGGCTGGGGGGGGGGGGGGGGGACGGAGGGGGGGTGAGTATGGGATGTGAGCCAGACAGCCCTGCGGTCGGCCTCTGGTTCCTTCTCTGATTGGCTGTTAAGTTCTCAAGCAACTTAATTCATTTCTCCAAGCCACAGTTTCCCTATCTGAGAAAGAAGGATGGCTATCTAGCCTTCTTCTTCCTGTGCGTCCGTGCGTCCGTGCGTGCGTGCGTGCGTGCGTGCATGCGTACGTGTGTGCCCTTGGGGATTTGCTGCTTCACTGACTTTTTACTCTAGTGCTGGAGGTCTGAATTCAAGCCCTCTTGCTTGCATATTAGCCAGCACTTTACCCGCTGAGCCTCCCAACGCCATTGTCTGTTCATTTGTTTTTTAAAAAAGATTTATTTTTGTATGCATTGGTGTTTGGCTTGCATGTCTGTGTGAGGATGTCAGATGGTCTGGAACTGGAGTTACAGATAATTGTGAGCTGCCAGGTGCATGCTGGGAATTGAACTTGGGTCCTCTGGAGGAGCAGCCAGTGCTCTTAATCACTGAGCCATCTTTTCAGCCCTTGTTTTTGTTTTGTTTTGTTGAGACAAGTTCTCATGCAGCTAAGGCTGGCCTTGACCTCTTGATCCTCCTGCTTTTATCTCCACTGTCTGGGGTTAAGGGCACCAGCCACCAGGCATTAGAGCTATTTGTGTTCGAGTCAGAATCTCAGTGTGTAGCCCAGGCGGTCGTGGAGCCCGAGATCCCTCTGCCTCAACTTCCTGGGTGCTACAGTCATGCATTGACACATCCTGCTAGCCTACATTTGGCTCAAGGTTGTCCTGCAGAGCTGAAAAAAACAAAACAAAACAAAACAAAAAACCAACAAACCACCTTTGGCAGCAGCATGGAAACAGGAAATTTGTAGACCAAGCACCAAGTATTACTCACGAAAACTGTCCAGGAAGTTTGAAGGGGCAGCATTAGGTTTTAGACATGAGAACGGTGGGTTATGGTGGCACACTTTTAATCTAAGTTCTTGGGAGGCAGAGGCAGGCGAACCTCTGAGTTCAAGCAGCCTGGTCCACAGGGAGAGTTCCACAGGGGCCACACGGAGAAATCCTCTCTTTAAAACAATAACACCCAGCACTCAAGAGGCAGAAGCAGGTGGATCGCTGTGAGTTCGAGGCCAGCCTGGTCTACAAAGCGAGACCAGGACAATCAAAGCTACACAAAGAAACCCTGTCTCGGAAAAAAAAAAAAAGCCACCCAAAAAAAACCAGAGAGAAGACAACAACAACAAAACACACACACACATAAAAAAAGAAAGGAAGGAGAGAGTGGTGGGTCCTGGTGGCACATACTTTTACACTTCTAATCCAAGCCCATGGAAGGCAGAGGAAGGTGGATCTCTGCGGGACTGAGGCCAGCACCGGCACAGCTCGCTCCAGGCCAGCCAGGGCTACAGAGTGAGGCTGTCTAAAGGGAGGGGCTGGTGGGGGGGGGGGAGACAGTGGACGCTGCACGCTTTCCTAGTCTTGTCTATTATCCACATTGTTGTTTCTTAATTTCCTCTCTGGAAATCTAGTCTATGGACTTCTGAGGTAAGGCAGGATCTTTGACTATTTCCCAATGGGCACCAAAGGATATATAAAAATAAGAGGCGGGGGGGGGGGGGGGGGGGAGGTGAGAGAGAGGGGGAGGGTGCAGGGGGCAGGAGACTCTTCAGATACAGTATACTCTGTAAACACAGGCTTAGAGTTAACATCACTGTGACAGGGTTTGGGGATTTAGCTCAGTGGTAGAACATTTGTCCTTAGATCAAAAAAAAAAAAAAAAAAAAAAAAAAAAAAAAAAGGAACAAGACAAAATAACAAAATCACTGTGACATAGCCAAGAGGCATGGGTCTCATGCTTTGCTTCACGGGGACAATAATAATATTTTAGTTGGGCGGGGTGACACATGCCTATAATTCCAGCATTTGAGAAGTGGACACAGGACAGTCAGAAGTTCAAGATCACCTTTGGCTATATAGTGAGTTAGGGGCCAGCCTGGCTGATATGAGGCCTTATGTAAAACAGAGAAAGACAGAGGGTGAGACTGGGGACGCAGCCAGCTGGTAGAGGCCTTGCCTACCATGCACCAGACCCTGGGTTCCATCCCTAGCACCACAATGCTAGCACTTGGGAGAGGGGAGCAGGAAGATTGGAAGTTCAAAGTTATCCTCAGCTACAAAAGGAGACATGAGGTTCATGAGACCCTGCCTTTAAAGAAAAGAAATGTCCCAGTGTGCTAGCACACACCTTTAATGTTAGTCTCAATGAATGAATGTATTACCTTACTTGGTGAGAATTGTACAAGACAATGCAGGCAGGTGCTTAGCACAGCCTGGTACACACTAATGTCACTAACAGCTCATATGCTTCTTGTGTTACTATAGTTTGGAAATAAAGCGGAGTTTCAAAGAAAGGATGCTGTAGCCCGGAGTCATGCAGTCATCAGCAATTGTGTAAGTCTTGACCCACATTTTTATTTATTTATTTATTTATTTTTGGTGGTGTGGTGATGCTGGCTAAGAGGACTACCAATGAGCTACACCCTCAGGCCTGAACCATATCTCTTTGACACTAGAGCCCAAGGCTAAAGCACTGTAGGGCCTTTCTTTCTGGCCCTAGCTGCCTCGCTGAGGCAGCAACTGTGGGTGGCCTTACTCCCGTGCGTGGGCAGCAGCACCGGAGAGAAGAGCAGCCCTTTAGTTCCCTGGAAACCAAATATGGCTAGTCCTAGCTCTTCAAGGCCAGATCTTCAGGCTGGGTCTGCTTCTGCCTGATCACTGGGCTCCTCAGCCTCCTGCTGTGTTCCAGAAGACTCCGAGAGAAAGAGAAGCTCTCCTCAGGATATTGCTCGACAAGCTAAATTGAGCACAAGACCAGCGTCTTTCCTCCATGCTGCTGTAGGCCTTAGCTTCAGGCCTTTCTTATGCGTGCCATTTGCTCGGGCAGGGCAGTCTTTCTCTAACGTTCTCCTAGTCCTCCTCCAGTGGCCTGCGTGACCACGTGGCCAGGAGTAAGTCCTTCCATCCCTCCCTTTCCTTCATTTGTACACCCGTCCACTCGTGGGCCTATCCGTTCCATTGATCAACCCACCCACCATCCACCCACCCAGTCAGTGGGTACCTTTTATGCTGGGAGCCTTATACATTCTTCTTCTAGATTAGAGGCTTTTGAGGATGGATGACCAGGTGCCAAAGGATAATCTTTCAACCTAACATCCATACACACACAACAGTCCTAGTGTGTTCCTCACACATTAACTAAATTATTTATTTTTTTGTTTTAAGTTTTTAATTATGTCTGTGTGTGTGTGTGCGCGCGCGCGTGCGCATTACCATAGTGTGAGTATGAAAGTTGGAAGATAAGGAATTGAACTCAAGCTTTTGACAAGTACCTTTATCTGGTGAACCATCCTGGCAATCCTACTCTCGGTTTTTGGAAACAGAGTCTCCTGAAGCCCAGACCGGCCTTGAACTTGCTATGTAGTTGAAGCTGGCTTTAAACTCCAGATCCTTCTTCCTTCACTGCCTGAGTGCTGGGAACAACTGTGAGTCTGTTCTTTCTTTTTTTTCTTTTTCTTTTCTTTCTTTTTTTAAAAAAGATTTATTTATTTATTATTATGTACACGGTGTTGTCTGCATGTACACCTGCAGGCCAGAAGAGAGCATTAGATCACATTATAGATGGTTTTGAGCCACCATGTGGTTGCTGGGAATTGAACTCATGACCTTTGGAAGAGCAGTCAGTGTTCTTAACCTCTGAGCTATCTCTCCAGCCCCTGTGAGTCGGTTCTAACTCACCCTCTCATAAATGTATGTATTAAAATACAGCCTGCGGGCAGGAGAGATGGCTCAGAGGTTAGGAGCACTGACTGCTCTTCCAGAGGTCCTGAGTTCAATTCCCAGCACCCACATGGTGGCTCACAACCATCTATAATGTGATCTGATGCCCTCTTCTGGCCTGCAGGTAGAGAACTGTATACATATTAATAAATAAATCTTAAAAAAAAAAAAAAGGTGAAGGTATGGCCTGATGGATACATTTGGAGCCGTAGACCGGTTTGAAAGGCTGAAGGCAGATCAGTGACAGAGATCTTGTCCGGCCCAAGCAAGGCCTTCAGTTCAATCCCTATTACCAATAAAAGAAAAACCTGGGGGCTGGAGAGATGGCTCAGTGGTTAAGAGCACTGCTTGCTCTTCCAAAGGACCTGGGTTCAAGTCCCAGCACCCACATGGCAGCTCACAACTGTCTGTAACTCCAAGATCTGACACCCCTACACCAATGCACATAAATTAAAATTAAATAAAATATTTTTTAAAAAAAGAAAGAAAAACTTGGTGGGCACAGTGGCACACACCAGTCGACCTAGCATTTGGGGGATGGAGGAAGAAGGGTCAGGAGTTCAGGCTTATCCTTGGCTACATAGCAACTTAGGGGTCAGCCTGAGCTATATGAGATGCTGTGTCAGCAGCAACAACGCCCCCCCCCCATACACACACATACACACCCCAAATAAAACAAACCAAACAATAATCGGTCTGGAGGTCCTAGGCATGTAATTAGATTAATCCAACACTCTCCATTCTTGCTTTCCCCCTGGGACCATCTTTTTCCTACCCCCAGCTTTAATGCACAGGGCCCCCCTTTTTATATCAGCTGAGCCTTCTGCCAAAGAAAACTCATCAGTGCCCGAAACCAGCCAGCTGGGAGGAGGCTGCCTCGGAATGTCAGAGGGGGGTCACGAAGAAGCGGGTTGTGAGCAGCCAGCAGAGAGTTCTGCAGAGAAATGTGAATAGCTACCTTTTTTGGGGAAGTCAGAGCTCTGTGTGTGGGAAAAGGTCCAGGGCAGGCCAATCTAGACGCTTGGGCCTCAGTTTCCCACCAGCTTGGTGGAGCTGGCAGCTGAGAACTCAGAAAAAGAGCCCCTCCGTGTCCGGTGGCCTGACATGTGGGCAGGAGGCAGCCACTTAAAAAGTTTATCCTGTTCTCAGAGGCAGAAGTCTGGGGCCCAGCAGCCCTCATCAACAGTCCTGGGGCTGGATGGATTTCAAAGTTCAAAAAATCCTTCTGGGTTTTAAAAAAGTGACTAGGGTGGGTGGTGTGTGTGTGTGTGTGTGTGTGTGTGTGTGTGTGTGTGTGTGCAGGTTTGGTGGTAAAGGCCCGTAATTCCAGTTTGGAATACATCACAGGAGCCTGTCTCAAAAAAACAACGAAACGGCCGCCAAGATGCCTCTGTGGGTAAGTATTTGTTACCAAGCCTGATGCCCTGAGTTTGATTCCTAGGACCCACAGGCTGGACCAGGACAACCAACTCCCAAAAGCTGTCCTCTGACTGATACACACGCACTATGGCCTGTGTGTGCAACTTACATGTGCATGCACGCACAACTAAATGTAGGAACAATGATAAATAAAAGGAAACAAGAAGTGACCTGGTAGGCTCTGAAGAGCAATGCTAGAAGTGATGGTGATGACGACAAGGATGATGGCTGGTTTGTGAGACCGGATCTCACTACGCTGCCCGGCTGATTTTAAGCACCTGGGTTCTTCCTGCCTCAGCCTCCTGAGTAGCTGGGGTCACATGAGTGCCACCATGCTGAGGGAGAGTATGACCCTTAAGTGGCCTCAGCTTGTTCAGGCCACGCTTGGCTTTAGTTGAGCATTCCTTGTGTGTGCAGGAAAGCCTTTGGCTGCCTGCTTTTTCAGGGTGGTGGGTGTGGAGAGGGAGATTGAGGAACCATCTCCTTCCCACATGGTGAACACAAAGAGCCAAAGCTCAGCGCAGGGAGTGGGGCTGTCACATCCTCAAGGCCTTCATGGTGAGCAGAAGGTGTGGATGGGTGGGAAACAGGACGGGGTGAGTCTTCATTTAGGGCTTGTCATCACCGGGGGCCTGAGACTGGGAGAGGGGAGGGTATGGGGAGAGGAGGTTCCTTGGCTAAACCTCAGGGGCTCCTCAGTGAGTTCAGCCAGGAAGGAGTTAAGTTGAGCCTGGGTCCAGGCCAGACTTCTGTAGCACAGGGCTAGCACAAGGCCTGCCTGTCTGGGGCCTGTTTACCAGCTGCGCTTGCCATCAGCGGCTGGCTCCAACGTGCAATGCAAACATTCACATTGTTGGGTCATGAGAAACACAGGACTGTGATGACATCATGCCTAGCCAGGAGACTCTTAGCATCCTCCCTCTGCCTCAAGTCGAAGCTGTTTAGCGCCTTTAACAGGAATTTTGTCTTCTAAAGACCCGATTGGAGAAACTTACCCAAGTGGGGGTGATGGAGATTGTGCGTTTGAGTGCCTGTGTGTTTAAAGGGATAAAAATAGCCCAACTAGGACTCCTTTTGGGGCATTTGTGAGTATTAATGCACCACTGTTTGTATTAAATCCGTGTCACACCAGACATTTTCCTCTGGATTTGGCTGGGGGACGGGATGAGAGGAATCACCCGGGTCTGTTTTTTTCCCTTTTGGAAAACATGTAGTTCAAGTAAAAGGGCCCTTGTCCACAATTTAGACAAACCTTTGCTAAGCCAGTAGAGGAATGGGAGGTTCAGAAAGAGGAAGGACCTCCCCAAAGGCACGCAAATTCCCATACCCCTCATAGGCATTAGCATCAGGACCCTCAGCTCCCCCCCCCCCCCACTTTAGCTGTAGGAGTTATTTTTCAGGGTGTTTGAAGAGAGAGGTGCTTCTGCTTACAATTTCATGGTCATACAATTCTTATTCATTTCTTTTTAAGCTGAGCAAACAGATGAAAGAAAAAGCACATTTAGCAGGGCAGTGATGGCACGCGCCTTTAATCCCAGCACTTGGGAGGCAGAGGCAGGTGAATCGCTGTGAGTTTGAGGCCAGCCTGGTCTATACAGGGAGTCCAGGACAGCCAAGGCTACACAGAGAAACCTGTTTCGAAAAACCAAAAAAAAAAAAAAAAGAAAAAAAGAAAAAAGAAAAAAGAAAGGCACATTTTTAATTTAATTAATTTATTTATTTTTGGTTTTTCTAGACAGGGTCTCTCTGTGTGGCCTTGGCTGTCCTGGACTCGCTTTGTAGACCAGACTAGCCTCGAGCTCACAACTATCCACCTGCCTCTGCCTCTGCCTCCCGAGTGCTGGGATTAAAGGTGTGCGCCACCACGCCCGGCAAAAAAGCACATTTTAAGGGAAGGGTTTCATGCTGCTCAGGCTGCCCCTAAATTCCTTATGTAGCGGAGGTGACCACGCGTACTTCTGGTACTCACCCTCACGCCTCTTGAAGGATTATAGGTGTGTGACATCTGCTTTATGCAACTGGGAATCAAACCCAGGGCTTCGTGTATGCTGGATAAGCACACTACTGGCTCAGCTACATCTCCGACCCTATTTATTTGTTTGTAATTATGCCTATGTCGGCAGTGCTGGGTAGAACCCAGGGCCTCCTAGGCATGTACTCTACTATTGAGGGACAACAGCAGCACTGAATCGAGGTAGACCAGATGGTGGTGATAGCAGGGTGGGCAGTGGTAGACGCTGAGTGCATGGTGGCAACAGGCAAGGGTGAATGGCACCAAGAGAAGTCTCAGCCAGCCTGCACATGAAGTCACCTTTCCTTCTCTGACCCTAGGCTTGCCCCAGGCCTTGAGATACCTGCTCCTGTCTCGATTGTTCCAGGCCTTGTTTTGTGTCCCTTTCCTAAGAAAACCACTCATGGTTTCTTACAATGACCACGCTGAAGAACACCATTCCAGTCAGGGGTGCTTGACTTAGCCAGTGCAGATAAGAATTAAGGGACAGGAGAGATGGCTTAGTGGCTGAGGGCAAGCAGTGCTCTTGCAGAAGATGTGAGTTTGATTCCTGGCCCCGGAGTCAGGAGATCTGATGCCCTAAGCCTCTGAAGTCACCTGTACTCACGTGTGTATACCCTCACACAGACACACATATATACATGTAATTAAAAATAATACATCTTTTTAAAAATGCAGTTAAATGTGACTTCAGATAAACAGTCATGGGTCATATGTCTCGTGGAATATCAGGCGAACACTTGTCTGGCAACCGGTTCTCTTTCCTGCTCGTCACTTTCAGCGTAGAACATTCTCAGCCGCCTTCCCATCAGTCTCCCTCCTCCTTTTGCCGAGTCCCAGGTGTTGACAGTTCTGTCTCCTCGGCCTTCCCACAATTCCTGTAATCGGGAGGATCCAGTGGCTTTAAAATAATTCCCTTAAAGTTCCTTGACATCTTTCCTTTCAGACAGTGACGGAGACTCACCCCTCCCTTGGATGTAGGCTGGATCCAGTGACTCATTTCAAAGAGTGGCTTCTGAGCGTGGCTCACAAACACCACTGTTGCTTCTGCCTCACTCTTACTCACGCCAGGGAGAGCATGCAAGCTGGGTGCCAGGCGCCATGTTGTAAGGACACGGAGTGAGGCCCGCGTGGGGAGGGACCAAGTCCTTCCACCAGTCCTGACTTGTTTGGCATAAGAATGGGCCACCTCAGAAGTGGCTCTTGAGTGACTGCTTCGTGAGCCAACATTCTGACTTCACCATGAGCTGCTGCTTCCCCTCCCTCTCATTCCTTCCCTCCTTCTCCCTCCCTCCCTCCCTCCCTCCCTCCCTCCTTTCTCTTGTCTCCTCCTCCTTCTTTTTTGAGATATGGTCATACTACATAGCCCAGGCTTGCCTGGAATGTGCTATGTAGCCCAGGCTAATCTTTGTTGTTGTTGTTGTTGTCTTGTTTTGTTTTTCGAGACAGGGTTTCTCTGTGTAGCCTTGGCTGTCCTGGACTCGCTTTGTAGACCAGGCTGGCCTCGAACTCACAGCGATCCACCTGCCTCTGCCTCCCAAGTGCTGGGATTAAAGGTGTGTGCCATCACTGCCCAGCTGCCCAGCTAATCTTAAATTTATAATTCTCCTAAATTAATTTTATGAGCTTCCCAAATGCTGGGATCATGGCCATGTGCTGGATTGGGGCACTTTTTGTAAATAAAATAAAATAAAATAAATAAATTTTTTTTTAGGGGATAACAATTGAGTTGTAATCTGAATAAGTTACTTAAATAAAAATAAAACAAAACAAAATTATTTTTTAACAGAATGTTGTTGTGTTTTCTAGGCTGGTAATAAACCAACTTGTTAGTGAGCTTACCCACCCGCCCTTCTTTCCCTCTTTCTTCCATCTTCCTTCCTTCCTTCCTTCCTTCCCTGCTTCCTTCCTTCCTTCCTTCCTTCCTTCCCTGCTTCCTTCCTTCCTTCCTTCCTTCCCTGCTTCCTTCCTTCCTTCCTTCCTTCCCTGCTTCCTTCCTTCCTTCCTTCCTTGCTTCCATTATCCTTCTCTGTTTTAAGACAGCATCTCAATCTATAGCTCTGACTGTCTTTGAATTCATAGCAATCCTCCTGCCTCAGACTCTTCAGTGTTAGAATTATAGGTATGAGCCACCAGCCTCAAATCCATATGCCCTCTGTCTCTGCCCTCTGAACACTGGATTGCAGGCCTGTGAAGCCATGACTCCCCACCCCCCACCCCCACCCCCATCTCCTTTACATATTATTATACTCTGCTCTCTATCAACAACTACTGGAGTTATAACAGTGAGCTTGTCTTTCAGTGGCATTTGACCTTTCTGTATTGTCATCCAGCCACCTTTCTAGGTTAATATCTGGGCACAAATCAAGTCCTAGATGGCATGAGCCAGAAATATCCAACTAAGCCAATCCTCAGGAGGTTTGTGCTGCTAGGTCTTGAAGCAGGAAGGGCAGAGTCTAGAGACAGCAGTAAGAGGACGCAGGCCCAGGGCACGCGCTAGGCAAATGTCCTGTCACTGAGCTACACTCCTAGCCCAAGAAAATATATAGTAAAAAATTAAAAAAAAAGTTTCTCCCTTATGGAAAATTCTGTTGCTAGAACTATCTTTCGTAATGGCTGCTAACACTGGCTTCCTATACGCTCAGACCACTTTGGCCTCTAAATCCCTTGAAAGTTTTCACAAGTGAAGTCGTGTGTCAGATGATGTTGAGTGTGAGGATCCGAAGGGGAATGGAAAAAAAAAAAAGAACTCAAGAGGAAAGGAAAGTTCATGCTTGCACCTGGGTATGGTGGAGGAGACGCTTATTATAGTGTGGGAGAGCACAGCCAGAGGCAAGGTCATCTGGGAGAGTCTGGAGTGGACATGACCAGACTGAGCTGGGCGGTGCAGGAGGAGGGGAAGGCGGAGGGAGGGAAGAGGGTAGGGAGAACCAGGTGCAGCAGCCAGGAGGCCAACTGTAAAAAGAGGGTTGAATAATCAAAATGTCTGGATTATATAGGGAAGAGCTTCTGGGGGGAATTGCGGCGGCGAAGCCCTGGGCTAGAGCGTTCTGGGCTAGAGGCTACAGGGGTGCAGGTGGATGCTGGGAGAGCCTAGAGTCCAGGTCTGCTTTGATATGTTAAATAGGCACCTCAGCCGCTTATGGGAGGTCTTCGAAACTTAACGGAGGGCACCCCAAAGCATAATTATTCCATCAGTATATTTCACAGGAGGGAACCTAGGACAGGGCAGCTCAGCTGGAGAACTGGAGTGAAGGTGGCTAGGGGCAAGAAGTGAGAACACGGCCTTCCCGGCTCTGGTCTCTAGGCGGTGAGAATTGCTCCTTGGCTCCCCTGAAACACCCGGACATCTCCTTTCCTGTAGAGGTAGTTCGCGGAGGCGCCACAGCTGCAGTGCTATCCTCTGGCTCCGGACCTGTCCAGGATTTCCTCTGTGGGGGAAAGACAAGACGAGCGCACAACTCCTCCAGGTCCCTTTCCCAAAGTGCATGAAACTTTCTCCCTGGTGAGTTGGCAGCAGCCTCAGCCATGAGCTTCCGCCATAGACGTGCGGTTTGCGTGTTTTGAAATAGTCATTGGTGTTTAGAGATGTTTAGGGGTGACCCAGGCTAGCGCTATAACTCATTTGCTCGGAGTGCTTGCTTAGCACGCACAAGATTCTCAAGTCCTGTCCCCATCAGCACACAGAGGGTTGTGCCTGCAATCTAAACCCTTAATGAGAGCCAGAGCCTGGGTCCCCATCACTCATATAAAACAAGAGAGCACAGTGGTGTCTACCTATAACCCCAGCGCTGGGCTCCACAGACAGAGACAGGTCCTCGAGCCTTGCTGGTTAGGAAGTCTAGGTTAAGAAAGAAACCACGTTTGAGGGGGCTGGGGAGTGGAAGGGTGGAGGGTGGCCACGCCCACCTTTAATCCCAGCTCTAAGGAGACAGGCAGGTGGACCTCTGTGAGTCTGAGGCTAGCTTGGTCTACAGATGTAGTTCCTTTGAGCTACATAAGGAACTGCTGCCTCAAAAACCAAAGAGAGAAAAGGGGTGGGGGGAGGGAGGGAGGAAAGGAGAGACAGAGACAGAGACAGAGACAAACCTTATCTCAAAAAGTAAAGAAGGGGCTGAAGAGATGGCTCAGAGATTAAGAGCAATTACCGCTCTTTCCGAGGACTCCAGTTTGGTTTCCAGCACCCACTTTGACCAATATCTCCAGTCCCTGAGAGGTCTATCTGATGCCGTCCTTTGGCCTCTATGAGCACCTGCACTCATGTGCACATACCCACACACAAATCACACACACACACACACACACACACACACACACACACACACACACACACTTCAATAAAACCTTAAGGAGTAAGCAAGGCAGAGGGGCCGAGATGGTTCCACAAGGTTCCGCACTGTCCTCAAGCCCGATGCCCAGATCTGATTCCTGGAACCCACACGGGGTAAAGACAGAACTGATGCCCACAGATTACACTCAGGCATGTCTCCAGGCACTCACCGACCTCCACAAGTGTGCAAAGGCACAGTCACACCCCCACAAAGTCAAGGTCATCTTTGATTTCGTAGTGATTTGGAGACTAGCCTACCACACTCTCTGAAAAAAGAGGGAGACGGTTGAGCTGCATGTGGGGGGTGCACACCTGCAAGCCTCGTACTCAGGACTCTGCCTGAGCAGGTCATCTCCTGGGACCCATACAAGGGGTAGAGCCATTGCTTGGGGCCACTGGGCTCATCTTCTCTAGGGAACCGTCAGAGGCGTAAGCCGGTCAGGGAGGCTGGAGCATCGACAGAGGTCCTCACTCTTCATCCCAGCAGTCCCACATAGAGATGGTTGTCAGGGAGATAAAGGTCTAGGGGCTGACCACTAAGTCATTTTACATTCACAGGACAAGGAGGATGCAGGCTCAGGCACTGTGCTCCTATTCTTGGGGTGGGATCGTAGAGGTCATGTGCAGTGCACAGCAAGATCTTTCTCTTTTTTCTTTCTTTCTTTTTTTCCCCCTGCCAGAGCTCCAGCCTCTTTTTCTTCTACCAGGTAAGTCCGAATGGTCCCTATGTCTGAATATAAGAGTTCCTCCTTCAACATGCATCTGGGTTACCCCTCCCCGCCTCCCCTGCAGTTAGGAAGGGCCCCAGGACTGATTCCAGGCGTCAAAATAAAATGGAAGTTGAAAGGATGTGCGGTGCTTCCTGGCTTGGCTCATTAAAATAGATGACAGCTCTTCCGGTTCTTCGGCTGTCGGCTAGTTACGCCTTCGCTGGTGGAGCATCTTTGACAGAACTTTGATAGAAGACACCACGTCACAGACTAGCGTGCAAGTCATCACTGCTTGTTGTTGTTGGCGCCAAGAGGGAAGCACTGAGGTGCCCTGAACCCTTTGCCTTTGTGACCCAGAAACATTGTGGGCAACATTCTCCCCTGAGGCGGGGAGAAGGATTCCAAGCTGCCTGGAGGCAGTCAGTATGTCAGTAAGCACATAGTCCTGTTGGAAAGGTGACACATTTGCCCTGAGCATTGAGGGAACCACCAGTAACAAGGGGAACAGAGACAGCAGGAAGTGAGTGTGTGTGTGTGTGTGTGTGTGTGTGTGTGTGTGTGTGTGTGAGAGATAAATGTGAGGATCTTGGTCCCCATGCCCGGAGCCTTCTTCTGTCTCAAGGTCCAGTCTCCAGCACTCATCAGAAGTGGGAAGGTCATTCTCTGACCCCGCCCCCGCCCCCCAGTACCCCTAGTTACAGCCCAGTCTCACTTCATTCTCAGGTCAAGTGGCCTGAATTTGGTAAGCTTTGAAACCATGTGGCCTATGGGCCTGTCCTGCCATGCAAACTCTGCCTTGTCAGTGCAGCAGGCTCTTGTGGGCTCGCCTAGGAATAAAGCTGCAGGGCCAGCTGCTGGCCACAGCTTGGGGAAGGAATGGCTTCTCCCTCCCTCAACCCCCCCCTCCTCCTTCACCCCCCCCCCCTTGAAGTGGTCTCCCCTGGGAAGTGGGGCTGACCCAGCTGCATCCGTGGGAAGATCTAGCCCCCACACCTCACCCTGGCTGCCCCAACTGAGGCCACAGGAAATGAGCCTCTAGCAGCCACGAGCTGTGATCCAGAGGACAATGACAAGGGCGGAAGGCTGTTTGTCCCAGCTAACTTGTTCCCTTGGGTGGATTCCAGCTGCTAGAAACACAAAACTGAAGAGTCAGTGGGAAAACACATCTTTAAAAAAAAATAATAAGTAAATAAACATTCTTTGGGTGTTAGCCAAATTCTGGGGCTCTTAAGGTTTTGTTTGCTCTGTGTGTGTGTGTGTGTGTGTGTGTGTGTGTGTGTGTGTGTGTGTGTATACACAGGTAAGACTCAGAGAATCGAAGACTCTAAAGTTCGGAGGACCACTCTCTGGCTCAAGCAGCAGCCTTTCACTAGTGACATCTTTCTTCATAAGGTTCGGCTTAACTTTTCTAGCCAACACTTTTTTTTTTCCGAGACAGAGCTTCTCTGTGTAGCAGCCCTGGCTGTCTTAGACTTGCTTTTGTAAACCAGGCTGGCCTTGAACTCACAGTAACACCCACCTCCCCCTCCCCTTCCCGCCTGGGCTTCCTAAATGCTGGGATTAAAGACATGCTGCCACCACACTGGCTGCCCAGCCAACGCTCTTGATCCTGTCACTGGCTCTGATCGCTGTTCTCAGCACTGCTGCCATTACTCACCACGGAGAGGCTTCCTTTTTTTTTTTTTTTTTTTTTTTTTTGAGGGGTAGTCTTGATAGACAGCTGAGGCGGCCTGGGAC
The DNA here is from genome assembly GCF_964271855.1 of Acomys minous. Classification (NCBI taxonomy): domain Eukaryota; kingdom Metazoa; phylum Chordata; class Mammalia; order Rodentia; family Muridae; genus Acomys; species Acomys minous. Next base: position 49,658,865 of record NC_140491.1, on the reverse strand, counting down.
TCCCTAGAAGGCCTTCAGTTTGAGCATCACCTCATCTTGAGAGCTGGTGTCACAGGAATGCACCTGGCCAGAGTGCTGCTTAAATCTAAACCCAGTCATTGGTCTTGAGACTCTGCATCTCAAATACCACCTCCTGCAAGGGGCGGGGCTTCCGTGACTGCTCCTATGGAACAGTGCTACGTAATTTCACTTTCTTTTACTGTTTATACCCTGGACTGCACCCGCGACCGATCTGGTTTGTTTGCGCATGCTTGGCACATAGTAGGTTTCAGTTAACACTTGTAGACTGACTTGTTCAATGGTTATTCAGGCCAGAGTGACTCTGAAGAGACTGGTGTGGTGGTATATGCCTTTAATGCTCACAACTCAGAAGGCTGAGGCAGGAGGGTTAGGAGATTGAGGCTAGCCTGAACCACATAACGAAACTCTGTCTCAAAACAAAACAAGAGTCAGATAGTGCACACGGGTAATATTAACGCTTGAGAGGTGGAGGAAAGAGGATTCTGAGTTCAAAGCCAGCCTGAGCTTCTGAGTTAAAACTCTGTCTCAAAACAAACAAAACCAATCAAGAACCAAAACAACAGCAGCAACAACAAAAACAACAACCTCAGGCTGGAGAAATGGCTCAGAGGTTAAGAGCACTGCCTGCTCTTCCAAAGGTCCTGAGTTCAATTCCCAGCACAACCGTCTATACTGAGATCTAGTGTCCTCTTCTGGCCTGGAGGCATACACGCAGGCAAGAGACTGTATACTTAAAATCTTAACAAAACAAAACAACAACAACAAAAACAACCTCCCTTCGTTGCCACCACCACCAGCAGCAACAGCAGCAACAACAGTAAAACCCAACCAAAACCAAAATCAAGTTGTCCCAGAAAAATCTAGACTTCACTGTACGTCAGTGAGCAGTGGCTATTAACTGAGCCTCCGGATGGGCACACACCCAGGGGCTCCGTGAAGGACGCAGAAGCGTGCCTGCGGCGGGTTGACGTGAGCGCCACTGGCCAGGGAGCGAGGACTGCAGAGTATAGAATTTACACTGAGCACGGACAAGAACTGCAACAGAGTTCAGGGTCCGCTCTTGAGTGGAGCACGGGGAGGGCACTCCTTATCCGCTGCGGGAACCAAGGGGGCAGAGAGACGTGTGCAACAGCCTGTGGATGAAGGAGTTACTCAAGAGGTTGTGCGGAGGCCTTGCACGCCATGCTAGGCAGTCTCTGGGCTTGCTTTCCCAGGTCGGAGTGGTGAGTCCTGATTCTAGGGAGCCTGTTGAAGTTATGCACTTCTGACCACCACTCACCAGACAAGCCCCGGGGGCTTCTGGGAAAACACAGCTACTTGCAGCAGTTCTTGGAAGAGCCTGATTGTAATTTGAGTGTGTGTGTGTGTGTGTGTGTGTGTGTGTGTGTGTGTTTTGAGCCTTGCCTTTAATGGCTGAGCCATCTCCTGCCCAAAGGTTTTTACATACTTGCTATGTGTTTTCCTCCCCTCTTGGTTTGGTGAGCCGTGGGCACTCTGAGAAGCAGCAGAGAGAGCTCTGGAGCCTAGCTGCTTGGCTCCTCTGTGCTTCTGACTCCACGCTGCCTCACTGCCCACCCCCAACCCCCCCCCCCACTAGTTCCTCCCCCTGGTTTTCTTTTCCCTTGGTGAAGGAGCTGAACTGTGGTTGCCTGCTCGGTTCTCCCTGCCCCCCCCTCCCCAGCCTCAAAGGTCAGGTACGTCCCAGCCTCCTTCAGTCATGGCCATTTATGGCTCTGTTGTTCCAAAATGTGGCCAAATTTATAAACTCCCCTTTCCTGGAGACACGAAAAACAATTTGTTCAGAGCGCAGTGTGGGGGTGTGGAGCTGGGAGCCTCGGCTAGGCCTGGACTTCAGCCTTAAGCCTGGGGTCCACTGGGCTCTGGCCCCTTCCCAGGGCCTCAGTTTCCCCAAAGAGACTGGACAATCATTCCCTAAGTCTTTCTAATTTAGACACACCTAACTTACTGCTTTAAATGCCGGTTCCTTAAACCCACTGATCTAATAGTGGCAAAAGAGGGTGGGGGTGGGTGGTGGGATGGCTCAGTGGTTAACGGAGCTTCTGCTTCAGCCTGGGCTCCCTGGAACCTCCGGGCAGGTGGAAAAAGACCCAGCTTCACAAAGTCGTCTTCTGACCTCCACAAGCTGTTGTGACTCACTCCCATATTTTATATTTTGTCTTGGGCTGCTAGGGAGTGGACCCTGGGGTCTTCACCTATGATAACAAGAGTTCTAATTCTGGGCTACATCACCGGAATCTACATCTTTTTTTTTTCTTAAGTTAGGGTCTTTTTATGTAGCTCAGACCCTGCCTTTAAAAACATAATTATCACAGAAAATGCTTTGAGGTATAAGTCACACGTTATAAAACACATTATGAGATTAGAGGTCCGTGACTTTCAACAAGTTCGTAGAATTGTGTGGCCAGTACAGCTGTCCACGTTTGTTCTGTTCTGAGACAGGGCCTCGACCTGTATCCTAGGCTGGCCTCAAACTCATATCATCCTTTTGTCTCAGCTTCCAGAGTATTGCGATGACGGAAGTGAGGTACCACATAGACAGCACTCTTATTCCTTCTGCCAAGTATGAGGGTTACAGATGTGAACTGCCATCTCAGCCTCAGCTTCTTCTACAGGAGGAAGAAAACATCACTGTAGGTGAGCGAGCCGCAGTAGGTGAGCCACTGTAGGTGAGCGAGCCGCTGTAGGTGAGCGAGCTGCAGTAGGTGAGCCGCTGTAGGTGAGCGAGCTGCTGTGGGTGAGCCGCTGTAGGTGATCGAGCTGCTGTAGGTGAGCCGCTGTACTCGAGCAGCTATAGGTGAGTGAGCCGCTGTAGGCGAGACGCTGTAGGTGAGCCACTACTATTACTCGACTGAAGCTGCTCATCAGAGCCCTACAGTCATGTGAGGTCAGTACTGTGACTGTTGTGTGGGAGTCCCACAGGAAACCTAGGGCAGCCTCTGAACCACAGGGGAGGGCATTGAGGAGCATCACTGACTACGGGTACTCGGTGCCTGAGCTCCCCAGTCAGCAAAGTCTTTGGGACTAAGAGAGTCACAGTCTTGCCTCAGCCACTGAGGCCCCACTCACAGGGTGTACCATTAACCTCCTCCAGAGACCATGAGAAGTGGGGGTCCATAGAACAAATGTCTATGTGGAAGGCCCCTAGTTTCCCTCCCCAGCACTGAAGACTCAGCGGGGGGGGGGGGGGGGTGCATGTGAAAATGGGAGGAAGAGTTACAACTCCTTTCCACACCCAAGAGAACTGAGCTTGGGACAATGAACTCATTTGTTCAGCGTCACAGAGCTAGGGAAAGGCAAAGCTGGGGTTTAAGCCAGGTCCCTTTATGGTGGTGGTGTGTGGGGTTCTGAAGCTTGAACCCAACAGCTCCTATGTTCAGCAGAGACTCTACCACTAAGCTATATTTTACTCTGAATATCCCCCAGTCCTTGGGCTTGGATGGTAAATGGTCTCCAAAGGCCTGTGGGTTAAAGACTTGGTCCATAGCTTGTGGCACAATTGGGAGGTGGTGGGCACCTTGAAGAAATGAGGGCTGCCCCCACTCCCCATCTGGCATGTGGTGGCATGGGTGCCAGAGAGATGCCCCCCCATCCCCCATGGCAGGTAGCACAGGTAGATGAGCTGGCCCAGAGAGCAAGAGAGCGAGCCTCTCTTCCTGCCTGGGCAGCACTGGGCAGTAGAGCTGGCCCTGGGGGTGTGAACACAGGAGAGCTGGCCCTGCGGGTGTGAACACAGGAGAGCTGGCCCTGGGGGTGTGAACACAGGAGAGCTGGCCCTGGGGGTGTGAACACAGGAGAGCTGGCCCTGGGGGTGTGAACACAGGAGAGCTGGCCCTGGGGGTGTGAACACAGGAGAGCTGGCCCTGGGGGTGTGAACACAGGAGAGCTGGCCCTGGGGGTGTGAACACAGGAGAGCTGGCCCTGGGGGTGTGAACACAGGAGAGCTGGCCCTGGGGGTGTGAACACAGGAGAGCTGGCCCTGGGGGTGTGAACACAGGAGAGCTGGCCCTGGGGGTGTGAACACAGGAGAGCTGGCCCTGGGGGTGTGAACACAGGAGAGCTGGCCCTGGGGGTGTGAACACAGGAGAGCTGGCCCTGGGGGTGTGAACACAGGAGAGCTGGCCCTGGGGGTGTGAACACAGGAGAGCTGGCCCTGGGGGTGTGAACACAGGAGAGCTGGCCCTGGGGGTATGAACACAGGAGAGCTGGCAGGGTGACTAAGCTAGCTTCTACCCAGGCCCAGATCCAGGGCTCTGGAGTTGGTCCGCCTCAACGTCGACCTCATCTATGAACTCCTGGAGTGCGTGAAGGGGCCAATCCTGCAGATCCAAAGCCGCAGGACCTCCATGACACAGGGCAACACCAGGACACCTGAGAGGAGTCCTGATGAAGATCCAGCATTGATAGTGTAGCAGAAACCAGAGGCCTCAAACCAGACCAATTACTTACTGCGATGAACATTTGCAAAAAAGGCTGTTTGGACAAGAGGGTATACTGTGTGACACACTGTGACACACTGTAGCTTCCATGGTGAGATGGGGTTGTTTATTTTGTTATATACATACATATATACACATATATATATACACATACACACACACACACACATATATATACACATACATATGTGTGCATATATACATTCTTTTGAGGTGGCGGTTGCTAGGGGAGAGGGCAGATATGTAAGGATGGAGAGATGAGTGGTATTGGGTTGCATGATGTGAAATTCATGGAAAATCAATAAGAAGTTAAAAAAAAAAGAAGTGGGTGCTATTGGGAGGTCTTTGGGCCATCGGAGAAGTGCCCTTGAAGGGGACTATAGGCCCTGAGCCATTCTTTTTTTTTTTTTTCTCTTGCTTCCTGGCCCCTAGGCAGTTGGTTTTACCGTAGCACTGGCTCCTGCCAAAATGGGCTGCCCAAACTAGTGCAATGGGGCTTGGTCACTGTCTGAGGTTACTTCTTATCACTGTGAAAACAAACAAACAAAAAATGACCAAAAGCAAGAGAAGGAAGTGTTTTATTTACCTTACACACACTGATCCATCAAGGGAGGCCAAGGCAGGAACTCAAGCAGGTCGAGACCCTAGAGGCAGGAGCGGAAGCAGAGACCACGGAGGAGTGCCGCTTACTGGCTTGCTCCGCGTAGTTTGCTCAGCCTGATTTCTCACACAATTCAGGATCACCTGCCCAAAGGTGGCACCACCCACCGTGAGCCGAGGCCTTCTCCACTAAGCGTCAACCAAGAAAACATCCCACAGCCTTGCCTGCAGGCCAATCTGGTGGAGGCCTTCCGTCAGCTGGCAGCCCTCTTCAAAGATGGTTCTAGCTTGTTTGAATCAAGCTGACAAAAACCTAACAAGAGCAGTTGCTTTTCCTGTTGCGGTGATAAAACATGCTGGCAAAAAGCAACTTAAGAGAGACGTAGAGGGGTCCTGAGCTCGAAGCAGCTGGTCACACGGCACCCACAGTTCAGAAGAAATCGATGAATGCGTGTTCTCTGTTAACTTCCTCCATTTTACACAGCGCAAATCCTAACCGTGCTTTATAAGTGTCTCTCTGTATCAATTGTTATAATCAAAATGACATCTCACAGACATTCTCAGAGCCTAGCCTTAATCCAGATAACCCCTTACGGTGCGTCTGGAGACTCTCAAGTCTACGAGATTCAAGACCCTGGCAAACTGACATCACCAACTACCGCAGGGCGGCCAGAGTCAATCTCTTTCTTTTATAATTATTAATTTTTGGGTTTTTCAAGACATGGTTTCTTTGTGTGTAGCCCTGGCTGACCTGGCCCTCTCTCTCTAGACTAGTCTGGCCTCAATTGCTCTCAAAGACTCACCTGCTTGCCTCCTGAGTTCTGGGATTAAAGACAAGTACTACCATCATATGGCGTCTCTTCTTTTTCTATGTTTGATCATTTAAGGCTTTTTGTTTGTTTGTTTGTTTGTTTCAAGACAGGGTTTTTTTTTTGTTTCGTTTTGTTTTGTTTTTTGTTTTTTTGAGACAGGGCTTCTCTGTGTAGCCTTGGCCATCCTAGACTCACTTTTGTAGACCAGGCTAGCCTCGAATTCACAGTAATCCTCCTGCCTCTGCCTCCCCGAGTGCTGAGATTACAGGCATGCGCCACCGCACCCAGCTCCTATCTAAGGCGTTTTGAAGAGTCATGGAAGCCGACTTATACCTGGTATTAGCTAGGCTGCCTGCTTGCAGATGGGGTGGGCTGCCAGCGGTCAGGACTGGGGTCCCCAGGTGACTACTTAGTGAGTCCTTTAACAAGTAAGCCTGCAGCCGCTGGAGGGAGGAGAAGTCATTTCCTTTTTCTAACCCTCCACTACTCCTGTAGAAGTGCGTTCAGAGAGGAGCAGGAACTCACTTGAGACCACACCTGAGACCAGGCCTGTGAGTGCTTGGCTGGGGTTCAGGTGTTCTGAGAACAAAATCTAGATCTTCGTCTGCGCTCTGGGGGCTCGGATCTCCTGGCTCTTCCTTTCAGCCGCAGCCGACTAGAGGGGAAAGACACCCTGCTTTTCCTCTGCTGCTTGATTTCCCCCCCCCCCCCTCCAACACACACACACACATCCCCCACATGCAGAGTGAATCCAGGATTTTTTTTCTTGGCATTTTGTCTGCTTCAGCTTAAAATCGGACACGTGCAGGAGGCATGAGCATACCTAGCCCCGTGCTGTGTCTCCCCACCTTGCCCCAAGCATGGACTTGGATCTGTCCCTTTCCCTACCTCATCCAGCTCCCTGGGGGCTGCCTACCTTTGAGTTATCCTAGATGCTTTGTGCTTCTATCATGTGACCTCCTCCCTCCCCTGACAACCCCCCCACCTCCGCTCCCCCTGCCATGACAGCATCTTTCTAGGTGACATTTTCTAAGCCACAAGTGGGAGCTTACTTAGTCCCCAGTCACCCAGTTTGCTCCTTCGGGTGGGTGGGCCTTTTAATAGGACCCTTGGCTTTTAGAGGGTCCCACCCTAAGTTTTTCCAGACATGTGTGAGCCTGATATATGGGAAATATGGCTCAGAGAAATGGTAACCTTTCTCATGGTATAAAAATTTCTAAGCCAGGAGTGGTAGTGAAGCCTTTAATCCCAGCACATGGGAGGCAGAGGCAGATGGATCGCTGTGAGTTCGAGGCCAGCCTGGTCTTCAAAGTGAGTCCAAGACAGCCAAGGCTTCGCTGTGAAACCCTGTTTTGAAAAACAAAAACAAAAATAAATTCTAGGGAAGGAAATATGTCAATCTTGTGAGCTAATTGTTTCTCAAAAACAACAGCAACAAATAACCCCTGAAGAAGAGCTACTGCAAACCAACCTTTTTCCGTGGCTGGGTTGGTATGTGTAGGTTGCTCAAGGTCTAGGCCAGGTTGTGGGAGGTCATAGAAGGCAATTAAGAGGACAGGGCATCCTCCAGTGGCCTCTTGTCCCTCCCGTGCCTCGCCACCCAGCTCTCTAAGAAGCTGCCCCTGGGTGAAGAACCCATCTGAAAATCCCGGGGAGAACGGAGGCCCATGAGTCAGAACCCTGAGTTCCAGGGCCATCTTTACTCACACGTGGTCTCAGGAGTTAGGTCTCTATGAGTCTCAGGTTTCCCAGAGGGAAAGAGCACAATAAATATGGTTGTGTCCTCCATCTCTGGGGTGGGGTGGGGGTGGGGGGGGGTGGGGCTAGTTCCAGGATCCCTGCAAAGTACATGGATAACAAAATCTGTGGGCACTCAAGTTCCTTATACACAGTGATGCATATTTGCACATCCCCTACAAACGTTCCCCTGAACACTGACTGGCATCACTTCTGAGTAACATAAGAGTACCTAATAGCTGTGCCGTCTCTCCAGCCTTCCCCAGATGTTTGGTTTTTAGTTTAGTTTAGTTTTTAAAAGACAGGGTGTGGTAGGTTGAATGAAATGGATTCCATAGGCTCATATGGGCTGGCACTATTGGGAGGTGTGGCCTTGTTGGAGTAGGTGTGGCTTTGTTGGAGGAAATACGTCACTGGGGGAGGGTTTTGAGGTCTCAGAAGCTCTAGCCAGGCCTAGTGGCTCACTGCCTCTTCCTGCTGCCTGTGGATCCAGATGTAGAACTTCCATCTACCTCTCCAGCACCATGTCTGTCTGCACGCCACCATGCTTCCAGCCGTGAGAAAATGTACTGCACCTCTGAACTGTAGGCCAGCTCTAATGAAATGTTTTCCTTTATAAGAGTTGCCATGGTCACGGTGTCTCTCCACAGCAATGGAAACGCTAAGACACAGGGTCTCACCATGTAGCCATGGCTGTCCTGGAGCTCATTATGTAGACCCGGTTGGCCTTGCACTCACAGGGGCCACAGAGACCAGCCTGCCTCTGCCTCCCGGTGCTGGGATTGAAGACATATGCCGCCACAAGGGCCTGTGCTCTGCTCCCCAAATACTTCTGATCTGAGGTTGGTTCAGCCCACAGATATGGAGGACTCACTGTATTTCCTAAATTGAGCTCTGAGATTTGTTACAATAAATTGTCTGGCCTCGGAAGCCAATAACTGACGCAAAGAGATCGAAACATAATTCAAAGCTGCAGGCACTACGCTGGGCAGAATCTAAACTGCTCCTAATCTAACAATAACTAAAATAAACTACTCTAATCCTCAGAACCTACATATATCCCAAGCACTTACCAATCTGATCCTTCTTGGGTGGCTTCTCTCCAACTCCCATCAGTTGTCAATTCCTGGCTCCGCCCCCTCTCCAGGAAGTCCCGCCTTCTATTTCCTATCCTTCTGCCCAGCTGATTGGCTAAACAACACTTTATTGACATTTGTTACATCCACTCAAGATATTCCTCCACAGAGAGTCTTTTTTTTCTTCTCTTTCATTTTTTTTTTTTCTTTTCTTTCTCTCTCCCCTCCGGCACCACCCCCCCTGCCAGACAGGCTTCTCTGTGTAGCCTTAGTTGTCCTGGACTAACTTTGTAGACCAGGCTAGCCTCAAACTTACAATGATCCACCTGCCTCTGCGTCCCAAGTGTTGGGGTTACAGGTGTGCGCTACCATGCCTGGCCTTTCTTTTCTTTTTTAATTAGTTTTTCAAGACAAGGGTTCTCTGTGTAGCCCTGGCTGTCCTAAAACTTGATCTGTAAATCAGGCTGGCCTTGAACTCAGAGATTCTCCTCCCTCTGCCTCCTGAGTTGTTGGGATTAAAGGCGTGTGCCACCACCTCCAGGCTTGAGCTCTGAGATTCTCGTGTGTGTGTGTGGGGGGGGGTTGGGGGGGCGAAATTCTGTCCATGACAGAGGACTACTTGATTATATTCTTTCTGAAGACAGAGACTTTGGTTGTTGGAGACAAACTAGTAACTAACAACTGCTGAGAGTACTTTTCAAGTAGAGATGCTCTCTGTCACCTTTCAGGAATGGGTTAAAAAAAAAAAATCAAGAATTTCAAAATTAGCAAGTTGTTTAAAGATATCTCTTGCTCACAGCCGGGTGTGGCTGTACATACCTTTAATCCCAGCACTCAGGGAGGCAGAGGCAGGTGGATTGCTGCGAGTTGAGTCCAGGACAACAAAGCCTACAGAGAAACTGTCTAAAAATAAATAAATAAATTAATTAATTAAAAAATATTAGCTCCTGATCCTCACTTGTGGACTCAGCTTATTTCATGAAGATAGGGGTGTAGTGTGTGTGTGTGTGTGTGTGTGTGTGTGTGTGTGTGTGTGTGTGTTTTCCGGACACAGAACTTCATGCATGCTAGGCCAAGGGCTCTACCACTAAATGACACCACTGGACTGAAAGGTTTGTGTTTTGTTTTAGAAAAATCACACACACACATAACAAAGATGAACACTAGTCCTGCTCTGCATAGACTGTAGGGTTTTTTAAAAAAATTTTGTTATTGCTATTTGTGGTTGTGGTGCAGGGTCTCGCTGTGTAGCCCTGGCTGCTCAAGAACTCACCATGGAGACTCACAGTGACCCACACTGGTCCTCCCAAGCGCTGCCCCTAGAGATGTGATGTGTGGAGCCATGCCAGGCACAGGGGGAGTCCTGAGAAGCAAAACTTTAAACCAAGGGGTTTCCAGGCATACTGGGCTGAGACGGCCATCCTGTGTATTGTATTTACCATGCTGCCTGACAGGGCTCCAAACATTTTTTTTAAATACTGACTCTTTCAATTTACATCATAGCACTGTGAGGTCGGTGCTATTATTATCTTCGTTTTATAGATCCTTTGGGGGAATCTGAGGCTCACAGGAGTTAAGTGGCTTTCCAGGGCCACACAGATGGCCAGATGTAGAGCTGAGGGAAACGGCAGAAGCCTGGCGCTGGGGTAGTAAAAGTCATGTCATGTCTTCTTGCTTCTAAGTTTTTGTCTTTAGGAGAGGCCTGACTGGATACCCAGGAGACTCAGGTCTGGCTTTCTGTAATATCAAAGGGCCTTGGCTTTTCTGGACACAGGGTATCCCACTCAACAGCGAAAAGCAGAATAGGAGTGAAAAAAAAATCCTTTTTTAAATTAAAAACTTTTTTTTTAAGAAGTAGAATTTGTCAGCTCACTTGCCTGGGGCCTTACGCTATAAAACATAAACTCTAGCTCCACAGTTTATATCTTCTGCATTTAGCTGGAAATTCCTCATGGAGTGCAGAATTCTTGAAACCCCACCCCATAGCCTGAGGCTTCCCAAGCTACTTACAACCTTTCAGGCTTTGACCGCAAATCCAGCAGTTCAGTTTTTCATGCTGCAAACGTGTTCCTCCTGGAGACACAGGTATCTTTCCAGGAGACAGCCTCGGCCAGGGTCGACCTGTCAAGTTGCTTTTTGTCTTTTAGGGCTGGGCCGTTCTGTGCCCTGAGGTTGGCGGCATCTTTTGAAGCACTCCTGCCCTCTGCTAGTTAAAATGCCACTCCCCCTCCCTGGGGGGTGGGGCAGCAATTCCAAACATCTCTACACAGCATCAAACACTCCCTGTGAGGGAAACTCAACGTTGGTTAGATCTGCTGACCTAGACTTAAAAAACAAAACAAAAAAACCAAAAAAAAAAAACCCAAAACCCAAACCCCTCTCATCTCCGACAGTTACTTTCCCAGAGGAGAAGCAGAAAGCCAAGTACATTAAAAGAGACATGATGGGCCGGCCGGGCGGTGGTGACACACACCTTTAATCCCAGCACTCGGGAGGCAGAGGCAGGTGGATCGCTGTAAGTTCGAGGCCAGCCTGGTCTACAAAGTGAGTCCAGGACAGCCAAGGCTATACAGAGAGACCCTGTCTCAAAAAAAAAAAAAAATGAAGCATGGTGGATGTGTTGAACCCTAGTAACTGGGGGGCGGGGTTGGGGACAAGAAGGTCAGGAAATGATACATGTGTAATTAAGAGGAGCTCACACCTTTAACCCCAGTACTAAGGAGGCAGAGGCAGGCAGATCTCTGTGAGTTCAAGGCTGGCCTGGCCTACATAGCAAATCAGGGCTACATAGAAAGACTGTCTCATCATCATCATCATCATCATCATCATAATAATAGTAATAATAATGTGAGAGTCTGGGTGGACTTGGCCTGTTTACGGGAGAGTGCATATGGAAGGACACGGAGAATGAGAGGACAGCCACTAGGTATGGAGAGAGGGTGGAAGGGTGACCATCAAATCACCCAGGGGCCTCAGCAGCAGTCAGAGGGCAGGGTAGATTAGGACTGATCTATTGATTGATTGGTTTGTGTGTATGCCGTGTTGAGTGTGTGGTGTAAGCAGTATGGCTGTGCACACACATGTCCGTGTGCACGTGGAGACAGGAGGTTGACACTGATGTCCTCCTCTACGGCTTCCCCACCTCATTTTTAAACTGAAGAGATATATTTTGGTCATGTTTTCCCCTCCCCCATTCCTCTCCACCTCCTTCCGCACCCGCTTTATGCTCTCTTTCAAACAAACAAGAACAAAACAACAAAACAAGAAATACACACCAAAACCCCCTCCATAAAAACGAAAATAAAGGAGCAACAGACAGATAAGACACACACACACACACACACACACACATACACACACACACACACACACACACACATACACACACACACACATATGCACACATTGCCCGAACAAAGCAAAATGAAACCAAAAGTCTACAAAACACCACTGAGAGTTTTTGTTGTTGTTGTTGTTGTTGTTTGACTAACAATTCCCAGTTTGGGGCTTGCCCTGAGTTCTGGTTAATATGTCCAGAGAGAAAACTAATTTTTTCTTTGCCAGCAGGTATCAGTTGCAGATAGCTTTTTGGTTCGGGGTGGAAGCATGTGTCCAGGTCGCCCAGCCACTTCCCTCTCTCAGTGGTGGGATCACATCTGGCTTGAACCAGTCAGTGCAGGCCCAGGCCCTGTGCCTACTGCCACTGCCTCTGCGTCAGTCCTGTTGGGTCTGGAAGACACAGTTTCCTTGGGATCATCTGTGACCGTTAGCTCTTACAATCTTTCTATCTCCTCTTCCAAATAAATCCCTGGAGGGTGGAGATAGGGGTGGGGTGGGGGTGGGGAGAACAAAAGACAAACATTCAAAACCAAGCAGATCCCTGAGCATCGAGGGAGGGACTTTGTTGATATCCCAGTTAGGAGGGAGTGATACAAAGTCTGTCTCGCCCTCTGTACATTGTCCAGTTGTAGGGCTCCGAGTTAACTACCTTCCACATTTAGAAGAAGCCTCTCTCACGAAGCTTGAATGGGGTACTGATGCATGCGGGGGTAGCAGTATGGCATGAGGAGTCACTTTATTTCTATCTTCTTTTAGCAGAATAATAGTGTTAGTTTCCTTCTAGGCCCATGACTTTTTTGTTGTTGTTGTTTTTCGAGACAGGGTCTCTCTGTGTAGCCTTGGCTGTCCTGGACTCGCTTTGGAGACCAGGCTGGGCCTCGAACCGACAGCGATCCATCTGCCTCTGCCTCCCGCGTGCTAGGATTAAAGGTGTGCGCCCCCACGCCCGGCTTTATACGTCTCAGGTTCTTGGCCACTTTAGCAGTGTCAGCGATGGGTTCCGTCTCACGGAATGGGTCTTCTATGCAAGCAAAAAGTAGTTGGTAACTCTCAAAACAAAACAGTTTGCGCCACTGTTGCAGTAGTGTATCCTACAGGCAGGTCACTCTTTAACTAAGTCTCAGAGTCTGTAGCTGGGTCATATCGATGCTTATTTTACTTCCAGCCATGTGCACAGTACCGTCCAGCACCATTGATACTAGTGAGGAGGGTGAAGCCTCTAGTTAGGCAGCAACTTGGACTTTTCTGTGTTTGGTCACATAGGCATTATCTTCAGCATTGGGGTCCTTAGCATCAGGCTGTGGTAATAGCCTTGGCAATAGGCTGTGGCTTTTGGGGGTTCCCATAGAACTCAACAAGGTGTAACCCATTCCTGGCTCTGAGGTCATATTATGGAGGCACAATATATCTAGTCTGGGCATCATCTCCCTTATTATTTGGTAGCTGTTTAGATTCCTTTCACACATGTGGTTTTAGGGAGCCCCTATAGTAGCAGGTCTCCAGGTGGCTTTTCAAGTGACCTTTAGTGTCGCCTGTCCTCCCCGGATTCCTTTCTTTCCTTCTCTTCCATTTCCCCCTCCCTCCCAAGTCCTCCTAGTTTCCCTTTTTTTGCCTCTCCACATCATTGTTCTGTCTCCCCTCCCTCAGGAGGTCCTCTGCCCCCACCTGGCCCCTTATTTGTCCCTAACATCTGTGGCTATTTGAATTGTAGCACACACACCGAAGGCTTGAAAGATAACATATGAGAGAAAACATACAATATTTTTTTTTGGGGGGGGGGCGGTTCTGGGTTACCTCACTCAGGATTATTTACCTGCAAATTTCATAGTTCTGTTTCTCTTGATAGCTGAACGGTATTCGATTGTGTATATATCCATTTTCATTTTCTAGTCATCTGTTGATGGGCATCTGGGCCATTTCCAGTTCCTAGCAAGTATGACTAGAACAGCATTGAACACGGATAAGCAAGTGTCTCTAGTAGGATGCTGTGTCCTGTAGGGTCTATTTATTTATTTTTTTTAAGTCTCTCACTTAACCTCAAAGCTTATCTATTAGTCTGGGATGGCTGGCCAATCAGAGATCTGGCTGTCTACACTCACCCATCCCTGTCCACGGCTGTGGCTATAGGCCATGCCTGGCTTTTTGTGTGGGTGCCAGGCAGGCACTTTACCAGGTGAGCCACCCCCCCCCCCCCGGCCCCTTGATTTTATTTCAAACACAAGCATCTCCCACATGCAGAGTCCTGGGCCAGGTTCTGAGGAATGTGGAAGGAGACAATGAATTCTTTGTGGGTGACTCAAGGGAGCTTCATGATAGAGGTGGTGTTGGAGGATAAACAAGAGTCCATTATATGGAGAACAGATTGTGGGGGAAATTGCCTTCCGCCACCCCCATGTGGGCGCCTCTGCGTACATTACTATGTTGTTGACTCCTAGGCCCTGCGTGCACTTGGGCTGGAGCCAGTAACCAACACTGCAGTGGTCCTGATGCAAGAGGAGGAAGGGACCCCGCTCTGAGAATGGTGCCCAGGAGCTTTTGTGAGCCTTTTCTCGTGGGGCGTGTGTGTCTTCATAGATCTTTGTCCAGTTGGAAGGCACCTAGAGGGGAGAGATGATGGAGGGACCGAGGGAGGGAGGGAGGAAGGGAGGGAGGGAGGGAGGGAGGGAGGGAGGGAGGAAGAGAGGAAGGGAGGGAGGGAGGGAGCTTGTCTCCACAGATCTTAGTTCCAGTTGGGAAGCGCTCCAAGTGTGAGAGTCTAGTGTAAAAGCAAATAGATGGGTCACGTGTCTCTGGGGTTCCCCTGACTCCTGTCATATGGGGAAGGGCAAGTATAGAGGGCCAAGGCCTATAGGGACACTGGATTTAGCTTGGGGACCCTCAGTCCAGCTCTTCACCTTTCCTCAGCACCAGACTCAGGGTGCTTTCCCTCCCCCAGAGCAGAGAACATTGAACGCCTTCTTGAACAGGTCACCCACAGAGCCAGCATTCACTGGTTTAAAATTCAGCTCTAGGGATGACAAAGGTGATCCAGAGAGTAAAGATACTTGCCGCCAAGGCTGAAGACCTGAGTTCAATCCCTGGAACCTGCGTGATGGATGGTGTGACTCCTCCAAATTATTCTCTACCTTCACACATGGATTATGGCTTATGTGAGCCTGTATGCATATGCACACACATGTGTACACACACACATATACACATATACACGCACACACATACAAACACAAACACACACAAATAAAACAAATGCTTTTTTAAAAAGGAAAGGAAAGAAGAGAAAACAAGTCATTTCTGACTCATCCACTTGCCAAAATGGCTGAGGAGGAGAATACACACAGAACAGCACACACGGGCCATGAACGCACATGTCCTCTAACCTGTTTTGCTTCCAGAGTGATGTGGAAATGAAAGGGAAAAATTCCACAAAAATGTGCAGAGCAAAGGGAATATGCTGGCAACTGTTAGAGGTGTGGTCAGGGCCTCTTGCCAGACAAACGGGCACGAGGCAAAAGCCAGAGATGTCAGGAGATCTGACAGCGGCCATGGGAGAGGAAACTGATGTCTCAGAATCCCCCTCCCCCACCAGAGGACCCCGTCAGACCTGGAGCTGTGTAAGCTGGCAAGCCTGGAATGGAGTAAAGGTGTAATCAGTGAAGAGTGGCGTTGTGTTAGTGACAGTTAATTGTGGCACACACCTGTGAGCCTGCATGCAGAAGAGTAAAAATAGGAGGATAGCAAATTTGAGGTCAGCCAGGGCTATGAAGTGAGACCTTTTCTCAAAACAACAACAACAACAACAACAACAACAAACAAACAACAACAAAAACAAACGAAAGAAAGAAAGAAAAGAAAAGAATAATCCCAGAGGCTTTCCCCCCCTGGCCTCCACACATGTATCTGTATATGCACAAACATGCACACGAGTAAGTACACACAGATACATTGTATAAAGGATGGAGCAGGAAACAGGTGAGCTGGGTGCCCGCGCGTGGGTGTGAAGCAAGCGTAAGGTGCAGGTGTAAGAAGGTGTGCAAGGGGAGAGGCAGGCAGGGGTGTAATGTGTAAGTGGGCGCCTGCACCAGATGTGAGTACCACTCAGCGCGTTCGTAAACAAGCGATTGCGTGAGTGCAGAGGCTCTCGACCTTTCCAGTGCTGCAAGCCCCAATACAGCTGCTCATGTCATGGTGACCACCAACCATAAAAGTATTCTGTTGCTATTTCATAACGGTAATTTTACTACTGTTATGAGTCGTAATGTAAATATATGGTATGCAGGAGATCTGGTTGCTACCCCCAGCTTGGGAACCACTGTATCAGTGAGGCAGCACGGAGGAGGCCCAGCAGCGCTCAGCAGCGCATGTGGCCAAAGGAGAGAAACGGGCTGCTTGCAGACTGCACCCTTATCAAGATTCCTGCCTACTCTATGGACAAAGAACAACCCTGAAAACCTATTACAGAGTGTGCCCGGCTCTTAGATCATGTTAGTTTGTTTTAGATAGGGTTTCAAGTAGTCCATGCGAGCCTTACACTTTCTCTTAAGTTGATGATAACCTTAAACTCCTGATCTGCTGCTTCTGTCTTCCTAGCTCTGGGCTTATCGCCATGCCCCGCCATGCCAGTGCCTGCAGTGCAGGGGCTTGGAACCACGGCCTTGTACATTCTAGGCAAGCACTCCACCTACTGAGCTATAGCTTCGTCTCTCCCTTTTTCTGCCACAAGGTCTCACTGGCTGGCCTGGAACACACAGAGATCCGCCTGTCTTTCCTCCCAACTCCTGCAGTTAAAAGAGTACATCAGCACAGCCAGCTATGACACAGAGTTCAAAGTACCCATCATACAAATGTTTAAGGAGTAATGATGAAGGAATATAGAAATGGTCAAATATCAGCAAAGAAACACAAATCGTTAGAAAGAATAAAGTAGAATATACAGGATTGTGAAGTATGTTAATCAATAGCCTTGGTCAGGCCTGGAGGGATGGCTCAGTGGTTAAGGGCGCTGGCGGCTCCTATAGAGGGCCAGGGTTTCATTCCCAGCTCCCACATGGTGGCTCACAACTGTCTCTAACCCCAGTTCCAGGGGATCTGATGCCCTCTTTTGGCCTTTTTGGGCACTGCATGTATGTGAGGTATGGACACATATAGGCAAAATACCCATCCATACACATAAAAATTTTTTAAAGTTATAAAGAAAAGAAAAGCCTTCAGGAACAGAGAGTTCAATAGCACCAACAGCCACGATAATCTAATGGATGTTTATAGAACATTCTAGGAACCAGGAGCAGAATATATGTTCTTTTCAAATGTCCAATAAATGGCCACCACCGAGCCGGGCGTGGTGGCGCACGCCTGTAATCCCAGCACTTGGGAGGCAGAGGCAGGAGGATCGCTGTGAGTTTGAGGCCAGCCTGGACTACAAAGTGACTCCAGGACAGCCAAGGCTAACACAGAGAGACCTTGTCTCAAAAAACCAAAAATAAATAAATAAATAAATAAATAAGTGGCCACCAAGGACCATAAGCCATGTCCTGAGTCACAAAACAAACTGTAACAAAAATGTTTAAATGTATAATGTATTTATTATGATGAAGGCAGAGGCAGGAGGATCTCTGGGAGTTCTAGGCAAGCCTGGTCTACACAGTGAGTTCCTCCTACACAGAGAGCTGCATAGAGAAAACACCCCCCCTTACACCCGAACACACATATGTATATATACACATATATATGCTATATATATACATATATATGTTATCTACTCTCTTCTGAATACAAAAGAAAGAGAAGGGACCTTATCTTCTTCTGGTACACAATATAAAGATAGGTCAGAATGAAAGTTACAGACCAATAGCTCCCGTAAGTTGAAACACAAAAATCCCACAGAACCGGGCCTGCTAAGGTGGCTCAGTGGGGGAAGTTCTTGCTGTCAACTGAGCTGAGTATCCACATGGTGGAAAGAGAAAACTGAGTCTCATAAGTTGCCCTCTGACCTTCACACGTGTGCTGTGGCACACAGGTATATGTGACACACACACACACACACACACACACACACACACACACCTCACAAACAATTCAAAATTCCTCAAAATTTGCCAAATTGAATACAACTAAAAAGACCAACTGAATTTATTGCAGGTGCGTAAGTTAGGAATTTGAAAGTCAATAGACGTCACTATTTCCCTGAGTTAGGGTGACTATTGCTGTGATGAAACAGCATGACCTAAGCAATTTGGGGAGGAAAGGGTCTAGTCAGTGTTTGCTTCCACGTCACAGTTGATCATCAAAAGAAGTCAGGACAGGAACTCAAGCAGGGCAGGAACCTGGAGACAGGCGCTGATGTGGAGACCATGGAAGACCGCTGAAGACTGACTTGCTCCCCTTGTGCTCAGCCTGCTTTCTTTTTCATTTTATCTTTTCTTTTCCTTTTTTAATTTTTTTGTTATTTTTTTCAATACAGGGTTTCTCTGTGTAACCCTATCTGTCCTAGATCTCACTCTGTAGACCAGGCTGGCCTCGAACTCACAGAGATCCACCTGCCTCTGCTTCCCTAGTGCTGGACTTAAAGGCGTGAGCCACCACCACCCATCAGCCTGCTTCCTTATGAAAACCAGGACCACCAGTCCAGGAGTGGCACCACCCACAAAGGTTCCACCCCCCCCCCTACCAATCAGTAATTAAGAAAAAGCTTGGCTACAGCCTGATTTTAAAGAGGCATTTTCCTAATTGGGGCTCCCTCCTCTCTGATGGCCTTAGCCTGTGTCAAGTTGACATAAAACTATCCAACACATTGTTGTATTTAAAAAGGAGCCAGGGCCAGGTGTGGTAGCACCTGCCTGTAACCTCAGGACTCAGGAGGTTGAGGCAGGTGCACCTTTAGGAGTTCAAGTCCAGTGTGATGTATTGGGAGAGCTCCAGGCTGAATTGCTGAATGGCAAGTTGTTTCCCTAGTGTGGTGCTTCGAATGATGAACGGCTCCCGTAGGGCTGGGTACTTGAAGACTTGTTTCCCAGATAGTTGATGCTGTTTGGGGAGGTTTAGATGGTGTAGCCTTGCTAGAGGAAGTATGTCACTGGGGAAGGGGGGGGCTTTGAGGTTTCAAAATCCCATGCCAGGCCTGGTCTCTCTGTCTCTGTGTCTGAGTCTCTGCCTGTCTGTCCTTCTTTGCCTCTGCCTCCTGCCTGTGGATCTGATATAAGCTCGCAGCTACTGCTCCAGCACCGTTTCCACCTTCCTGCTGCCATGCTCCCTGCAATGCCGGCCACGGACTCTCATCCTCTGAAATGGTAAGTAAGCCCCCAGGTAAACGCTTTCTTTTATAAGTTGCCTTGGCCATGGTGTCTTTTCAGAGCAATAGAACAGTAAATAAGAGAAGTTGGTACCAGGAATGTGTAAGCACTACTTCTAAACTCTACTCTATTTGGGGATCCTTAGATGCCTCTACCTCCCTTCCAACCCCCAGACCCTAGGTAGCAGAGAAAGAAGGTTAGAAGGGACAGAAGACATCGACAGCTTTATACTTAGGGTTAGGGTTGTAGGGGGTCATTGGGAAAATACCAATCTCAGTTGTCAGGATATCGAGCAGTCTAGCAGAACCAGCAGCCCTCTCTCTCTCTCTCTCTCTCTCTCTCTCTCTCTCTCTCTCTCTGTGTGTGTGTGTGTGTGTGTCTCTGTGTCTCTCTCTCTGTGTCTCTCTCTCTCTCTGTGTCTCTCTTTCCCTCCCTGCACGCTCTCTTTCTCTCTCTGCCTCCCATTTCTGTTTCCCTGTCTGCATGGGGATTTTCCTGGCCCTGGTCCTTGTGACCAGTGAACCCGCCTGAGAACTTCTCCCAATAAACCTACTTTTTAAATTCTAATTCAGCTTGAATTTTCTTATTTTACTGGTGGAGAAAACCTATTATACAGTTTGAGGAGAATAAGAGCACCAGGAAATTTAATGTTGGAGCCTTGGTCTGTGCTGAAAAATACAAGGAGAACTGGAATAAAGGGGGGTGGTGCCCTCAGGGCAAGACCCTGCCCAGTGAACCCTTCAATTTGTGAAAAGAAAAGGCCTAAAAAATGATCTGTCCCTAAAGGACAACAACAAAGGAAATCTTACTCTCACACAGTCCAGGTTCCAGCCCAAGCAGGAAGCAGATTTTGGCAAGATGTCCTAGCTAACTGAGTTTCTGTTAAATAGGCTTCCTGCTTGTGCAGAACCTGCCCCCCCCCCCCCAGCTAACTGCTTGTTTAAGCTTCTGTTAAACTGCCTGCTCGTGCAGAACAGCCCCCCCCCCCAGCTAACTGCTTGTTTAGGCTTCTGTTAAACTGCCTGCTCGTGTAGAATGCCCCCAGCTAACTGTTTTAGCTTCTGTTAAACTGCCTGCTCCTGCAGAAACCGCCCCCCGCCCCGCCCCAGTTAACTATTTGTTTTAGCTCCTGTTAAAATGCCTGCTTGTGCAGAACCACCCCCCTGCCCCCGCCAGCTGTTTTAGCTTCTGTTAAACTGCCTGCTTACACCCTCACCCCCAACTGCTGAGTGAGACCCTAGGATGTGGTTTCTGCCTTCAAGTACCCTGTGCTCTGGACCCTCAGAACTACACTGAGGTCTGGATACCTGTGTGTAGTCCCAGCTGATTAGAAGAAAGACTTTCAGTGGGCTATGAATTGTGCCTGAGTGGTCATACCCAGTTGGCTCCCCATAGCACCCAAAGAATCCACACTCTACCATGGAGATGTTTGCACACTTGTGTTCCATGTAAGGAAATGGAACCAGCCTGCGTGCCCAACAACAGGTGAAGGGATAATCTCTATCTCTCAAACATTTTCATATATCACTGTGTATATATATATATGTATGTATGGAAAATGGCATGTTATTAACTGTAAAGAAAACAAAAATTTGCAGGAAGATGGATGGGTCTGGGAAATAGAATATTAAGAAGTGACCCGAACTCAGAAAGAAAAAAAGAATCATGATCTCTTTCAAATGCAAATCTTAACCTATAGTGTGCACACATGAACATGTCAATACATGTGAATATATGAATACACACGTAAACAGGCCCAAGTGTGAGTACAGTCTAGAACTTCTTTTCTTTAAAATTTTTTTTTCTTTTTCTTTTCTAATAATGGACTTTTTTTTTTTTCGAGACAGGGTTTCTCTGGGTAGCCTGGGCTGTCCTGGACTCACTTTGTAGACCAGGCTGGCCTCGAACTCACAGCGATCCGCCCACCTCTGCCTCCCGAGTGCTGGGACTATTTTTTTTTTTTAATAAAAAAAATTTTTTTTTGAGATAGAGTCTCACTAGGTAGCCCTGGAACTTGCTATGTAGACCCTGACTCTCTGAGAGTCACCTGCCTCTGGCCCCCAAGTGATGAGATTAAAGGTGTGCGCCACCATAAATCAAATACTAGGTGGTGAGGAATGACCGAGTGTAGGCAAAAGGACGAGAGAGCCATGAAAGGGGTTGTAATGTTATATTTTTCTACTTGTAATTCTGTCATACCTTTAAAATTTTTTGTGGTGGATATGTGAGTTCAAGTTTTGAAGTATTAAAGCGAGAAGACCCATTTTGCATCCCCTAAGAAAAACCACTTCCTTTGAGGCGGTGCCTGTGAGGTTGGGCGTTGTTACTCATCCCAAGGGCTGTTCGTGCAACAGGAATTAGGCATGACTAGTGAATATATTTTTCACACTGACCCACTTCCCACTTAGAGAAAGTGCTCAATATTTTCTTTGTTTATTTTGGGGGGAGCAGTTTTATAACGTGAAAAAAATTCCTTTTTTTCATGAGTGCTGGTGCTGGAGTGGTTACAAGCACTGGCTGCTTTTCCAGAGGACTTGGGTTGAACTCCCAGCACCCACATGGTGGCTTACAACCATCAGATCCTGGAACTCCAGGATTTTGGAGTTCTGGCCTCACCTAGCTGTATGAGTATGTGATACCCAGACACACATGGAGACAAAAATAACCATATACGGGGCTGGAGAGATGGCTCAGCGGTTAAGAGAACTGACTGCTCTTCCAGAGGTCCTGAGTTCAATTCCCAGCAACCACATGATGGCTCACAACCAACTATAACGTGATCTGATCATACTGCACACATAATAAATAAATCTTTAAAAAAAATAACCATATACATAAAATAAATATAAAATAAACATTTCCCTTTTATATTTGGCTTAAAACTATATAACTCTCTCTATTATAATGTTATATGATTATATATATTTGGATGAGCCTTAGAAAAGGTATGCTGAGTGAAAAAAAGAATCATCCTCAAAAGTATGCATGCTACACAAATCTATTTATGTGATTTTTGTAATTACAGGGGTGGTGGAGGGAAAATTAGTGGTTACCAGGGCTTAGGGATGGAGGTAGGGTAGGTGTGGCTATATAGGGTAACACAGGAGTGTTTTGTGGTCTGTAGTTAAGTACACTGACTGAAGTTACATGAAGCTACTACACGTTGTAAAATTGCATAGAGCAACACACACGTACACACACGTGAACACATGCACACATACAGTTGTGCACAAGTGATGTAAAAGTAGAGAAGTCTGAGTCATTTCCCCCCCCCCCTTTAGTTTTTTTGGGGACAGGATCTCATTATGTACCCTTGGCTGACCTCAAACTCATAGACATCTGCCTGTGTCTGCATCCTGAGTGCCTGGATTAAATAAAGGTAGGCACCATCACACCTAGCTCAACATTTTCTTTTGAAAGAGATTTATTGGGGCTGGAGATGGCTCAGTGGTTAAGAGCATTGACTGCTCTTAGAGAGGACCTGAGTTCAATTCCCAGAACCCACATGGCAGCTCACAACTGCCTGTAACTTGAAGATCTGACACCCTCACAAAACAAACACACAGGCAGAACACCAATGCACATAAAAGATAAAAATAAGCTATTTTTTTTAAAAAGAGAGATTTATTTAGAATGTGGACAATGGCTCAGTGGTTAAGAGCAGTCACTGTGCTGATCATGGTGGCGCACACCTTTAATCCAAGTGCTCGGGAGACAGAGGCAGGTGGATTGCTGTGAGTTCGAGTCCAGCCTGGTCTACAAAGCAAGCCAGGACAGCCAAGGCTACACAGAGAAACCCTATCTCGAAAAACCAAAACAAAACAAAACAAAAAAAAGGTTGGCTCAGTATCACCTGTAACTCTAGCTTTCGGGGATCGGACACTTTTTTTCTGACCTCCAAGAGCACTTGCACCTCCACATACACGCACATACATAAACATGCATTTTAAAGGTTTTGAGTGTGCCCGTGCCTGCGCGTACATGTCTGTGAATGCAGACTATGTGCCTGTGTACCCACATGACAGTCAGAAGAGGGCGCTGGAGGGTCCTTCATCGCTCTCTCCCTATGCCTTTGAAGCAACGTCTCTCCATGAACCTGGGTGTTTTGGTTTTCTTTTGCTGTGAATGTGGTTTGTTTTCGCTTTCCATGACCCAAAAAAATGTATGGAGGGAGTTTAATTTGGCTTACGATTCTAGGGAGTAAGTCCAGCATAGTGAGGAGGCGTGGCAGCACATGGCGCGCATGGACAGGAGCAAAAAGCTGAGAGATCGCATCTCAATCAAAAGCATGAAGCAGAGAGCGAACTAAAAGTGGGGCGAGGCTTTCAACTCACAAAGCCCAGCCCGGATGATAGATTTACTCCAGCACGGCTGCTCCGCCCACCCCCACCCCCACCTCCGCAGAGTCCAGCACGGCTGCTCCGCCCATCCCCACCCCCGCCCCACCCCCGCAGATGCCTGAGCCTATGGGGGTTCGTTCTCATTCAAACCACCACACTGGGCCTCTTGTTTTCTGGACTAGGCTGGAGTCAGCGAGCCCTCGCGAGCCACCTGTCTCTTCCCCTGCTGGAACTGGGCTTGCAGATGTGCACTGGCTGCCTGGCTCCTTAAGTGGATGCTGAGATTCTGAGCTCTGATCCTCACAGATGCGTAAACACGCTCATAACCGCTGAGCCGCTTCTCCCATCATTCCAGGAGCCAGAGGACCGGGTCCCATTCCCTGCCCCCACCTGGCAGCTCATAACCGGCTGTAACTCCCGTCCCAGGGAATCTGAGGCTCTCTTCTGGCCTCTGTGGGCACTTCATGCACTTGGAGCATAGACACACATATCAAAATTTAAAATTAAATAGAAAGCATTGGCTTTTGTATCTTTTCTGGCAGCAAGAATATGGTATATGCATATCCATAAACCCCTCATTAAAGTGAGGAGGGACAGAACGTGTTGAGAGGAGGCTTTTGCCAGGTGTGTGTGTGTGTGTGTGTGTGTGTGTGTGTGAGAGAGAGAGAGAGAGAGAGAGAGAGAGAGAGAGAGAGAGAGAGAGAGAGAGAGAGAGAGAGGAGGCTTTCAACATGGACAGCTTTATGCGGGTCAGCTAAGAGGCCTGAATATAACACCCAATGAACTCTGTGAGTGTGTGCACTTAAAAAAAATGCTATAGACCTCCAAATCATCCTGAGAAATACACTCATTCATCAGGATTTGTGTGTGTGTGGTTTTTTGAGACAGAGTTTCTCTGTGTAGCCTTGGCCATCCTGGACTCCCATTGTAGACTAGGCTGGCCTCGAACTCACAGCGATCCACCTGCCTCTGCCTCCCGAGTGCTGGGATGAGAAATGGAGGCAATATATTTTAAAGTCGTTTTTGGTTTGGTTTGATTTGGTTTTTCCCTCCAGTATAACCTATCAGTTGTTTCAGTAGGTTTGCCTCTGTCAAACAGATGGACTTACAGCTACGTCTGGGGGCCCACGACTGTGTTCTTAGCATGTGAGTAGTGGGCACAAAGGGATCCTGGTGCCATGGTACATTAAAAGCCCCTGTAACGAAGCCTGAAGCCCTGAAGCCCTGAATTTGATCTGTAAGAACCCACATGATGGGACAGAAACATACGCACAGCCAACCAAAACCAACACCCCCAACAACTGTTACCCTTAAAGGAAGAAGGAAGAAAGAAAAGGGAGGAGAAAGAGAGAGAGAGAGAAGATGACAAGATGATCGATGATCCTTGGGGCTCGTGGGCTGGACAGCTAAGTCTAATCTACCAACTCCAGGCCAATGAGAGACCCTGTCTCAAAAAAAAAAAAAAAGGTGGATGACTCCTGAGGACTGTCACCTGAACTTGCCTTCTACATACACATGCACATAGACGCACCCACTTGACAAGAGGGGTCCTATCTCTCTCATAAACACAGATGAACACACAGACACAGACATCCAGCCCCAGCCCCAGCCCCAGTCCCAGCCAGGAGCTCAAGCAACCAACCAAGTAACAAAAACATGGATCCAGAATCGAGACGCTCTCCATTCAAGTTTTATCTTTCACATTAAATACCCGTGTGACTTTAGGTAAAATACTCCAAACCCCAGGCTTTGGGTTTTGCAGCGCCCGCGCTGCTAGTCCAGGCTACAGCAAGAGTCTGCGGATTGAAAAGACGACATAACAGTGGGTCATTCGTGCTAAGAGAATGCCATTTATTGGGACTAACAGAACTGCTTATATATGGGAGGAACCAGCAATTGATCAGCACTGTGGAAAATCCCCAAGAGGAAGCAAACCAAGGGCGAAATAATGAGACTCAAAACAAGGAAAGCAAAGGCAACCAATGGAGCACAATGTTTCAACTGCAGATAAAAACAAGTAAGGTTTCAACTGCAGACAAAAACAAGTAATGGTCAGTACCAGCACAGCTGCAGTTCCCCACAGATAGCCTACAGCACAAGATCTCGTGAGGCAAAGGTCAGCAACTCGAAGGTCACAGCATGCAGCCTAAGCACAGGATTTCTGACACGGCAGAATTTGGCATGGCTCCCCACAGGTTTTCTTTACGTCTGTGAACGGGAACGTTCATATTTTGTTCACAGGACATAATAATGGGTTCTTTATCCATGGCCCATATCCTGTGAATGCAGCAATGGAGCTAGGAGCTAGGAGTCTGTAAACCATCCCTGTTTCTCTCCGTGTGTCTCTCTCCCTCCACCCAAGAGGTTTTTCTATATAGCTTTGGCTAGCCTCGAACTTGCTTATGAAGATCCAGATGGTCTTCCTTCACCTTGCAGCAATCCTCCTGCCTGTGTTTCCTGAGTGCTAAGATCACAGGCACAAGCCACCGTAATCCACCTCAGCAATATTTCTTTGTTTGGACGTTCACCAGATATGTTAATGGTTCCCTTTGTGGACTGGGGCGTCAGGAGAGAAGATAAAAGCTTTCCATTTCTCCATCTTGGCATTACTTATTTTTCGGATTTTGTTGTTGCTGTTTGAGACAGGGTTTCTTTGTATAGTCCTGGCTGTCCTGGATTCACTTTGTAGACCAGACTGGCCTCGAACTCACAGCGGTCGGCCTGCTTCTGCCTCCCGAGTGCTGGGATTAAAGGTGTGTGTAACCACGCCAGGTGCCATTTTATCATGTTGTACCAAGCACACATCTCTCTCTCTCTCTCTCTCTCTCTCTCTCTCTCTCTCTCTCTCTCTCTCTGTGATTGTGTGTGTGTTTTCAGTGCCACAGTTAGACCTGAGGGCTTTGCATATGCCAAGTAAGTGATATATCTACTCATAAGCAAGATCCTCAGCTATCACCATGATTTTTGATATGGATGTTGGCTGGCCCTGGACCACCTGGCCATGCCAGTCAGACTTACTGCCACTGTGATCAAATACCTCAGCAAAACAACTAAGGAGTCGGGGTCAATTAGTGCAGTTCAGGGTTTCAGAGGTCTATGATCCTTGACTCACTTTAGGGCCAACAGGAAGTAGAGAGAGGTACCTGAGATAAGATGGAGCCCCCCCAGGAAACACACCCAGTGATTGCATCCTCAGCCAGCTTCACCTTGTAAAGTTTCCAGACCATCTCAAGATAACAGTACACACCATGGACTGAGCCCCTAACACCGGCTCCCTTCGAGGCAACACTTCATACCCCAGGTGTAAGACTGATGTAGTGAGCCTGTTAGGGTGGCACACTCCTGTAATCCCAGTACTCTGGGAGGCAGAGGCAGGTGGATCTCTGTGAGTTCGAGGCCAGCCTGGTCGTCTACAAAGTGAGTCCAAGACGGTCAGGACTACATAGAGAGACCCTGTCTCAAAACAAACAAACAAACACTGACGCAGTGTTTGTCAGGGTCTCTGTTGGAACTTCCTTGTCTCCCTTCATTTTCCTACTGTTTGCTTTGGAAGGAAACCCTTACCCATCATCTACACCAATGAGCAGGGTGTTAGGCTCCCTTCCTTGAGATCGATGTATTTTCATAACCTTTTCTTTTCTTTTCTCTCCTCTCCTTGTCCTTCTCCTCCTCCTTTCTTTCTCCCTTCTTATTCTCCCTCCTCCTCCTCCTTCTCTCTCTCTTGTTTTTTCAAGGCAGGGTTTCTCTGTATAGCCCTGTCTGTCCTGGACTCACTTTGTAGACCAGGCTGGCCTCGAACTCACAGCGATCCACTTGCCTCCGTCTCCCTGAGTGCTGGGTTTATAGGCGTGCACCACCATGCCTGGCTATTTTCATAATCTTTTTAGACTTCTTTTGGAGTTCCTTCTTTGGGGGCAACTATGGCAAATTGGCTAGAGACTTGAAACATCAGAATTTTTTTTCTCTGACAGTTCTGGAAGCTAGGAGTCTGGAGTCAAGGACTCAGCAGTGCTGGGCTCCCTCTGAGTTGAAGGGAGTACTCCGTCTGTCTTTCCAGCAGTTGTGGTGGCCCTAGTTGTCCCTTGACTTGGACAGCCTGACTCCATCTTCATACAGCTTTATTTCATGTCCTGATCTTTATACAATAACACCAACCATTGACTCTCCAAATTCAGTATGGTATCTTAAAAAAAAAAGATTTATTTATTTTATGTATATGAATGCTCTGCTTTCACGCACACCAGAAGAGGGAATCAGATTCCGTTACAGATGGTTGTGAGCCACCATGTAGTTGCTGGAAATTGAACTCAGGACCTCTGGAAGAGCAGTCAGTGCTCTCAATAGCTGAGCCATCTTTCCAGCCCCCCAGCCTGGTATCTTTGTTTTTTGTTTTTGTTGTTGTTTTGGTAAAATTTTGTGAGACCACCACACCCTGCTCTAAAGCTGGGTCTTATGAAGACATTTTCTTTCTTTCTTTCTTTTTTTTTTTTTTTTCATATTTTTTGGTGGGGTGGGTGTGGGCGTGTTGAGACAGGGTTTCTTTGAGTATCCCTGGCTGTTCTGGAACGTGTTCTGTAGACCAGGATGATGCTGAACTCAAAGAGATTTGCCCGTGGAGGCATTTTCTTAATCAAGGTCTGTTCCCCGCCACCTTTTTCAGATGGCTTTAGCTTGTGCCAAGTAGACATAAAACAATCCAGAACAGAGCCCTAGTGACTCTGGCCAGTACTAGGGACTTCCTGAGACATTGAGTTATTTACCTCCCAGGATTAATAATCTTCCTTACCAGGTCAAAATTTTCACTTCCCCTTAGACGAGCCTTGTTGCCGGATATTTGATCCCAATGTGATCCCTTGAGACTGTGAACTGTAAAAACCTGCCTTTTGTTTGGCATGGTTGAGCCCTAACACACACCTTTAATCCAAGAGTTATCTGTACACAGGATTTAATAAAGCTAACCTAAGGTCAAGAGGCAGAACAAGAAACCAGCTGACGGGGATTAAAGAGTAGGAGGGACTTTGAGTTGAGGGATATTTAAGACAGCATGTAGAAATAGAAAGTTTTTTGGCTTTTAGCTCTTTGGCTCCTCAGCTCCTTGGCCTTTGGCTCTCTGAGCTAGCAAGTCTTTGGTCTTGGGTTTTTTTGGTGGGCTTTTTTTTTTTTGTCCTTTTCTTCCTGAGCAGTCAGCTGAGCTAGTGAGCCTTTTTGGGCCTTTTCCACTGGGGACATGAGCTGAGTAGAAAGGTCAGCTGGGTGCTTTCTCTGCCTCTCTGAGCTAGATTTTTTCACCACAGCTCCTGAGTCTTTATTGGTAAAATAGAATGAAGTGGGATTTTTCAATTAAAACAATACATCTTGTTTTTCCACCTCCCTGTAAATATCTGGTGCCTTAATGACCCTCACCCTTAAATGAGAGGTTTTGATCTTTGAGGGAACTGCAACACAGCACTCCACCTTTCTACCCACACTTCACGGTGGTGCTGCGCCTCGGAGGGGGTGACACAGAAGTGTGACTATGGCCCTAACTCTAGTGGGCATCAAACCTTTGCCTTTTTTGTTTATCTCTGTTTCCAGACTGCAGCTGGTGAGGAATCTCAGTAGTATTTCTTCAGCTATAAAACACTACTGAGGTAAAGGCAGAAAACAAGACGCTGGAAAACATCCAAATGAACCCTGACAGCAGTAAACCCTACAGTCCCTAAGGCAGTACTGGGATCCACCTTACTCAGCACATCTTGTTCATTTACTAAAGCAATCGCTCTCTCTCCCTCCCCTCACTGGGGCCCATGACTTCCCTGGTTGTAGAAGGAATCTTTTGTGTATTAAATGGATGCAACACCACCTGGGTGTGGTGGCACACACCTTTAATCCCAGCACTCTGGGAGGCAGAGGCAGGCAGATCTCTGTGAGTCTGAAGCCAGCCTGGTCTACAAAGCGAGTCCAGGACAGCCAAGGCTACACAGAGAAGCCCTGTCTCCAAAAACCCTAAACCAAACCAACTAAACAAACAAAAATCTATGCCCTATGGCTGAGGCAGGAAATAGGTAGGACTTCCATCAGGCAGAGGGTATTCTGGGAGACAGCCGGGTGCACAGGATTTAGCATGGCAATATGTGAGAACAGACTGTTTGGTGCCTGAGCTCAGGTAACCAGTCAAGTGGCAGAATGTAAATTAGTATATGGGCTATTTTAAGTTATTAACTAGTCAGAGAAGAGCCTAGCTATATGGCCTAGGTATTTGTATAATATTTTATGAGACTCAGGAGTCTTTATCATAGGATCTTAGGAAGAGGAAACCTCCTCCTACAAAACCTGGTCACAAATTTGGTTTAAGTTCTCAGTTTCAGCTGTGACTTCTCCCTCTTGAGTGGGCCTTAAGTCCAATCAGGAAGCCGGATTTGTCCCTAACCACGTGTGGCGATATTGCAATAGCCAATACGCATTTCCATCATGAACCACACAAGATCCGCAGTTATGCAGGACTCAGGGCAGCAGTTCTCCTCAGCAGCCTTAATAGTACCTTCGAGTGCTATAGGAGCTAATCCACAAAAGGAGACACTTGACAACTCAGTTTTAGCTTTTTTTTCCTCCAAGTCCTGTAATCAAAGCATGAGCCATCTTCAGCAGTAG
Organism: Acomys minous; assembly: GCF_964271855.1. Lineage (NCBI taxonomy): Eukaryota > Metazoa > Chordata > Mammalia > Rodentia > Muridae > Acomys > Acomys minous. Next base: position 49,628,567 of record NC_140491.1, on the reverse strand, counting down.
GGACTTGGCATTTGTTCCGGGATGGTCATAGCCTTTGTTGTTTTAGGGATCTCTAGTGCATTGGTTCTAAAGCTGTGGGTCATGACCCCCCCACAGGGGTGCCATATCAGTTATATACATTGTGATTTATAACAGTAGCAAAATTACAGTTATGGAGTAGCAAAATAATTCTATGGTTGTGTCACCACAACACGAAGAGCTGTATTAAAGGGTCGCAGCATTAGGAATGTTGGGAAACACTGCGCCAGGACCTCCCAGACCGACAGCTCCTGAGGAGGAAACCCACCCCTAGCCCTGGGAGTTTTAGGGCATCTGTTTTTCACTTTCACAAGATACTTGTTTTGGCTGCTTTGTTGGGTTCTTTTTCCTACCTCCCTACACCCCCACTTATCCCTTCTAAACCCCCAAGACTAGGTAGGAGAGAAAGAAGGGTAGAGAGGAAATGGGGTGCCAATATTGTCAGACTACTTCCTGCTGATTGGGGGTGTCGAGTCCCTCTGGGGACAAATTTGGCATCAGTTGTCAGGATATCTCTAAGCGGCAATCAGCAACAGCAGCAAGAGCAGTGGGAGTAGCAACAGCAGGGGGAGCAGCCTTCGCCTCTCTTGGAGCTCTGGCATCTATACACCCTCTGAAGAGTCCCCAGAATTACAAACGTAAACTACCCTCAGCTGGCAAAATCATGGCCATCTTACAGCATGAGGCAAATCACAGTCAGCTGCTGTGGACAATCTGAAGCAGCCCCACATCCCACACCCGAGATTAAAACAAAACATAATCACATAACATTTCTATGTTAAAAAACAAAACAAAACAAAACAAAACCAAGCCGGGCGTGGTGGCGCATGCCTTTAATCCCAACACTCGGGAGGCAGAGGCAAGTGGATCCCTGTGAGTTCGAGGCCAGCCTGGACTACAAAGTGAGTTCAGGACAGTCAAAGCTATACAGAGAAACCTTGTCTCAAAAAAACCAACAAAACAAAACAAAACAAAACACCCACCAAAATTCTCATTACGTTTCTCCCTTTCTGTTTTGTTTTGTTTTCCGAGACAGGGTCTCTCTGTGTATCCTTGGCTGTCCTGGACTCACTTTGTAGACCAGACTGGCCTCGAACTCACAGCAACCCACCTGCCTCTGCCTCCCGAGTGCTGGGATTAAAGGTGTGCGCCACCACCGCCCGGCTCTCCCTTTCTGTTTTAAGCCATTACTTGTACTGTGTTTAGTGAGAAATTATACATAGAGAGTTTTCAATGAATTAAGTGCTTTGTAGATCAGTGGTCAAGCTTTTCAGGAGACCTCTCCTGCTCAATTCCAATTTTATAAGTTTTTGTTTTTTTTTTTTTTTTGAGACAGGGTTTCTCTGTGTAGCCTTTGCCTTCTTGGACTCACTTTGTAGATCAGGCTGGCCTCTAACTCACAGAGATCTGCCGGCCTCTGCCTCCTGAGTGCTGGGATTAAAGGCGTGTGCCACTATGCCTGGCTCTTTATATGTTTTGATAGTACCCACAGCTTTCATTTCCTGTGGAAACAAACAAAATCGTGTCTCCAGTGCAAAACTTTTGCAGGCCTCCATTTTTATGTTAACATGTCCTCATAGTATATAGGTGTAATTAGTTCCACATTTTCTACAGCCAAGAGTCTCTCAGCTGCTGTTGTTCCTTTTTCATTAGCATTCAGAAAGTTTAGATCCCTGGAGATCTTTGCTCTTCCTTTTTGTTTTATAAGCATTTCTTTTAAACTCTGATTTGATCTTTCTACACCTGCTTGTCCTGTCGGATTGTATGGTATACCTGTACTATGCTTTATATTATATTAGGCAAAAAAAATTGCTTCATCTTTCCTGGAGACATATACAGGGGCAATATCAGTCTTAATTTTGTGCAGGTATCCTCATAACTGCCATTGCTTTCAATAAATGTGTAATTACAGAACCAGCCTTTTCAGAACTCAAAGTAGTTGCCCATTGGAACCCTGGCTATGTATCAATAGTATGGTGTACAAAGTTTAACTTCCCAAATTACACAAAATGGAACACATTCATCTGCCAGGTTTCCTTTCTTTTGGTCCCCTAGGGTTACTTCCTGCAGGTAATGGGATTTGGTTATACAAGAACAAGTAGGACGTTTTCTTATAATGTCCTTGGCTTGTTACCAAGTGACAGACTTTTTTTTTTCCTTTAAAACTTTACTGTTAACATGGTATTTTTTTTCATGAAATTTGGAGGCTTTTAAAACATTTCCTAATAATAACTGATCAGTTTCCTAATTTTCTCTTGCCAATGGACCTGGCAAAACTGTATGATATTGAGTATTGGTGATAAACCATGGAAAGTTTCTATTTCTGATTTCCTGTTGCAGTTGCATAAATAACAAGGTTAATTCTGAATGGTCAGAAGTAAATTCAGCAGTTTCTATATGCAAAACAGCCCTTTGTGTATATTGAGAGTCAGTAATTATATTAAAGAGATTCAGGAAAATCTAGTAATACCGTAAGGATTTCATACAACTCTGATTTTTTAGCTGAAGCGTATGGACTATGAGTTACTTTGCTTGACTTATTGTCTGCCGTTACCAACATACTTGCATCAGTATAAAACGTAGGTGCTTTAGGAATTGGCATACCCTTTACAATACATGGGAGAATCCAAGTATTTCTTTTTGTAAGCTGATGATGCTTGCTTTTAGGATATTTGTTAATTTCTTTCAAAAGGTTACTACAACATCTTTGCCGAACTACATTGATTATGCATAACGAGGTAATCTCAGTTAGTATAAGGTACTATAATTTTGGCTGGGTCTGTCCTGACAATTAACGTAGTCTCATTCTACCATTTATGATTAAATCAGAAACCTTTTCTCTGTAAGTTTTTAATTTTTTACTTTATGTGCTAAGAAAATCCATTGCTCAATACTATCTTCCCTTTGCCCAGTAGGAGAATGAGTTCAAGGCAAAAGAACCAAAATGCATCAAGTTTAGGAGCTATTCAATCCACATATGCATCTTACAGTCTCTGTTCCACAAGTTAACTCTCTCTCTCTCTCTCTCTCTCTCTCTCTCTCTCTCTCTCTCTCTCTCTCTCTCTCTCCTTCAGTTGTTAACCATCCTGGACTGTTTAAATCCAAATATCCTTGTAACAAATTTGAAACAAATTACTTAACTCATGAGTAGTTTAGCCAATGGTAAGCCGTAGCCAATTAATATTGCCCATTAATTTTTTGAAGCTCATTAAGAGTTTGCAATTGGTCTCTTTAGATCTGTACCTTTTGTGGTTGATTTTTTTTGTTGTTGTTGTTGCTGACCTATTTTAACCTAAATAGCTAATAGAATCTCCTTTCTGTTTTTCAGGAGCAATCTGTAACCCCCAGTATAGCAAAATTCTTTGTGTTTCCTTAAATGTTTTCTCTAAAGTATCTGATTCAGAATATGCCAACAAAATATCATCTATGTAATGATAAATAATGGAAATTGCCTACAAACTATTTCTAGCGGTTGTTGCACAAAATATTGACACAAAGTTTACAGTCCCTATGGAAGGACTTTCCAATTATATATTTTTACTGGTCCATTATTATTATAAGTAGGTACTGTAAAGCAAACCTTTCATGCCAGAGGATTGTGAAAAAGCAATTTTTAAAATACTATCATAGGCCATGACTTAGGTGATAAAGGAATTTCAGGTAGCAATAGACCCATTGGCTAAATTACTCAATTTAGTACCCTTAAATCAGTTAACATTCTCCATTTTCCTGATTTTTAGAAAAAAACAAACACAGGAGAATTCCATGGGCTGGTAGAATATTCTATTTGTTGAGCATCCAGCTGCTCTTGTACCAGCTGCTCTAGTGCCTGCAATTTTTCCTTAGTTAAGGGCAATTGCTCTACCCAGGCATGTCAGTCAACCATTTTATGGGTAGGTCCAGTGGTATTCCAGCAGTGCCCTCCCCCCATAAATTTGGAAACTCAATTCCTATAATGTCCTGTGTTTAGACAATTTAGCATAGCCTGTGATTGTGTTTGATGCCCTGTGTCAACACCTTCCTCAGGAGCATCTACCATTTTACACCTAATTTCATTATGAGCTGTCTCTGTGATTGCAGGAATACTAATTAGTGCCCCATTGTTGTAGAAGATCCTTCCACAGAAGTCTATGGGTATATATCAGCCATATAAGGTCTTAAATTCCCCATTTGACTATCTGGTCCCACATATTTAACCTGTTGTACACTTGGTTCTATTTCAAATAACTTTCCTTCTTCTTTTTTCCTCAAGATAGGGTTTCTCTGTGTAGCCTTGGCTGTCCTGGACCCACTTTGTAGACCAGGCTAGCCTTGAACTCACAGAGATCTGCCTGCCTCTGCCTCCCAAGTACTGGGATTAAAGGCATGTGCCCTACACCTGGCACCTTTCTAACTTCTAAAAACTGTATAAATCTTTTGACTTGGCCATTCTAGATTACAAGATTTTTGGGAAATGATAGTCACATCAGTTCTTGTATCCACCAAACCTTCTAGTTTGACACCATTTCCATGCAATTTAAATTTTGGCCTCTGATCATTAACCACTGTTTGCCAGAACCCCTGTTTTCCAGTACTTCCAACCCCCTGCTCTTTCTACTGGAGCAGCTGTAATGTAGGGAAACAATAGCAGCTGGGCAATCCTATCACCTACATTATTTGCATCTCATTTGTTCCAAAGGTCACAATTTAATTTCTCCTCTGAAATCCCAATCTATAATTCCTGGATGCACAATAAGTACTTGGGAAGTTAATCCACTCCTCCCCAAGATCCTCCCTACTCTCATTGAGTTGAAAGGATCGTACACTTCACTGGTTATTTTGTTTTGTTTTGTTTGTTTTGAGACAAGGTCTCTCTGTGTAGCCTTGGCTGTCCTAGACTCAATTTGCACACCAGGCTGGCCTCGAGCTCACAGCGATCCTCCAGCCTCTGCCTCCTGAGTGCTGGGATTAAAGGCGTACACCACCACGCCCGGCCCTCAGTGGTTATTTTGTAATACTGAAAATTAGGGGAAAGGGCTGGGCATAGTGGCACATGCCTTGAATCCCAGCACTCGAGGCAGAGGCAGGCGGATTGCTGTGAGTTCGAGGCCAGCCTGGTCTACAAAGTGAGTCCAGGACAGCCAAGGTTACACAGAGAAACCCCATCTCAAAAAACAAATAAACAAACAAACAAACAAACAAAAAACCAAGTAAGCAAAGCCAAGCGCCTAAAAGTGTTGCGGAAGGAGAATAGTGGAATAAATGCAGCTACTCACGCCCTGCGCCCCTCTCCACGGACAGAGCGTTGGTAAACTGGTGGGTGCTGTTTGAGCTCACTGAGAAGCTGGGTCTGGAAGCAGGGTACCCTCACCCACTCCATTTCAGACCTAAGCATGCTTGTATCAAAATGTCCTTCAAGGCCTCTTCTGGGGATGGGTATCCCTCACTCTGTGACAGGGTGGACAGAACAGGCTAAGAACAGAAGATAAGCTATCGCCAACAGCCACGATATAGAACTGCCACAGTGGGAAAGACAGACTGGGAGCTTGGCATGGAGAGCAAGCTCAGCTGGGGACGCTGGGTCATTGTCGTAGCTTCCCCACTTGGTTTCTGCTGGATGCCCACAAATTCCAGGTTTGATGACATCATCTTTCTGCAGTTGTTCTTTCCTTTGGAAGTATCACCCTAAAAGATACTGCTCTGCCTAGAACTTCTACTGGCTGCCTTAACGGTCAACTTCCATCCTCAATTTGATGGTGACTTGTTCTGTCTGTCGTTTCTCCCATATACCTACCTACTTACCTGTCTATCCCATTCTGCTTTTTTGTTCTTCAGCTTGTTATATAATTAAATTATACAACAACTCATTTAAACCAAAAGTGTGGATATTATAAATCACCTTTAAGATTCAAGTCGAACAGCCCCAACTTCTCAAAATTTAAAAAGAAATTGTGAACTAGTAAAAGATATGTTTTGTATTAACAGTTGGGTTTCTTTTGTAATGGGCGTATATTTAAGTTTTCATGTAATAAAACTACATCACTCACCAAATGAAAGTCATTAGACACTTACAACAACCAAGCAGACAACATACATTCCTACTCACACACTCACATTCATATACACACACATTCGTGTACACAATCACACATGCTCATACACACAGTCACATATTTATACACACTCACACTTACACACATACTTACACACACTCACACACATACACACACTTATACACACACTCACATATATACCCACACAACTCACACATACCAACACGCACACTCATGCACTCACATATACATACACTCATACACTGAGATACACACTCACACACTAATATGCATATACACGCTCATACATTTACTCACACACAAAGTCACATACACACTTGTACACATACATATTAACACACACTAACATTCATCCAAACACACATAAAATACACTCATAGACACTCACACACTCATACACAGTTTATTACTGAAAAGAGGTAGAGGGCTGGTGACAGGCTCCGAGGCAGAGTGCCCGCCTGCGTGTGCGAGGCCCGGGTTTCAAGTTCCACATCATAAACCCAAAATGAATCAAAATGAAACCAAACCAAGCCCCACTGCCTAACACCTGCCTCCACTTTCTCTCCAGGAGAAAGTAATAGAAAAGAGCTGATCTCTAAGAAAAACATTCTACAAAACCAACAAATTGCTTACAGGAGAGGGAAAAAAAAAATCCTAAGAAAACAAACCTATTTTAAAATACAAATGTAATGAAATCAATCACAAATTTAGAATGCTCTTCCTTTTTAAGTTTTTTGTTTTGTTTTGTTTTTTGCTCCAATAGGGACAGGGCACCATTTCATATACGTTCAAACCACCACAACAAAACCCTTGAAAGCTTTGAACATGCGTACTTAGTCACGCCTGCCAGCAACCCGAGGCCTGGCAGGCTCTTCAGAAGCCATCTTGGACGCGGCATCAGGTTCCTGCAGTCAGACACAGAACCTGGGAGGCTGTTTTGCTCATCCTCCAGGCACCATAGTCAGTCTGTGCCTTAGTCGGTTTACTTCTTTGCTACCTCCGGCATCCTTTATCTATTGACTTTGATTTGTGTTTGGACCCAGCGCTCCCTTGCCAAGGCGACAATGCGACAGCTTTGTTTTAGATTGCTACTTGGCTATCTTTGCTTCTTACCATCGGCCGCCTCAAATCATGTGCACACTAGCTCAACCCTGACCTTCGAGCAGACTTTGCTCCTTTGTTTTTCTCTCGGACTTTCTCCAGAGTTGCCAACTTTGCTCCCTGAAGCTTTCGTCCTAGACCCTACTGATTTCCAGTTGCATTTTTGATAGATTTTCGAGTGTGCTGTATCACTGTCAGGACTTTTATTTTAACACAGGGTCTTTCTGTTTTGCCCAGGTTAGCCTTGAACTCTCAATCCTCTCTCGTCTCCCCTTCCAGAGTCCTGTGGTCGTGGGCATACACCACTGTGCCACCTCCCCTCACCCTCCCCTGATTTAGTGAGTATGCTTCATAGTTCCCACATCATTTTCCCCCTAGCTGCTTTTATCAGTTTGTTGGAGCTCATCCTCCCCTACTCCACCCCCCCCCTTTTAGAGAGGATACAGACAGAAAGTTCTAGAGTCCCTGTTTTCCTTCAACTGTCTTCTTTTGCCTTCATAGTCTCTTGACAGTATGGCTGGAGATGGAATTTCATTTTGTCTGTACGAAAGGTTGACCGGTCAAAACTAGGGACCTGTCTAAAAGATGAGGAAGATGCATGGATTTGCTCTCGTGAGCAGAAAGGCGGGGAGAAGACGAAAAGGGGGGGGGCAAATCTTATGGTTTTGAAGGAGTAGAGGACAGGAAGCAGACTATGTTGTGTTAACAGTGCTTTTGAGAAAACACATTCCCAAACTCTCTATCCTAGTCTCCAGACGAAAGCTGCACTCGGCATTCTTTTGAGCATGGGGTGGACTTAGTTCCAATGAACAGAACAAACAGAGGTAACAGTGTGTGACTTTGGGAACTAAGTCATACAAAGGTACCATGGCTTCCCTGTTGGCTGCCTTTAAGAGGTGTACTGGCTAGTTTTATGCCAACTTGACATAAGCTAAGTCATCTGAGAAGAGGAAACCTCAATTAAGAAAATGACTCTATAAGATCAGCCTATAGGCAAGCCTGTAGGGCATTTTCTTACCCAGTGATTGATGGAGAAGGATTCGGACCATTGTCGGTGTGCCTGGGCTGGTGGCCCTGGGTTCTATAAGAAAGCAGGCTGAGCAAGCCATGAGGAGCAAGCCAGTAAGCCGCACCTTCCATGGCCTCTGCATCAGCTCCTGCCTCCAGGTTCCTGCCCTGCTTGAGTTCCCATCCTGGCTTCCTTTGATGATGAGCTGAGATGTGGAAGCATAAGCTGAATAAACCCTTCCCTCCCTGAGTTGCTTTGGTCATGGTGTTTCATCACAGCAGTAGTTACCCTAAGTCAAGAGATCTGATGGTTTCCATTTTCTATTCCTGGGGATGGCTGCTTTGAGGGAAGCCAGTGCCACAAAGGAGTCTTGACTTTTAATTTTCAACTTAAAAACAAAAAAAAATGTGTGCGCATCTGCTGGGGTACTGGCACTTGAGTGCAGTTGCTGTGGGGCCCAGGAGAGGGCACCGGATCTTCTAGAGCTGGAGGTAGAGGTGGCTGTGAGATGTACAGTGTGGGTGCTGGGAACCAAGCTCAAAATCCCCTGCAAGAGCAACGCAGACCCGACCACTCTCCAGCTCCGAAGTCTGAATTTGTTGAGGCTACCATGTTCCTAGGAAGCCCAAGGCAGCCACGTGGAAATACAGCATCAGACATGCTCAACCTGCATCTGTAACCAACAATAGTCAACCAAGTGGACACAGGGTGTCAGACAAAGAAGTGAAAGGACTACCTTGGGTTGGACATCCTGTCCCCAGAGTCACACTGTGAAGATGTCTGGCTCTAGTGGCGCTCCCTCAGTCATCTGTAGATCCCAGGCACTCTAGTTCATGTCTCATTTGTCTATGCACAGAGATGAGGAATCTATCCTATGCTCTAACTGATGTCTGACTCACAGAATCATAAGTATATGCTACAGTTTATATCCTTTTAAAAATAATTTATTTTAATTTTATGTTCACTGGTGTTCTGCCTGCATGTATGTCTGTGGGTATCAGATCCTGGAGGTACAGTTGTGAGCTGCCATGTGGGTGCTGGGAATTGAACCCAGGTCCTCTGGAAGAGCAGTCAGAGTTCTTAACCGCGGAGCCATTTCTCCAGCTACAGTTTTATGTCTTGACTGTCGTCCAAAGCCTGTGCTAAAGGCTGAGAACCTAACATGGCAATACTGTGAGTGGTGGAAATCCTTAAGAGCTGGGGCTTTGTGGGGGATCTTAGGCCAATTCGGGGGGTATGCCCCTTACATGGATAGTGGGATGCTAGTCTTTCCCTCTCCTATTCCTGTCCATGAGGTAAACAGGCCTCTACTCCCAGCTGTTCCTGCCATGGCACATTATGCCACCACAGACCCAAGTAACAGAACCATTTGGACTTTAGAATGGGGAGCCAAACAGAACTTTTCCTGTGTTCACAAGGATTTATCTCAGGCACCAACCAAAGTAAAGGAGCTTACATAGCACATTTTAAAAATTAATTTATTCAGATTACAACTCAATTGTTATCCCATCACATCTATCTTCCCGTTCCTCCCTCTGTTCCACCTCCACCCTATTCCCCTCCCCTAGGTCCATGACTGAGGGGGACCTCCTCCCCCACTTTATGGTCACAGGCTATCAAGTCTCATCTTGGTAGCCTGCCTATTCTTTCTTTGAGTGCCACCAGGGCTCCCCACCAAGGGGAGGTCGTCAAAAATGGGGCACCAGAGTTTACATAGTACATTAAATGGTAGTTACTTTATGCTAAGTTTTTTTGGAGGGGTAGCTTTTTAGGTAGCAGTAAACAACTGCAACACACACACAATTAAGAAATACTTAACTGAAACATTTTTAAAGTTGTATTTAAATTTTTATTGTTTATTATTGTGTGCCTGCATATGTACGGATCCACATGCACACAGTATGTTGCATGGCGGGCAGAGGACAACTTTTAGGAGTTGGTCCTCTCTTTGCACCATGGGTACTAGGGATTGAACGCAAGAGTAGAAAGCCTTTTTACCTGCACAACTGTCTCTCCATCCCTCAAATGTGTTTCAAACATTTTTGCTAGGCATTTTTCATTGCAAAAATAGCAACTGTATATTCTGTCTCATTCAACATGGAAGTATTGTTTGCTGTTTAGACCAGGGGCCTTCTTTTTCTTCTTCTTCCCCACCTAGGTTTTTCTGTGTGACCTTGGCTGTCCTAGAACTCACCCAGTAGACCAGGCTGTCCTTGAACTCAGAGACTCGCCTACCTCCCGAGTCCTAGTATTCAAGGCAGGCACCACCACTGTTGGGCATCCTTCTTCCCTGTTTCCCTCTCCCTCTCCCTCCCCCCTCCCTCTGTCCCTGTCTCTCTCCTCTCAGTGTCTCAGCCTCAGAATGCTGGGAGCATAGGTGTGAGGCAGCCTACGACTCCATTAACTAGTACAACTGTTCCTAGGTTTAACGAAAATACATTCAATAAATGAGTCCTGCTTCCCTTTCCCCTCTCTTTGCTGATTATCTATCCATCCACATTTCAGCTCTCAAAGCACTGGAGTGATGCTATCAGTCAGTGAACGTCTGCTTTTCTGGAGGCCAGGAAAACCAGGCAGGCCTTTGTGGATGGAGGGCTGGGCAGGTCTCAGGCAAAAGGGAACCGCTTCCTCTGACCTCAAGTGGCTCTGGATACCTCCCCCGAGGGAGGCGAGGCAGTGGCTTCATAAGAGCCCAACTCTGATAAGAACTCCAAGGTTAACAGCTTCAGGCTCTGCATGGGCTTAGGGAAAACAGCAGTTAAACTACAATGTCAGGAGGAATTTGGAGAGGGAGAAATCTCAGGGCGCCACCAGGTTATCCAGCTTTGGGTAAGTCCTCTCCTCTCTGCTCAGGGTCTTCCTTAGGAGTCTCTTTAGCCAAAGCCTGAAGTGGGAAAACCTGAGGTCATCAAAAGTGAGGTCTGGCAATGCCTCAAAATGGCAGGAATGAATGTGCCCCTCCCCCTCCCCCCAGTGCTTTAAATTCCTTAGAAAATGTGGGCTGACATTATGGAAAGAGCAAGTTACAAAACAGTCTGTACAGAGTGTTCCCTGTTCGTAACTTTCTCCTGCTGCTCTGCATAGAACCAAGTTGGGGAAGGCTGTTTGCCAACGTGTTATCTGTGGTTATCGAAGGGGACAGAAAACATTATTCCCAGCAATTTTAATTTTCTTTCTGGTGTGTTTCCAGATTTCCTACAATGAACATCTATTACTTTTTATGAGCGAGAAATGAAGAAGGCCTTTTTAAAAGCGGGCAGTTTGACACATGCCCCTGTCATGCTTGAGAAACATGGAAGTTATTTCTAGATAGACGTTTAAAAAAAAAAAGAGAACTCATCCACGCAGTTATGTAAATGGAAGCTGTGGGGTTGTGGAACAAATCTCACCTTTATTAGCTTAAATCAGCACACATTATCTCTCAGGTCTAGCTGAAACTTCTGCTCAGAACCTCACAGCTTCCATCAAGGTGTTGGCTAGACTGTATTCATATCTGGAATTCTAATATTGTTTTGGTTTCTGTGATGGTTTGGATAAGAGTGGCCCCCAGAGGGTCGTATATTTGAATGCCTAGTCCTCAGGAAATGCGTCACTACTTAAGGAAGATTAGGAGGTGTGGTGTTGTTGGAGTGGTCTTGTTTGGAGGAAGTGTGTCACTGAGAGTGGGCTTTGTGGTTTCAAAAGCCCAAGCTGGGTTTAGTCTCTCTCTTCTTGCTGCCTGAGGATCTGGATGGAGACCTCTCAGCTCCGTCTCCAGCGCCATGTCTGCCCGTGTGCCGCCATGTTCTCCTCCCTGAGGAGAGCGGAGTAAAAACCTCTGCAACCGCCAGCCAGCCCCGATGAAATGCTGTGGTCACCGTGTCTCTTCCCGGCAACAGAGTAATGACTAAGACCGTTTCCATGTGTCCCCAGACACTTCACACACTAGAAACTTAATCCACAAAGCCATAGGCTATTTAGAGGCCATGCTTTTACAAGGTAATTAACTATATGAGGTTATAAAGATAGGGACCCTGTTACAATAAAATCTGTTCGGCTTAGGAAGCCAATAACGGACACAAAGAGACTGAAATGTAATCCAAAGCTGCAAGGACTACACTGGGCAGAACCAAAATAAACTACTCTAATCCTACATTATACCCCAAGCACTTGCCAATCTGGTACTTCTGGGGCCGCTTCTCTCCTCCAACTCCCTGTCAACTGTCAACTGTCCACTTTAATTGTTAACTGCCGGCTCCGCCCCCTCTCCAGGAAGTCCTGCCTTCCACTTCCTGTCCTTTTGCCCAGCTGATTGGCTAAACAGCGCTTGACAGTTGTTACATTCGTTCGAGACATTCCTCCACAGGACCCTATGGTGGTATTAGTGGGGTTTATTTTTGTTTTGCTTTTTTTTTTTTTTTTTAAGACAAGGTTTCTCTGTGTGGCCTTGGCTGTCCCAGACTCACTTTGTAGACCAGACTGACTTCGAACTCAGAGCGATCCTCCTGCCTCTGCCGCCCAAGTGATCGGGTTAAAGGCGTGGCCACCACCGCCCAGCTCAGTATTAGTGATTTTATGAGTTGAGACAGTTTACTATTTAATACCCTCTGCCATATTAGGATGCATCAACAAAGCTTTCCCCAGATGTCAAGTAGGTGCTGGCACCCTGCTCTTGGACTCCTTAGCCTCCAGAACGGAAAGAAATCTCTTTCTCTTCCTTACAGAGGACCCAGTCTCAGGTATTTAGTTATAGCATTAAGAAACAGACTGTAGGGAGGCAGAGGCAGGCAGATCGCTGTGAGTTCAAGGCCAGCCTGGTACAAAGCGGGTCCAGGACAGCCAAGGTTAAACAGAGAAACCCTGTCTCAAAAACCCAACAAACAAACAAACAAACAAAGAAAATAAACAGACTGTAAGACAAATCGGAAGGATCCACTTTCATGTTTGGTCATGCTGTTGGCAGAATTTTGTTCTCTGTGGCTGTAGGAGAGAGTCCCAGTTTCCTGCAGTCCTTTGGTGGTAAGGTATTGTAAGCTCCTTGAGGCTACTCATTTCTTTTCCAACATAGCCACTTTCTTCAATAAACCATCAAAGAAAACTTCTAGAACAAATATGCTAGCAAGATGTACTATGGAATAGAATATGGAAACATATATTATGATGATATAGTATCACAATATTTTATATAATCTGACATACTCATAGGGTCACATTTGATCATCTTCGTCAGATACTACTGGTTAACAGCAGCGGTGACAAGTACCACTTTAGTGAAACAATGATACTATAAACAATATTTCTTAAAGTTCATGGTGATGATCTTGTCCACAATGACTCTTTGAAGATGGAGCTGCATCGAAGTAATAAAGGTTAACTGAGGAAGAAAGGATGAGACCCCCAACCCAATAGGATTAGTGTCATTTTAAAGAAAAGATGCCAGAGAACTTTGTCTTCACTTACACATACCAAGGAAAGTTACCACATGGCTGAGATGGCAGTCACTCATGAGCTAGGAAGACCAGTTCACCAGATACCTGTGGTCATTATCACCACAGGCTGCCAGGCTCCACGAGCCAGTGTGTGTAATCTGTGCGTGACAAGTATGAACAGCAGCAGACCCAGATTACTGAGGAGGAGATAGGCCTGTCTGATACATTCTACATTGTGAGGTTGTTGGAGTTCCGTACAGAAATTCTGGAAGCGTCTAGGTAACATGTGGAATATTATAAAGTGTAGGGATGCTGTAAGTTTTCAGTGGGCTTCCCAGTTTATGTATATGTCCAATGTGGCTTATTTTTACTTCAATTCTTAGTAGACATCTGCATTTGAAGCTTTTAAACTCTTATTTGTTTTGTTTATTTATTTATTTGTGAATGTGTGCGTGCATGGGCGTTTGAATGCCAAGGCATCTGCATGAAGGTCAGAGGACAACTTTGGGAGCCAAGTTTCTCCTTCCATCTTGTTGAGGCAAGACCTCTCTCGTTTTTTGTTGTACGCCATGTTCCAGGCTAGCTGGCCAGTGAGCTTCCAAAAGCGTCTCTTGTTTCTGACTCCCATCCTACAGTAGGAGCGCCAGGATGGCAGATGCGTGACACCACATCCAGCTTTTTTTTCATATGAGTTCTAGAACTCAATCTCAGGCCTCAAGCTTGTGAAGCTGGTGCTTTGATCTGCTGAGTTGTTTCCCTGACCCTAACTTTTGAGTCGTGACAGATCTTGAATACTTTTTTGTCATATGAAATTTCACCGGCCGTGGGTATGAAACAGCGGGCACTATAGGATTTGAGAAAAGTGCTGACATAGGAATATCCCTCTGTGTAGACCTAGCACACAGACATAGAAATGGTTTCCTGTCCCTTATTGGAGTTACATGAATGCTTGGCTCCAGTTTTCTAAGTGGAAGAAATATAAGGGAATGAGAGAGGCAAGCATTATGGTTTGGATGTAAATGGGCCCCATGGCTCACAAGTTGAAAGTTTTGATTGCCAGCGACTGGTGCGATTGAGAGATGATTGGATCATGAAGACTGCAACACTGCTGATGAATTCATAGCTAAACGGGCTATTAGGAGATGAGGCTTAGCAGAAGGACACTAGAGGTGTCTTCTTGCTTCAGGCTCAGTGTGACAGGGTCAAGGGACTATGGATTAAAACAAACATTTCTCCTCCTCCTCCTTCTAAGATTTATTTATTATTTATACAGCATTCTGTCGACATGTGTGTCTGTACATCAGAAGAGGGCACCAGATCTCATTATAGATGTGAGCTACCATGCGACTGCTGGGAATTGAACTCAGGACCTTTGGAAGAAGATGGTGCTCTTAACCTCTGAGCCATCTCTCCAGCCCAATGTTTCTTCCTTTAGATTGTTTTTCACAGACACTTTGTCACAGGGGCAGAAAGCTAACAAAGAGACATAGGTGGATTCTGCCTACTGCCTCCTGGCAAAGTAGAGTGCGCATCAGATACAGGCTGTCACATAGACTAGACCTCACATGTGTGAGGCAAGTGTTCTCCTGAGCTGTAACCTCATCCTCTTATAACTTTTATTTTGCAACAGGGGCTCCTTAAATTGCCTGCCCAAGCTGCCCTCGAACTCATAATCCTCCAGCCTCAGGCTCCCCAGTCCCATCAGACTCTGTGCTCCTGAACGTGAAGCAAGAGTATCTAGTTATCCTGAAGCCAGCGCACACAGATGAGGTGACACTCTGGGAGGCTGTTGGGACAGAATGCTATTTGATTGGGGCTCTTTGCTTTAAAAGATAAAACTGGGAGAGAGGTCTCCAGTTTCCAGGCAGAGAGATATGAACACAACCCGAGTCCTAGTTCCTAGCAATGCATTTGGTGAGGCGCTAAGAACAACTTGGTGTCAATTTCCTTTTCAGCAGACGCCAAAGACGCCTGCTACTACAGACCTGAGGTTTTGTGAAGCCTTTTCACATTCATTTTCGCATCACTGTAAGTTAGATGCACTGGAGAATCCCAAAGAGGTTGGGGATTGGGGCTGGGAGTGAACCTCCTGAGCCAGGAAGAACTGAGAGGCCATGTGACTTGACCCATTTTCACCGGAGTGTGTGCGTGGTCTCTTCCTTTCACTCCTGGCTGCCTTCTTCAAAACCCCAAGCCGACCCTGAGGCTATCTTAGATTAGTGGTGTGTGACACGTGTATGCACATGAGAGCATGCTTATATGGTGCACCTTAAATGATCACATTGGAAAATGAGTAATGTAGGGTCTACACAGAATGTGCCACAGTGTAATTATGCTAGTCATAAGGCAATCCAATTTCAAATGCTAATTCAGTGTGCGTTAAATGTGGCTCTAACGACCATCATTATCTTTTGAGCATGTCAGCGAGTACTTGTGACTGTACTGTGGCCTCAGCATGGAGAGGTTGAGCCTATGGGTCCCGAGGCCCTTAAAATTTGACACTTTTGTCAAATGGTCTGTCTTCATCCTGTTTCCTGGATCAATGACTAGATGTAATTTCATCTACTGTGTCTAAAACTTGAGGCTTCATGGATCAGGATGACAACTAGAGACAAAGCTGCAGGTCTATTCTAATAGTTTAGAATTATAACTTATATATCTTGATTCTTGCTGTAAAACTTCAGGACTTTTGTGGAGGCAGGTTCTCCATCCCCCACCCTCCAAGGGTTTCTTTGTGTAGCCTTGGCTGTCCTGGACTCACTTTGTAGACCAGACTGGCCTCGAACTCACATCAATCCACCTACCTCTGCCTCTTGAGTGCTGGAATTAAAGGCATACGCCACCACGCCCAGCTTGGAGGCAGGCTCTTACTATGTTGCTTACACTTGCTTTTAACTCAATCCTTTCTTAACTTTTCAAGAAAAAAAAAATTTATGTGTACATTTTGCCTGCATGTGTGTATGAGCAAGTGTGTGTCTGGTGACATGGAGTCAAAAGAGGGTTATGTGGGTACCAGGAATGGCACCCTGGTCCTCTGCAGGAACAACCTGTGCTCTTTATTTCTGAGCCATAGCTCTAGCCTTTCACAATCCTCTTGCCCCAATCTCTCAAGAGGCTGGGATTACAGGTGTGTGCCAACGAAGCAGGTTCTACCTGTGGATTTTTTTGTTTGATTCAGGCAAAGAAATGGGAAGCCATTGTTTGAGTGGCGTGTGGCAGGCTGCTCTGACAGGGGAGCATTGAGCCTTTATCAAGGCCTCTTACCCTCTTTGCTAAAAGGCGAACAGGTAACCAGCATTCCTGAGGGCAGTAGGGAGTTGATTTTCCTTCTACAAGATACTGAATATGACAGTGCGTGCATGTCACACATCTTAATGGTTGAGGATGAGGTTAAAAAGATGTCAAGAAAGGGGCAAGAGCGACGGCTCAGCGGTTAAGAGCGCTTGCTGCTCTTGCACAGCTCCCAGGTTTGGCTCCAGCGCCTATGTTATTCACAATTAGAATTCTAGTTTCCACAGAACCTGGCTAATGCCCCTTCCTGACCTCTGAGAGCACCAGGCACGAATGTGGTGTATATACGTATATGTAGTGAAACACATACACACACACACACCTTAAAACCCAAAAGCCAAGGACATGGCTACTGGCTATCCTGAGCCTTACAGGAGGATGTCACTTTAATGACATTACCAACAGGTGCCATTTGCTGAAGGCTTGTATGTATCAGTCATGGTATGTGTGCTCACTATCCTGTCTTCTAGCTGGCAGTGTTGGAGAGAGAGATTGTTAACACAGTGGTCCTTTGATAGGTTCAGCCAAGTGGCACTGGGTGTTTTAGTTTAAGTCTATTCTTTTTACATAACAAAATTGCCCAACAAAGCATTTCTTAGGATATATGCCTATTGTTTAGTGACACACAACTGTGTGGTTAATTTATAGAAAGCCTGTGGATTGGGGATAGTAATCCTAAATCTGTTACCTATGTTTAAAGTTTGTTTTATATAGACAAATACATCTATTGCTCTCTTTATGTCTTCTGGGGTCCCTGTTTCATGACTACCTCCTGGTTTTCTTAGGATTCATCATGTTGCTTTTAGATTTTAGTAATACTACAAATTTAGGTCACTCTTAATTTAGAAACTTGGGAACTCATCTTTAAATGCTAGTTTGCACAAAGGACCAGGGTTCTATTTCTTGTCTAAAGCCATGTCTTGGACCGAAACGGATTCTCTTCAATTTAAGTTATCCAATGAACAAGTTAACTATCTCTGCTTAATGGTTTTGGTCTTGGATCCCCAACATTTGCTTTTTTTATACACTAGTCCAAAAATCAAGATAGGATACTGTTACTAGTTGTCTTACCATGAAAGGGAGGGAAAAACTTTCCTTTTCCAAAGACTTCTAGAAGGGTTATCATACCTTCAGTTCAGTTTCAGGGCAATAATCAATTGCTTTCATGGGGGTCTGAAGTTTACTATTTTATTCTCTGGTTCCTTCAAGACATTTGGTTACCACCAATAGAAGCTCACTTAAGAATTATATTTATTTATATGGATGCTCAGCACAAATGTGGAGGTCAGAGGACAATTTGGTGGATTTGGTTCTCTCCTAGTACATAGGTACTAGGGGCCCAACAGAAGTTGTCAGATTTGGCAGGAAGTACATTTATCTGCCGAGTTCATACAAAGGGTGACTTTACAAAGGTGTAACAGCCTTTAATTGTAATAGGTCTTGAAAATGGGTATTGAGCTTTCCATAGTATTATGCATCATTGCCTAGTTTCTTTGGAACATATTCATCAGAAACACTTAACTCCTGCTACTTTGTCTCTCATTTCTTTTTAAAATCCGAAGTCCTAGCTTAGCAGTGGTGGTTGCATGCCTTTAATCCCAGCATTTGGGAGGCAGGGGTAGGTGAATCTTTGGGAATTCAAGGGTATCTTAGTCTACAAACAAGTCTCAGAAAAGCCAGGGCTACACAGAGAAACCCCGACTCAAACAAACAAACAAACAAACAAACAAACAAATCAGGACTGGAGAGATGGCTTAATGGTTAACAGCACTGTCTGCTCCTCTAGAGGACTGGTGTCCAATTCCCAGCACCCAATTGACAGCTCACAATGTTTGTAGCTCCAGACCTATGGGATCTGACAACCTCATACAGACACACACATAGCCAAAACATCAATATACATAAAAATAAGATCAAAGTCTTGGCAGGAAATTAATTTTGGTAAGACTGCTCAAACCCTGGCCAGGAGTATGAGGCCAGTGTAATGTCATGCACTATTCCATTAAAACCATGCCATATAGAGAGGGAAGGAGTAGCATTCCAAAGGAAGAGTGGAGCTTTGTCAGTGAAGAAAGTGATTTCGGGCAGGCCAAAGCAATGGATGTCCCTTATGACAATATTTAAATGGAGAAGAGAATCCTCAGTGGAGCAGTACCCAGGATGTAGATGTAAAGGTCACACTGTCAAAGCACTGAAGAGTGCTTCAAGATACAGGAGTTTTTCTAAGTGGAAAATTCAAGGTATTTGTGTAGCATCTTTAGCAATCCAAAAGGCCTTACTAACCTTTACTGCCAGGGCACAGGACTTAATAAAGTGAACTCAAGTTCTTTGCCTAATGTGGGCAATACAATCAGGATTTAGTAGTTTAGCCACCACTTTAAAATCTGGAATAATTTTTTCATGTAAATTGAACCTGATAATCTTGATGATTCAAGTTGTTTTAAACTAAGAAACAATTACTGAACTCCAAGCTTCCTGAAGTGTAGGCATAATATAGGAATACATGTATTAGACTTAATATACAGGGGCTACTGCTATTTTACAGCATTTGACAAATAGGCTGAAGGTTAAGTAACTAACCAAGGTCAAACAGTATAGGCATTTTTACTTTTAAAAGCCTTTATTTTAAAATAAAGTTTAAAAGTAAAAGTAATGTGGTAGTGTAAAATAGTTAAATACAGAAGTTGAATCTCATGTAATCTACACTGCTCAAGGCAATAATAGACCTTTCTTTGCATTTACAAAGATAAGCAGACCTTTAAATGAGTTTACCACACATTTCTCTCAGCTTGTCTCACTTAACCCCTTGTGGCCATTTTTCTATGTCCACTCACAATAAATGTACATTATTTATGTTAACTACTATGTAGATTTTTTTAATGGCTGAACCATATTGCAGTCAACCAATATTTGCTTGAATTTTTCTACTGGTAATTTTTGTGTTTCTGTAGTATATTATTCTCAGTTTCTGTTTTTCTTTTAGAAAATAACTTAAGTGTGGCCTTGACCTCTATCTTAATAATGTGATTATGTCAAGTTTCACTGCTGGTAAATACTGTATTAGTCAGGACTCAACTTCAAGTAATAGAAACCCAACTCAAAGTAACTTAAACAAAAAGGGTATTTATTGGCTCACATAACTGAAAAGTCCAGGGGATATACCACTAGCTTCAGGCACGGTTGGATCCAGGGGCATATATGTTGTCATCAGAACTCAGGTCTCTTTTGGCTCCATTTCCCTCTATACTGGCTTCATTTTCTGCCTGGCTCATTCAACATAGTAAGCCCTGTTGGTTTGAGTTTTCTTCTACAACACTAAAGTATCTAAGTAAAGAGAACTTCTCCACAACTGAGTAAAACACCTAGGGTTGATTATCATTAAACCAACTTGAATCATGCGTCCATTCCTGAACCAATCACTACAGTCAAGATGGACTTTGCTGATTGATGAGGTTGGAACAACATGTCCAGCACAAGATTCAAAAAGTCTAAACCACATGGACTGAAAATTCGAAGAGATGGTTCCAAAAAAATATCAGGAAGTTGTTGTAGTGAGATGGAATGGATGCTGGGCAATGCTGGCAAAAACATCCAGGATAAGGCCAGATACAGAGAGCTTAATCTTTGCCCATAAAGTTGACTTAAAGCGGCTGGTATTTCTTCCTTGGTAATCAAATTCCAAAAATCACCAGGAGTGATGTCTGTCCTCAGGAAACCTACAATTCACTCGAATAAACAATAATTTCTATTAGCATTATATTCTATGGATTCACCATAGGTTTCCATTCAAGTCAGATTTATCAGAGCCCCATTACATTGGCGATATGAAGCAGTAAAACCAGCCTAATTTGCAAGCAGGTCTGTGAGGCTATTTAAGTTACTGGCAAATTAAGTTCAGCGGTAAACTTCTGGTGTTGCTTTCTGTCTCTTGTCATGACGAACTTGAAATTTCTGAGTCCTGGTCAATCATATTCATTTCTGAGTTACCACAGAAAAAAGCAATGTACTCTGCTTTTAACCTGCTATACTACTGCAGATGTTTCAGGTGTTGAAAATACGCAGTGATTCTCACTCGAAAAGTTGCTGGTTGAAGAGTATGCAGCATGGTCCTTCCTGTTGTGAATATTAAGTTCTGGTGGGGTGAGGTACAGGTTTCTTCTATTCAAAATTCCTTGGTGGAACTGGGCACAAGAGAGGCTGAAACTGACTGTAGTCTTCTCAAGGCCAGCTAGTCTGATTGCAGTAGCATGGCAAAAGAGGCAGGTTAAGAGCTGAAGACAAGTAGACAGACAGTGATTTCAGCAGGGCCAGCTATACCAATAGTTAAGCTATAATTTGGAAGAACAGGTAGATTAATAATGAAGCTCTATAAATTAGTTTTTGTCCTGGGTACTCCAGAGTTAATCCACAGGGTTTACTCCAGACACAGTTTTTGGATCTGAAAGGGCCAGTTGGGTATAGCAGCTTTCATCTTCCTGCTCATCTGTGCAAGAACTGTCAGCTTAGAAGGCTATATCCTCAATGCAGACTTGAGGTTCTAGTTAGGAGTCTATGCTACATCTGGGAGCAATAGGATTGTAGAACCAGGTTTGTCATAGTTGGTTCTACTTTCTTTGGTAATCAAGTCTTCACCTTCTGTAATACAGCCCATCTCCAAGAAACATCTTAAAGGCAAGTCAAGACCTCAGACTGGCTGGATGGCACTGTGGGGAGATTTAGATGAGATCTGAGGCATGAAGATAGCAGAAAAGGCCCTAGAATTAAGGCTTTTGCCTTAAGTTTTAGCTTTTTCTACTTATCCAATCACAGATTATTCTTGATTCTTCATTTTAACTGAGTATGGCAGGAGGGAATGATTGGCAGTGTAGATTTGTTTTATTTATAAATACAATTAAAAGAGAGCAACAATGTAGAGGTGACAGAAGTGAATCTGTAATTTCTTCTTTACAAATAACAGTTGCATATACAAGTAGAAATCATCCAGATTTTGATTTGCTGACTGTAAGAAGTCTAGAATAACCAGATTTGAGTCTGATTTGCTGATTTGTGGTGAAAGTCATGTAACCACAGTTAGTTTACAGGATAAGAAACAAGGATATAAAGAAGGCAGTTCCACTGTTTACCCAGTGCACTCAGAGTAGCTGATGGCAGTTGGCCCTTAAACTGACTATGAAGTAGAATGAGATTTTTTTCAGGTCACAAACTGAAGTCTTGTTCACTATGATTGGACTTGGATATTCAGGAATTTTATCCTTTCTATAAAAATAATCTTAATGCTTTTAAGAATACTTCATAGTAAGGAATAAAGTCATTCACTCGGAACCAGTGTAAAGGGATAGTATGACACAGATGAAATTCTATTGAAATATCCACAAGGACAGAAACTCAAGAATACTGAAAAAATCCTTAGCTGCCATTTATAGATTTTTTCCCCCATGTCAGTCTACTTTTCCAGCAAAAAGGTTGGTAATATTCTACATGAAGTGCCTAGCAAGCCATCACAGCCTAGAGTAGAGTCAAATGTCTATGTCCAACTATGTCCATCACATGCAGTTGATGGTACCAGGCATGAAGACTAATCATTAGGGAATATCTCACTGGGTAGAGGAAAATTTTCCAGCTGTATCTTAAGTCACACATATGATAAAGGATGTTCAAAGAATGTGTCTTCAGGCTCATCTGTTCCATGTAGAGGTGAGTAGTTAATTTGGAATAGGCAGATATAGAAGTGCTGGAGGAATTTAGTTTTTGTTTAAGCCCTGAAAATAGTAGTTTAAAAAAAAAAAAAAGGAGTTTAATCACTACTAGTTGCCTCACATAACTTGAAATTTGAGACAATAACCAGGTTGCAATCTCCTTTAGGAAAAATTGTATTTGAATTCTGCTTCACAGTTAATGGTTATCCTTTGTACATGGAGTACCATAGTTAATGAGGAGAGGTCAAACACAACTTGGTCTAAGATGGCCTCAATGAGGCATCAGCTTCAATACCAGCTTTCAGGCAATTCGTATATCCAAGTTTCAAGACTTCCAAGTCACATGTGTCCAGTACCATTAGTTATAGGTTTGTGAAAGTCAATGGGGTTCTTCAGTGAAGGATAAGTATGAATTGCTCATAGCCAACTCCAGAAGTCCACCTTGGATGGAATGCTATTAATACAATTTCACGCAACAATGCTGTATGATCATTTTCTGGATAAGGCATACCCATCTCCAAGCATGCTCAGCAACAACTGAATATGAACTATACTGAGTTGGAAGTACATAAAGGATCAGAATGCCAGTCAGGTCAAACCCGTTGTCTAGGGCAGTGGTTTCAAGCAGTATTTTGTGAAGAATTTTACATAAGGAAGTCCCTTTAGGTGTTCACCGTGGTAGGCTGCAGATCCCTAATGCCGCTTCACTACTTCATCCAGAGCAGCTTCACTTTCACTCTGGACTTTCACACAGCTTTCCTTCAAATAACTTCATAAGCACAAAGCCTTTGGAAAACCATTGACAAGGGCAAGTTGTTCACAAAATGCTGAAATACAAAAAATAGGTCATGGAAACCAGAATGTGGGTAAGCAAGCTCAATGCTAAGAATAAGTAGACAAATGCTTTTCTATTCTTCCCTTAATGTTACAGATTGATATAATTAAAGCTTGAGTTTATTATAAATTTTGATTAAAATTGGGCTTAACAATGACTAAAAGGGCTGAACACTCTGGTGGATGGCCCCATGAGTATCTGAGCAACACAAATGGGGTGGGAGGGCTGGGGGACAAAGACATAACATTGAACGAGTTTTGGGGAAATTAGGGGAAAAAGATCAAAATACACTGCATCAAATTCCCAAGGAACTGATAAAAATAATTTCATTAAAAATGACTACCAGGAGGCCAGGTGTGGGGGTGCACGCCTTTAATTCCAGCACTTGGGAGGCAGAGGCAGGTGGATCACTGTGAATTCAAGGCCAGCCTGGTCTACAAAGTGAGTCTAGGACAGCCAAGGCTAATACAGAGAGACCCTGTCTTAAAAAACAAAAAACAAAACGACGACAACAAAAAAAGACTACTGGGGAACAAGACTGTTGGTTTTAAGTTGTCATAGCACTGGGAAATGTATCCATCTCTTTGCAAATATTACATTTGAGAAGTCCATCATTGGATGACTTCACTTAAGCGGTAAGCTCTCACTGGGCTACAACTCTAATTCTATGAAAATCTTTCCCTTTTTCCTCCTTACCTGAGATACAATCCCCTTTAAAGTTACATGACTCTAGTGAGAAGTTACTGCTAAAACTCAACTAAGACAATAGTCAATTTCCCCCTTATCCAATAAATATTTTAGAGGTTCTCTAGACAAAAAGGTAATAATCAAGATGTGTAATTCAGTCAGTTAATGACAAAGTATGAGAAAGGGCGGTTTCAAAGACAGTGAATTTATTATGGGGTCTCCAGGCCAATCTGCCAATAACTAAGAAGCACTGGTTACACAGCTCTGACAGTTTCCCATTCTGTTAAAAAGAATATTGGGACCCCTCCCCCGAGCACTGTGTGTTGGAATGATGTACAACACATTGGGCTAAATGGCTAAGTGAATCTTTGCTGCACATCTTGAGACCCTAATATATTACACTGCAGTTGGTGTGGAAGCACATCACATTTTACCATCCCACTGGACAACAAAAAGTATAAATTATATACATATATAAAAGCAAATGGCTCATTCTACCTATTAATTTGGGGACAGAAGACTATAAGCTTTTTGTGTCCAGAAACTTGATAAGATTTAAAGCAATAACAAAAACAAATGCAAAATGCAGGTCTGTAGCCAATTAGACTATTCTTGGGAAGACCACAAAAATGAATAACAAAATCTAAAAACTTGTTTTTTATTGTATATCCTTGTTTCCTGATTTTTTTTTTCTTTTCTTTTCTTTTTTAAAGCAAAATCATCAACCACCATGGAGACTGATTGTTCCTACATGTTAGGGATGTCATCAAGGGATTCTGCTCTAGATGTAGTTAACACGATTGCACTTCAAGCACTGTGCTCTAGTAAGAGCACTATATAAATTGGAAACATGTACACCTGTCAGTCTCCAGCCATTTTAATACTGTGGATAAAATGAAGGCTAAAATAAAGCCAAGGGCAATACTGGACTGGGAGTCAGAAGGACTACCTTCTACCATCATGTCACCTTGCATAATTGCTTTTATAAACTTTTGTTCTCCCATTTTAAAAAGTGGTGTGCCTGTGTTGATAACTGACCTAACTGCATATGAAAGTGCTTTGACCCTGTAAAGTGCTATACAAACAGAGGAGATTACCAGATAGGTTCTATCTTGATGTATCAAGAAGCCTTTTCAGGAATCTGGTTGAAGCCTTGTGAGATGGTTAGGTAAAAGGATTCCTTAGTATTTCTTAAATCGGTGTGAAAAGTTTTGGTTCCTGAGTAACCCAAAGACGATACTATGAGGAAATCCACGTGCCTTGGTTTTGGTCCCATTAGGTTAGAACACCTGCTTTCTCATTCAGTAGACAGCTACAGATTTGAAATAGGAAAATTACAAGAGTCCAGTGACCTTGACAGGATCCTAGGCAGCTCATTAACTTCAACCATTTGAGATTGTGGAGAATGGTCCAATGCTGTTCTGAGAGATGATGCCTTTCTTCAGACAGTGTTGATGATTTAAACAAAACAAAACAAAATCCCCTGGTCCAAGTTTACTAAGTGTCTCTGAAGACTTTAAACTGCAGAAATGAACTGTACATTTATGGAATAAACTTGGCCTTTGTTGTGATAAAATAGCTTCAGTTATTTGGCTTGAAGACTCTTGACTGCACTATAAAGGGCTGTGCTGATTCTGGGCAGAGTAGGACAGGAGTGGAGGTAAAGGCCACATCATGATGGCTGAATGCTTCTTAGGTCACAGTGGTCCACTGGAATGGTGTCTTCTTCAGTAGTAAGGTGGTAGGAATCACCATGGACAAAAATCCAGGTACCAGGTCTGTAGGTTGATGGAATAGCAGAAGGAAGGTCATCAGAGGGTCCAGGTGAACATTCAGCAATCAGGAGGCACAGGACTGGAAGGGGCAGTGAAAAAACAGGTAAGGTAACACACATGGATTATAATAAACATAGGAGTCTAATACTGGGGTGAGAGTCTGCTGTCAGCATATCAACTGCCTGATAATCACAAGCCCAGAGCAATTGTTATAGGTGAGGTCAGCAAAAGACGAAAACAAAAAGCTGGATGAACAAATGCTGAAAGTTCTCTGACAAAAGTAATTTTCTGTTTCAAGGATGAAAAAAATAGGAAAAGCCTTAAAAGTCCTACTTTGGGGCAGTTATATGTTGATAGGGAGAAAGTGTTTTCACAATTGGCACAAAAACCCTTTTACCCTTAACTTTTCCAGTACTGTTCTAACGCTGTCTTTATGCTCTGTCCTTTAAAAACTGCTCTAACCTTCACTTTGTAACAAGTTTTATCTCAAGCAAGATAGCATAAGGCCTTGGTCAGTCCCTTTCTTGTCTCTAAACCAGCTCCACCCCCCATCCCGCCTCTGACTCTTCTCAGTTCCTCAGTTTTTGGGTGATATGAGTCTCTAGATTTTTTTTTAAGAACTAGAATTAAGAAATAAAACATAATAAAAACATGGCTTAAGTCTAATGAATTATTTTTACCAAGGCTTTTACTTTCAGCATTTGCTATATGGAAAAAGAACAAACGCATGCAAGGATCTTTTAGCAGATTTTGTACATAAAAGATTAAAATTATCCTAAGGAGGGTCTTTTTAATGTTAACTAGAGTCATAGGGATGAGAGCATCTTAGTTGGAAATGAGGAAATAACAGAGCTGTGCCAGGTGATGAACCATAGAAGTGCATTTTCAGGGTAAAGAGAGTAGGAAAAATGGCAGAAGTGCAGAATGGAAAGTAAGGCATTTTGGAAAATGGCAAATACCGTAGTTCACTTTGGATGGAGTGTTGTCAGTATGCACTGAGCGTCTGGACAGAAACTGGAGTCTTCAAGTTCCCAGTAACAGTGCTGGTGGCAGTGCTTGGTGAGTTGTTGCCTCCTTACTCAAAGCAAGATCAACAGTTCCAAATTGAAAATACAAACTACCTCCAGAGTTCCTGTCATGTCTTGACAAGCTCTTCTGGGTCACAGGTGCAGTTCTTGAAAGTCTGGAAACCTGGAGTCCATGGTGACAGCTACACTGAGAAGTGCGTCCACTCCAACTACTGCAAACACTTCGTGAACCTCCAATCCTGGACATCTGTTTTGTCACGGGAATTTCAAGCTTTTAAGTTCCAGTTGATTTTTTTTCTCCTTTCTCCAGAGGAAAGCCTTTTAACATCACAGTCTTAAAGAGTCTTTTGAGGTACATCCAGATTTAATTACAAAAGAGCTAAGACCAACACATTTTTCTCCAAAACAGTCATTTCTCTTGAAAGAAAGTCATTTGTCTCTGGCCCTTTGGTAAAGGGAATAGTCAACTTATTTTTTTTAGACATTTGAATAAAATATCAGAATTGGTAACATCTAATACAAAATACACTTAAATATGTTTGTGTTCACTTGCTTAGAGAGCTGTACCACTTGATAAGCACCACTCCACAAAACGAGAATGTTTGAAATCCAACTGTTCAAACATTTTTTATAGTGTTTGCTGGATAATGGCCTGGAATTTGATAAAAGCAGCTGACAATTAACAAACAAACAAATAAGCAAACAAACTGGCATTTTGGCCACTTCAGTCTCACACCTGCAAGCAATTACAATACAAGGCTGGCCAGGAAAAAGTTAAGCTTCATATTACTTCCAAATATACTGATTTTGTGGTTTAGCCAGAGACCAACAAAACTTTTATTTAAGAGATTGTGAACCTTCAATTAATAATAAAACCAAACCAACCAAACCAAACCAAACCAATAACCCCAGACATCTTCAAGAATCCAATGTCTGGTTCAATCTGTTCCAAGAAGCCCACTTGCTAGAAATCCACGTGTACCATTAGCTGGGTTTGGCAGCACCATTTAAAAATAAACCTGTTCACTATCAACCACACAAACCAGGGATACAAAAGAGGAGCAAATGATAGCTGTCAATAATGGTCGTAGAAAAATGGTCAATGAAAGAAGTCAGGCACCAGTTACAAGCAGCAGAAAACAATCGCTGGGCCAAGGATTATACTTTTTGATAGCACAGAACACATTCACTCCTAATTGTAGCTGCTTTATATTGGGTGCCATTGTACCATATGCGTCAGCCACCCTTCAGGCACCCTATGGTGAGAGGAAAAGGTCTTAGAATAAAAGCCAAGCAGTGAAGTGATGTTACCCGAAATAGCCATTATGCATTAAGAAGCAGCTCACATATACCAGGGACTCAGATAGGGGCTTCATATTGGTTGTGAAGGGTCCCAAATGACATGTAGGCCTCAGTTTCCTCCCGGTGGCAAAAAACAAAACAAAACAAAACAAAAAAACTGTTCTAAAGTCTTCTGGGTCATAGGCCCCTTTAAAAACTTACTGTCAAAACATCCGCTCATTCCCCTAGATTACACTTTCCCACGTGTTTCTGTACACAAATTCAGTGAGCCTTCCGACCTCTGATAAAAGGTTCCCGGATTTAATTTCAGGGAATGAGCAATTGCTAAGTCTTCTTGCAACTCAAAAGAAAAAAAAAACGATAATCACCTTTTATGTAAACGGACGCTTTTGTGAAGCGCTTTCATTCCACACACACACACACACACACACACACACACACTGATAGGCAGAGAAGGAAACTGAGGCGCAGACAAATTACAGAGTGACTTGCCTAAGGTCACTCCGCCAGCGGGTGGCTAGGCCCGGAAGCAAACCCCCATCTTCCGACTCCGGGGCTCGAATCCCCCACCCCGGAGCTGCCGCCAGAGCTCCCGTCCCCCACTAAGGTGGCATCAGGAGGAAAAGGCAAAGGAGAAAGCCCACCACCAACCATCCTCCAGCTCCCTCCTGTCCCTCCAACTGGGTCCTGGCAGGCCCTGAGGGGTGGCGCCAGGCCTCCAGGCCGGCCGCGGCCACCCCAGCCTCCCCCGCCGCCTCCCCGGGAGCGGGGCGGAGCAGCTGCCCGCCGCCGCCGCCGACCACCCGGACGACTCCTCGTCGAATCGCAAAAGCATAGGCCGCCGCCCGAGTTCTGCGTACGAGAAGAAAGACGCGGCGCGAGCGCCAACGGCCACCGGGCGCGCGCCGCGGCGGCCGGGCCTGCGCCCCGAGAGCTGGATGCCAGAGCAGGAGAAAGAGCCGCCAACCGATCGCTCGATCGACCGCACGCCCGCTCCTTCGCCCTACCAGACCGGGAAGGGGGGGAGGGCGCGCCAGGGCTTCTTCGAGTTAGGGGCCTGACTCCCCGGCGACAAGACAAGATGGCTCCTCCGCTCTGCGCTGCAGCTACCGTCCCGGCTGCGTCGCTCGGCCCGCCCCCGGTTACTGTTCCTTTAAATGGCGGTAAGGGTCAGGAAAGCAGGAAGAGAGGCGCGCGCCTTCACGTGACGGGGGCGGGGCCCGCCGAGGCAAGATCCGGTCACGTGGGCGGACGTTGCCCGCCAATCAGAAGGCGGAGTCTCAGGGCGGGGGCGGGAAGACTTGCGGTTCTGTGATTGGCCGAAGGCGCCGCGAAGGGCCTCGGAGGCACGGGCCGTCGGGAGTGAGCGAGGTGACCGGCGCTGCGTGCGCTGACGGAGACAAAGCGGTGGCTGAGGCGGCTGAGGCGGCGGCTGCGGCGGCGGCGTGTGCCGCAGACGAGTCCTACACGCTGAACTGTGTGACGCTGCTCCTGTCGTCTTCTGTTGAGGCACGGCGTGTGTCGCGCGGGCGGCGGAGGCGGCAGCGGAGCAGGAGGAGGAGGAGGAGGAGGCGGCGGCGGCAGCAGCGGCAGCACATGGTTCCAAGAGCGCGCTGCGGTGGTTGAGTTCCAGTTCCGCGGGGAGGGACAAAGCCTCAGCGAGCCGCAGGCAACGCCCGATCGCATCTGGTGGTGCGCTGGCCACTGTCCCCAGTTCTCCGCCTTGGATCTTGGGACTAACTCCCTCCTCCCTGTCAGGAGCGAGGAGGTGGCCAGAGGGACCCTGGCCTGCGAAGGCCTGAGGGCCCGAGGCCGACTTCCTGAAGGGAGTGGGGGAAGGGCGCGCCTGAGGTGATTGGAAGTGGGTGGGGTGGGGGTGGGGGTTACCATGAGGTGTTTTCTGTGGGCCACTGGGAGTAATTTCACCCACCACCTGTGGTGATTGGTGGCACAGTAGCCAGCTGTGTTGGGCCTGGGGGGTTTTGGGAAAAGGACTCCGCCAGACAGCACCAAGGACCTTTCGGTTGGGAAGAGGTGAAGCCGGAAATAGCATCCACCCCCCCACCCCCCCCCCCCACTACCCTGCCCAGTAGACCACTTGTTTGTGAGGAGCCTAGCATCTTCGGTGGCGACGAAGTCTTCGGTGTGGTAATGACGTAGCTGTGAGCCGTTTAGCTACATGACAGAAGTAGGTCAATTTCCTGGTTCTTTGAGGAAAGTTAGGAGAACAGAAAAGGATTCGAAGAACGTGACGTTGAAACTATAACCAACCGCCAAGTCTGAAGACCATTCAGAATCGTTCAATTTTGATGCGAGTAGGAGTTGTGAAGGAAGATTGACCCTCAGCGCTCTCTTAAAGACTGTAGGTTTAGGATGTAGTTCTTTCCAAAATAATTACATCATAGTCTTTGAAATGCTTAAATCACTTGCAGTTTCAAATACCTGACTCTATTTTAGGTAGGTTTTAGGGAAATTTGGTTTCATGTGTCATTAAGAAGCACCGATTTACCCTTTACTGGACAGAGCCCTGGGAAAAGCTATTCTGCTCTATGTACTTCCCTGTTTACCGGTAAAGACTGGAGACTCATTGCAGTCATGGCCTTCACCAATTACAGCAGTCTCAACCGAGCTCAACTAACCTTTGAATATCTGCACACAAATTCGTAAGTATCTTGTAGGTGCCACTGAGGTAGCCAGTAACTCCTCCTTGATGATAGAAATCCTTTCTCCGGGAAATTTTGCTTTTTTATTCTTTGGCATGAGTTGTTGGAGGGAGATGTATCACTGGATTTCTTGAGCTTTGTTTGGAAGAACTGAGCTCGGTGAAATATTTGTTGCTAATCTAGAAGAAAATGATTTTCACTTACTGGATCAAAGTTTTCTAAATACAAACTTTATTTGGAGTCATGTTGATTTGTTTCATCTAAGTGTTTAATAGGAGTCTAACAAAACTGCTCTTTGGATCGCCAAATTTTGGATCATCTAGTATCAACTGTTGTACATCTTTAGTAAAAGCCTAGACAATTGGGTTTATAACAAGTGTTTCTAACAACTACAGCAAGATGATGATGACATGTAAATGACCAACTTGGAAGAAGAAAGCTTTTGATATTTCTCTGCAATTTGGAAAATTGGCAGGACACCCGATGCAATTTATATATGCTAAGCCAGGGTGGAAAGTTTTTTAAAGCCCTTAATTTTGACAGTGATTTCCCAAAATACGTGAAATCACAGAACCATGGTTCTTGAGTTAGTGAGGAGATTAACATTATAAATCAGTGTGGTCTATTTTAGGTTTTTAAAGTTTTTTTTTAAAGTTAGTTATTTTGGAGCCAACAACTGGCCAGGAACTCAAGAGATCTGCCTGCCTCTGCCTTCCAAGTGCTGGGATTAAACGTGTGTCACCTTCCTTAAGTTATCTTGTAGGGCCAAAACTAGTCTTTTAATACATTCACCTATTACTTTTGAACTCAAGGTAAGTGTTAGAGTACTGGGATGAGGTAATGGAGACTTAAATGAATCAATGGTCCAGTTAGCAGAACCATCTAAAGAGTAGAGACCATAATAATACAGATTTCTTTTTAGCCTTTTGTGATTCCATAATACTTAAGAAAGTAACGTTTTTTTCCTGAGTATTGATTTGTCCAATGATGAGAGGTTTGATTTTGCATTAATTAGGTTTTTTTGTTTTTGTTTTTGTTTTGTTTTTTTTTTTTGAGGTAGATCAGGTGGTAGCACAGAGATTACCTTAGATACAGATTGTGGATCTGGAACCTGGGTCACTAATCAAAGATGCTAGCACAGCCTTTGGCCACACTTTCAGGGTTTCTTATATTTGAGCTACATATTAAGAATAACCAGATGAAAGTACTTAAATGCTAGGGGTTAGATATGAATTTTAGACTGATAGGGCAAATTTGGAGTTACAGATTTTCTGAAACTTGGAAGACTCTGAACTGGCCTTTAAAAGTCTGTCTTGTTCTAGTATTACTGCAGACTTCCTGTAATAACAGTATCCACATCTCATTGCTTGTAGCTACTCACTTTTAAATGTAAAGTAATTTTTAAGGTAGACCTAGAGGTTTTGAATTATTCTTGTCTTGCATTTGAGATAACTGAGGATCAAAGAAATTAAATTGTGCTTTTGTTTTGTTTTTTGAGGCAGGGTCTCTCTGTGTAGCCTTGGTCATCCTGGACTCACTTTGTAGACCAGGCTGGCCTCGAACTCACAGTGATCTTGCCTCTGCCTCTTGAGTGCTGGGATTAAAGGCGTGTGCAACTTTGCCCTGCTCCTAGAAATTAAATTGTTTTAAAGCTTATAGAGAAGCTGCAGAGGCAAATTAAAGGTACCTGGATTTAAGACTGTAAGGTGCATTTGGCTTGAGTGCTTAGTATTTTTAACCTAAGTGTTACCCAGAGCTGTTACCTTGAAGGTTTTGTTTTCTCTGTAAGGCAGAATATATAGCTTCCTGATTAATAAGTCTTCCATTTTGGTTTATTTTATTAAGCTTCTAAGGATTGTTTCTCCTTTTGTTGTATACATTATTAACAGTATGTGAACATTGCCAAAGCAAAGAAGTAAACTGAGTTACTTGAAAAGATGGTTTTAGAGAATTTTCTGTGAATTTTATCCATGTTGAGTTGGAACTTTGTTCTTGTGTCAACATAGAAGAATTGGCATATCATTTCGGGAATGTAGAATTTCTTACTTGGATCACAGACTTGATTTTTGAAGTGATTCTCCTTTAAATATGTCTAGTCTTACCTGAAGAAAATATATGACTGCACAGGGGAGCTTTTCTGGGCCTCAGTTTCTTCATTTGTAAGATGGAGCTAATATGATAGTGTTTGAAGATTATGCCAAATATGTAGACTAAAAGCTAATGCAGTCTGTTCATTGGTCTTAGACATTAGATAAGTTTTTAAAAATTTATGTGTATGAGTGTTTTACCTGAATGTATGACGATGTACCATGTTCATGCCTGATACCTAGAAGAACTGGAGTTAGGGATGGTTGTGAGCCACCCTGTGGGCACTGGGAACTGAACCTGAGTCCTCGGCAAGAGCAACAGGTACTCTTAAACCACTGAGCCGTCTCTAGGTCCTGAGCAGATACATTCAGAAGTATATATTGGAGACAGTAAATAGGTTTCAATTTTTGTGAAAATTAAGTCCTATGATACTTTCTGTTGATGGTTATTCTTGGTTATATTTCCATCAAGGTTGGAAGCGGGCTTGCAAATTCTCATGATAGACTGAAAAAAATCTAGTTTCTTTTTATAGTATATACTGAATTTTATGGGCTTATACAAGTTAGGGTTTTCACATTAAAGGAATCTTAAGCTCTTAAGTGGAATGTTTTGTGTCTGCCTTTCTTGTTTATGGTGGTAGAAGTAATGTTCCTTTGGCATAAGATGCATATCTTTAGTCATTTGATTTGATTTGTTATAATGTAGTCAGGTGAGCTTAATGCTTAATATAAGATGATCATTTTTATGTCTTTTACTCTTGGAACATTATGTGATTTACCTTTGGCATATGGTTTTTCTGAGTGATTTTATCCACATGAAAAGTGAATGTACAGGGACCTATAATGTTAGAGATTTCTGTTTCATATGACTTATAAGCCTACAGGCATATAGGTTGACCATATATTTGTGTTGGTGTGTATACCCATATATATATGTATGTATGTATGTGCACACAGGTGGTTTGAATACAGGCGTACACTACCCTGCCCGCCCAGCTAGCTTTCTTCTTTCTTTCCTTTTTTCTTCTTTTGAAACAAAGTTTCACTGTGTAGTTCTCTATGTCCTGGAACTTACTTATGTAGTTCTGTCTGTCTTGAGTGGAACTCAGCGATTCCTGCTTTTCTTTGCCTCCCCAGTGCTGGGATTAAAGGTGTTTGCCACTAGCTTTATTTTCTATTAATTAAGGAAGTAACTATTGTCAATGTATTAAAAAAAACTCAGCAAAATTTTTCATGGCTTTGAGCTTGTGAACAACTTTTTAAAATTTAAATTCAGGTTGGCTAAACAGAAGCCATTTTCTTTATATAACAAGCAAAAACATGTGAGTTTGTTGCTGGAAATACTAAGCTGTAAAACTGTTTCTTTTTGGGTCACAAGTGGTAAAATCATGATTGAAAGCTTCAGTTTATAAAAAAGCCATTGTGTTTTACCAATTGGTTGATCTTGGATAATGTGCAAGTGATAGTTCAGTCTGTGAAGAAGGTTTGTTTGTTTGTTTTTTGCCTTTTTGAGACAGGGTCTCTGTAGCTGCCAGCTGTCCTAAAACTCACTATACAGACCAGGATGGTCTTGAACTCACAGGGATCCTTTCTTTGCCTCCCAGAGTGCTGGGATTAAAAGCACGTACTACCATGCCTGACTGAAAAATATTTACTCATTTGAAATATTTGGGAAAAAAGAAACATGCATTTTTATGTGTTTTTATGACTTTTAAGAAATATTTAGGGAGCTTGGCGTAGTGGTGCACACCTTTAATCCCAGCTCTCGGGAGGCAGAGTCAGGTGGATCGATGTGAGTTCGAGACCAGCTTGGTCTACAAAATGAGTCTAAGACAACCAAGGCTACACAGAGAAACCCTATCTTGAAAAACCAAAAAAATAAAATAAAATAAAATAAATATAAAAAAAGAAATAGCTGGGCATGGTGGCGCATGCCTTTAATCCCAGCATTTGGGAGGCAGAGGCAGGCGGATCGCTGTGAGTTCGAGGCCAGCCTGGTCTACAGAGTGAGTCCAGGACAGCCAAGGCTACACAGAGAGACCCTGTCTCAAAAAAACAAAAACAAAAAGAAATATTTAGTATGATGACTTCAGCATCTATAAGCTCCATTTATCATTTGAGATTCTGAGTATTGCTTCTGACTTTACCAAGAACACAAAGGCCCTTTAATGATGTCTATTATCATATGAAAATATTCCTTAGGTACATTTTAATATCTATAAGTTTGTCTGAAGTATGTGTGTGTAAAATACCACTGAACTGGTAGCAACAAACTTTGAGGAATTATTTTCTTAGATTTTATATGTACAAAGCACATTTCTAAACTTTGCATAGAGTACAGTGAAATTTTAGCTGAAAGTGCTTTGTGCTTGCCCTTTAAATAGTCTCCTTATATGAAACAAGTGGAAGTAGTGTAATGATAATTTTTTGTTCTTAAGGCAAAGGGTGTTATAATTTTTCCCATAATTCTTATTTACAGTTTTTACAATCAAACACCAGCAACCTTTTTTTCTTTTTTTTCTTTCTTTGTTTCTTTCTTTCTCTCTTTATATTTTTTTTTTTTTTTTTTTGAGACAGGGTTTCTCTGTAAAGTCTTGGCTGTTCTGGACTTGCTTTGTAGACCAGGTTGGCCTCAAACTCACAGCAATGCACCTGTCTCTGCCTCTTGGGTGCTGGGATAACCTTTTATTTATTTATTTATTTTTTTGAGGCAAGGTCTCATGTAGCATAGGCTGACCTTG
Organism: Acomys minous; assembly: GCF_964271855.1. Taxonomy (NCBI): domain Eukaryota; kingdom Metazoa; phylum Chordata; class Mammalia; order Rodentia; family Muridae; genus Acomys; species Acomys minous. The sequence continues at coordinate 49,592,873 of NC_140491.1, read as the reverse complement.
AACTTGAAAAGTAGCCAAGGAGTAGTACCTTGAACTTCTGATCATGTTGTGCATGTTAGTCAAGTACACTATTGAGCTACATCCACAGCCCAGAAATGTCATGTTTTTTAAGTCAGAAGAATTTGAGCTCTGTTTTATAGTGAAGTGGTACTCCATTCTGAAACAAGCTATAGTCTTGTTCTTAATATCGTGCTCTTATTACTGTACTCCAGAGACTCACCTTTTGAGATTCATTGACTTATGTTAAAAACATATTCATGTTTAAATAAATAAAAACTACTAAAAGTAGAATTGGCTATTTTATATTTCTACACATCAGTCCGGATTGTATAGAAACCTGATAATCATGCAACTGGCTTACATCAGACAGGAGGATGACTGAAAAATTGAGAACTAATATTTGAGTTCCCTCTTTTAAATAATTTTTTTTCAGTCTCTATAGCCTTTCAAAAATTGCCAATGCTGCTGGGCTTGGTGGCACAGGCCTTTAATCCCAGCATTTGGGAGGCAGAGGCAGGTGGATCTCAGTGATTTCGAGGCCAGCCTGGTCTATAAAACGAGTCCAGGACAGCCAAGGCTACACAGAGAAACCCTGTTTCAGAAAAGAAAACAGAGAACAATTGCCAGTGCTGAGTATATTTCAAGTCATCATGGTGAGGTATTATAGTTCAAATTGTAATAATTGCACCTCAGATAAAACTTATTGGCTATGATACAGCCAGATTCCTCTCTTAATAATTTTGTTTTAAAGACAGGATCTAGCTGCATAGCCCAGAGTTGCCTAAAACTTGGCATTGTCTTCACTTGGCCTTATGGAATACAGTTGTGAGCCATAATGCCTGGCCAGGCAAGTGCTCAGTCATTGAGCTAAAGCCTCTGTCTTTAGGATAACTTTTACATTATCTTTAACAATTCACCTTAATTTTCTAATCCATTTACCCCCTTTCTCTAGTGAGGATTAAATATAAGGACTATGCATGCTAGACAAATAATGTGCCACAGACTTATATCCCCAGCCCTCTCCTTAGACCAGTGGCTCTCAACCTTCCTAATGTTGTGCCACCTTCATACAGTTCCTTATGTTGTTGTGACTACCAACCAAAAAATTATTTTTGTTGCTACTTCATAACTATAATTTTGCTACTTTATGAATCATAATGTAAATATCTGTGTTTTCTGATGGTCTTTTGGGGTCTCAATCCACAGGTTGAGAACTGCTGCCCTTTATAGAAACGGAGCAAGTACACAGGACATTCTTTCCTTTATCCTACTGATAGTTTGTCTAATTTAAAATAATAGTTTTGAAATTTACTTTCCTTCGTTCTTTCTTTTCATTTTTTTTTTCTTTTCTTTTTTGACAGTATCTTGTCACATAGTCCAGGCAGGCCTTGAGTGCTTCATCTTATTTGAATTATGTCATTGAATGCTCCTGGAAATAAAGGCAATGCTATCCTGACTTGTAAATACTTAAGTATTTATAATAAAGAGATGACTTTTTAAGGCAGGTTTTCTTTTAGAAGTTTAATTCTTCCATGTCAAATATTTAACATTTGGATTTTAGCCGGAAGAATTTGAGCTTCATTCCATAGGTGGGTTAGCGATTAAAGAAAAAAAAAAAGTCTGTGTTTTGCTACAACATATTTCTTGTTCCTCTTGCCTTAGGATTAGCAATACATATATTCACTGATCTCATGGGAAAACATGTCTTACTAAAATTCTAGGAAGTGATAGTTATTAAAAGCTCACAGTTTAAAAAAAATGAAGAGTAATTTTGATGAAAATTGGTTTTCCTAGAGAGTTCAGTTAGGAATTTTTATAAACAAATAGTTCATAGTTTGTGTAAAACAATATAACAATAAGTTTGAGGTATTAAAGGCTAGGTAATAGTGTTATATTTCATTTTACATTTTTATAAAATGTCACCTTGACTATTGACTGAAACTGAAAAAGCAAGAATAATTTATGAAAATTGATTATATTATTTCCTTTAAAAGCCAAGCTGGCTTTCTGGATGGTTCTATGTGGACCTATTCTGCTTCATATTTAATAGAGACTATTATAGGAAATTATACAAATTAAGAAAGGGTAATTTGAGCATATCTTTTAGCATTTTGTCTTACAAATATCTGTGTGTGATCTGTACCAGTGAAAAGAGGAAATTTAGTTCATAATTCTTTTGTTGACTCTTAAAATTTATTATTTCAGAACCACTCATGAATTCTTGTTTGGTGCTCTTGCTGAACTGGTTGATAATGCAAGGTATGTAGTCTTCCAGCGTATGCTTTCTTGGAGTGGAAACTTTATGGATCATCAGGACCTTTGCTCTCTCGTGACTTGAGAGAAAGACATTTTTGTTGTATTTGTTGCAACTCCTAAGAGACTTGTTAGCAAGTATTTTTATTAGCACAGTAATTGACACTTTTCTTCGTTACCCTAAATTCATCTATTGCTCTTTGTGATCTCACCTAAAAATAGGAAACTAACCACTTCCAAACCACCCTCCCTTGTGTAGTAGAGTGTGGTAATTGTGAAAAGTAGGGAATTAAGACAGGAACTTGAGAGTAAAGCTAATGGGATACATAGGTTATAATAATAATTTATGCTGCCAAGACCCTGTACCCTGAATGTCTTTAAACGAGGCTAGAGTTTTACATCTTCTCCTAAATCCATGTTTCATTGCCAGTGGTTTTAAACAGTATCTTTCATTGTGGGCTTTTAATTTTTTGTTTATTTTAAGACAGGACCTCACTATGTAACTCTGGCTGGCCTGGTACTCTCTGTGTAGACCAGGCTAACTTTGAATTTACAGAGATCTGCTGACTTCTGTTTCTCAAGTGCTGTGTGCCGCCACGCCTGGTCTACTGTCTTCCATTGTTAGCAGCACTGTTTGGGAGAAATCATGTTTCAGCATTCTCATATTGTCTTCTTAATGTTGGAAGAATATACGTATTACTATATAAGACCAAATAAAAGCTTAGGTTTGTTTACAGACAAAGACTCTAGTTCAGGTTATATTATGAAAATATGTTCTTAGTTGTATTGATATAAACTAAATTTCAGATATATTATTTTTTGACTAGTGTCAATAACTAATGAAGAAAGAAGAAGGTAAGAGTTGATAGTAGAATTTGAAACATTTTCAGTTAGTGGACTTAACATTTCTAATTTCTGTACAACTGACGTACATTATCAGTCCTTTTGTTTGGTTTTTTGAGACAGGCCTTATTGTGCAGTGCACTGTACTCCTACCTCAGCCTCTTGAGTGTAGCCATACTTGACTTTTATTACTGCTTTTGTTACTATATGCTTATTACCTGCTTATGGAAGTGTACTAGATGACACATTGTTTAACTACAAAATAACTTTTTTTTTCATTTTTGGTTTTTTGGGACAGGGTTTCTCTGTGTAGCCTTGGCTGTCCTGGACTCACTTTGTAGACCAGGCTGGCCTCCAACTCACAGCGATCTACCTGCCTCTGTCTCCTGAGTGCTGGAATTAAAGGCGTAGGCCACCACACCCGGCCAAAATAACCATTTTTTAAAGTCCCAATTAGTTCATAATTTTCCCATGCAATTAAAAAATGTAGCTTAATGAAAATATGTTTGAAATTGCTGCTTATTGACTTAGTGTAACTATAATGCGCCGGTATGGCAGATAATTTTTTGAGATAGGGTTTCATGTAGCCTAGAGTAGTTTCAAACTTGTGTAGTTAAGGATGACCTTAAACTCATACTTCTTTCCCACCTTCTGAGTACTGGGATTATTATTAAGCTCTTTGACCTGTATCACTATGTCCTGTTTGATGCTGAGGATTGACCCCATGTTGCTTGCATGCTAAGCAAGCACTGTATCAGCTGAACTACCTTTGAGAATAGGTTCATAGGGCTGGAGAGATGGCTCAGCCGTTAAAGGCTAGGTTCACAACCAAACCCGTAAGAGAATAGGTATATTCACAGGTATGCATATGAAATTTTTGTTTTCATATAAAACCAATAAAAGTGTGCTTCTGTCTTTTTGTCTGTAGTTGATAGAATTGTATTAATGTAATTCCAGGCCTTTAAAGAGGTTATTATTCATGATCAGGTTTATATGATTTCAAATGATTGCTGGAATATAATGAAATTTCTTTCAAAATTAGGGAAGATAAAATTATGAGCTCACAGGGCTGGAGAGATGGCTCAGAGGTTAAGAACACTGACTGCTCTTCCAGAGGTCCTGAGTTCAATTCGCAGCACCCACATGGTGGCTCACAACCATCTATAATGTGATCTGATGCCCTCTTCTGGCAGAACACTATATATAATGATAAATAAATCTAAAAAAAAATTATGGGTTTACAAATTGATTTGTTCATTATGGTGTTTATGCCAACAGACTTAAAATTTCATGGTGGGTTAAAACTTTTCAAATCTTGGTAAGAAGAACAAGTAGACAAGTTTGAATATCTTTTTATGGTTGCAGTAAAGTGAGTGAAAGGAACAAATATTTTATCTGTGTGTGTGTGTGTGTGAGAGGGGGGGGGAATGCTTTGTGCTGTGAGGTGGCTGCTATTCAAGAGTGAGAATCTGAGTCCCCAGCATTCGTGAAAGCCTGGCCTGAAAGTGCATGCTTGTGACTCTAGTGCTTCAGGATGAGGGGACAGGAAAATCTCTGGTACTAGCAGGCCAACCAATTGAGCTGAATCTTCAAAATCTAGGTTAGTGAAAATAAAGTAGAAAGTCCAGTGAGATGGCTTAGTGCTCTGCGGCTAGGCTGATGACCATTTTGAACATACATGATAGGAGAGAACCATGTCCATGTACATTAGCATACAGTACATCAAATGAATGTACGAGGAAGAAAAAGTGGAAAGCAATGAAAGCGGACACTCAGCGTATGCGCACATATAATATTCTTACTGAACCTGGAGTGATTTTTATAGTGAAATCAACATTTAAAGAATGTATCCAGGACAGTTGATCATGAAGTTCAGTTTGTAAAATGTGTACTAACGTGTAAACCCAATGTTCCATCTCTAGCATTGTGCGAACTGAGCATGGTGGTGCACACTTACATTCCAAGTGTTGAGAAAGTTGAAGCAGCAGGATCTGAGGTTCAAGGTCATCCTTGGCTGCATAGTGCGCATGGAGATATTAGAACGTGTGAAACGTGTAAAAATGTATTCAGGTCCTATGTGTCATGTGTCTTAAATAATTTGGAGTGCTTGAAATAGAGCATACATATGTCAGGGAAGTTGTATGATCAAGTGTAAAAACAAAACTTTAATATAACTTTAAACAATTCAAAATAGTATGCATTGCACTTAAAGTATTTTGTATTTTGCTGATTGATACTTAATATTTTCATTTGTATCTCAAAGTTTTCTTTTTCCCTTTAATTTTGCAGAGATGCTGATGCTACCAGAATAGACATTTATGCTGGTAAGCCAGACTTTAGACCTTCTATTGCTAAACTTTCTTTTTCCTTAATGTTTTGTCTTAACTGTGCCTAAGAAGTGAGTGGGAAATAACTGGTTCCTGGAGCCTGGAAATGGCAGATTTTCTTCATGTTATATAGGTAGAAATGGGGCAGGTCTGATCACATATTTCTTAGAACCCAGGAGATTTATGAGGGTGGGAAGTAAAATGGATCTAGAATTAGTCATCTTTCTGGAAGGCAAGATCTTGTTGGAATTATTCCCTCACTACTCTTGGTAGCAGAGATCCCTTCTTATAAAGTTGCTGATGTCAGTTGCATAAAATAGCTGGTAATTGGTTTATAGCGATGTTGAGACCATGAGTCAGAGTTCTCTAGAGTAACAGAACTTAATAGAATGAATCTCTATATATAGAAAGGGAATTTATTAGAATGACTAGAGGCCTTCTTACTTCCTCTGTGGAGAATCAATCAAATGTCCTCATGGTGATCCGGATCAATCATCCCTCGTAACACGTTATTCTTTTCTTAGTCTGTTGGTTTAAGGGCATTAGAAGTCCAAAGTGGTCACGGGAAACGAAGTCTGAGCTTCCCCGTCAATGGCATGTTTGTTGTGTCTCCTGGCAGGAGCATTCCCCATTTTGGAACCAAAACTTCTAGGCCCCAGAACTTAAGGTTGAGGGAACAGGAAGCAAAAATGTTCCTAGTGGGATCACTAGGGATGATAGTGAGTAGAACATTTTTCACTCCTTGATTCTTGGACTAATGGATCCTGGCAATGGAAGAAAATACACCATATATTGGACACTGGCATACACTGCTTTATGGAAGCCCTGCCCCAGCCCTTCAGGCTACTGCCACCTACACTGTAACTGTATCTTCTAAAGGCTATTCCATCTTCCTATCAGGCCAGCTACATTAGGATGGTGGGGAAACGTAAGACCAGTGGATCCCATGATTATGAGCCCACTGTTGCTCTTCTCTGGCTGTGGAGTGAGTTCTTTGGTCAGAAGCAATACTGTGTGGCATACCATCACGATGGATAAGACATTCTGTAAGTCAACAGATGGTGATTGTGGCAGAGGCATTACATGCAGGAAAGGCAAATCCATAACCTGAATTAAATATCTTCTTCAGTAAGGACAAAGCACTGTCCTTTCCACAGAGGAAGTGGTCCAATACAGTCAGTCTGCCACCAGGTCACTGTCTGAACATCTTAGGAATGGTGCCATATCTGAGGCTTAGTGTTGGATTGGTCTCTGCTGTTGGCATATCTGGCACTCAGTGGCTGTAGCCAGGTCACTTGTTGAATGGCAATCCATGTTGTCAAGACCGTGCATAATCCCCATGTCTGCCACCGTGGCCACTTTGTTCATGGGCCTATCGGTCAGTGACAGGAATAGCTGGAGAAAGAAGCTGACTGTCCACAGAATGGGTCAGTCTATCTACTTAATTATTCAACTTCTCAGTAGAAGTCACCTTTTGATGAGCATTTACATGGCACAGAAGTACCGTCCTATCCTTTGCCCTTTTGGAAAGATCTACCCATATAATTCTTCCCCAGATGTCTTTCTCATCAATTTTCCAATCATGCTGTTTCCAAGTCCCTGATCATCCAGCCAATCCATTGGCTACAGACCATGAATTAGTGAACAATCACACATCTGACCATTTTTCCTTCGGAGAAAGTCACTGCTGGTTTAGCAGGCAATGGAGGATTAATTTCCTCAGTCAAAGGTGAAAAAGATAATATTTCAACAGGTGGGGCTGAGAGTACTACTTCCTCAGGTGAAAAAACCCTTGAGAATCGGAGGGTTCAGAGTTCTTGGCTTCAGTAGAGTCTTTCCACGCATCCAACCCCAATTGCAGGGTTCAGTTCTCTACCAATTAATGCCCTTTCTTTAACTGTGGACACCCTCCAAGTCTGGGACTTGAACTTTTTGCTGCTAACCTTATAATGGGGGTTTCAGTTTGATATTCCACAGCTTGAGCTTTGCGGCAACTGGGCACACTTAGAAACCTTTATTCTGTTTATGCACATCTATATCTGGTCAATTTTGTCACTAAGTTCTTTTGTTGTCTTTCACCATATTCTAAGATGCTAGAAGTTGGTTGATTTTTATCACATAGTTTATCTAGAGATAAATTGCACAACTAGTTAGCATTGTCATTTTCCTTATTTTTCCCCAAACTGTCAAAAGTTTTATATACAGGATCACCAAATCCATTGCCACTCACAATTGGTAAATCAGGATAATCAAGTGCATTTATCTCTGTGTTTGTAATATAGTCATACCATGGACTTTCAGTACTCTCCAACCTCCTAGGAGAGGGTGTAACTGGAGAGGCTTTGGTAGTTGTAGGTTGGCAATTGAGAAGCTGATTACAGATACTAAAGATTCATCCTTAGGTGAGTGTGGTAGCACACACCTTCAATCCCAGGGGAGGCAGAGGCAGACAGATCTCCATTAGTTCAAGGCCAGCTGTGGTCTACAGAGTGAGTTCTAGACAAAACAAAACAAAAGATTCATCACTATACTTATGTTGTTCTAGAACTACTTCTGGTACCAAAATTTGTGTTAGACAGGGTTGTCTATACTAACAGAACGTAATAGAATGCATCTCTCTATATATAGAAAATGGATTTATTAGAATGACTTAGAGGTTGCAGTCCAGCTAATCCCAATAATGGTTGGCTGCGAATGGGAAATCCAAGAATCCAGTAATTGCTCAGTCCACAAGGCTGGATGTCTCAGTTAGTCTGCAGTGTACCCTGGGATCCCGAAGAGGTGGGCTTTAATGGCGGTAATGGAATGGGCCAGGGAAGGAATGGATGTGCTAGCAAGGTGAAGGCAAGGAGGCAAAGAGCCAAAGCTTCTGTCTTCCATGTTATATAGGCTTCCAACGGAAGGTGTGGCTCACATTAAAGGTATCTCTTCCTGCCTCAAGATCCAGATCAAAGTCAGGAATCTTCATACCTCAAGGGTCCAGATTAGAAGTGGATCCACCCATTTCAAACTAAGCAGAAAATCCCTCACAGGTGTGTCCTCTGTTTCTGGATTCAACTTGACTACATCTAGAATTAATGGAGAGTGTCCATCACAGACCACCTCTTTAAAATGTTAGGCTTAAAACTGGACACCTAAAACAGCTTCTGCTGTTTTGCTTAGCTGTCTCTGTTGTTATATTGTGAAATCATCTTTCTCCCAAAGAGATGGCAACAGTGAAAGAGTTTTTAGCTATTTTCATTGACCCTTTATTTACTTTTAAAAGTTTGTTTTCTGTCTGTTCAGTATTTATAGCAACACTTTTTTGATCATTTTGATATTAAAAACTTGAAAAATATAATAGAAATCCATTCTTAAATCAAATTTAGCTAATGCGATGAATTTTATTGGTATTCTTTTCTGAAATCTGAAAGGTGTTTGGTCATATTTTGAGCATCATGCCTAGCTTTTGAAAGTCTGCGTTTATGTGGAATATGCAGTTACCTCTTAATGGAATCACTTGATGAATGCGAACGAAACATGGAACCTTTAGTGTTATATCATTAGGAAACTCTCCAGATTAGACAAAGTACTTAGACTAAAGTATGCTGGGAAAAAGAAAGTATTTAGCCAGCCTGGTCTACAAAGTGAGTCCACGATACCAAGACTACACAGAGAGACCCTGTCTTGAAACACTCCCTCCGCCCCCCAAAAAAGAATTACTTAGATCATCTTCATATCAGCTATCCTGTTGACATTCTAAAAGCCTTCTGTTGAAAAGTGGTAGAAATATTTTGGATTTGTTATTGTTACTTGGTTTTGGTTTTAGACAGAATCACACTATGTAGCTTCTTAGTTTTAGATGAAAGTACCAGAGAAGAGTCGTCTAGTGAGAGACTTCGGGATGGGTGCTAAATCTCCTGCATGGTACCACTTTCCCATGCTGCAGCTGTGTGTGCTTACAGGGGTGCTGAGGGAAGTTCAGAAAGTAGACTCTAAATGGAGTGCTCAGTGTGCTTCCGCCAGCTGGGGAAAGTCCAGATGGTGGCATGAAGCCTTTGCACTAAGAACCTAGTACCTAATTGGAGAACGAGCATGCACAAATGGTTACAGACAGATAACTAGACCTCGTGGGAGCAGGAAGAAGCTGGGCTTTGTGGAACATGCCATTAATCCCAGCCCTTTGGGAGTAGAGGCAGGAGGATCAGTTCAGTCACCTTAGCTACATAGGGAGTTCAAGCCCAATTTGGGCTCGGTGGTCTTAACAGTATTGTAAACCGCATGAAGAAACTTAAAAAATCTCTCTCATCCTCTCTCTCTCCCTCTCAGTCTCAGCATACACCTCAAATGTTTGTGTGTGTGGCAGGGGTGGAGGCCAGAGAGTTGCTTTAGAGTTGGAGTTGCAGGTGGTTGTGAGCCACAGTGTGCTTCCTAAGAACTGAACTTGGCTCTTCTGCAACAGCTCTATGTGCTCTCTGTAGCCAGGGTGGGGGTGGGGGGGGCAGGAAGGGGGAGTATGGGGAGTTATGGATGGGACGGATGGATGGACCAACTTTGAGATAAATCTTTGAACTAGGAGCACTGTGCTGAAATAGCCCAATAGTCTTAACACAAGGGCCTAGAAAGAAACTTTTTAGGCATTAATCAAGGAGTTTCAGTGGTTTGAGGGACTTTCCAAATATATTTGGCTTAAAACAGAATTTAAAAAAATTTTTTAATTTTTAATTTTGTTTTTTATCCCAAATCAGTCTTCACATAACTTTATGGCATAGTATACAGCAAACATCTCTGGGCAGGCACTAGGACAGTGCTACCATCCTACCCTGTACCTTACCCAGTTTGAGTCTCCAGGTGACACTGCTTTTTATAGATGGGAACTTGGATGGCTTTTAATACTTTAAAGACCGTTGTTCCTGCTTGCCACATTTCACTTGGATCACCCAGATTTTGATAAGAGGTACTGCCTTAGGGAACAACTTCCAGGAAGAGCCTCATTCTTCAACTTCCAAGAGGCAGTGTACATGCCTTTACTCCCAGCGCTTGGGAGACAAAGGCAGGCAATCTCTGAGTTCCAGGCCAGCATGGTCTACAGAGTGAATTCCAGGACAGCCAAGGATACACAGAGAAACCCTGTTTCAAAAGAAAAAAAAGAGGCATTTGTAATGAGGGATTCGGCCTCCTGAACATTTAGTGATACTTGAAAATCTCTGTGGTTTATGGTCCATCTAAATTAGTATTTTAATTTACATTAGTTTGTCTGTTTAGCAAAAGGCAGTCATGACTCACTTAGTTTTACCCTGAGGGGAGAACAAAAAGCATTTAAAACAGATTTGTCAAGATAGATAACTATACAAAGCATACTGAAGCCTTCCTTTAGGGAGTAGGCTTCCAAGTAGCCTTGAGCTTGAGCCTAGATTAAGTTACACAGACTTCCTCCTTTTTAGTAGATGTGATACTTATTCTTGTGCTGATGAGTGGACCGTGAACAACATCTCTAACTGGAGAGGTTGATGTTAGTGATCCTTTACATGGTTTGTTTGGGTCCCCCGCTTCCACTTCTGCCTCGCTCTTTTCTCCGTTTTATATCTAAATGTTTGACTCCCGTTGTTTACAAGACTTCATTGAGTTAAAAGGCACCCAGAAAATCAGTGTAGTTTTCTTCCATATTTGAGAACTCTAATTCTGACTGGGCAGGTCTAGCCGAGAACTGAGAACCTCTTGCTGCATTTTGTATCGTCTCACTTCTTTTCAAGGGCCTTGATCTAAGAGGGGGTATGATAGCAATACAGATAGCTCACAGTCTGTAGTGATCACATATAAACATAGTAATCGTCTTTTAGGTGGCAGCTGCCACCATTACACTCATACTCCATCTGGCATCATCATTTTGAATCTTACCTCAGATTTAAATCACAAAGGAAGATATCCTGTTGAGCTTGAACAGTTGATAAGGTATAGTGCATAATAGACTACTTAAATGACTTGGGATCCATGGCGTTGGGCAGATGTAATAGTAAATCAGAGAGAGAAGGAAGATATAAAAAGCTATGCATATGCAGTGGTTTTAAAGGTGCTTAAATACTGGTCCCTTCTAATAGATTCTCAGGAGCTTTGTTGTGAATTATCACTAGAGAAGCTTCACATCTTTAAGTGCCCTAAAGTTTAACTCACACTAGCCTAGTACTAGTAGAACTAGATTCGACCTAACCCTTTCCTTCTATTAGGCTTCACTTTGGTTCACCTTCTGTTCATAACCAGGTGGTTGCCCTGTGAGTGCTAACAGCCCAATAATGGCAGCTGCTTCTTTTACAGAGAGGCGGGAGGACCTTCGAGGAGGATTTATGCTTTGCTTTTTGGATGATGGTGCAGGAATGGATCCGAGTAAGTGGTTATGATGATTTTTTTCTTTTGCAGAGCATAACAGTTTACTATTAAAGTTGCTTTTCTGTGACCTCACTGTTGTGGCTAGAAGATCCACCTGGGGAATGAACAGCCTGTTGCAACATCTCAGGCTTAATTACACTGTGTTTGCCGGGTCTTGTCCTAACATGGGAGAGGTGTTTGGACAATATAAATGTCATCCTGAAATCAGTTAGATTACGTTTCTCTTGACAATCAGCTTGCACAACATTATGGAGCCATAACTACTGAGGGTTATTTCCCTGAGGCTGTTTACAGTGTTCTTGTAACAACATAGGACACTGTGGTGGTATTGATAGGCCAGGCAAGGATTACCTTTATATGCCTCATGACTGAATTTCCTTGGAGAGAGGTTTTTCTGGGTCACAGCCGTGCTTGTATTTAACATGACTCACAGCTCTGACTTTGAGAAGTCCGGGAAAGAAATGCTAACTTTTTTATTTTCTCTTGTCTACCACTTGAGGTGATGCTGCTAGTGTGATACAGTTTGGGAAGTCAGCCAAACGAACTCCAGAGTCCACCCAGATTGGCCAGTATGGCAATGGATTAAAATCGTACGTATATTGGAAGCCTGTCATAGGGCTGGACACAAAAGTCACCTGCTGTGCTCTTGCTGTCCTTCTCTTTGTCCCTCTAGGACTGTAAATCTGCAGCATTAGGGGAGTCAGAAAGGAGTAATGATTGGGGGTAGTTTACCAACTGCCCAGCTCACTTTGCTTAGTGTATTGACTAGTATGAATATCTAAAACATCTCTAGAACTGTCTCTTTTCTCTTCTTGAATACTGTTTTTATCCTGTGGTTGAGGGTGTGGGTGGTTCTTTTCTGGGTCTGGGGCATATCTGAGGGAGTCACTTCACAGTGTATATGCTTGTGCCAGGCACTGGGGATCCAGAGTGAATAAAAGAAACACAGGCTTGGGGCTGGAGTGATAGCTCAGATGTTAAGGATACAGACTGCTCTTCCAGAGGTCCTGAGTTCAATTCCCAGCAACCACATGGTGGCTCACAACCATCTATAATGTGATCTGATGCCCTCTTCTGGCCTGCAGGTGTATATGTGGGCAGAGCAGTGTATACATAATAATAAATAAATAAATCTTGTGTTGTTTAAAAAAAGAAAGAAAGAAAGAAAGAAACACAGGCTTTCTCTCCTGGAGTCAGCTGTCTGTGCGGACATCCTGAAAGGCCATAGAGCAGGAGACCATCTACTAACTTCAATCTATTGATCCCTCAGACCATGGTTCCTACTTGTTTAGTGCTTGGAATGTGTTGTTCTGGTTTCGAGTGAAGCCCTGAGAAAAAAGGATTTCTACTTCTAAAATGCTCCCTTCCAGCTGCACATACCCTTGGGTGGAATAAGATTTAGTGGAATTGGAGTTTGTACAAATGGAATTATGAGTCATGCTCCAGCCTTGCTGTGGAAACGTGTTGTTTTATTTGAGAGAGGGTTGTGGTTTGATCTGTCAACAGCCTTGATTGGGCTTGATGTGCATTGTGCTTTGAGTGTGGAGAAGAGAGTGCTTCCAAAGGGATCAGGGGCCTGCTTCCTGAACTCAGATTTCTTCTCAGGACAGGAACCAAATGTTAAAAATAAGAACTTACCATGGTGCCGGGAGGTACTGTGCTAAACTTCAAATGGATGATATGATTTAAGCCTCACTTTAGTCTGTGATAGGTTTTGTTAACATTCTCAGATGAAATTGAGATGTATAGAAGTGAAGTGGTTTGCCTAAGGTCTAAAGGTGTTTATGTGAAGAGTGAAGATATGAACCAGGTCTTTCTGATTAGAAAATGGGAGTGATTGTCTATTTCACTTAGGCCAGACAAAGGTTCAGATCTCAATCCAGCCATTTAGTCACTGAAGTCGTGGCTTCTGGTAAATCTATCATACTTACCAAATAGTTAAGGATCTAGTGCTTTGAGAGTCTCTAGTCTGTGATCATAGTGAGACCCTCCCCCAGAGCATCCTGAAAGGGAAATCCAAAACCTGTGAAACTGAGATCTCGATAGCCCTTTCAGTTCTGCAGACTCAGCTTTACCTCTCTGATTATTTCCTAACCTAGAAATTGGGCTCTAACTTCTGGTATTCTCCCTTGGGAGCCAGTAAAATGTGACTTAAGAAGACCGAGAAGGAACATGTACAGAGTTAGAATGCAGTTATCAACATGTTTAGGAGGCTTTTATGAAGGCCCCATTGAACTGGAGCCATCTAGTGTTCAAAGTTCAGAAGTTAGAGGAGATGATTAGTGGGGAGCATAGGATTGAGCAAGGAAGGTGTTTTGGGGTTTCTGCTAATCAGACTCTGTAGTCAGGATCAAAAATAGAAGTTTAAAAAAATTTGTGAAAAAAGTTTTGTCCAGTTGAGTAAGAGCAATGCTGTCCACAAGCTGCAGGGAAGGAGAGAGTATACTGAGATTTAAGGGAAATGAGCCCTGTCATCAGGAAGAGAATTGACAGCCCTGAGGGTGTCTATGGAGTGTCTTGGGAGTTTCCCTGAGTGCTTGGGAAGTGGGAAGCCTGGCATACCAGGCTGGACTGTGTCCAGAGATTAATGAGGCTCCCTGCCATTGTCTTCTCCAGGGGTGTTGTAGGGACTAATGAGACAATAGCTGTAAAGGCCAGAAGCTGCTCAGAAAAAAAGGAACTAAACAGCCTCATTGTTGAGTGGAAAGTCCTTCTACTGCTGCTTCATACTTCTGCCCTGCCCTGTTCTGCTTGGAAAAGCCTGTCTCAACCTGTTCTGTAGAAGGATTATTATGGCCAAACAGGAAGGAAGCCATTGATTCCGTTTAGACTTTTGCCAGATGAGTTTTGTTTTCCACTGATTCTTGGGATTGAACCCAGGTTCTTGCACATGCGAGGCAAGTGTTCTACCACTCTGCTGAATTGCCAAGCTTCAAACTTTTTCCTTGGTAGAAGACAAACTCAAGGCTGTAGAATAAGCTCAAAGTAGCAAAGCAATTCTCAGACGGAGAATGGGTAGAGTTACTGACATGTAGGTAGGCCTCTTTGAACTATCTTCGGAGATCAAATTTTGAGCTGGGCTAAAAAGTTAGCATTAGTGTTTGGTAAGTGTTATAGTCACACTAGTTTTTGAAAGACTGGTGTGAGACTAGTCTTTTGACTCTACTCTTGGCAGTGTGGCCATTTAATGAGTGCACAGGAGGAGATTTTGCATTAGTGAAGGAAGGGCAGGATAGGAAGAGGGTGTGGCCCAAAAGATGTTGTGTTCAAGGTGTCAGCTGCTGGAGTGGAGTTTAATGATCCTAGAGCTCAAGCTGGTTCACTTGTTTAGGGTTGTGGCAGTAAGCTGGGAGGGAAACTCACCCAGGGCATGTGGTCTGAGTGAGTATGTCCTAGGAGGATGGTGAGAAACTGGAACCCTTGTATAGAAGGGAAGTTTTCTCAAGACGGTTGTAGGCTAGGAGGGCTGGCTGAGTGGGAGGGAGCAAGGACTGTGGAACTCAACCTCAGGACTCAACCTCAGTCAGTCTTGAGGAGAGCCCTCTGATCAGCTTCAGTTACGCCCTGAAGGTGTGCTCCCTTTTCAGATGAGCTTTGAGTCCTTGGGAATAATCTGTTCTGTTTCCCTTTCAGGGGCTCAATGCGCATTGGGAAGGATTTTATCCTCTTCACTAAGAAGGAAGACACCATGACCTGCCTCTTCCTGTCTCGTACATTTCATGAGGAAGAAGGCATTGATGAAGTATGTTTCATTCTTGTGGCCTGAGTTGCTGCTTGAGATTTCTTGGGTTTGTCTGTGATTCTGGGCTCTTTGAAGCTGTAGACCTGGAGCAGGTGCCCGCTTTACAGGATGAGATGGGTGAATGCATGGGTTGGAGGTAGTGAGGCAGACAATCCTTTAATTTGAGAGGAAGTGAAATCTCAAGGTACTTCAGACAACAGCTGTTCTGTTTCTGAGAATGAATGAGACTATGAAGTGGCAGGAACTGAGAGTTGGGGGTCTGGAGAGATGGCTCAGTGGTTAAGAGCGCTCTGCTCTTCCGTAGTACCTGGGTTCAATTCCCAGCACCCACATGGAGGCTCTCAACTGTCTGTAACTCCTATTCCAGGGGATCTGACACCCTCACACAGACACACATGCAGTTAAAACACCAATGTACATAAAATAAAAATAAAGCATTTTTAAAAAAAGAACGAAAATGAGATTTGGATTTTGAAGCTTTTCCTTATTTTCATACTACCCCATTTTGTGGAGGGTATCTCCATAGAGAACTGTTAGCAGGTCGGATATTTTGGGCTTCCCTAAGTGACTGGAAATTATAGCTGATGGTAATAATAGAATATCAGTGTCTTTCCTCCTAAGATGATTATTTTGTGGAGTATGTTGTGAGCACATTTTCTTTGTGAGGAAATGTGTTGATCTAACTTATAGCACAAGCCATGAGTCAGACTTTATCCAGGCAGGTGGTGAAACAGGGAAGGGTATGGAGGACACCACTGTGAGCTCATCGTTAATAGTGCCTTCTGCCTGGGCTCGCTAGCAGCTGCTTCTTTGCCCCGGTGATTATTATTGTCCTTGAAGACAGGCTCAATAATAAATCTTGCTTTTAGAATATATTGGTAATTGGGCGATGGTTCCACAGCTGCTCTTCAGAGGACCAGGGTTTAATTCCCACCTCCCACATGGCAGTTCTCTAACTTCAGTTCCAGAGGACCTGATATCTTCTTCTGGCCTCTCTGGGCACCAGGTATGCATGTGGTACATAGACACACATGCAAACAAAACATCCATATACATTTTCAAAATTATTTATATTTTTGGTAATTGTGTGAGCTGAACAGTAACCTAGCTGATTCTCTTTGTGGTCTGGTGGCTCAAATACTGAAGAACAGTTTTTGTTTTTTGTTTTTGTGGTGTTTTTGGTTTTCTTGAGACAGGGTCTAACTTGTTATGTAGACCTGAATGGTCTTGAACTCACAGGGATTCACTTGCATTTGCCTCCTGAATGTAGAGAATAGGAGTTACAGACTGGGCTTGTCAAGAGCTGTTTCAGTGGGGGAGTAAGCAAGGTCTGCCCAGCTTCCTTTCAGGTATGAGTAATGGAAGACAGACCTTGAGAAAGACCTGGGATGTGTAGAAAGAAATTCATAGCTGTCACATAAGAAGTTGGTCCAATTGAGAATATCAGTCTATCCCTCTCTGTTGCTTAGCAGTGATTGAATTTGTACTGGTCCTGTTGAAATCTGAGCATAAATTTGTGGCAAACTAATTGATGTTAAAATGGGAACCTTTTCCTACCATTTTTAATCTATCTAATTATTGGATTTTTTTTTTTTCATCTATTAGATGAGGTTTGTTACCTTATTCTATATATTTGGGGAGAGATGCACTGAGGCTATAAAGAACAAACTTCTAGGAGAAGATAGGACCGTAAGACAGCCTGGGCTATGGTGTTTGGAAATGTTGCCTGGTGAAGGATTCTTGGAATAAAAACATCCTTTTTAAGCCCCTGAGGTTGATGCTGGGTAGAGGTAATCTTCAGAGAACAGGGCATAGCCAGGTTGAGCTACTGCTCAGGGCCTTGTTGGAATAAATGGGATTTTAATCAAGTAGTTCCTAGAATTAGATTCTCTTTAGAAAAGCCCATGTGGTTACTTGGCAATGATTGGATAAGAAAGATTTGGAGTGGACCAGCTGAGAGGTTCTGTTTATGGTAGCCAGCTAGGAGGTGAGAGCTATGGAGGTGAGAGCTGTGGAGGTGTCTTTCTAGAGTGTGAGACTCACTGATGACAGTAATTGATGGTTATTGGAGGGAAAGGAAAGGGTTAGAGAGACTTGCAGGTTCTGGTGTGGCGGTTGGAGGTAGTGGACCATCTGGACCTGAGGGAGGATTGAAGGGCGATACAGAGGGAGGGCAGCGTAGGTTGCTTTGGGCCGTGCAAAGTGAGATCTGCATCTGGAGTTTGGAGGCAGTATTCGTTCTAGGCTTCCCATCTTCCTTCTTGTCTTTCTGTCATTGTCGTTTTCTTCTCCTCCTCCCCTTCGTCCTTTTCCTCCTCTCCCTCCTCATCCATCCTTGGTCCTAGCCTCCAGGATTGTTAGTAGCAGATAAGATCACTTTAAAAAGGAAGTGGAGGAAGAAAAGGATCTAAGCAGGCCAACACTGAAGGTATGGGTGAGGAGAGGCAGCGAGGAAGAAAACTGGGAGATTGTTGACATAAAAACTGAAGGAGAAATGCAAAATATGAGCAATAGTGAAAGTTAGTGTCTACAATTTAGAATGGTGCGGTTCTCACCTGGGAAGGTATAGACACAAGTTCACAGAAGGCACATGGAACTTGATTCCCTTGGTGGGAAAGCTAGATTGAAATTTTTTCCTTACTTGGACCTAGGAGGTCACTGTTTTGGATTGTACTCTAGAGCAAACTCTGCCAAGATTTCAAAATAAGATCATTTTCAGTCCAAGAGGAATGTGTCCAAACTAGCTCTGTGGTTTAGTGATTTCAGCATGAAGCATTTTAGAAACTAGCAGTGTTAGAACTCGTAATGAGTTACCACCCGGGCATGCTGACTTTCTCCTTTGTCTTCGGTGGGGACCGTTTGGCTTGAACCCCTAAGGTGTTTCATTTGGTTTACTACACAGAGAGAATCCCTTCAGTCAAGCCCCGCTGGTTCTGCAAGGGCTGCTGGCTTTGAGTGAGGGATGAGGAAATGATGAAGCCACTAGGAAGATTTTTGAAGAAAGGGAATTTTTGTTTAATTAGACATAAATCAAATTCTATATATGTTGAAGAATTATTATATTAAAGTACTTACGTAGCCACAATTATAAACTGAAAGTTAGAAGTCTCCTATGAACACTTGACGAATGTAGTCCTCATTGTACCCTGGGGGAGATCGCCTTCTGGTAACTTTTAGGATGATCACTTCCTTTTTGAAGGGTGGGGGGCATTGTTTGTCAGTAGTGTTTGTGTATTCATTTGGTTTTGTGTATGTAACTAGGACTGACTATATAAATTCACTTGTATCTCTTTCGATAGATAATAGTGTTGGTGAGATTCATCCATGTTGGTGCTCATTTTTATTATCATAGACTACTTTAGTTTTGCTACTCTGTAGTGGATATTTGGGTTATTCCTGTATGTGTATGTTGGTACATATGTGCAAAAGTTCTGTTGGGGGTATTTACCCTGAAGTGAAGTTGCCGACTTTGTATCTCTGGATTCACTAGATAATAGCAAATATATTTTTCCCTAGTGGTAAAAGTAGAATTTTTACCAAATTAATGAAATGGCCGAAGACATCACAGATAGGCACAGAGACCTCTGAGGTACAAACCAGCAGAGGAGTTTGGGGAAGGACAGAAGCTACAGACCTGATGCCAGACTATACAACTAAAGGGACACGAAAGCTGTGTGTTTAGTGGAAGGTGGCTCTGGAACCCCAATCACAGTATCTGTCTGTGCTCACCCCAAACAAAGGTGATTGTCCCATTGCCTACCTGGAATGCTCGAACACGGGAGCCTGTCACAGACAATGTGGAGAAGTTTGCCATTGAGACAGAGCTCGTCTACAAGTACTCTCCTTTCCACACCGAGGAGCAAGTGATGACCCAGTTCATGAAGATTCCTGGGAATAGTGGTGAGTAGGCTTTGGACCTGCAGCCCAGAGAATCTGAGAGCACTAGAGCCTCTGGTAATGTGGGGAGTGAGCCAGGGTTGGCTGGCAGAGAGAAAGGATTTTCTGTTCCCCAGGAACATTGGTGATCATCTTTAATCTCAAGCTCATGGATAATGGAGAGCCGGAACTAGACATAATATCCAATCCAAAAGATATCCAGATGGCAGAAACCTCCCCAGAGGGCACGTGAGTATGACAGGGAAGGGTGGCAGGCCCCGCAACTGGTCTTCCTTGGGAGATGATTTCAGGGAAAAATAGAAGAGCCCCTTTCATGGCTTCTTCTTGGTGTCAGTATTGATAAAGCTGAGAGCTCCTATCTGCTACTAGCAAGACAGTGACTCCTCAGCCACGCTAAAGCAAGGATTAATGGTTCCCTGTTCTCTTTCATTTGACAGAAGAGATTGAGTCCTGGGTCTAGGGGTGGTGAAAGACACTGGGGTTCCTATAAGGGCCAGGTGCAGCGCCTGTGCTAGGGACATAACAGGGCAGGATGTAGTACCATGATGAGGGGCCATTCTGGCCAAAGTGACAAGAGACGCCAGGATGTGAAATGAAAGGTGAGGAATTGCAGAGAGGCAGCCCATAGCTTTGCACTGACTGGTGTGGGTGACAGGCTGTCTCAGTTCCTGCTTTCTCCAGGAAGCCAGAGCGACGTTCCTTCCGAGCCTACGCTGCTGTGCTTTATATTGATCCCCGGATGAGGATCTTCATCCATGGGCACAAGGTGCAGACCAAGAGACTCTCCTGCTGCCTGTATAAGCCCAGGTAAGGGCTTAGCTACCATTATCTGGACTGGGAAGTGGGGCCTGGCCAAGTTTCTCTGGGTGTTGTTAGGGTGATACAAGTGAACGCTCTAACACTGCTGATTGTATCTGTTAACCAGAGAGTCAGTTCTCTAGGAAGGATAGAAGTGACTGGCGGGCTGTTGGGTTGGGCGGCCAGGACAGTTAAGGGAAGTGCCTTCTGAAATGTGGAGATCAGCCCTGGGAACTATCTTATCTCAAATTCGGGACCTATAGACCCTTGACAGGAAAGGAAAAGCCATGGCTTATTACTGAGGTTTGTTCCTGCTGTGAGATTAGTGATACCTGCTGAACCCCAAAGACAAATCAGGAGGTCAAGGACAAATTGAATTAGGAATTGAATCATTTTGCGAACAATGAGCTTGGATCTGTTTCATCGTCAGGAGCCAGGGCAGCACCACATGGAGGAGGCAGGCTGCTTCCCAAGCTGCTGCGTTGGCTGTCTGCCCCACTGCTGCTTGGCCCTCAGGTTTCTTTTCCACTCTTCAGGATGTACAAGTACACATCAAGCCGTTTCAAGACTCGGGCAGAACAGGAAGTGAAGAAAGCAGAGCATGTAGCACGAATTGGTAATGCTACTCCCTGTGTTGGGTGGAGGGATAGAGTTGGGGAAACAGCTTGTATCCAAAGCCAGAGGACAAGGCTGTTCCTCCGACCTTGATCTAGTTCCTCTCCAACTCTCCCCATATCTAACCTTGTCAGCACTTCTCTCCAGACTTGACTTTTTCCTCCCACTGTTTATAAGATTTTATATAGGGTTGGGAGTGGCATAAAACACACCTATAGAGTCTTAATGTAAAACAAATACCAACTCTTTGACTTGACCAGTTGAAAATCTCATACTGCATACTGCTTTAGTTTGTCCCGACTCTAGGACAGAAATCTCAAGGTTTCTCCCCAGGAATAATCATAGTTATTTTTGGCTGTTTGATGAGAGTAATTATCTAAAGCATTCTTCAGGCTCTAGTTCATGCTAAGATTGAATTTCCATTAGATGCATTTTGGGTTTGGTAGTTTTGTTTTGACTCCTGTAAATAATTTGTAAAGCTTGAAAAGCATATCTGGCTGTAAATAATGCCTTCCTGGGGTTAGGAGATAGACTTACTCCCTGTTCTATGTTGGCCTCAAACTCAATGATCCTACAGAGTACTGGAATTGTAGGTATATACTCTTGGCCATGACAGTTTTGAATGTCAGTTGTTGTTGCTTTTCTGAAGCAACTCTGTAGTCCAAGCCCAGAGGCTAACCTGGTGGCCATTGCTCCTCTAGGTGGCCTTTTTCTTGTTAGCATATATCCCTTGTGCAGCACGGACTGCTTGTGTGGATCAAGGAAGGATGACAGAATTCTGAACCTTTGATTTCTTTTCGGTTTTAGCTGAAGAGAAGGCCCGGGAGGCAGAGAGCAAAGCTCGGGCATTAGAAGTTCGCATGGGTGGAGACTTGACACGGGACTCCAGGGTAAATCCTCAGACCCAAGCTCTCCTTCCTGGCATGTGTGGTGTTGGGGTCCAGTATTCTAAGCTTAGTAAAGTGAAATTTAACTTTTAAGTTTGTTCTCAGTAATGTCACTTTTCTGTAATAAGAAATAATCTTCAGGTATGTTTTAGCATCCAGGTGATATCAGTGTAAAAAATCTCATATTATTGTAGCATAGAGCATCTCCTCCCCTCACCTGATGGTCGTCATACATTTGCAGGTGATGTTGCGGCAGGTCCAGAATAGTGCCATCACCCTTCGTAGAGAAGCTGATGTCAAGAAAAGGATCAAGGATGCCAAGCAGCGGTGAGTACCTGGACAGCCCTTTCTTTGTTCTTTTAAGATTATATAGCATTAGCTGGGCATGGTAGTGCACGCCTTTAATTTCAGCACTCCAGAGCCAGAGGCAGAGGCAGGCAGGTCTCTGTAAGTTTGAGGCTAGCCTGGTCTACAAAGTGAGTCCAGGACAGCCAGGGCTCCACAGAGCAAAAAAAAAAAAAAAAGTAGCATTTTACACCAACAGGTTGACATTTGGCACCAAGTTTACTTTGAGAAAAGCATCTCTGTTGTGATTGCCAATGCTGTCAGATGCTTCTTCTGACCCAGTGGAAGGCAAGCAGAGTTGACACTTCAAACACTAAACTCATTTCACTCACACTGTTGTATTTTTCTTACTTTGGTCTATTAAGGCTGTAAAAAAAAAATGCCCGTTGTATAAAACTTGAAAAATATAAAGCATTTAGTAAAAAGTATGAAACTCCCTTATTCTTCTGAAAATATGTATTATTTTCTTCTATAATTCATTCTTCCCACTGGCTGCAAATGTAGAAGAGCTATAGATGGGTTTTGTGCTTTTTTATTTAGAATGTATTATTTTGCGTCTAAATTGTCGGGACTCTGATCTTAGCTCTGTGTTGAACATCTCAATCTCTGGGGGGATGAATTGTTAGCCAGGCGACTTCCTCACCACAGACAGAAGTTTCAGGTCACTTCAATCTAACTTATTCCCAACATTTTCTTCAATGTCGTATGAGTATCTTTTCTCATGGTTTTGTTTTGTTTTTTTGCCTTTAAAACTATTACATAAGCCAGGTGGGGGCACACGCCTGTAATCCCAGCACTCAGGGAGGCAGAGACAAACAGATCTCTGTGAGTTCAAGGTCAACCTCGAGCCAGAGCTACACAGAGAAACTCTGCTTCGAAAAACCAAAATCAAACTAACAAATAAAACCTCCAACTATTACATAAGCTGGGTGTGGTGGCACAACACCTCTAATCCCAGCACTTGGGAGGCAGAGGTAGGTGAGTTGGCGTGGTCTACAGAGTGAGTTCCAGGATCCTACCTTGAAAACCAAAACAAGCTTGAGTATCACTGTTACATAATTGGAATTTAGAGGAAGGCATGACTATGACATTTATTCTACCATGTAACTCTGCAGAGATTTGCAGCCGTTTCATAGTAACTCATTTGTATTTAAATCATCCCTGTTTTGCTACATTAACACACACACACACACACACACACACACACACACACACACAGCATTTGATGTTTGTATAAAGGCTCACTGAACAGTGCAGATCCTTACCAAGTCTGACCTCACACACTGAATGAAGATGTAAAATCTTAATGTGCCTCAATTAAGCTTAACACACCTTCATCACCATGAGCTTTTTCTGCTAATGAGTTCCTGTGCTTGATTTTTCCTCCTTTATTAGAGCACTCAAAGAACCCAAGGAGCTAAACTTTGTTTTTGGGGTCAATATTGAACACCGGGACTTAGATGGCATGTTTATCTACAACTGTAGCCGCCTGATCAAGATGTATGAGAAAGTGGGCCCACAGCTGGAAGGGGGCATGTGAGTACTACTCTAGGAGAGTTTTCCAGCCCAAGGTAAATGACAGAAGAGTTTTGGTGACAGAACTGTGACCTCTTTGTCCTTACAGGGCATGTGGTGGGGTCGTCGGGGTTGTTGATGTGCCCTACTTGGTTCTGGAACCTACACATAACAAGCAGGACTTCGCTGATGCTAAGGAGTACCGGCATCTGCTTCGAGCAATGGGGGAGCACTTGGCACAGTACTGGAAGGACATCGCCATTGGTAATGTGGCTGGACTACCAGCCCTCAGCCTCTCTTTTACCTTGAGTCTTAAGGTGCTTGTATGGCTTGAAAGGGTAAATTTAGTTAGGAAGATGTTATATTGTTACACATTACAATTGCTTCTATCTGAGTGGTGGGCATTTGTCTTCTAGCCCAGCGTGGAATCATAAAGTTTTGGGATGAGTTTGGCTACCTTTCTGCTAACTGGAACCAACCCCCATCTAGTGAACTGCGTTTCAAACGCCGGAGGGCTATGGAAATCCCAACCACTATCCAGTGTGGTGAGTTGAGTGGTGGGAACTCTTCTCCAGACTCCTGTCATGATCCTCTTCTCCCCAGCCTCATGCTGGTCTTCTGACTTGACTAACATTCATGAACTTTAGTTCCACCACGAACAGGATCTGTTTGGCAGTGGCTGTGTGAGCACAGTCTGAGGCTCTGCTAGATGCTCCTGTTTCTCTAAATGAGGTGGACAGTCACCTCACCTTGGAGACGCTTCATACCACAGCTGGGCCAGGCTCAGTAAGTTTGGTACTATGTCTGTCTAACATGAGTAAATGACTGAGCCCGAAGGAAGGAAGGGGTGATAGCATTGAGATTCCGTGATATTTTAAATCCTTGGTGCAAGCACTGTCCATAAAGTGAATCACTGTTTTGTAATAATAGAGTGTTGAAAGTCCAGGACATTTTTGCTGTGGGCCTAGCTATGAGGAGCCTGGATTCCAGTAGATGTTGATAGGTGTGGCTGACCTGTTGGGAGGGGTATTTTTCTCTTGCAGATTTGTGTCTGAAATGGAGGACCCTCCCCTTCCAGCTGAGTTCAGTAGAAAAAGATTATCCTGATACCTGGGTTTGCTCCATGAACCCTGATCCTGAGCAGGACCGGTGAGCCTTTTTTAAAACAAGGATGTGGATACTCCTCCCTCCCTATTGTAGTTTTCTTTCTGTTGCTGTGATAGACATCAAGACCAAAAGCAATTTGGCTTACTTTCCCAAGCACAGTCTATCATTTAGAGAAGTTGGGCAGGAATTCAGGCAGGAACTTGGAGAACCATGAAGAAGCACGGTGTCCTGGCTCAGTACCTTAGGCTCATGCTTAGCCATCTTTCTCACACAGCCCAAGACTGCCTGCCTAGGGGTGTTACCATCCATAGTACACTGGCTCCCCCTCCATCAATTAGCCAGTCACATGGCATGCCCACAGGCCAGTCTGATCTAGGTAGATCCTCAGTCCAGGCTTTCTTCTCATAACTCTAGGCTGTGTCAAGTTGACAATTAAAGCTAACTCGGACATTCACCATGCCCATCACTGTTCCTCCTCTCTTGGAATATTTCTTGAGGTCAGTGTTTTCATAGCCTCATATCCCTGGCTGCTGCACATAGTGTGTTTGCAAGAAGGAAGAATAAACATGTCCTGTAACACATGCCGTTTTTATATATTGGCAGCTCTGTGGTGGCTCCCAGACTACAAGCCTCTATCCTGTTGGAGCCTTCTGTTGCCACCAGTCTCTTCTCTTCACAGCTGTGAAGCTTCTGAACAGAAGCAGAAGGTTCCCCTGGGGACATTAAAAAAGGACCAAAAGACACAGGAAGAAAAGCAGAAGCAGCTGACAGAGAAAATTCGCCAGCAACAGGAAAAGCTAGAAGCTCTTCAGGTATGTGGTCATGGACAAGTGGGCAAAGCCAGCCTTGTCAGCAGTCTGTCCAGGATAGGTGCCTTCAGTGGCTTTCCTGTCCCTTTCATTCACCATGTGCTTCCACCAAGGTTTTCCAACCCTGAATTCTTGGCCAAACAGTTTTCCAATGCACCTTGTTGATTACTTAGATAACTATTGTGTTTATATATTCAAAGTGGTCTAATGTAGCTAAAATGTATAAACATTTCAGAAAATATCCTATTGTAGAAGAAATTGCCATTAATTCAATAGTTTTATAACGTTTTCCATCCTCCTCTTCTCCACAGCTCCCCCCTTCCCCACCACCACCATCCCCTTCCCCCAGCATCAGGAATTAACCTAGGGCTCTGTATGTACTAGGTAGACAGGCACTGCCACTAAGCTATATCCCTAACCTTTTTTTTTTTGCTTTTTTAAATTATTTTCCTGATTTAGGATTTCACTGAGATCAACTTGAGTTTCTCTGGAGTAGCTAGGATCACCAGATTTAGCTCCTTACAATTTTTAGTAGTCATGGGAAACCATCCCATGTGATATATGCATATACTATGTCTAGTATATAATAATTTCTTGATAATTAGTAAAATTGAAAGTTTGTAAAATGTTAAGGCTTTTAAAAAGATTCTTCTCAAATTATTTTGTAGAAGCTATATTTAGCACTTTTTATCAATATTTAGAAGAGCATTATCTTTATATTTCAAATTTGATAAGTAAAGATTAGTTTTTTACTTATTTATTTTTGGTTTATTAAGACAGGGTTTCTCTGTGTAATAATAGCCTTGGCTATCTGGGAACTTTGTAGACCAGGCTGGCCTCGAAGTCACAGAGATATTCCTGCCTTTGCCTCCCAAGTGCTGGGATTAAAGGCAGTGCCACCACACTCAGCTAGTTTTTATTTTTAAGACTGATCAAATTTTCATGTGTGCCTAATCTTTCATGGTTTTATGGGTTTTAAAAAATGATTTATTGATCAAATATGGGGCACCAGAGTTTGTGTGAGAGTTAGATCTTCTTCTCCACTCAACAGTGGAGAATGTCCATCGGCTAGTCCGGGTAGGGGTTCAAGGTTTTTACTGCCTATTTTTTCCTTGGCTGTTGCCACAGTTTGCGGAGGACCCCAGGGCCCAGACTCGCCTGTAGTTTTCCAGGACCCACTGGATCCTTCCATTTCCTCTTTCTCCCAGGCTTCTCACACCTAAAGTTTCAATAGGATGTCCTCCCCTCTTACCCATTATTCTGGTAGGTACAGTTTTTCATGGGGACGTACACCTTGGGCTAGTGTCTCGATATAAGTGAGTATATACCATTTAGCTCTTTTTGCTTCTGTGTGAACTCACTCTTGGATGGAGATGCCTGGTGGCACTCAGAGGAAAGATAATAGGTCACCAAGGAGAGACTTGATACCGTATGAGCATATTCAGGGGGAGGAGATCCCCCTCAGACACAGACATAGGGGAGGGGAGTAGGGGGGGGAAGTGGGAGGAAGGGAGGGATGGGAGGATACATGGGATGGGCTAACAACTGAGATGTAATATGTATAAATTAATAAAAATGTATTAAAAAAAATAAATAAAAATAGAATGCACTGTTTAAAATATTATATTTGCAGATGTTTATTAAATACAGCCATTTTTATACTGACCAAAAAAAAAAAAATGATTTATTTTTATTATTTTAAAATTGTGTTTGTGTGTGTGAGCATACACACGAGGAATGTGAATGCAGGTGCCTATGGATTCCAGAAAAGGGCATCAGATCCCTGTTGTGGGTGATGGAACGGAAACTCTAGTGCCCTACAAGACCAATCAATAAGCGCTCTCTACATCCCCCAATTTCATATTTGTTACAAAAGCATTTTCTTTGGTCTGTGTCTGTACAATGCACTATACTTACTAACTGGAAATGTCTTAGGCATGTTGATCCCACATACTTTTCTGGCCTCATGACAACTTTCCGTCACCAGTCCTTTCCCACCTTCTGGATTTCTTTTTCTTTATTTTTTTTAAAGATTTACTTATTTAATGTATATGAATGCTCTACCTGCATGCCAGAAGAGGACATTGGATCTCAGTATAGATGGTTATGAGCCACCATGTGGTTGCTGGGAATTGAACTCAGGACCTCTGGAAAAGCAGATGGCACTCTTAACTGCTGAGCCATCTCTCCAGCCCCTTGATTTCTCCTAGGAAATTTAAAGACTCCCTCAGTCTCTCGGTTGTTGAATTAATCACCTAAGTACCCTTTAATGGTGTGTATTGCCTTTCTAGTGATAATAGAACGCTTTCAGAAATAGAACTGCTCATTGTCCCAGGTACGTAGTGAGGGTTCAAAAGATGTTATTTCATTATACCAAAATAGGTAAACAATTTCATCATATTTGTTTTTGCAGAAAACCACACCCATCCGCTCGCAAGCTGACCTGAAGAAATTGCCCTTAGAAGTGACTACCAGACCGCTGTGTGAAGTAAAGCCCAGGGACAGAAGGGAGGCGGGTCTCTTCTGGTGTCTTAAGCCAGGATCAATGTTCCCACTGTCTGTGGCTTTTCTTTTAGGAGTCAGTGCGGAGACCTCAGCGTCCTCGGTCACCCCCGTTACCTGCAGTGATCAAGAATGCTCCCAGCAGACCCCCTTCTATTCAAACTCCCAGACCAACTAGCCAACTCCGAAAGACTTCTATTGTCAACCCTCCAAAGCCACCTACTCCAGCAGCCCGAGGAGAAACTAGTGCTTCCAGGCTACTCCAGCCTGCTGAGGCACCTCGGAAGCCTACAAACCCTCCCATCAAGGCTGCACCACGGCCCACCCCTCCTGTACAGCCCCCACCACTATCTCTACTCCCCAATTCCAAGACCCTTCGAGAGGTCCCTGCTCAAAAAGCCATCAAGACTCCAGTGGCCAAGAAGCCAGAGCCACCTGTTAAACAGTCCGTGGTGAGATGTTTTTCTTCCTCCATGTTCAAGCTTATTAGCAGTATTGTAGGGGTAAAAGAAAAAGTTATACTGGGGGAATACAAGGTCACCGAATTTTAAAGCCTCTCTGATGCCTCTGAAGAGAAGCAGCCTACATAGCTGTAGAGACTGGCTCAGAACTAACACAGCACTTTTTTTTTTTTTTAAACTCAGGAATCTCTTCATTTTTACCCAGCAGACCCAACCATGGTCTGCTACAAACTTGAGTCAGCTCCACTGGCTTTTCATGGTTTGGGCGTAGTTTGTTAATTTGGTGACATCGCTTTGGTAGGTTATGGTAGTAGTCATTGTGTGTCAAGGTGGTCTCAACTGGCTGACTAAGCAGGAGGGAGAAATCTGAGAGTCTTCTCCTGTGACAGCTGTTGTCAGAAGTCCTCATAGTGTAAGGACTAGGAGATTGCTTATGTGTACTGAGTAATTCCAAGAAGGGAATTAACATAAGCTGCTCTGAATAGTTCCTTTAGGTTACATAAAATCTTCATGCATCTTGGGAGCTGAGCAGGGTCCCCTCATGAGCCTACTCTTCTGCTGTAGGCAACCTCAGGTCGGAAACGGAATCTTGTGGTCTCTGATGAGGAGGAGGCTGAAGAAGAAACTGAAAGGAGAAAAGAGAAATGCAAGCGGGGCAAGTTTGCTGTGAAGGAGGAAAAGAAGGAAGCAAATGAGGTGGGTGGTCCATGAGATTGGCAGAGATTACCTTCCTGAGGCCTGTGCAGCTCCCGTCATGTGTTCATGACTTGAGCCTCTGAGCCTAGTTGACCCCTCAAGGACTCTTGTTACCCAGATGATTAGAAATATGGGCCAGAAAGGATCTTGAGACTGGTTCTAATTACAGGCCAGTATACACTGGGGTACATGTAGGTGCCTAGATTCGCTTGAAATGTGTTCCTTGTCTGTTGTTCAAAGGTGGCAGAAGGGTAGATACCTGGGACAGTATAAGAAGACATGAATATTACAGCTGATGACTGTGGGTGGCCAGTAATACAAAAGTCTACTTTTTAGGAGCCAGTTGAAGAAGCTTCTGATAGACTGTTCTCCTTGCAGCTCTCAGACAGTGCTGGGGAAGATGACTCAGTTGAACTCAAGAAGGCTCAGAAAGGCAAGTTTGGGGAGATCCCTGTCAGCCTGTCATGGAGATGGAAATAGAGCCGTCAGTGTCAGCAGCTTCCTCCTAAAGTTAGCAGCTTCTTGGGCTTGGGCTCTATCCCATAATTAGTCCAGCTATCCCTTCATGAGGTTTTGTTTCATTGTGGTCCTGTAGATTTTTGAGCAGACATTCATTATAAAGTCCAGTTTGGCTTTGAACTTGTCATTCTTGGGCTTGGTCTCCAAGTGCTGGGATTTAAGGCATGTGCCACCATGCTTGGGTTGTGTTTTTTAATACTGTTTTTAACATTAATTCTTTGGCGTTTGCCCTTGTCAAGCCACTCATCTTGTGTCTTGGCTTCATGACAGATGGAAGACTCAGCATTGCTAAACTTCAAGGTGTACACCTAGATAAATCCACCTGGAGACTGCTTTTTACAGACACAGCCCCGGCTGAGCTAGGAGCACTGCTGTAGTTCTCTGATTCTCATTTGTGTCTCAATTCTCAGACAAAGGGCTGCATGTAGAAGTACGTGTGAACCGGGAGTGGTACACAGGCCGTGTCACAGCTGTGGAGATGGGCAAGAATGTGGTTCGGTGGAAAGTGAAGTTTGACTATGTGCCCACAGACACAACACCAAGAGACCGCTGGTAATGCCCTCTTTTGGGAGATGGTAATAG
The DNA here is from genome assembly GCF_964271855.1 of Acomys minous. Lineage (NCBI taxonomy): Eukaryota > Metazoa > Chordata > Mammalia > Rodentia > Muridae > Acomys > Acomys minous. The sequence goes on along the minus strand of NC_140491.1, from coordinate 49,562,612 downwards.
CAGAAGTCACCAAGGGCAAAGGGAGGAGGTACCCCATGTTCCCTCCCAGCAGCCTGTTAGGAGCCTAGGACAAACATGATAAGCTCTGTGTCCTCCATAGGGTGGAGAAAGGCAGTGAAGATGTACGACTGATGAAGCCACCTTCCCCAGAGCACCAGAGCCCTGACACACAGCAAGAATGTGGCGAGGAAGAAGAGGCTGCAGTGGCTCAGCAGGCAGTGTCCTTGCCAGAGCCCTCCACCTCTGATGGTCTTGCCATTGAGCCTGACACCACTGCCCCCAGTACCAGCCATGAGACTATTGACCTCCTGGTCCAGATCCTTCGGTTTGTGTTTCTTTATCCTCTTCCTTGGCGCTGACACTCTTCGCTCTCTCCATGCTGTTCTGAGTTCCTGTCCTTCCCTCCCTTCCTACCTAGGAATTGCTTGCGGTATTTCTTGCCTCCAAGTTTCCCCATCTCCAAGAAGGAGTTGAGTTCTATGAATCCAGAAGAACTAATATCTTTTCCTCTGGTGAGTCTGGCCTAAATTTTGTTTTTTATGCCCAGTTGCCCATATATGTGTGTTATTACCATCTCATCAGCTTCCCTTCTTACTGAGAGTTTTGAGTAGATAAGACCGGCGTGCAGAAAAGACAGCTTCACTCCTTGAGACTCCTTTACAGACTCAGGGCAAGGGCATCTCTTTTTTTGTTTCTCAAACCTGTCCTACGTAACATTGAGATTAGACTCAGTATACCAAAAACGTGAGACTTGGAGAGATGTAGAGAGACGCTGGTGGCATGTAGAGATGACATGAGGACTCGAGCAGCCCAGTGGACTCTGCACCATCTTCAGATTTGCTAGAGGTGGAGTTGCTGCTTGTAGGTAGCCAGCCACGTGACTGAGAGAAATGAACATTGTGGCAGTGTCCAGAGAGTATGGGCAGATTGGGTAGAGAAGGAAAACACTCACCTAAAAACCTAACCAACCACAAAACCCAAACCAGGGCTCCAGTGGGTGGCTGCTTTTTTAAGTTCAGGGGGTGGTCTGAAAGGGGGCAGGAGGCTTTTGTGAGCAGTGATAGGCTGGAAGGATTGGTGATATGGTACAGCTTGAGTATCAGTCTTAGCCTCATTTTTATGTAGGAAATGGTTGGAGTTGAAGGAATTGTTGATCTGAACCATGCTGAGGGCCAGCTAGCAAAGAATAGGTTTTGTAGGCTGTATGGTGTCTGATCACTGTGTAGCTCTGCAATTATAGTATGAAAGTAGCCAGAGGTGGTCCATCTATGCCTTTACAGGGGCGTCTTTAGTAGCATGAGTCCTGCCACATTCTTGTCTCACAGTATGCCAAGCCCAGGCTTTGCCTTTTGCCCTTGTTTAGACCGGGCTCTCTAGCAGTCCTTGGAGAACAAACATCTTTTTGCAGTTCGATTTGTTACTTTTGGCATTAAATGGTGAAACTCAAAGCAAAAGCCAGGGTACAGCAGGACCTCAGCAGAAGGTACTGTTGCCCAGCCCAAAAACAGAATCAGTGTGACTGTCCGAGTCTAAAAATAATATCTAGCTTGTTTTTTTAAAAAATACTTAACCAGTATTAGTGCACAACTCTGATCTTCTGGTTGCAGTTGCTAAAACCAAACTTCAGTTTTGTTCATTTTTGTCATCAGCATGCACATGGTGTTCTCTATTAAAAGTTTAATATAATTGCCTTCAAGATATTTGTATTTGACTTAAAATTTATTTTGTGCAGCCAAGGTATTGTGAAGTTTCTCTTGCCATCATGGGTGTGAGTGAGGATAGTCTAGACTGTAAGGTCAGAAGCCCCTCAACAGCAGCTTGTGAAGCAACCTTCATAGAAGCAGATGGGTGCTAGAGACCGCAGTGGGCAGCAGAGCCTGTGGGGAGTGGGGGTGGGGTCAGCCCATGAAAGTGACTCTTCTCAGTGGGTGTTTTTGAGCAGACCATACTGGCATACTACTTGAGTTGTCTTAAATATGTCTTAACTACTTCATAGTAAACCTCTGTTGCTGTACAACTATTTACTATATAAATCTGGAGATACTTGCTGTTCGTAGGTGCTTGGTAGGTCTTTGGTCTTAACACTGTTGCATATGGAAGTCCTATTTTGGACTTAGGAAGTTGTGATTGAGCTGGGAGTATGATGCCAGGCTTTTTTTGTTTTGTTTTGTTTTTTTCTCATGTGGAAAGGTAAGACATCTCCACTTTGCTAAGCACTTGCCTGCGTCCATGTGTCCTCATCCTCGTGGTATACCCAGAGGACTGTCGCTGAGGTCTCTTTACCCTGGCTCTGGGTGACAGCTTTCTCCTTGTCCTAAAATAAAGCCAAGCATCCTGTGAGCTCATCCTCCTGCCACCACCATCATGTTTGCTTCCACAGAAAGAATACTTCAAGCAATATGAGGTGGGGCTCCAGAATCTGTGCCATTCCTACCAAAGCCGAGCTGACTCACGGGCAAAAGCCTCAGAGGAGAGCTTGCGCACAGCTGAGAGAAAGCTTCGTGAGACAGAGGAGAAGTTACAGAAGTTGAGGACCAACATTGTAGCACTCCTGCAAAAAGTTCAGGAGGTGAGCCAGGAGCCCTCTCATAGAAGCTAGACCAACTGGTCTCAGGGAAGGGGTTGGACTTCAACTACTCACAGGAGTCTGTGTTTCTAACCCTAGCTGCTCAGACTCCTGACTCTGAGGCTTGAAGTGATAGAGCACTTATCCCAACCAGACCCCACAGACCATACAGCTTGCTTTGAGAACCCTTTAAGCCATAAGGACACTTCTTAGGTATCTGTCATCCCAGATGGGGCTGAGTAATCAAGAAGTGGGATGTTGCCCCTTAGGGGTCTGGTACATCTTTCTTCTACACAGTAGACACGGAGACCATGATTGATCTCTGGGGACAGGCTGGTGGAGGAGCTAGAGTTATTAATGGAGTAGTGCTATGCAGCAAATAATGAGAGACTAAAGCCTGGGGAAAGACACTTGACTAGGGTGCTCAGGGTGGACTCTGAAGAGATATTTGCACTGAGGCTGTGTAGGGAGTTGTGGCCAGTAGGAAAAGCAGGACCTCTAAGTATATGGTTTGAGCCCAAGAGAAGTCATTGGAGGGGTGTGGCCTAGTCCAGTTTTCAATAAAAGGCACTGCTTTGTTGAGGGGTGCAGGCTTGAACCAGGAAACCTGATAAGAAAATTTCCATTCTTTCTGTGCATGCACAATGAATGTGACAAAGGGTAACATTTAGAAGCAGGGCAGGAGCAAGAAATAAGCTGACCACTAGGGTGAAGATCACAGGGTGGGATTCTGGCTCAGCCCCACTCCCCAAGCTGTGTTCCTGCCCCATCTAACCCCCACCACACTCTATTCCAGGACATAGACATCAACACAGATGATGAGCTGGATGCCTACATCGAGGATCTCATCACCAAAGGGGACTGAGGAACCAGGAGTCAGATCTGGTCTTCTGCACATCTGCCCTTCAGCACAGCAGCTCCTGGGGAGGGATTTCATTTGTGAGTTGGTGGACTTAATCTTGGTTTGACTCATGTGGGACATTTGTGCTTTGGGAGGAAGATTCAAAGAATCCCTAAGTTTACATAAATATTTATTTTTTAAAAGAGAAGATGTTAATGCCTGCTGTGAGACCATACTTTTTGGTCTGTGACTCTTGAGGAAGAGGCATAGAGTCTGAGCCAGTCAGCTCCTGGCACCTCAAGAAAGGATTGAAGCAAGCACCATCCTGAAGTTGGAGAGGCTCCAGGGCAGGATGATTCTTTTTCTCCTACAGGATTAAAAATGGGATATGAAAGATAAATGTTCCCAAGGACTCGGATCTGCAAGACCCTCAAGGGGGTGATCAAAGCAGGCCTAGTATCAAAAAGACTTCCTGTAACAGATCTCCTGATGTCCAGTCTGGGCTATGAAGGTCTTAGGCTACCTGAGCCACTGTCAGAGTCATCCTAGATGTGGCAGTATCCAGACAGCCTGGAGATGATTCCTGATGCTCAAATTTCCCAGCGCACCACCTACTTTGATACTGAATGAGTCAGCCACACTGTCCAAGCTCTAGTGAAGACAGCTCGCTGGTCAGTCCACTGGGCTGGATAGCACTCTGAATGTTGAACTTCGAAGATTCTCAGGGTGTGCAGGTATGAAAGAGCTCTCTGGAGGAGGAGGAGGCTTCCTCAGTGGTGCTAGTTCCTTGAGAGCCTTTGCTGCTGTTTTTCTACTATGTTCTCTGTGGGTTCAGAGAGCCCTGCACCTCCCATGCTCTGGAACGGTGAGGAGGAGGGACCATGTGCTTCAGACAACTACTCAGAGCCAGAAAGGCAAGAGTTTCATCTGATGGCTCCAGTCCCGCCAACTCTTCACACTCCTGAAGACTGACTTTATACTCTTGATGCAAAACACCTTGGGATTTGTTTTCACCATCTACCCAAGCCAAGGCTGCCACCTTGTGTCCCATGGTGTCTGCAGAAGATGGGAAAGTGGTGGTGAAGGAACAGTGCACATGTGCCTGGTTGGGTTCTAGGCTACCCCAGACTATCCGATCCCATCAGGCCATCTCTTGTCTGGAACATTCTCCAATAGATGGGTTTCCTGAGTTGGTGCACATACCCCCTTCACCCCCAAACCAACTTTCTGTTGACCCTATCCAGGCAGCGTGTGGTCCATTTTTGTGTGTAAACCCACTGTTTAAAAGGAAATTGGTCCTGCATTTTTATTGGCAGGTAATACTCATTTTTTTTTTTACTTACACATGTAATCAAAATGTGTTACTATAAATTTGTACCAGTGAGATTCCTGCATTCAGTGCATTCTTATGTGAAATATAAGGCCTTTGTCTTCATTCTGTTGCATCTCCACTGTTTATTGTTTTTAGCTTCACTTCCTTAATACCTACAGACACAGAAAAACTGCATTCCCTTGATGTTTTAGCTTTAACTTTGTGGATGTGCTAAACCTAACTTAAGCTTTTCTGAATGCTACTTGTTCTCTCAGGCAGAGATCCTACTGTGGGGGTGACAAGATAAGATGTGTTTCCTGGGAATATTGTGGAATAGCTGACCTTGGAACTAGTTCATCAGTCATCCGCTGGCTCTAAAGAAAGGGGTGGGGGTTAAGATGATAAGTGACAAGTGGCTATGGTAAGAATCCAAATACTACAGAAGGCTGAACCTGAAAAGTAAGGCTCTCTCCGTGATTCCCAAGTTCTCCCTGGAGAGCAGAGCATCTGTCCTGGGCACCTGGCCACACATTAGCCCATTTTTGTCATATGCATCATCTATTGTTTCAGAATCGCCAGTATGGGTCTACTTTGTTCTGAGCCATCACAGGGCATTTCATTATCTTGGGTGCTGTGGTATGTGTGTGCCTTTATCCATTACGTTTGTATAGAGGGTGAGTTCCAGAGAGGCCTGTCAGATACCTTCTCATTCAGCTCCCAGCAACTCCCAGTTTCATTAGCTGTGTGGACCTCCAATCCTAACTTCTCACTATTTCACTAAATGATTTAGTTTTAATGTGACTGAGCATTTTCAATGGCTTGCCTAGGTTTTTAGTCTTGTTTGTTGTTGCAGAGGTATATTTAGGATATTTTTGTAGATCACGAGTTTATAAAATCCTCAGGGGGGAAAAATCTAAGTAGGATTTAGGACTTCAAACTCCATTTGGGGGTAGAATGCTGTCTACTATCAGATCAAGACAAGGAATCCACACTCTAGCTTTCCAAGGAGTAGTACAGGCTGAGGCAAGACTCCTGGTTTCTTTTTTTTTTCATCTGTCTGAGAGACTTTTTCCCCCAGCACTCGGGAGGCAGAGGCAGGTATATTCCTGTGAGTTCAAGGCCAGCCTGGTCTACAATGCGAGTCCAGAACAGCCAAGGCTACACGGAGAAACCCTGTCTCGAAAAACCAAAAAAAAAAAAAAAGCAAAAAACAAATAGCCAGGTGCAGTGGTGCACGCCTGTAATCCCAGCCCTCTGGGAGGCAGAGACAGGCAGATCTCTTGAGTTTGAGGCCAGCCTGGTCTACAAAGTCAGTCCAGGACAGCCAAGGCTGCAAAGGGGAGACACCCTGTCTCAAGAAACAAAATACAGAAAAGAATGTGTTATTTTAATTCCAGGTGTGGAGATAATGGGGCTGCTTCAGACTTCCACAGCAGCTGTGCATGATTTGCCTTTGCTCTAGCAGAGGCGTGTTTTTGCTGTGTACACATAAGTTTCTGCAATTTATATTTGGAATTCTGGGAACTTTTCAGAGGGCATATAAGTGCTATAGACCTAATAGGTGTGGTTGGTTGGTTGGTGATCATTGGGGAAGAGGGGGTTGGCTCTTGCTTAAAGAGGAAACATAGGATTCAGGAATCTTTCTCTCTCCCTTTCCTTCTTTCTCTCCTATCTAGTGATAGGGGTGAAACCATACAGGATAAATGGTGGGGGAAAAACCCACAAAGTAGTGGAGACCAGCTACAGGGTTGAGTGAGCCTGAAACATCCTGAGAATTCTAGTGCAAGGATCTGGGCTGGAGATGCAGCCCCAGGTTGGGGCCGAGGAGGCGACCCTGTTTTGGGAGGAGTGGTTATAGGTCTTTTTCCCTCCCAGCGTTTAAAGTAGGGGGGTCCCACTTTGGCAAGCACTTATCAGTAATGATACATAAGGGGGTCTAGTGTCCCAAGGTGATAGGCTACAGAACAGGTGCCAAGGACACCGGGCCTCGAACTTTCTTCGATCTTGTCAACCTCTTTGCTGGCTGATACCTCTTCGCTGAGAGGAGTGCTCTGTCTTGGGTTTTAGCTGAAGGTCTGTTCCCCGTGCTAATTGGTGGCCTTTGCTAGGGGAGCCAAGGATAGTGAGGCAAGGCAAGGCCCCTTGATCTTCCTTATGGGGGATGGGGCAGAAAGGAGTGTGGTCATGTGGCTCTAGGGGAACTTTCCTGCAGCTGTGTCTTAATGATGCTGAGATATAGATTTTAATTCTTTGGTCTTTCATCTGGAGGTGAATAATGTTCAGTTCTATGGGACACTGACCTTCCAACTGGCCAATGGTGGTGGTCTACAGAGTGCACCACCCCAGCCCACATAGCACATGCTCAAAGTTGCACAGATGACATCATGCAGGAAGGTTGCCTTGAGGGACTCATCAAACCCTGGCATTATCTTAGAGGCAAGCAAAGGTCAAAGATTTTATCTGTATGAATGTTTTGCTTTTGTGTATGTCTGCATCACTTAAGTGCATGGTGCCCTCAGAAGCCAGAAGGCGGCAATGGAACTGGAGTTGCAGGCATTTGTGAGCCTTCTGTAAGTGCTGAAAACCAAAGCCCGAGTCCTGTCCGCGAGTAGCAGGAGCTCCTAACTGTGGAGCATGGCTCCAGCCTCCTGCGTTTTCAACACTACAGGATCACAATGGGTAACAGGTTGCACAGCTACCCTTCTGTCTGGGAGCCCTTGTTTCTGCAAGGTGGAGGACATGGGAACGGCCTGCACTGTGCAGTTTGCCTTGTGCACAGGCTTCCTATCCTTTCTGTGAGGCCAAGTCCCTGAGATCTCCTGGGGTTCTCAACTTTAATAAGTCTGCTCTTGGCTCCGTTTGTGGTTACTGTTGAAAGGGCGACAGTCATTGGCTTTGGTTATTTTGAGACAGTCTTTCTCTATAGCCCTGGCTATTCTAGAACTCCCTATGTTGACCAGGCTGGCCTCAAACCAACACGGTCCTCTCAGGAGTACTGGGACTAAAGGCATGCATCACTACATCTGACTGAAGCTAAACATTTTTAGGTTTGGGGGTGTCCTATCCTGTGAGGAAAATAACTTTCTCCCCAAACCTGTCTCTACAAACCTTCATTTTGTTGCAATGATTATTTTTATTTTAATGTTTATTTTATCATGTCCAACAATAGCAGCTGTTTCCTCTCTAGGGTCTATGACTGCTAGAACTGTGGGTTTTTGCCTGGTTTACAAGATCAGATATAAATGTTCTTTTGTGGAGTAAACCTCAAATCTAATAGAGCAGTTGGTACCCCCAAAGCAGGCTTGCCACTGTTGCACCTGTGGGCACATCTTGCCCAGCTAGTCAGTAGTGTTTCATACAGTTGGTCCACAGTTGAGTAAGATCGTAAATGGAAACTCTCCAGCAGCCTATACAGAGCCTAGAGGGAGCTTCTGAGATATTGAAAACTTTCGGTTAGGCTCTCTGGCTCAGTAACATATCTATGAAGTACAAATAAATATTCCTCACATTCTTTCCAGCTCATCATTGTGCTTAAGATTTAAACCTTTGGAGCTGGCTTCAGCTTTCCTTTGTGTGGCTTGTAGTTGAAGGGACGAGACAAGCTTGCTTTGAGACCAAATACCGGTTTCTTACTAGAGCCAGTGGTCTCTGTTGTGCTTCTGTTGTCAGCTTGGGCAGGCGGGCAGCTGCAGCAGAGTCCCTCCAGGTGGCCTTTAACTTGGGTGTGCTGGTTCTTTTGAAGCGCGCCCAGGGTCACACATGGAGTTGTGGTCAGTGAACACTTACACTCATCATCTTTAGTAGCTGCTGAAAACCTGGCATTTGCTTTAGTTGCTGTAAGCACAGTGTGTCTGTCTGGCCCCTTCAGACACATAGTACCATGGGGCTGGCCTTGAGAGAACTGCTGCCTGGCAGGGAGGGATACAGGGTACAGAGTGGTGGAACTGGGGTTACTACCCCACTTTTTTTGTGTGTCAAGCTGCTTTAGCTCATTAAGTGACTTGTGTTCTTTAAAGTGTTTCTTTGGATTCTATTTTCCTCCTTTTAAAAATTTGTTTATGTATATGAGTGTTCTATCTGCATGTAGAAGGCCAGGCCAGAAGAGGGCATCAGATCACATACATGGCTGTGAGCCACCATGTGGTTGCTGGGAATTGAACTCAGGACCTCTGGAAGAAGCAGCCAGTGCTCTTAACCACTGATCCATCTCTCCAGTCCCCAGGATTCCATTTTCTTAAAATGAGTCTTACGAGGCTTCTCAAGTTTGGTGTAGTGGCTGCAGTCCTTTTACTGTTTGCAAGTTTGGGAAACTTTTCAGTGTGTAGAGATCTTTTTTCCAAAGCTTTTTGTCATTTATTTCACTTTTTCCTAAAGAGGCTGTACTCTCGTATTCTTGGTTCTGGTCTGGCAGAGAAGAAACTTTAGTAGCAGTTATGAGGTCTTGATTTTCCTGCTTTTCTTGGTTCTTGGTTGTAGGATCACTTCTTTTTATCTCAGAATGGTCCTGGAAGTTGGGAATTCCATGGACTGTCTTGTGGGTCCTCCAACTTTGGTGACATGACCAGCTGGCTCACTGTCACTTTGTCTCATCATAGAAGAATGTAGAAGATTGGTTTTCATCCTGGTTTTGATTCTCTTTCCCTGTTCCTGGACTCAGGTGGGCTTTGAACACTGAACAACTTACCCTCTCAGGTTCCCCCAGAGGGCCATTCTTTTGGCTAACTTTTACAGGCTACTGTACTTGATGGAGCTCACCTCCCCTGCAGGGGAGGCAGTCATTGAGTTATGCAATCCTGGCGGCATCCAGAGAAAACATCCAGATAGCAGACAGCATGGTTCAAAACTGGTGCCACCCGAGGCACTGACAAAGCTGACTTTGATATTCAGTTTAAATGAAGACTCCTTTATGATTTCTTTTTGTTTTGTTTCAAGACAAGGTTTTTCTGTGTAGCCCTGGCTGTCCTGGAACTCTTTGTACATTCACCTGCCTCTGCCTCTGGCAGTGCTGGGATTAAAGGTGTGTGCCACCACGCCCAGCCTCTGATTTCTTAACTCAGGTACTTAGAACTATAAACTCCCCAAGCCACCTTTGGTTATGTCCTAGAGACTTCAGTATGTTGCGTTTTCATTTCCTTTCTTTTTTCTTGCTTGCTTGCTTTTTTATTTTTGTAAGTTTTATTTAAATTTACATTTATATTTTTTACACATATATACAATAAACCACCTACATCAAGAAAAACCACGAAACAATCAGGAATTATATAAATATTGCATTCATAGTGTTTTGGCTATTTGCATTTGGCAGCCTTGACAAAACTGTCTTTCCTATCTTGGTGCATCTGAAATTGTGTATCATATCTTGTCATTATCAACTTAAAGCATTGATCTAGACCTAAAAAACATCTTAACCCCTAAACAACTAAGCTTAATTGTAAAACTAAACTATCTGGTCTTCAACCCCATCTGAGACTTGAAAAGGAATAAAATCAATTACTGAGTACACAGGGAGTGCAGGTGAGCAGCTTCCAAAATGAGAAGATGACAGATGGTTTGCTATCTGAACAGTCACCCAAAACTCCCTATAATGTTGGAGCATCATCTTCAACCTTGTGGCCCAATATATCTGACAGACATATTTGTGAGGCAGGAACTGTTGAGGACTTGGCAGAGTTTGGCTGTTGACTCTGCTTGCTTCCAAGCTTGCCTATTTTTAGGCAGAATTCTGTCTGTGGCTGAAATGACATTTTTACCCAGTGGCTGGTTTGCCACATTTGAAGCCATCTCCATAAGGAGGTTCTTTGATGCTTGTCATCTTCTTTGAGGTAAGCTGGATGTTGCCAAGAGTTACCTGTCTCATTGTCAATGAATCTTTAAAATTATAAAACCATCTTTAAACGCCATATTCTGTAGGTCTCTGAGGTTTTTGAAGACCTTTTCTAACTATTTTACCTTATCTTTCTATAGAATCATATCTGTTACACCTAGGATGTATATTCTTGTGATAAAAGTAGACTGCATTTTCTTTAGAGTTTAGGTAAGTTTTCATTCCTTTATTTCTTCAATGATCAATTCATTATTCAGTAGTATGTAACTTCACCAATTAGTGCTGCATACTCTATAGTTTCTCTTGATTTCTTGCATTCCACTGTGATCAATGGATTAGTTCAATTTTGCTATATTTAAGACTTGCTTTGTTTTGTCTTTTTTGTTTTTGTTTTCGATTTTGGTGGTTTTGTCTGTTTGTTTTTTGTTTTGAGACAGTTTTTCTGTGTAGTAGTCCTGGCAATCCTCGACTCTTTGTAGACTAGGCTAGTTTCAAACTCACAGAGATTCATTCACCTGCCTCTGCTTCCTGAGTGCTGGGACTAAAGGTGTGTGTCACCATGCCCAGCTTGGCTTTGGTTTTTTTATTTCTCGAGACAGTGTTTCTCTGTGTAGTCTTGGCTGTCCTGGACTTGCTTTGTAGGCCAGCTGGCCTCGAACTCAGTGATCCACCTGCCTTTGCTTCCCAGAGTATTGGGATTATAGGCATGCGCCACTGTGCAGGCTTTAAGACTGATTTTAGAGAAACTTCCATGCACTGCTGAGAATATGTGTTTTGAAGTGTTTTGTAGAATGGTCTGTAGATGTATGTTAAGTCCATTGGCTGTGGGATGTCATTTCAGATATTTCTCTGGGTTTTGCAGGGATCACCTGTTGTGAGAGTGGGCTATGGAAGTGACCCACTACTGTGCTGGAGTTACTCTGTGACGTTAAGTCTAGCAGTTTAATGAAGCCAGATGTTCCTGCACTGGTGCTTCTGTTTAGAATTGCAATGTCCCTTGATGGGCTATTCCCTGAGTCAGTAGAAAGATCTTTTATTAGTTTAGACTTGAAGTCTTGTCTTGTCAGGTATTAAAATAGTGATGCTTGCCTGCCTCCTTGTTCCATTTGTGGGGAATATCTTTTTCCATCCTTTCCTGCCAAGGCAGCCTCTATGTTTTATGGTGAGATGTGTTTTTTGAAGGCAACAAATAGGAATCCACTAGTCTGTGTCTTTTGATTGGGGAATTGAGACCATTGTTTTTATTGAAAGATGCATTAAGTCCTGTGCTGGGATTAAAGATGTGCACCCCCACCCCCACCCCCACCCCCACCCCCACCCCACCCCACCCCCACCCCACCCCACCCCCACCCCCACCCCCACCCCACCCCACCCCCACCCCACCCCACCCCACCCCCACCCCCACCCCCACCCCCACCCCCGCATCTTATTATTCTGTTGCTTATTCAAATGTTGCTCATTCTTTCCTGTGGCCTCATGTATGTACTTGTCTTTCTCTTCAGTCTAAAAGATGTCTTCAAGTGTCTTCTGTAGAAATGGCTTGCTGATCATGAGTTCCTTTAACCTGTTTTTATTGTGGAAAGTTTTTAATCTTTCAATTAAGACAGATAGCTTTGCTGGGTGTAGTAGTCTGGTTTGAAGATTATCATTCATTCCAGGCCCTTCTGCTGCTGTGTGGGAGACTTTTCCTGGGGAGATGCAATATACATCTATTCACTACAACGGGGAACTCATGGCAGTCCAAAGTATTGATTATACTAAAGTCCAACTTGGTGAACCAATGAGTTTTCTTTGGGTATAGATGAGCAGGGATGACTCAATAGCTGATAGATTACCAGAAAGCCCACCAATATGGGTTAGGACTCAGCAGAGTTGCAACCCTGGAGCTCCCTGCATAAGTTATAGGCAGCTCACAGGTTCAAGACGCTCCTTTCTCCAGCTTGGTTAGTCAGTCTCCTCCCTAACAGCTCTTTACTCATATAATGCTTGGTGGGGGCTTTGAGAAACCTTCCAATTTCCTAGACATGTGATATGTAGTTTCTCTCAGGCCAATGAACCTCCTTCTCCCTTCTGGAGGGAACTGCTATACAAAGCCTTGCTCTTCAAGTGTGTGCCAAGAAATCTCATGGATCTACCTTTATACACAACTTAGTATGGCCATTTGCTTATCTGTGCTTAACATGATGCCATCTTGGACTTGGCCTCCAGGAGCCATGGCAAGTAGAACAGAACAAGACTGTAGTGCCCAGGTCTACAGTAAATTATAATAGATCTATTGACACTCTCTAGTAGATGAAGACCCTCACCTAGTTTCTCAGTTATTACTTCTCAAGCTGAGTTACCTTGGGAGGTGCTAAATCATATAGGAAGTGGAAAGTTACTGGAACCGAGTAGCCTGTGATGCAACTTCTATGAGGATCAATTATTCATGATGGGGTGGATTTTGTGATGATTCAGCTGTTTGGGTGTCACCCAGCTTCTCACAGATAACTGCTGACCCATGCTCTGTATGTATAAGCCTAATAAACTCATTGGTTCACCAAGACAGATCTTGGGTAGAATCATTGCTTTGGTCTGTCATCGGTGCAGCTCTGGGGTGACCGATATGCTTGTTCACTGCTCCCCAGGAAAGGTCAGTGTTCAGGGGCTTCCTTACCACACTTTTCATATACGCTCTTCCCTCCATAACACTAACCAGCTTAACTGCCCGGTGCTCTTCTCTAGTCTAGTCTGTTGGAAGAGTCTCTCATCATATGGATCGCAATCTTTTTTCCTTATTTTGGGAAATTTTGTTTTTTGTTTGAGATAGGGTTTCTCTGTTTAATGGCCCTGGCTGTCCTGGAATTCTCTTTGTAGACCAGGCTGGCCTTGAACTCAAAGCAATCTGCCTGCCTCTGCCTCCTGAGTGCAGAGATTAAAGGTGTGGGCTACGACACCCGGCTTCTGCTATGATTTTTATTGAAACTGTTTCCAGTGCCTTTAGAAGGAAAAGTCTTGTCCATATTCCATTTAAAGTGCTGCATGTAGCGTATTGTTTTTGTCTGTGCTGGGATATTCCAAGTCCTCCTGTCTTTATAAAATTAGATATCCCATCCTGCCTTTGGGTCCATTCTGTTGGTGAGGCTTTCTGCTGCGCGTTCTATTTGTTTCTCATTTTCAGATTTGTTTTTCATTATTTGCATTTCTTGACTTGCTCTTTCAGATCTTGTATTGGCTTTCTTATTTCATTCAGCTGTTTGTGTTCTGGAACTCAAGAATTTGATTTCTTTACACATGCATTAACTCACAGAGATCCACCTGCCTCTGCCTTCTGACTGCTGCGATTAAAGTCCTGTGCTGCCACCACCCAGCTTGAATATCTTGAGTTTAGTCATTGGTTGAGTTTATTTATTCTTTATTTTAAAATCACTTTTACTCTTTCAGAGAGAGTATTTGCATGGTTAAAGGTGGTCTGGGTTGTTCTGGGATTATGGTGACTGTGGTGGATGTAAACATGTTTTTGTTTTGATCCCAATTATGAGACGGGGAACAGACTTGTGAAAGAGCAGGTGATTTTTATCCACTTAAAAGTTGAACCACTTCATCAGAGGGGCTTGGTTTTTGCTAGCTGAAACACATCCTAGTACAGATTCTGAGATGAGATATATATGAGCCCAGAACAGGCGGTTGGGGCTTTTTGATCGCTCCACTTCGAGACACTCCTAGAGAGAACCGCTCCAGAGAACGCTTTGGGGTTCTGGGTTCCGGGTTCCGGCTGCTGTTCCAGGTTCCAGCAGCAACTTTGGTGGAATTGCTGGTCTGCTGAAATCCTGCCGACTATGCCAGGGGAATCGCTCCCAGGAACTGAGTCCAAAAAGGTCTACTTCTCCTGTTCCCATGAACCTCTTCTCTCCTATCTAGGGTAGGAGGGTTGGAAGGGAGGTATAAGCAGTAAAGAACATCAAAAAAAGTAGGTTTGAAGAAGGTCGGAGCCTACAGGTGACATTTTCCTCAGCTAGACATGTGGTCAGGGCAAAAAGCATGACCAGCCAGTGTGTATGTGCTTTTAGAACTCTATCTGTAAAAACAATCACTACTAACGATGTGAGCCTGTGGTGAAAGTGCAGTGATGGTATTGTAATAACTATGTCTTAGTGACGTTGGGTATGAATGGAAAGGAAAAACAAAAAGCTCAGAGAGAGACTAGTGGTTGGTATTAGGTTGACAGAGCGGGGGGGGGGGGGCGGGAAATGAATGCACAGAGAGGGAACAGTTAGGGGCAAAGCAGGGGAGGTAAGGCAGTCTTGGCTAAAAGTTAACTGAACAGAGTGAGGTGAAAAATACGTAGTCATGATGTAGAGCCTTCCTCGATCTTGGAAGGCCACACCTAGGCCAGCCTGTTCTCTGAGGGGAAGAGGAGGCAGGAATAAAAAGAAGGCGGTATGGTGGGATAGAGTGTGAATGCAGTCTAGCCTGTTTCTTTTTGAACCGGCAGCCTGACTGGCTTGCTCTCACACCTGCCATGCGCCCACGCTGCTGCTGAAGCCTTAGCTGCCATGTCTGCACACAGTGTGTGTCACGTACGTGCTTCTGGGGAGTGTGTGTGTGTGGGGGGGGGGGGGGTTGTTTCCCATCCCCTTGTTGGATGGCTGCTGATGTGGACTTCTCTGCACCACTCTGTCTTTCTGATGCCCTTTCACTTCGTGGGTCTCTGAAACACTGCCTTTTTGTGTCTCTCTATGGTACAAGTATATTTTTTGTTCTGACGTCTTTGCTGGTTTAATGTCGTTTCACCCAGCATCGTCAATATCTTGTGTGTCAAGGTGTACATGCAAATGTGTGCACATACCTGTAGAGGCCCCACGTCGATTGGACGTCTTCCTCAAGCACACTCCACTCTGGAGGCAGAGCTTCTTAGCAGCTGCCCTGCTGTCCTCTACCCCAGCACCTGTCTCTGTCTCCTGATGGCATGTGACTGCCATACTGGCCTGGGGATCCTTATGCCAGCCATCCACAGACCCCTTTATTTACTTTTACTACCCTGGGAAGGATTTGTGTGGTCCAGTGATTTCAGGTCTTGAGTGGGAGAATGAATCTGCCTGTTGCTGAGGCTCTACAAACCCAGTCTCTCTCCCCCCCACCCACCAAGACAGTGCCTCTCTGTGTAGCCTTGGTTGTCCTGGACTCCCTTTGTAGAACAGGCTGGCCTCGAACTCACAGAGATCCACCTGCCTCTGCCTCCCAGTGCTAAGTAAGATTAAAGGCATGTGCACCATGCCCAGCCCCCCCCCCCCCAGCCTTTTTCTTAAAGTTACGCTTCCTACTCAGAGGGCTTTCATACAGGAAACCAGAGTATAGGTCAATCTTTCTAGACCATTGTGTTGTTACTACCACCTACTCTGGTTCTGCCAGTCCATTCCTGCATCTCTGAATCTTTCTCTGCTTCAGTGAGACGGCCTCTGTCCTTTCTGAACTGTGCCCAGTGTGGCTTGTTCCCTCCCTTGTACTTTATGGGGCCAGGTCAGAGCCATGGTACTGGGCTTCAAAGCAGATGTGAGTCCTGGCTGTGGTGTCTGTGGCACCTGGCCCTACCACACCCCTCACCTGGACGTATAGGCAATGGAGGTGGAGCCACCAGCCTCTCTGGTCCATGGCTCAGAAGCCAGTGATCTGAGTTGCCTGGCAACAGGGCAATAGACATTGCCGAGGCCACAGTTGTCAGGCAGCACGGCAGTCAACCACCTTTATAAAGAGCCGTGGGTCTATGGCCAATGTTGCCTTGAGCAAGGCATTTCTAGGAGTTAATGAGAAGTGTTGCTGGTAGCTTTTGAGTGGCTACATCACTACCCTGTGTGCTTGTGCAGATCGGGATGCACGCCTGTACCGTGGCTGTTGTGTTACAGGGTTTTGCCCCCTCTCCAGGTCAGTTATTGGTGCTCCCTCTTCATGGAGACCTAGCTCATCAGCTCTCCCTCCCCTCCCCGCTCCAGACTCAACTCTTGTGGCTTAGGAATTGTCCCCTTCCCCCACTCCCATGCCCGCGTGGCTGTCGCCTTCATCAGCCCCAGTTCATCTAGCCACATACAGATTCTGGGACAGGGCTGTGGAAAACTCATGAACCAAGATTTTTATTATGGTCAGAAGGTGCTTGCTCAGCCTGCTGGGAAGAGGTACATTCCAGTTCTGAGAGAAACAGGTGTTCTCCCCCTCCCCACGCCGCTTTCTGGAGTGGGCATTGTAAGGCATTTTCACACTTGGTGTTTTCCTTTTTTTTTTTTTTTTAATTAAAAAAAAAAAAGAAAAGAGAAGAAAAGAAACAACAACAACAACAAAAAAAAAAACCCCACCCAGCCCTGGAGTAGAAAGAAAGGCCCTGCAGTGAACTTTGCAGACCAAACTGAAGTGGGATGGGTCGGAGTCAGAGGGTCTGAGGGACACATGTTTCCTTTTAAAGATTGGCAGAAGCCACTGGAAGGGGGTACAAGGAGAGAACAGGGTACAGTTGACAGGAGGCCAAACTCAGACAAGGCACGCCCTGTCTTCATCATTTTTCACTTTCACATACCATAGAAATTTAAGCAAAATAGCTATTTTATATATATTTATATATCAGATATATAAATTAGGCAAATAAAGATGTCAGGAGTGCTGAGGTGAGGCACCCTGATGCCGCCTAAGGACAAGGCAGGAGGCCAGGTGTCTGGAACCTGGGGCACCAGCCCAGGCTGAGCAAAGGGTTGTTCCTTATTGCTGATTTGGAGGGCCTGGTTCTTGGGCAGGAAGCACCTAAGGGCCCTGCCTTTCAGCCCTTCTTGGTCTCTTTGGGGCTAGGACACTGTCCCAGCATGGCCAATGCCTGGCAGGGGCTACTGCTCTCAGCCCACGTGGGAGCTACCTTCGACCGCCTCCCTACATCCTCTGTGGGCTGTCTCTACAGAGACCCCACATACCATGCTGCACTGGCCAGGCAGGCTTCCTGCTGTCTCTGACAGCCCAGGTGCAAAGCCTTGCTGAATTAAAAGTGTTCCCCTTTCAAAGGGGCCTGGCTTCCTCATGTCTTTAAAAAAGGGCTTCTTGCCAAGACAGTTCTGTGGCAAGAACGCACACTTGGAAAGCAAGTCTTCTAAGTGTGTGCTAAAAATATTTACTAAACCTCATTGTTGAAAAGAAATGGAGTTTTTTTTTTTCTTAAAAAAGTCAAAAGAGGCTCCTTAGGAGGGGTAGTTCCTGGGTTTAGTGACCTGGGTAGCCCAAGGCCTGGCCAGCCGGCCTGAGTTGTAGTAACTGGGAGCTAGGGTGCCCATGGGGCCCAAGTCAATGGTAACGGGCCCAGGTGACCCAGCGACCTGGGGGCTGGAGAGAACCCAGGTCAGCCCTTACTCCTCCTATAGTGGGAGCCCCCCTTTCAGGAAAAAGGTGTGTGTGTGTGTGTGTGTGTGTGTGTGTGTGTGTGTGTGTGTGTGTGTGTGTGTGTGTCTGTCTGTCTGTGTGTGTGTGTGTGTGTCTGTCTGCATGTGTAGGTTTTGTACTAAATTGGGTGCATTAAAGAAAAGGCTGAGGGGCTATGCAGGCGCCTGTATTTGTCGCAGGAGTGGCTCAGAAGATGTTGGGGCACATGTGCCAGTCTTTCTTCTCCTTGGCCTCCCAGTAGCCGCCCTTGTACATGCAGGCCATCTCCCCGGTCAGCGGGTCCAGCCTCTTCTCGAACCATAGCGGCGCGTAACCATCTGACTCCTTCTCTGCTTGGCAGGCACAGCAGGTGGGGTGGGATGAGCTGCCTGCTGCCCTGGACATGCCCCGGGCTCACCACCCCCTCCTCACCTTCCCCGGCTACCCTGGGATTACCCTTCCCCACCCTACCCTACCCTACCCCGCTATGGTCTGCGCGTACACTCACCTTCCTCAACGCCGCAGCCCGCCGCGCAGGTCTCCAGGCGCCGTCGCCTGGACAGGCGCTGTTTCTCCTCCAGCCGCTGCTTCTCAGTGTTGGCCTCATCCCAACGCCCCTTCTCCATCAGCCGCTGGTCCGGCCGCAGGCGGCTGTCAGTGGGCGCTACACCATCCTCCTGCTCGTTGAGGGTCAGGGCCAGCTCCGAGAAATAGTACATGTTCTCCGCGTTCTCCCTGCAGCGGCGGCAACGCGGGATCGTGAGCGGCCAGGGAGGCTCCTGCTCACCCCGCCGGCACCCAGCCTGCAGAGTCCACCATCTGGGGCACTCTGCTCTCCACAGCCCTCACTTGCACGTTCTCACCCACCCTTTAGTAGCTTCGCTATGGGGACTTTGCTGAGGATTTGTCCTTTTTATGGGCATAAGGTTACCCCCCCCCCCGCGCCCCCCCCCCCCCCCCCCGCCCCTTGCCTCCGAACTCTGTTTTGCTGAGCATCAGACACAGCCACGTTAGTTGTAGTCTTGGCTATTCTGAACATCCAGGTCAGAGTTGCCTGTGTGTTCTCGTTCATTGGAGATCAAACTTTGCCCTGCTTTAGGGTTTTCTGCTTTCTTCCTTCCTACACTTCCGGTCCAACTGAGCTATGGCTATTGAGTGATTTCTGTTGTTCAGTCTTAATGTTCTTGCTCTTGTTTTTCTTTGCACAGGTCAGAACAGAGTATCAGATTTTCCTACGTTGCTTGTAAACTGCCCCCCTCTCTCTTTATATTACTACCTGCATCTTGAGGTTGTGCTGTTAGGTCCTGTTCAAATTGAAACCTCATGTGCCTGGTGACCATCAGGGGTCCTGATCTCTGTAGTTACTGTCCTTTGTTCTTTGACGTCCTCCAGCTGTGTGTGTGTATGTGTGTGTCTGTGTATGTGTGCGTGTGCGCTTGTGTGTGCTTGGTTAGTTTGTGTGGACAGGCCTTTTCATTCTTTCATTCTTTATTTTCTTTGAGATTTATGTGTATGGGTATTTTGCCTGCATGCGTACGCATATATATGCATGTACACACACACACACACACACACACACACACACACACACACACACACTGGCCTGCCTGGTGCTACAAATCCCCTGGAACAGGAGATACAGAAGATTGTGAGTTGCCACATGGGTTCACAGGAACTGAACCTCAGTCCTCTTGATGAGCAGCCAGTGCTCGCAACCACTGAGCCATCTCTCCAGCCCAATTCTTTTCTTTCTTATTCAAAACATACCTTTTGTAGATTAATTGGGAGTTGAAAAAAAAAAACTTGTCTCAATCTTATATACAAACCAGAGCACTTAATATATCCAAAATGCTAGGGTGTTTGGATTAATGTTTACATAATAAGATGTCTTGGCGATGGGACTTAGGCTAAACAGGAAATGTATGTGTGTAAAAGTGATTGAACAAAGTATTGTGAGTGTACTTGCACTCTGTGACCCCTCACCAGCAGTTGGCTGTGACTTGTCCACTTACGATGTAATTTTGCTAATCAAATGAATGTAAAATGGTATCTTGTAGTGGTTTGGGTTTGCATTTCTTAGTTACTACTGGGCTTTTAGAAAAATCTGGTTTTGGTGTGGCTCTGAGAGCTGTGTTCACTGACCTGTGTGACAGTTTTCTCACACCTGGTCACACCGTCGTCTGTGAAATTCTAGTCATGGCTATGGTACTTTTCCCCCATTGGATTATTATTATTATTATTTTTGCTATATTTGTTGAGCAGACGTTATTTGTGTTCATTTTAAATTATTATTATTTCTCGTTGTCTTTTTAAAAATGTGTATACCTGCATGTGAGTCCCTGAATATGTGAGTGCAGTTGTACTCATCAGCACTGCAGCTCCAGGCCTCTCGCCGCTGTGCTCCCCACACCATGATGATGAGGACCTGGCTGCCTGGAACTGTAAGCCAGCACCCAGTTAGATGCTTGCTTTTATAAGCTGCCGCTTCACAACAATAGAATAAAAACTAACAGGATCTTGCTCTGTATCTCCGGCTGGATGGGAACTCACTTTGTAGACCAGGCTGGCCTTGAACTCACAGAGGCCCCTTCTGCCTCTGCCCTCCCGAGCCCTGGCATGCACCGCCACGCCCAATCTTTATTCTTTATAGTAATCCTTCACCAAGTACAAGTGCTGTGGATGTATTTCCTACATTTACTCATCTTTTCTTCATGCTTTTTTTTTTTTTTGAGGCAAAGTCATATAGCTGATGCCGGCTGGCCTCAAGTTCACTATGTAGCAAGCTGGCCATAAACTTCCTGCCACCTTGTCTCTACTTCCCAAGGGCTGGGATTGCAAGTGTGTGCCAATGAGCAAATTCTATCTTGATGAACAAAAGTCCTCTGGTGGACTTACTGTGTCAGCATTGTGTCTCGGGTGTGTGTGTGTGTGTGTAGATACATTTTCATAAGGGCTAGAAGGCAGTCGTCTATCAATTCACATCCAGAGTGTTTCTTACTGCTTAACAGTCACAAGACTTGATCTCACGGTGAGGTGTGTGGATGAACTGGTTGGTTTTTCCTGTGGGATGGCTATTCTGCTGCCGCAGGCTCTTTTACTGAGCAGCCTCCTCTTTCCACAGGGTCTGCCTTGCTCTGTCATGTACCTCTAGGCACACGATTCCATTTTACTGCAGTCTCAAAGTCCTGAGACTTAGGTGGGTCTTTTGTCTGGCCTTCAAAATGTGCTGGGTTCCTTATTGTTTAAAATACATTGAGGGGATGAGGCCATCAATCAGTGGACAAGAGCACTGGTTGTTCGTCCGGAGGACCTGAGTTCAATGCCCAGCACCCACAAGGCAGCCCATGACCACCTGTAACTCCCCAGTCCCAAGTGATCTGATGCCCTCTTCTGGCCTCTTAGGGCACTGCATGTAAGTGATGCACAGATACATATGCATGACATATCCATATATAAAAGAAAAAATTAAATAAATTGAAACACTGCTTTTTTTTTTTTAATCTCAGACAAGTTTGTAGCTCAGGCTAACCTTGAACTTGGGATCCTTCTGCCTTAGACTATTTTGACTGTAGCATGTTCTGAATGAACATTTTCTTTATCTCTCACCTTTACCATTTACTCTACAGACTCTTTTGACCCAAGGTCTTTCTTCACCTCTTTACTTTTCATCTGGGAGCTTGTCTCCTGTGCTAGGACTGAGCAAGCGCACTGGTGCTCTGCCACTGAGCAGTGCCTCTATCCCCAGGAAATCGCTTTTCACTGTTTGCTCAGTCAGCCTCCTTTCCATTGCAACTTGCTTCTTCCTTCCTGAGAGTTCAGGAAAATTTGCTAGTTTGGTGGCTTCCGAGGGATGGTGGTACCCCACCCCTCAGTCTGTGCTAATAATGTCGGCCTATCAGTACCAAGGAGATGCCATCTGGCTGTCTTTAGGCTCCTGATAGTGCAGATGACAGCAGTTGGGGTACAGGATTTCAACAAGTAATAACTCTCTAAAAATCTGGCTGTTTGGAGCCATGCACAGTGGGACATGACTGAAACCCCAGCACTTGGGATGTAGAGGCATGAGGATTGCAAATTTGAGGCCTGGGCTACATAGCAAGTCCCAGGCCATCCTGAAGTGACCTGAATTTAAAAAGCTAACTGGCTACTTTAATAGATGTAGAAAGCCATCTGCTAGTTCCAGCAGCATCTGTCGCCTTCTGGGACACTGGGTTAGAAGCAGGCTAGATACAGCTCTCAGCCTTGCTGTGGACCATATGTGGTGGCTGAGGACCTGCTCACAGAGCCTGGGGGTTAATTATGCACACACTTAGGGGAATAGGCCTTCCCACTTCTCTTCAGTCTCACTATGCAGCCCAGGCTATCTTACTATGCAACCTAGCTGGCCCCAAACTTGTAACCTTCCCTAGAGTCCCAGATTTTGTATTTACTGCGATGCTTTTCTTCCGACCTATATCCCAAGGCCACAGTTGCTTACTGAACCTTGCTGCAGATTCTCAATCTCAGTTATTTTTCCTTTGTAGATCTCTCGCTCTCTCTTTTGGATTTTTGTTTGTTTTCACTCATGGTTTCCTGTGATTCATTGCCAAGCTTGTTTTTATTTGTGGCTTTGCAGGGGAAGATTCTATCCTGTCACTTTGCTCAAAGTGTCTAAACAGCATGTGCTGCCACTGGGCATCTCCATGCCCATGTATTGTTGGGTGGCCACTTTCTGCACTGGGGTGACAACCCCTGATCCTGTTTCTCTGCTAGACTGAATTCTCCAAACCTCTGTGCTTTCTGCCGGGTGGGGTTGGGGTGGCCCTATGTGCCAGTCTCCTCCCCACCCTCTTCTCTGCCTCTCTCTTGTCCCCTAATACCCAAAGATGGCACCTGGCCCTGACTCACGGAAGTGGGTATTTCCTCCACAGCAGCTTGGCTGGCAGCGTCTGGTACACGGTTTTCTGCTTCCCGTCAGAGCTAGGGCTGCTGTGCACAACCTTGGAGCACTCCATCTGCTCATCCCACGACCCTGACAGCACATAGTGGGCCTTGCCCTGGCTGTCACTCACCACTCCAGTCACCTGTGGACATGGGCGGGACACATAAGCATGCACTCTGCTCTGGGCCCACCTCGGTCCCAGGCTGTGGCCCTAGTTACCTTCCGGGCTGCCTCTTTGGAGAAGTAGCTGTAGGGTACGAACTTCATCTGGCACCGGTCCTTGGTCTTATGGTTCACGATCTCAATGTCCCCTGACTAGCGAGAGCAGGTGGTGGCAGTCAGTGGTCAGTCCCTGAGCCATAGACCCTACCTCCCCCAAGGACGGCCCTGACCTGGTCAATCCAGAGCTTGCCCACGATGATGTTGTGCACGGTGGAGGTACTCTTCCTCCACACGTAGTGGTTGCCACTAGCCTGGAATTCTAGGTGGATGGCACCTGGAGGCCAGACAGGTCAGGGGCCGTGGGTCCCTCATCCGGGCTCTGGCCAGACCACCCACAGGCCCAGGGTCAAGAACCAGAGGAATATCTGTGAAGCTTTGGAGGGGATGGGGTATAGACTAGGAGATCGATGGGGCAGTGGGCCATGCAGCTTCCCTTGGGGGCCACAGCTGGCTTTCAGATGGGCACAGCCCCCCCATCCAGGGAGCCCCGGGCCCCAACTCACCAAGAGGCATGATGGAGATGTATTTCCCCCGGAACTTGCTGGCGATGGTGATTTCCTGCCAGAGGCTCCAGCCATGCTTAGAGAACACGTGGTGGGCAGCAGATGGCGGGTGGTGGCTCACCTGAGACAAGACCAGCCAGCTGGGCATGAGCATGGCTAGACACAAGACCAAACCAGGGGAGGACAGCTTGTCCTATGTCCAGGATGTGGGCATGGCTCCATCCGTGTATCCCTGGAGTGGGCCCTGACCCAAGGCAGGTCCCCAGGAAGAATAGCGTCCCGAGTGGAAAAGCAGGTTGTCTGTGGCCATCCTGGGCTTGCCCAGCCCGTGGGGTTGTGGAATGAGTGAGAAGCCCCTGCCTGGCTCTTGGGAAACAGTGGGATGGGGGAAGCAAAGTTTGTGTCCAGGGAGTGGAAGGGCTGCTTTCCTGAGGGTTTCTGTGCCCACCTCATTTAACCCTTACCAAGTGTGGCCATTTGAAGGAGAGTGACCCCCAGAGGCCCATGTGTTTGAATACTTGGGACTGTTTGGGAAGGATTAGAAGGTGTGGCCTTGTTCAAGGAAGGTACTTGAAATTAAAAAAGCCCATGCTAGTTAGCTCCCTCTCCGCCCTCTCCTTGTGGATCAAGATGTGAGCTCTCAGCGGCTGCTCTAGGCACATGCCTTCCTGCCTTTACTACACCATCATGGGCTCTAACCCCCGACCCTATAAACTCCAACCCGTAGTTGTGTGCCCAGTTCAGCCTTTTCTTCAAGTTGTAACTAAGATGCCATGTGTCTGGCAGGTGCATCTAGCTGAGGTTGGCTCCGAACAAGTTGAGGACAGACTGGTAGAACCACATTCAGGAAAGAAGCTGGCCTGATTTCAGAGTGAGGGTCGTATCGGTGTCCTGCCATGGGCCTTGTGTGTCCCCTATACCACGGCCCCCAGTATCACAGGACTTCCTGTCATAGCACAGAACACCCTTGACTGCTACCCTGGCTCCAGGCTACTTGTGTGCTGACCTTTTTCTACCTAGAGTGGCACTGACATAAACTCTTCATGGTTGTTTCCTCTCCTCCCCCCTCATCTCCCACCCCTCCGCCCGAGATCCCACACTGCCAGGCTCTGCCTGGCCCAGCCTCTTTACTCTGCAGAGCGCCTCATGGTCTCATGACCTGGCCTTGTCCGTGTGCTTCACTCAGGGACTTGGTGAGCCCAACACTCTCCTGTGATTATTGTCTCTTTCCACGAATGGTACTTGTATGCCTTCTGTCCATCAAAAGTACAGAGACACAACCTGCCTGCCGGCCCTGAATGATGGAGGTGCTGTCCCTGAGCCTAGCTGCTACCCACAGTGGGGTGTTAACATACGCAGCTGGAGTCAGCCTCATGGGCAAGGCGAGGTCCTGTTGCCTTGTGACATTTTCATTTCAGTCTCTGTCTCTCTGTCTCTGTGTCTCTGTCTCTCTCTCTCTCTCCCTCTCTCTCTCTCTCTCTCTCTCTCTCTCTCACACACACACACACACATACACACACACTTCCCCACTGCTCACCTGAATGCTGTAGACTCTCCCTTGCCCCTCCTCCTCACGTTCTTCACTGCTTCCTCAGCAAATCCTGTCTTTCTTTTCAAAGATGCACCCAGCAGCTTCGCTTTCCCACCCCC
The DNA here is from genome assembly GCF_964271855.1 of Acomys minous. Lineage (NCBI taxonomy): Eukaryota > Metazoa > Chordata > Mammalia > Rodentia > Muridae > Acomys > Acomys minous. Next base: position 49,537,405 of record NC_140491.1, on the reverse strand, counting down.
ATTCACTCTCTCCCAAGTAGATGCTGCAGCTGCTGTCCACAGAGCCCGAGTCAGCACCGGGCGTACAGATGCCTGCTGGCCTGCTTCCTCACCATGTTTCTCTTTCCAACTGACCCTCTGCTTCCCCGATGGCTTCCCTGACCACTCTGTCTAGACAGCTAGATGTACCTGGCATACTGTGCCCTGCCCCCCAACCCACCCCATGACAAGAGCTCTGTGTCTTCCAGCCCCAGCTGTGTCTCAGTGTCTGAAACACACCTGGCACCTCCAGGGCACTCACCACTGGCTGCACAAAGAAATGTGGGGTTCAGGTCAAGAACTTTCCAGGGTCTGGCCAATCGTGGAGCCATGGCAGTGCTCTAGCACAGGCCCCTCGATTCCCAGGGGTGCCCTGGTTCAGCCTCAGGCTGCAGCTGACTTATTTTCATGGGAAGTGGTGGAGGGGATGCTGACCAGGGAAGTGCCATTCCCAATGTGCACGCCCCCCCCCCACTGCCCTGGCTCCTGTCTGCCACTTTTCAGCCCAGTGGTGACCTATGCTCCAGCTGACCTGGACTCTCCAGTGACCCCTTTAAACTACTTTAGCCCCATTGTTCCCTTCCGACGCCAGACCCAACTCCATCACCCCCGGGCTCTCCTCCCGTGCTGGCCTTACCTGTTCACACAGGGAACGCAGGCCCATGTCCTCCAGACGGTCCAGCTCGAAGGTCTCCCCCAGCATAGGGTTGAAGGGCTTGGCGATGCGGTGCACCGTGGTGGAGTAGGAGGACACTGAAAAGGCAGCGACCAGGCACATCTGCTCCACCGAGCTGGTGCAGTTCACCGCCTTGTCCAGCAGGTGGTGGTACTCCAGGTCCTCCGTAAGTCGCTGGAGCATGGACAGGGGCTCATTGAAGTTCACCTGTGTGTGTTGTAGGGAGGTGGCTGTCAGAGTGCCCCCTGCGGTTTTTCAGACCCTGAGGGACATCCCTGCTGTGGTGGCACCATTACAGCGAGGTTCCGTGTCAAGTGTCTCCTGCCTCCATGTTCCCCTCAGCACATGTCGCTTGCTGATGTGCCACCTGTTGCCACACGGATGATGTGCACTGTCCCTCGTCACTCACTAGGATGCCAACTCTGTGAAAGCCATTACATCAGGTTGCCATGTGACCAGAGCTGGACCATCAGGCTCAAAGCTAGAAACAGTGGGCCCAGGGGTCTGCGGATGGGGGACGTAGATACTCCTCCCTTGTTTGGAACCACAAACCAAGTGTTCTTTCAAGGGCTCTTGTGCTATGCAGATGGGTGAAGGTGAGCCCCATTAGCCTCAGGTAAGTTAAGGTTACGGTCCCTTGGAAGGCTAGTTTTCCCTGATAACATTATCCTGTTCTGCCTACCCCCCAGGTGTGTGTGTGTGTGTGTGTGTGTGTGTGTGCGCACGCACGCGCGCACACATGGTTCACTTGGGCAATGTGGGCACAGAGACATGAAAGAGCACATGTGTCACACAGTAAAACTGGCTAGCCAGGAGCCCTCAAGCCTGCCCTTGGTGAAGATGATACTGCATCTTAGTGACTCAAGGACTCCAGATGCTCTTGGGTGGCTGTATAACCTTGCTGAGTCTCCGTTTGCCAAGAGTGGACCAAGAACAGCCCCTAAAACCTACCTATCTCTGCCACCCACATCAACCACGTGAGGACAGTGGGGACACGGTGAGGACGTCTGGGACTCCCCCAGCCCTTCACCACACAGAACTCTGCCTTGGCTCCTTCCCTCACAGTTTGAAGGCTCCTGTTCCCCCGTGGCACACCCCCTTGGGTACCATGAAGAAAACAATACCCCCAAAGTCTCGTGTGCACCACATCCCAGGGATCCCCGTGATTCCTGCGCAGAGGTGCCTACCGGCATGGGGATCCTCGAGAGCTCTCGGCCGATGCAGTTCTTCATGATGCTCCAGAGGTTAAGGCTGTAGTTGGGTTTGTCAGGGATGCGGACTCGCCTCTTGACTTTGCATGAATCCTTGGGCAAGAACGAGGCGCCATCTAACACCTGCCAGAGAAGCAGGCATGCCTGTCAGCAGGTCCCCGAGCTCCACGCTCCTGACCCTCCAAGAGCTGGCGGTAAGCCATAGGCTGGTACACTGCTTGGTGAGAAAGGCAGAGACCACTCCTGCCTGCCACATAGGAGGGCAGATCTGGGACCCAAAGGTGACATTGAAGCTTATAGTGCTGACACCACCCCAACCCTGAAGACGAGGCACCAGGCCACCTCTTGGCTCTCGTGTGCTCCCACCTCACGTACGTTATCTGATGAGGTCCAGTCCACAGAGGTTGGCCCAGTTCCACCCTCAGCTTTTCTGCAGGAAATGAAGGGGAGGCAAGTTATGGACAAGTTCTAATAACCATCTCTGGCCCCGACTGCCCTCCATCCAGGCAGCTGAGGCCGAGGGCAGCCCAAAGGCATCTTATCCGTGTCTATTTTGGGACACCGAGATGAGGGCTGAGGGACCCAGGCAGTGACTTGGAAAGGCCCTATCTACCACCATGGTAGCTCCCAGGACTGAAGTCCCGTGCAACAGCAAAACCCTCGCCTAGGGTCCTTGTACCCAGGACCCAAGAAGCAGTAAGTGGTGAGCGCTATGTCTGGGAGAGCCTTGCAGGAGCCCCATGGGCCCATTGATCCCACAGAGTGAAGTGTGTGTGTCTTCATCCTACACAGGTTCCTCAAGTGCCGGGAATGGGTCAGATACACCCCTGCTCTCCTGACCCTTGTGGGATAGACTGCCATGGCTGTAGGGGCTGCAAGGTTGAGGGAGCCTATGGACAGACAGTGCAGGTCAGCTAGGCCTCTAGGGCCTCAGGAGATGTGCAGGGGGCCCAGGGCCCTTGGGGCTGAGGATAACAGGACCACCCTGGTTGCAGAACCATAGGGGTTGATGCTGTAGGAGATGAATGGAAGGGAGGTCAGGCCTAGATTTAAAATATTTGTGAGGTATTTTGTCTTTAACTTTTTATTTTTATTTTTTATTTTTGACAGGAACCAATTATGTAGCCATGGCTGGCCTGCAACTCCCTATGTAGATCAGGCTGGCTTGAACTCACAGGGATCCACCTGCCTCCTGAGCAGTGGGATTAAAGGGGTGTACCACCACACCCAGCTTTCCCCCCCCCCTCTTTCTTCATTCTTTTTTACATTTAATATTCCCAGGAAATAGAGTTTCTGAGCTACACACACACACACACAGCTGGTTAGACAGCCCTTTCCCCAGAGGACACTGGGACGGAGCACGCTGGTCCATGGAGTTTCAGGTCAAGAAAGGATGGCTGGGACTTGTCACCAGCCTGAGCCCCCTGACCAGGACTCCTGGCCAGCCTGTCTGCTGCATCTGTCTGTCAGTACAAGCCGCACCGTGGGGCCTTCCAAGGGACCTGAGAGTCGGACGCCCTCGCTGGTCACTACTGCATGTTTGCCAGGGAATCTAGAAAACGGGCTTGGAGGTACCAAAAAACGGGAGTGGGCATCTTGTCTGTGCTCACATGATGGCGCTGTCCTGAGCAGCTGGGTTTGCTGGCTCTAACTCTCCCCCATTTTGTCCCTCCACCCTGGAAGTGGTCCAGCCACTACCTGGACCAACCTCCAGGTGCAAACCAGTCAGGGTGTTTTTTGTTTGTTTGTTTTTTACATGTAACAGACAACAGACCCTAAGCAATACTATCTTGCCTAAGATGGAAAGAATGCTCCAAGTACACAGCTGCTCAAAAGGCCAGGTGTAGCCTAAGAACCAGCAGGAGAGGCTGTCCCAGCAAGGAGGAATTCCTCCCAGGCTACTGCGGCCACAGCTGCTCAGGGAGCGCCTTACCTGTCTTCCTTGGCCTCGGTTATCACGGTGATGAAGGATGTAGAGTCTTCCATGGCGTCAAAGTACTCAGTATCTTCATCTTCCTCACTGTTCTCACCTTTGGAGGTCAAGAAGCTCCCTGGACACACACACGGCCGCTCAGCTTGCAGCCTCACCGAGCCCACGCCATCTGCCAGCCTCCGCTGCCCCCACTTCAGATGGCTGACCCTGGCCACCCCGCCCTGTGGCCAGCCGCCCTGACTTGCTTCGCTGGGATGGGGTACCTGTGACGCCCCCTATGTTAGGTAGGCAGCCACCTGACCCCTGGGCAGCCATGCCCCAGAGAGAACAGCCAGGCTTACTGAGCATTTGGGACTTTGAACTTAGCCATGGTGTGTGTGTGGGGGGGGGGGGGCGGGAGGGGGCAGGGTTGCCGGAGGGGGCAGGGTTGCCAGTTTGTGACAGGAATGGGACATATGGCACCATGGAGGGCAGTCTGCACTCCTCAGAACAAGCCCACATGAGGTCACTTTAAGGGACAGGTTTATGGGTGTCCCCTCAACCTAGAGATACAGTAGAGCTAGCTGGGAAGAGGGTGGGGGCGGGCTGGAGTGTCCCCCCCCCCCCGCCCCCACCCGCCTTGCGCTCACACACACCCTCGCTGAAGCTCTTGCTGGGGTTGGCCGGCCCGCCGGGGGTGTTGCAGAAGGCTCGCTCAAGGCTGTTGTGCTGCTTGGCCAGCTGCTCGATGGTCTCCTCCAGGTGGACGCGCTGCTCCTGCTCATAATTCAGCGCTCGCTGCCATTTCCGGCTGTGACTCTCCGCTAGTTCCAGGAAGTCCCTGCAGGCCTGGGAAGGACGGGCGGCCATGGAAGCCTTTAAACGGTGGCTTGGTTGGCTTGCCCCAGCCAGGTTCCTGTTTAAGAGCATGCTCAACCTACCGTCCCGTCTTTGCCTATTGCTCATTGCAGCTAGGTCCTCAGCTGTCTGCTACGGCATCCTTACTGGGTTCTGGGCCCCCAGGGTGACCCAAGGTAGCCTAAGTCTCTCCGACTAGTCCCTGGCTTTGGTCAAGAACGACAGCAAGCCACATATTTCCTGGCACAGAGGCTAACAAGCCTTGTTTGAGAAGAAGTGGCTGGATGTGGTGGTGCTGCCCTGAAACTCCATCCCCATGCGAGGCCGAAAGAAGATTGTAAGTTTGAGGCCAGCCTGGGCTATAGAGTGAGTTCGGGGCAAGCTGGGTGACTTATAGGCCTCTGATTTGAAACGAAAAGTAGAGAGAGGGGTTGGGACTACAGCTTAGTGACAGAGGCCCTAGGTTGGATCTCCAGTGATACACACACACACACACACAGAGAGAGAGAGAGAGAGAGAGAGAGAGAGAGAGAGAGAGAGAGAGAGAGAGAGAGAGAGAGAGAGAGAGAAGGGGAGGGGGAACTTTCCAGCAAGTCCCTTTATTGTACACACACATACCTCTGACTCTGTGTGGTGTGTTTTGAGACAGTCTGTTTTGAATCCCCTGCATTCAAATCCCCTGAGGGTTGGCCTCAGCTATCCCTGGAGTGGGGTGGGATCTAAGGTAGGGACCACTGGGTTTGCCCTTCCAGGAAATGGTTAGCCTGGCAGAAGGGGTGTGGCTGCTGGGCCCCGCCCATGCTTGAGTGCTTTCAATCGCCATGTCCCCAGCACTGCTCCCCTAACCCTGGTTGTGCCAACCCACTAGACCACTGGGCATAGGAGGGACAGTGGGGACACAGAGCTCTGAGGGCACACTCTCTAGATATGAGCTTGTAGGCCACCGTCTGCACTGCCCAGGCACCAGTGCTCATGCCCTCGGTCCCTGGGCTCTTCAGACCATTCCTATAACTCAGCACAGGGAATCACCCAGCCCCACTAAGGCCAGGTCTACTCGGCTGCAGCCCCACGTCCCTGAGCTTGTTTCCGTTCATACCAACCCTTCCCGCGGGAATTCCTGAATGGCAGAGAGTGGTGGAGAATGCGTGCCGGCGAGTGAATACTTAGCTGGGGCCCAAACTGATGGAAATAGGTGAGGATCAGATGTGATCTAGGGGCCCCCTCTAGGCAGCAGGGGCGGACCAATGTGGGTTGACTCCCCACAGCTCTGCATCAGGTGGCATTCCTGTTTTCAGCAGTCTCTAACCCTCTGTAGGGACAGCCTGAGCTGCGGTGGTCTTCCTGGCTTCCCCATAGGGATCTAGTATAACCCTTGAGAGCTGGTTGCCATGGTGTCACTCCTTTAACAGTACACTCCTAGACATCTCCCCCCCACCTCCGGCACACCCACCTCCCTGCTAAGACCTGTGCTGATGGGGAGGGGCGGGGCTGATCTGAAGAGGTAGAGGTTGACCTGGAGACACAGCATGAGCTACCCAAGAGAACTAGAAGAACGGGGTGGAAAACACCAGGAACCTGGAGGGATGGAGTTTGGCAAAGCCACTCAGCCTGGGACAACAGTGTCCACAGAGGCTGTGCTCACGTGACCATGCCTGACAGAGTGGCAGCTGGACCAGTGGCTACAGCAGCCGGTAACTCTTTGCTCATTCTGTCCCAGGAACAAGAAGCAGTGAAGGGGGTGCGGGTGGGGGGGAAGAGGCACAAGACTCTTTTGGGAGCCCTGTGAGGTGAGTGGGGAGAGACATCCACCCTCCTACAATGGGATGGGACTTCAGTGTTTCAGAGGAAAACACTCCCTTTTCCAGGGTGATCCTGATGGGTGCTTCCTCACATTCTTCCCTGCCGCCCTTTGACTGAGGGCACAGAGGGTCCCTTTTCTGAGGGGACAGGCACTACCCAGGTCAACAAGCAGGTTGGGGTTTGGAATCTGTCCCCTCTACATAGCTGAGCACCTCCCACTAGGATGCCCTACCTTCCACATAGACACTTCATTTTCCAGATTCCTCATGTATGGGCGTCCTGGCAGCTCTACAGACGGCCCCACTCACTTTCTGCCACCCTCTAGGGCTCCTGGGGCATGCCAGTGAGCAGCGACATGGAAGGAATACTTGTTTTCTTATAACTCATGGGATTTAAAACAAGACCCCCTAAGGGAGGCACAAAGCAAACCATGACAAATGGGAGCCCAAGAAGGTCATGCCAACGAGTCCCATAAACTGGCATCAGAGGCCATGCGGTGTGGGCTTCCTGGAAACAAAAGCAAAAAGCATTCCCCTCCCCCACCTCCTGGGTGGTGCTCCTTCCCAGTCTTCGTGCCTCCCTCACCACGTAGCTTTACTGCCTGCCACAAGGGAGCTACTGACCCCTTACTTGGCAGGCCTAGCTCGGCTCAGAGGTGTACGGGGCGTGCTCACAAGCACTGGGGTAGCCATTTCTGTAGCGAGTTCGGGGATGGGGGGGGGAGGTCTGAGTCCCTGTGTTTGTCACCCGTTGTGTCTTCCGGGACACGGAGCTAGTGCCGCTAGTTTATGCTGTTGAAGCAAAATCTCTATTGCTGTCCCCAAGCCTCTTGGTGACACAGACCACGTGGGATCCACTGGTCTTCCAAGGGTGGACTGGAGCCTCAGGAGATGCTTACAAGGATGCTGGGAGTAAATCACCTTTAAGTAGAAGCTCCCAGCCCTGGCCTCGGAGAGAGAGACTGCCTCAACAGCGCAGCAGATTGCTCAGACATACCGTGGCTGTATGTTACCTCTGCCTCCCTTGCGCTTCCCACGGGGCCCATGGGTGCAGAAATGGGAAGACAGTCAGACACCCCACAGCTACCTGGGCCTCATTTGAGCCATGTGGCTAGAGTGGGTAGGTGCAGATCCTAGCATGTCACAGTTGGCTCAATGGCCGTTGTTACTGCATTGGTGGGGCTCCTTGCACAGACGGGCTGCCCTAGTCACATGCCCATCTGCCCCTCCACCCCCCCCCCCCCCCCAGCACACATACCTGTTTTCCATCCCCAGCTCCCAGGGTCCTCTCTGCTGCCACTGGCCTTCTCCAGGCCTCATCCTGGCCACACCGTGAAGAGACAAGAGGCAGCCTGGCCCTGCTGCCCTGGAATGCTGAGCTGGGCAGTGCCCTAAGGGATGTGTCCACTAAGCTGGATTAAGCCTGGGGCCCAGCAAGGGGGAAGGGGTGAGGGAGCACGGTGGGGGTTGGGTAGAAAAAGCCTAGCTGACCCTGCCAAGGCCGGACATGGCCACACTTCCTGTGAGGTTCTGCCACACCTCTGTCTAGGGCCAGAAAGTTCTTTCTCGCCCACCAGCAGGAGACAGGTTGCCCCAAGATCTCCCACTCACATGGGCAGCTCCCATCCTGGACCCTTGGATGAAAAGGTGACCGGAATCCACCTGGGACCCAGTGCCTGTGCCTGGGTCCCCTGTGAGCACCTTGCCTCTCTCATCCTATTTTGTCCCTCTATCTCTGAGAACTCAGCCTCCTTGTGGGGTGAAGGACCTTGACCTGGGGTGCCTACAGTCCCTGGGGATGGGGGTAGAGGTTCAATTCCCAGGCATTGCCCCTCCCTCCAACTCCCCAGGGCTATGAAAGGGTGACAAGGGAATGTAGCTACGGCTCTGGGGTCCCTGTGAGATAGGCATGGAACCTACTGAAATGCCCCCAAAACAGAGTGAAAACTTTTAAAATGGCAGGCCTCCCACGTTGGCCTGGCTCCACTTGGATCCAGGATGGAAAGTCCAGACCTTGCTCACCTTGCTGGGGACCCTCCTTCCTTAGCAGGTGTCCATGGGGGATACACAGTTTCTGACCTGGAAACCTCTGCCCGTCGTACCCAGGAGGAGGACAGGCTCTAATCGCTTTTGCTGTTTCTAATCCTAATCCTGCCTGTGACCTCCCACAGTTCCTCACACAGGCGGGAGCAGCAGCCATGGGTTCAGCCTGCGGGGGAGGGGCAGGGGGGGTCAGCCTCTCAGGCTCATGGGAGGGTCTATGAAGTGGATGTCAGTGTCCACTCGAAAACCCAATCTCCATAGTTATCTCCATCCTCGACGGTAGGAGAAAGGTACCAGAGGAGTCCTGAGAGCTAGGGTGGGCAGTCATGGGGCCCACATAGGTGGGAGATAGCCAACTGTCCAGAGGGAGGGTCTAGTCCGTGTGGCTGGCTCTGTCTTCAGCTACCAGCCCACACGATAGGATCCAACAGCCCTGGGTGAAGGGAGGGCGGGAGGAATGACGTGACCTGCTCTGTACCCCATGTCTGCTCTACAGCTGTTCTTGGGTGTCTAAGCTCCTGTGTAGACTTCTCCCTAAGATTCTGGGGTTGAGGCTGCAACACTGATCCTCGTGTAGCCCTTCAATGGCCTGGGAGCTCAAAGATGGTAAATAGGCAAGCAGGGCAGAGGCACAGTCCGAGTGTCCCCCTCCCACTTGGCCACAGCTCACACACACCGGGACCAAGAGGGTCCTGCCCTCCCATTGAAGACTGAGTAGCTTGCTGGCCCATACATACGAGAAGCCCTCGCCTGAATGCGCTCTCACAGGCAGGAGGGGGCCGCGCTGCCACAGGCCCCATTTGGTTACTATTTTGGAAAATGCCTGGCCATCTTAGGTGTCCAGAATCAAGAATGGAGACCCCAGGAGCTGTAATGGGGGGACTGGGGTCAGTTCAGAGGCCCAGTGGCCTGGTGAACTACTATGCTGTCATCGCTTCTTCCTGGCCGCCTCCAGGTCAAACCCGAGGGTAGTGATGCCACATCGTCCTGTTCCGGATATTCCAGGCTGTGCACCACCCAGGTTCTAGGCCTTCCCTGACACAGGTGGGCTCTCCTGGCTGTGACTCATGCTGAGTATTGGGGAGGCAGCTCTGTGCTTCAATTAAAACTCCGAAATAGCCTTTCCATATTCAAAATAGTTCACCCCTCACAGGCACGAACGCACGCCATCTGGCTGCTGGCTCGCCAGCTGATTTCAGACAATTCTGGAATCTATTTTTAGTCCACCTCCCCAGACCTGAAGTGAACAAGCTGTCGGGAACAGAATGCTGGTCAGCTAGCAAGAGCCTGTTCCTCAGTCCCAGGAGAGCCAGGGCAGCACTGTGTCCATGGCCCACACCCTGCTGGCCCGGCCGTAGGAGCCCATGTGTCTCCTGGTCGGTGAGTCAAATGAGGCTTTGAGGATGTCCCAGCCATCCCCAGTAGCAAGTGGCTCCTCCTGTCACTGTCCTCCTGTGCCCCTCAGTCGTCAAAGGTGGGACAGGATCTCTGCATCTGCCTGTACCTACTCGCCCGCCCTAACGCCCCATCCTTGTATCTGTCTCCCCCTTATATTCTGCGCTTACAACTAGCTCATCCTCCCAGGTCGAGCCCACAAGGTGACCCCCACCCTGTGGGCTCTCCCAACACCCTTGTGTCAAGATTTTCCGGGTTCCCCCTACTACTCCTGCCAACCCTTCTCGAGGAGCCTGGGTCTGTATTGTAAGACACGAGTCCAGTGTCAGTTCCGCCTCCAGGCTGCTTCTGCTGTGTTCTTGGATGGCCTCCAGCCCTTTAGTCGGGGGCTCCCCTTTGGCCGGCTTTGCCCACTTTTTTGTCTGCATGAGCCCTGTTCTGGGGAAAGAGTCTGGGGGTATCCCTCTGGAACTGGGGTGAGCGTCAGTGTCAGGCTGTAAAAGTCCTCATTCTCCTGGCTGGGGCCTGCGCTTTGAAGGCTGTTCCCGTAGCCTCTGTTCCCACTCATGAGGGATCTCAGCCGACTCAGTCCTCAGCTTGGAGTGGCACCAGGCTTTCATGATGGCATGACCCCCACCCCCACCCCCACCCCCATACAGGATGCATGAGCCGTCTCCAAGTGCCTGTCCTTGCCTCAGGGACAGTCCATTCTCCAAGCAGGAAGATTTGTTCAAATGTAAACCAGATTCATTTGCTCATTCTGAGAGGAAGACAGAGGCAAAAGTGGCCACTCTGGGCCCCCAACTAAATATGGACGATGATGACAATTAAGCTGCAGTGACACCAACTTTACATGGCTGTTGTGAGGAACAAAGTCTCAGGCGAAAAGGGAAGGGCTGTAGCTGCCACCAAGCGAGCAGAGTGACCCTCTCCCCCTCCCCCATACCACAGGCCAGATGCCGTCATCACAGGGCAGACTTGTGCTACACTATGAGGTGCACCCCCTGGTTCCCAGGCGTGGTGGCAGTGGTGATGAGGACATGTCCCTATGCTGAGATTGATGACGCACCTCTCCACGGCTCACAGGGGCTCTTCCACAACTCCCCCCACCCCCAGGCCCCCCAGCCTCCCTCCCTCAGCTAATCTCCTAGTGCTGTGAGATTCTCCCCTAAGCAGTCTAATTCACAGTTACCAAGCAATCATTCAAGCAGGATTTGCTGGGTTGGCTTTTATCAGCCGAAAATTTATCCACTGGGGAATTCTGCCAGACACGGAGCAATTCATTCATTTGCTCCCCTTCCTTTAACCATCTCCCTTGGCTTCTCTCTTTCTCCTCTCCTCTCCTTTCTCTCTCCCTCCCTCCCTCCCTCCCTCCCTCTCCCTCTCGTTTGCTGAAGTCCTATGCTGGGCCCTGCAGCAGGCACAGAGGTCACAGGACACGGGGCTGCCAAGATGCTGCCCTTTCAGGGAGTACGGGTCAAGTGCTATGGTGAACAGCTGAGCAGCATAGGAAGCAGCCTGGGCCAGGGATGATGTCTGACGTAAGTGGAGGGAATGCAGGAGAGGAAGCACGGCTATGGGGGTGGGGGGATGGGGTGGGAAGGTGAGGGAGGGTGGTTCTGCCCACCCATGTCCAGCCAATGGGAGGTATGGGCTCATTTCCTTCCCTGAGGCAGCAGGCTGTGACTGCCCTGGAATCAGAGAGGCCAGGGCTCACCTCGGCACTATGACCCTGTGTCTGCCTTTGTCCTGCAGCCACTACCTCTGCCCTCTGCTCCCATGGAAGAGGGGTGCCCATGACTGGCACCCAAGAGCCACTCTCCTGTGAGGTGTGGTTGGCTGGACCTGGACTGACTTCCGGAACTCTCTTTCCATTGGTCCCTCAGATGGGACAGATTATCCCCTCCCCACCCCAGTTTGTAGGTCCACCACTAATGCGTGTGACAACACATCACTAGGAAAGGTTGGCTGGCTGTGAGCTCCAGGGGCAGAAAGAGCCTGCGTGTTTTCTGCACCAGCACAGCTGTGGTTACGTACCCATTGGGCAGGTATATACAACCACATGACTACAGTGTCCGCTAAAGGTAACAGGGTTTCATTGCACCAGCAAAGGCACTGTGGTGTCCTCAAACACAGGGTGAGGCATATTGGGCAGGAGGTAAGAACACTATCCTACTGTTTGGGGACAGTGGGTACAAGGGCCTGTACCACAAGCCACAGAGCCTGGACTTTTGGGAACTGTTGGAGGGATATCTCTTACTTGTCCCACTGGTAGTTTGGAATAAAAAAACTCCATGACCCGACTCCTCTCAGGAGTGTAAAGGACCTTCCTTCCAGAGGCCAAATAATGCCAGATTTGCCATCACCTTGCAGGAAGCGGCAGGCTCAACCTGGGGAAGCAGCCAGTGTTTGGCTCTTGGCATTGGGTCAAGGGGGGGTGGGTGGGTAGGGGTGTTCCTAGCAGGGCTTGTTGGGCCAACTGGCTCTCATTTTTTGTTCTATTAGGACCCAGACACTTGCAAGGCCAGGGGTGGGGTGGGGCGGGGCAGGGAGACTCTCCCCTATTTCAAGGGGAGTGCAGAGGGAGTTCCAGACAGGTGTGGGCTGCTGGAAGCTTCAGCCAGTGTCATAGTCAGGGGCAGGGTGGGCAGTCAAAGTGCAGGCAGTCCTCCACAGTGGGAGGGGGAGGGGAAAGGGTTGTTTGTTCCTCCCTGCCCCTCCCCACCTGCCCACAAACAGCTGGAGAGCTCTGATCTCCCAGGAGAATCTGGGTAGGAAGTCAGCCACAGTTATCAGAGGCCAGTTGGTATCTGAAGCCGAGGCAAGCACAGGTATTCTACGCTCCTGCTCCTGCACCACCACGTGCTTACCTCGTCAGTACCACGGTGGTGGCTACATCCGAGAGCAAAGCAAGACTCAGAAAAGCCACTCAAGCTGCAGAGTCACAAAGCTGGGATGCCAAGCCAGAACTGCAGCCTCTAACAACTAGGACTGAGTCCTACTCAGAAGAAAAGCCAAACCCTGGCCAGGGGTGACCCCGTCAGCACCCAGGGAGGAGTTGGACACTTGGTCTGGAGGTCATGCAAACACCCCTCCTAGAACAGCCCTTGGTCATGAAGCTCCCCGGGGACAAGGTGGGCCTCTGGGCTAGCCTGTGAGCTAGCCCTCACCCTGTTCCCTCATGAGATGCCCTGGGTGAGGGTCACACCTGCCACACCATGGTGCAGCTCACACCACTTGAGGCAGGCTGTCCCATGATTCCTTGGGGCCTAGAGGTGGAAACAGGCTTCATAACCAAGCCCGGGGCGCATTGTGTGTCCCATAAAACACTTCATTATGCACTTAGCCTAGGGACTGTTTTATGGCTTTGTAAACACGGATGAGACTCTGGTACCAGGTAGCAGACTTCACAGCCAACTGCCCGGACCACCATCTTAGAAAAGCCAAACCTCCCGAGGCCCAGAAGCTTCCATCTAGTGCAGGCAGGGGTGGCTCTCAAATAGATGGGATCGGGAGAGGGGCAGCAGGACACCCTCATGCACGCACGTGTGTGTACACACACACACACACACACATATATACTCATACACTCTCGCATACACACATACTTGTGCACACACTCATGCACACACACATACTCCTGTACACAAACACACATACTCTAGTATGCACACACACTTGGAAACATTCACAAACATACTCAATACTTGTGTACATATATACACATCCATACATATGCACTCATACGCTCTTGCACATACATATACTAATACACACTCATGTGCACTCATGTGCGCGCACACACACACAGCATGATAGCATTAAATACCCAGCACCTGGTGGGTCACTGACCTGGGCCCATGCAGGTTATGAGCTAGAAAGAGGATGATGAGTGGAGGCAGCCTGACCGTGGGAGCCACGCACTGCAGCCCAGCATCCCTCACTGCGTTTATCCCTGGCTGCTGGCCACAGCCCTGAGCGCAGTGAGGTCTGAGAACAGACACTGGCATAGGCATCGCCAAGGTGGCTGAAGAAGGGTGCTCCTTTGCTCAGCCTTGAGCTCCAGGCCAGCAGGTGTGGTGGTGGTGATGGCCCTTTGCCCCACCATCATGCTGCTGACAGACTGAGGAGGCAGCCCGGGGGGCGGGGCAGGGCCTCGTCCCCCAGCTGGGGCTTCTCCGGGCACTGGTACTGCCTGTTGTTGCTCGCTAGTCTGATACCCTCTGGGCGATATTTGGAGACCCCCTGACTTATTCTTTGTAGCGGCCTCTGTTTCTAGAACCTGCTCCTGCCTCAGCTCTCATGTGGACTCTTGAAGATGGGCGCCTCTGGCATAGATGTGCACCTCCAGAGGCAGCAGTGGGATGAGGCTGTGGCAGTCAGACCTGAGTGTGCAGGCTGGAGAGCTGGGGAGCACCGAGGCCTGGAAATATGCTCAAACGCTGTATCTGTATCACCACGGGAAGACTGTCACGGCTCCTACTCCCAGCATCATGGACTCCAGGGCCCAGGAAGGGTGGCGGGTGTCTCAGCTTGCAGACTTTGGTCACTTGTTCTATGATCAGGCTGGCCTGAGCCTCAGCAGGCCCAGCTCCATTACCCGGTTTACTAAGTTAGACGCCCTACCTGTCTCCCAATAGCTCCTGTCCCCATGTTTTGGAGTGCACACAGGGAAGGAACAGGAACAGCTGTGAGGGCCAGCGTCACAGCAACAAAATCTCCATTATGTAGGCTGAGCAGGCCCACCAAACTTCTCAACTTTAGGCCTTGGCTTTCTCCAGCCATGCAAGCTTTGACCAGATTCCACACCAACTCCTTTTTATCGGATAATTCAAAAGACTATCCTTGAAGGCCAGCAGCCATGACTCGCGCCTCAGTACCACAGATGGCCAAGGTAAAGAGGACTGCGACAAATGTGAGGCCAGCCTTGGCTAGAGTGAGTTCCACATGACCCTGAGAATCCTGGCACAAACTACAAAGGAGGGAACTGCAGTTGAGAACATGCCTCTGTGAGATATAGCTGCAGGAACACACCTTTAATCCCAGCACCCAGGAGGCAGAGGCAGGCAGATCTCTGAGTCTGAGTGAGTTCCAGGACAGCCAGAGAAAGCCTGTCTTCACAAACCAAACAAACCAAAAGAAGAAGAAGAGGAGGAAGAAAGCAAGCTAGCCAGATGATAGATAGATCTGGCTGTAGGGCATTTTCTTCGTGATTGATGAGGGAGGGCATAGCACATCGTAGACGGTGCCATCCCTGGGCTGGTGGTCCTGGGTTCTATAAGAAAGCAGGCTGAGCAAGCCATGAGGAGCAAGCCAGTAAGCAGCACTCCTCCATGGCCTCTGCATCAGCTCCTGCCTCCAGGTTCCTGCCCTGCTTGAGTTCCCGTCCTGACTGCCTTTGATGATGAGCTGAGATGTGGAAGCATTAGCTGAATAAACCCTTCCCTCCCCGAGTTGCTTTGTGGTCATGGTGTTTCATCACAGCAGTAGTCACCCCAAGACCCTGTTTCGGCTCTGCTGGTAAGCATGCCAATCCCTGGAATCTACATGGTGGAAGAAGAGAGCAGTTGATAAGTCATTCTCTATCACACACACACGTTTGTCCTTGGGTAGAGGATGCTAGCTTTATGGAGAAGCTCTCGCCTAGCATGTGTGAGGTCCTAGGTTCTGTGTCCTCCAGCTCCACAATAAATAGATAGTAAGTAAATAGATAAATATCGCCAGAAGACAATGGGTGCATGGAAGAGATGGCATAAACAGAGTGCTGGTGCCTGTGGGAGGGTGTTGGCTTTGGAAAGCAACCAGGAGCCACAGGGAGCCGAAGCCTTGTCTGTCAAGCATCCACCCGCTCAGGGACCTGTGGCTGATGGGGTGCACCTTCCCTTAGGGCAGCTGCTGGTGGTGGTGGTGGGGGTGGTGGTGGTGGTGGTGGCGGGAGCACTTACGTTGATCATAGCATTTGACGTGATGCGGAAGAGGGTGGCCCGCTCGTTCACAACCTTCAGCTTTTCCCCGCTCTCCGACGGGATCTTGAGGCTGTCCAACTCATTCAGGGAGCGCTGGAGTGCAGCGCCGTGCTTGGCAATGAGGTCATTGCAGGTGCTGAGGTCATCTAACTTTAACGAGAGGTTCTTAAGGGTGTGGTGGAGCTCACTCTTGTCAGCTGGGGCAGCAGGCTCTTCGTCGTCGTCCCCAGAATCATCTGAAGAGAGAAACAGAATGGCTGTAGCCAACCAAGCGAGTCTCTGAAGCCTGGGCTGCAGCTGGCAGAGCACCACATGGGAGTGACCAGGGCCCTAGACAGTGTCCGGCAATGATCTAGCCCCGGGTGCTGCACCTTAGCCTGGTGAGCACATGTCCAGCTGAGTCAATGTGAGTGTGAGGAAAAGGGGGCCTAGATGGAACCGTAGTGGGGGTGTGCTGGGGAGAGGCCAGACTCCAGGTGCCTGCCTGCACTGAAGGGTACCAGCTCCATTAGGTCACCTTGGGCCGCTTGGGTTAAGTGCAGATACCTAAGAAGACAGCAAGCCTCCCATCAATACTTCTCTGGCCAATCCTTCTGGCAACTCCACGCTATCCCCTAGCCATGCCAACTATCCCTTGCTCCCTGAAAAGACGTGAGCACCCCTGCTTACGACCTCTCTTCCCACCATATGCACCCCACTTACCCTCTGAGGCTCAATCCAACATCACCCCCTATTCAAAGACTGCCTGGAGACCCCCACGCCAAAGTCAAGGCCACTTTCTCTTGTCACCCTACCTGCACTCTGGGCCCTCTTCCTGCAAACTCCACCCATGCCCCCCTGCAGAACACAGCTATTCATGAAACGCCTGTGTAAGAAAACACCAGGGCAGCTGACGCCACCTCACCCTCCCCTTTGTGGCAGTCAATTGGGACTTCTGTGCAGGGTCCTGTTCCCTCTCACAGAGTGGCCCAAGAGTGACAGTTCCTTCCTGTCTTGCAAGCTCGACCTGTGTTCATAAGGGTCTCGGTGGGCAGCCGGCCACCCTGCAGCTGCTTTAGTGTTGGCATGGGATGGCCAAGAGGCTGCCACGAGCCTGTGATTTCCCCCTGCACCTGTCTGCTAAAGTTTTCTGAAATGCCTTGTTTTAGAAATCATAGGCGAAGACTTTTCTTAGATGAGGGAAATATGCAGCCCAAGATATAAAATTACAAGTTAAGAAAAAAAAATGCATATTTTGAGAGAACAGATTTCTTCCCATAGCATGAAAGATATGTGTGGGTGGGCATAACTTGGTCACTCTTCTGAGTGTGTCCTAAGCTCACAGCAGGGCCAGGCTGGCTGGCTGCACAGGGCCTGAGCCATGGGGACCCCTGCCACTTACAGAGGCTACTTTTAGGGATATCCAGCTACCCCTCCCCCACCAGCCAGGGCAAATGCAGCCCAGAGTGATCTGGTGTTGGAGGCCACAGGAGTTACTGACAGGTACCTCTGGGCCTTCCTCATTTCCTGCTGGAGAAAGAGTGAGGTTCCCAGGATGCCTTGTGGCAGGTTCAGGGCTCAGGATTGAGCATGGGCTTGACTCAAGCTCAGACTACTGGCGTGGTCTTTCCTCTGAATCGCTTGGCAGCTGTGTACCAGGCCACTCAGCTACTGTACAGCATGACCCTGTAATGGGGGAGTCTGGGGGAGGGGGACAGAAAAGGTCCTGAAACTGACAGGGTCACTCCAGGCACGTGCTCGGTAGGACCTAACAGGCAGCCATGTTTATGACACCATTCACAACAGACAGGATACAGAAAGCCTAAATTCTATTGTAGGCGGATGGCAGAGATACACAATGAGTTCTACTCTTTGGGGGACGCGGGATGGAACCAGAGGTCATCGTATTAAACAAAACAAGACAGGCTTGGGTAAGCATCGTTTTTCTCTCAAGAGCAGAATATGGATTTAAAAACAAGTGTGAGAATAGGAGGGGGACGATTTGAGGAGAAAAGAAACCAACAGGAAGTGGAATAGGAAAGGGTAATGTCGTGTGCTGGATAGTGGCAAAGCACACGATGCGTGTGTGTGTGTGTGTGTGTGTGGAAACGACCTAGTGAAACCGATTACTTTGTATACTTAAAAAAAAAAAAAAGGACTTCTTGGGGCCATCAGGCAAGAGGATTCTAGAATATTCGGATCTGTCTGTGCCAGTCTTGGTACTGAGGACTTCCTGGCACCAAAGCACCTGCCGTCTTCCTGGGCAAACAACCAGAACACCCAGCCAATGGCTGGGCCCAACAGCAGGCTCTCCAACTTAGGAGGGCCCAGGTGGAGCTTGCTGGTTGTGTGCCCACCTTAACATGACCCCTGGTGTCAGATACTCAAGCACCCTGAGCACTAAGCACCCTCCCCTGTGCTGCGGTGTACGCCTCGAGGGTCCTAAAGTTTCTTTTCTCTCCTCTCCTCCCTCTCCCTCCCTCTTCCTCCCTCCCTCCCTCTCCCTCCCTCCCTCCCTCCCTCCCTCTCTCCCTCCTTCCCTCCCTCCCTCCCCCTCTCTTTCCCTCCTTCTCTCCCTCTCTCCCTCCCTCCCTCCCTCTCTAGCCTTGCCTATCCTGGACTCACTCTGTAGACCAGGCTGACCTTGAAGTCGCAGAGCTCTGCCTGCCGCTGCCTCCCGAGGACTTGGGTCCTAAGGTTTTTATGATCCATACACTCTATTCCCAAACTCTACTCGAAATAAAACTCAGGGGCAAAGAGGACCCAAGAATAACAATAAATATCCAATCACTTAAAAAAAACAAAACAATGCCTCATCGATACAGCTGGTGCTAAGGCTTTCACAGACATTAAGTTCAACAGAAAATCTGCAACTATATTAATACAAAAAGCAGCAACTGAGACCTAGGGTCAATCAAAAGCAGGTTCCTTTGAGGGTCTGGGGTCACGTAGCAGCCATCCCAGCTGCTGGGGAGAGACTACACCTGCTCAGAGGCTGAGCTGGCGAAGGGAGGTGGGCTAAGATTTTGCACCTATGAGCAGCTCTGGGGCAGGGCTGCCTGGCCAGCCTTGGGTGGTCTAAAAGCATGAGGCAATAGGAGAGAGGACCCTTGGGCTCTTGTTCTTGGCTTCTGTTTTATTCATCTACTTTTGCACTGGCTGTCCCCATCTTTGCAGGCCTGGGAAGGACCTATGTCAGGCGGCTCACATCTGGTGGGATTTTTACCACTAGAGAGAGGCCTGGGAACAATCCTCCTCCATTACCTTCTAGAAAACTCTAGTCCTTTCCAGAAACAGTGGGAACAGGAGGCCTACCTGAGCACTTGCCAACAAGGCAAGAGCTTTGCTACTCAGGACATGGTGCAGGACAAGGGCCAACCCCAGTCATATGTTTTAGAATGAACCAGGTGGCAGCTAGCAGGCCAGGAGTGGTGAGTTGGGAAGGTGGCATTGTGCTAAGGGTCTGGTCTGAGCTCAGCTTCTGCCCTGGTGTCTCGAGAGATTGCTCAGACTCTTCCCAAGGCATCCACAATGGGCCTGAGCTGGCGGGCAGCCACAACGTTTCTTAGTCACCTATACAAATTGGGTCACTGCACTCCTCTCTGGGGATGGGGAGGTCTTGGTTCCTGACCTTGGAGCCACCTATGTTTCAGGGATACCTCAGGGATATTATTTATATCATGATATCACACACACATATATGATTCATATATCATTTGATATATATGATCTGTTTGAACAACCTGTAGTGTTTGCAGAGAGATGGATGGACTCTGGTCCCTGTAGGAGGGACAGCTTTCTAATAGTGAAGGCAAGTGTGGCTCTGTCACAGAGGTGAGAGAGTTGAGCTGGGGACTCTCCTGTATAGCCAAGGGGTCTGGAGTGCCTGGCATGGCTCTAGCCCCCCTTCACTATGTTTTCTTCCTTCTCCGTCTCTGTCACTGTTGAGCAGAAACAAGAGCAGCATCTGGAAGCAAGGGCTGAGATTCCAGGTCACACTGTCAAAGCAGAGAGGGCAGCCCAGCTCCTGGCCTCCCTTGACAGCGTGAACAAAGTCACTCAGGCCCAGTTCATCCAGGCTCACACTTGTTTTCAGATGGGTGCACTGAGGCCTACAAGGCCTGACTGATGTCCGGAGCTTAAGTGGCAGTCACCAGCTTATACTAAACCCTTATTCTGCACAGGTGAACAAGATGTTTCCTTGAGGGGTGGGGGTGGCACTCAGAGCCTAGGACTCTGGGTGGCTCATCCTTATACCCAGTAGGTCCCCTGGGAAGCAAGTGCAGAAGGGTTAGCAGATGTCACTGCCCTGTGTGCCAGCTATCAGAGCCCCCAGGTGGTGAGAGCTGGGCCCATGGGGAGCACTGCATATATATGTATATGTGTGTGTGTGTGTGCACACAACTCATATCTGTGTTGGCAGGGTGCCAGGCAGAGGTGCTGTGCCTTGCTTTCCCTCCCAGCAGTGGCCTCCTGAGAGTACAAATTGGAGAGATGCAGGGGTGACCAAGGAGGCAGTCTTTGCCAGGCAACAGCTGGGAGGGAGGGGCCACTCAGAGGAGCACAAAGTGTACACAGCACCCACTCTGCCCTCCATGCCTGGTCTCTGCCTAAACCCTCTGCCTAAAGCCTTTCTTTCCTTCTGGGCGTACGCTGCAAGCCCCGGGTGCCTCTAACCACCGACCTCCTACCCTCCTCCACTGAGCCCCTTTGTATGTGGGGCACCCCTGGGCTCTGTGCACGGCGGGCATGTCTGAGAAATGAAGACCTGATGATGACTTTGAACTTCTGATCTTCCTAACTCTACTTGCGGAGTGCTGGGCTGACAACCATGAACTATCGCTCCTGGTTTATGGGGTGCTGGGGTGGACCCAGGGGCTTCGGGCATGCTGAGCAAGCACTTCTGTGAGCGTCTCTTCTTGCCTCAGCATCATCACACACACACCCGCACCCCTGCACCCCTGCACCCCTGCACCCCTGCACCCCTGCACCCCTGCACAAGACTTCGTTTCCCATCCCAGATGCCAACCTGGCCAAGAAGAGGGAAGAGCTAGAATACGTACTCGGGAGGTGCCTGCCGCCCTTACCATCCTCGCCTAAGCAGGAAGCTGGCCTCAGCATGGAGGGCAACTGGGTAAATCAGGGGGCAGCCCACATCCTCCTCACTGCCCAACACGACCCAGGGAACCAAACTGGAAAGCTGATGGACTGAGGCCTTGAAACTTAAGAGACTAAATGGAGTCCTTGGGGTGCCTGCACGCACACACACACACACACACACACACGCACGCACGCACGCACGCACGCACGCACGCACACGTACATACTGCCTTGCTCTGCAATAGATTAGTCATTTCCTGTCAGGGCCACAGGGAGATCTTCCCGACTTTCTTCTTCCAACTCGCCCTAAGGTTTTTGCAGGCCTCACATGGTCAACCTGGGCTGTGCTGGACCCAACACGCTCCGAATGTTCAGATCACTCGCTGAGAAGTGACTAGCCAGGGTCTTAGTGTGCCTCAGCCACCTTGAAAGCACACAGCTTCTGGAACATGGACACACAAGCAGGGGACACCCCCAGGACAGCACTCCTCCCCACACCCAACTCAGGGCCAAAGGCAGCTTTGTGCCTTTCTGATTGCAGGGAGCTGGACCCAAGACACTCTGCACTTCCCTCTGCAGTGGTGTCCCCAGATGGCCTGGGCACATAGCAGGCCCAGACTGTGGAGCACCGAAAGCAAAATTATCCCAGCCTCTAAGTCGGCCTCAAGACCAGGAAGGAAGTGGAGATGGCTTTTAGGCGGTGCAACCACCTGGAATAAATGACCACGAAGGACCAGTCCCTACCTGATCAAACCTGATCTCCAGGAAAGCACCAAAACATACCCATCAGGGTCACATGTAACAATGAGTTCATGAAACTCTGGTCACCAACGTGTTACAAAGCAACATTCAGAATGCGGCACCCCACTCACAGCAAAGCTTCCTGTGGGGATGAGTGTCCTACACTTAGTGGCTGTCCTAGGCCTGCTAGTACCATTCTCCCATGGAACCCCAAACTGATGACTTTTCTGAAACTTACGAATGTGACTTCTTGGGGGGAAAAAATGTAGCTACAGTTAGTCAAGATGAAGCCATTCCTGAACACACTCGACCCTTAATCCAATATGGCTTCTGTTCTTATAAGAACCCTAGCTAATAATAAGAAGTGACATAGGATGATGACGCCAGCACCCAGAAGGCTGGGGCAGGAGGGTGGAGGGCTGGTAAGGTCAACCTTCACTACCTAGAGAGACCGTGTGTGTGTGTGTGTGTGTGTGTGTGTGTGTGTGTCTTACTTTCACACATACACATACACTTTCTCTCACAGGCACACAGACACAGACAGACACCCAGCACACAGACACACAAACACACCCAGAGAGTCACACATAGAAACACACATACAGATCTGCAGACACACAGACACACAGAGACACACATATACACACAGAGTCACACATACAAACACACACAGATACGCATACACACATTCAGACATAGATACATATACACAGACACAAAGACAGACAGACAGACAGACACCCCGAGGAGGAGGAAGACTGAAGACAGATGTGGGGCAGAGGCTGACACTGGAATGATGGATGCACAAGCCAATGGCCCAGGACCACCAGCAACACGGGACACGGAGAGGAAGGTGTACAACAGGCTCTCCTCTTGGGGCTTCAGAAGGGTCTGGCCGTACTGGCACCTTGATTTTGAACTTAGAGCCTCTGGAACTTAGAGAAAAAATAAATATCAGTTGCATTAATCCATTGGTGTGTAGCAACAGGTCACGTATAGCCATGCCAGGGAACTAAAACAGTGGCTTACAATGGAACAGTGTCCCCTCACAGATCTAAAAGTTTCTATAATCAGGGTGGTGCCAGCGCTGTGTCCCCTTCCTGGGGATATTTAGCGGGGAGTGTGTTTGCCTTCCTCAGCTTCTGTTCTGATTCTCCTTCCTCCCTCTTTCTTAAAGATCTCATGATCTCCATCTAAAGATCTGAAACCTAAGCAACCTGCTAGTCCCTTTGGCAGGAAAAGCAACAGACTAACATGTTCTGGGAATTAGGACGTGACATTTTAGAACCATTTTTAGACAACCTGGGACTGCTGCCGCTCACACCTGTCACGTTCTTGCTCTACTGCTGCCTGCCAGGTTTGGCTCACTGGCCCAGGCAATGATCCCTGGGTGGTCTCCTCCCTGGGAACAGGGACCCCCACAGGCTAGGCACAGATGCCACCCTGGCTAGCACCTCTTTAAGAAAATGCCAGCCTGGCGTAGGAGGAGCCTGGTGGTCCTATGTCCACTTTCACGGGGCCTGTGTTAGGTGTGTCATCCTATGAGAGGGTATTTTAGGAAGTATATATTCCTAGGATAAAATAATGCACATATATGCTTTGATCACTTCTTCCTCCATTACTCTTTCTTGCAGGTTCCTTTTCTCTGTCCAAGCAGCCCTCTTACTCTTGTCATAGACATGCACAAGTGTAAATAACCATATTAGCTTAGAGTCCACATGAGGGAAAACGTGCAAAGTTGACCAAATTTTCTTTTTTTTCTTTTTCTTTCTCTCTCTCTCTCTTTTTTTTTTTTTGCTTATTTCTTTTATCACAACAATCTGCAGTTCCATCCATCTTCCTGTAAAATGACATAATTTTGTTTTTAATGGCTAAATAAAGCTCCCTATACCACCACATTTTAGCCGGCCGATTCCATGACGTGGCTGCAGTAAACTCAGATGTCAGGGTAAGGATCTCTCATTAACTCGCATGCCTTCCTCACATGGGGCCGCACACGCTCCATGAAATGATATGGAGGAGTTTTAGCACATGTGCTGCGGAGGTTAAGTTCCCCTGGGGATGTCAATGTGTCTTCTGGGGAGGGCAGTGGAAGCATCCAGTGTGTGGCAGCACAGAGCTGACGTGGAGTGTACACTGGGGCGCTAGGGCTAGGCCGTGGCCTGCTCAACTCTGCACTCTCTTCATCAGCACAGCTCGCGCTTGCAAAGCACAGTGTGCTTTACTTCATATCAGAGGCCAGACCACAGGGAGCCCCTGTTCCCTGCGCCCCAGCTCCCCACTGAGGGCGCTCTAAACCTCTTTAGTAGGAGGAGGTGGAATCTGGCTGAGGAGGCCCTGCTGCCTGTGCCACCAGGGCCAGAACCCTCTTTCCTGAGGAGGTGCCTAAGGACGACAAGTTGCTATGGCAACTGTGGTGCCAGGTGAACTATTTTTAGAAGCAGAGCTCTCTCTCATCTTTGAGAAATGGATATTGTGGTGGGGGATCCTTTTATGTACGGGGTAGGGAGGCAGCCTTTAAACTAAGACCCAGCGAAGCCGCACCGGCTGCCTCAGTTGGGGAAGGGGGCGACATGTGAAGGTTCCTCCCGACACACACACACACACACACACACACACACACACACACATACACCATTGCTTGCTTTTCTGTGGGGTTCTCTAGTTCTGCCATCACCATCCAAGCAGTACTTGGGGTCAAGGCACAGGAGGATCAGTGGGGACAGTGTCACCAAAGCAGAGACAGAGACGGGAGCAGTGAGAAGCCCAGAGAGGGGTAGCATGTGACAGGGAGCCACCAAAGGCTCCGGGGAACTGAGTAAACCCTCAGAGGCACGGCCTGACCCTCCTGAGCGTGCCTTCCCAAGGGCATCCTGTGGGGCTCTAGTTCTGCCGGGCACCCTGCAGCAGCAACGGCCACGGCCACAGGCTACCTTGTGGTAAACTGGATGATGCCTCGCCCCTTGAGGAGACAAGAGTCTGAGGCTCTGAGAAGCCTGGCCACCCAGGCACTGGAAAACATGACAGGATCTAATCTGATGGAAAATCAGATGAGAGTAAATAATGAATTGTGCAACCCTGGTAGGTGGAAAGACCAGCCAGAGCTCCAGGGTGCTCTCCAGCCTCCTGGCCTGGCTGGGGCCCCATCCCATCCCTTCGCCCACTTATGACAGAAAAGAGGGTGCTGAGAAAGGTGCAACTTGTTCCCCAGCGTGAGGGGAGGTGCAGTCCTTTGCCTTACCAGGCACCACTAAGACCAAAGCTGCCAGGGGCTCTCTCATCTTGTAGCAAGGGAAGCCTGTACAGGGACCACAGAGCACAAGGCCCTTTAGGGGCAAACAAACTTGCTCCTTAGATGGCCTGGCTGAGGCAGGGGTATTGAAAGTTCAAAGCCTGCCTGGGCAACTTGGTAAGACCCTGCCTCAAAACAAACAAACAAACACAAACAAAAAATCAACAACAACAACAACAAAATCCCCAAATCTCAGCCTCTGTGGTATAGAGCGCTTGTTCAATAAATATGAGGCCCTAAAAATCAATCCCCAATGCCAGAAGAATAAACAACAAACAAAAAATAAACCATGTTTCCTTTCATCCTCTCACTGCAGAGGAACCAGAGCCCACGGCATCAGAGCTATGGGCAAGTTCAAAAGGGCACATGCACACCAGGTAGGCGGTCCGCGCAGGCAGGGTGCCGTTCCTTAGCAGAGGGCCTTGACCTGGAACTACTGCATGCCGCCCTCCATTGGCCTCAGTATGATGGCAACTCCTGGCAGCCGCCCCTCCTCCTGGAAGTAAGGTGTGGAGGTGTGGGATGGAGTGCGAGACCAGTCACTTGCTCCACAGGCACCTGCTGTGATGTCACATTCAGCCTCTCTGGTACCCGCATCCTCCTCTACCCACATCCTCCCTCCTGTAAGGTGAGGTCCCGGTGGGGAATCACGGGGCCATCCTGAACGGCTGCAGATGTGCATCCTGGACAGAGCTGGCCCTTTCCAGGGTGTCTAGGCCCCCTCAGCCTCCGGGCCTGGTGTCTCTCACCTCAGGTGATGAGGGTGTTGGAAAGACTCGGAGCCGGGGCAGGTGCAGCAGGAATGGACCGGTGCCAGGTGTGTGTGGGAAGCTGGCTGTGATGCTGCCTGGTGCAGACCCAGTGGAAGGGCTGCTCTGCTTTGCACCCCGACCTCTGATGATGGTTGCGGCAGAGCCTAGGAATCAAGTTCTGGGGCTCCCTCCCTGCCTCTGCTGCGAGCAAGGGACCTGCCTGTACCGCAGCAGGTATACATATCTCCAAGCAGCGGCCAGTTGGTGGGTGTGGAGACAGTGAACTGCGGTCAGCCTGCCTCTCCTCGCTCACACCAGCCTCCACTGAGGGTCTCTGTCCACGATCTAGTCAGAAGCTCCTGCCTCGGGGGCCTGGCCTACTGCTCCAGGGGAGTCTATAGGGCAGCTGTGTTTTCAGTCTTCCCAGCCTGGATAGGAGTTACTGGGTCGGACGCTGCGTGAGGTCCTGCCAGCTTTGACATCCTAGCGCTAGGTTCCAGCCCCAGACACTGTGGCCCATCTTTCCCCAAATGCGCTAGTGCCGCCTCCCAGTTCTGCAAAAGCAGCAACCAAAGCTGAGGGAAACTCATGGGCTGCTAGATATCCTGACTCGGAGGCTCCCCTCCCGTGCTCCGTGCTGCCCCTTTGGGAAACCAAATAAAGACGAGTCACTCCTGTTCTCCTGACGTTTCAATAAAGCCAGCTAGCTCCTTATCTCCACAATGAAATCTGGCCTTTGTCTACAATTCCAAAGATTCCATTTCGGCTGCAATTTTTATCTATCATCCCATGAGCCTTTGTATCTCTACAGCTTGGTTACCTGTGAGCCTGTCCATTTGCAGGCTGTGGCTTCCCCATAGTACCAGTTGTTTTTTGTTTGTTGTTTGTTTGTTTGTTTGTTTGTTGGCTAGGACAGGAGTGGGGGCATATTTATATCTTTACTAGCATAATGCAGAGGTATCACCCTTGGGAAGATCCTAGGCATAGGTCCTTTGAAACCATGGACCTTTCCCTGGGTAGATCCTGGGCTAGGTCACTGGGCTGAGAAGTTGGGAATCAACGTCCTTGGCCTCTGTTCGTTTGTCTTGAGAAGGAGTCTCGCTGTGTGGCCCTGGCTAGCCTAGGACTTGCTATGTAGACCAGGCTGGACTTCAACTCAAAGAGTTGTCTCTGTCTCCCGTGGGTTGGGATTAAAGGTGTGCACCACCGTGCCCCACAATGAGGCTCTTGGATGGACAATTCATGCACAGGTGAGCATTTCCCTTGACGTGTCACCAGTGTCCATCTCAGGGTCAAAGTGTAACTCAAACCTAAAGGGCGCACCCAGCAAGCCACAGACAAGTACTGCGCAGGCCACTGGAAACTCCTGGCTTACATTTTCCTGGCCCAGACCCTGCCCTGGTGGCTTATCCTTGGAAACCATCTGATACGGGTGTAGTCACACTAGAACCTTCCATGGGCAGTGCCTCCAGGGATCAGCAATGGAGGACAGGTGGAGACAAGGAATGGGGCTACATCTCCAGGTGCCCCAGGGTCCTGAAAGGGCAGGGGTCCCCAAGTGGCAGAGCTGGGCATATACGCAGGACTGCATAGGGACCTGCTAGATGAAGGGGTAACCCCAGAGACAGTGGGTTGGGTTTCACTGCCATCGCCTGCCCAGCCGAGACCAGTCCCACACACTGCAAACCTTGGGCGCCTCCCGCTCTCCCGCTGCCACAGCATGGCCCTGGGTGTGACATCACTGCTGGAGACAGGTGGCCTCGGTTTATGCTAAGCAGGAAAAAACAATCTCAAGAAAGTTCACTCTCAGGAGAGCAGCTACAGAAGAGGAGCGTGGGCAAAGCGAAGGAGGGCAGGAGAGGAGCCAGCTCCTTTTCTTTAGGGGAGGGGAGCATTGCCTCAGCCTCTTTAAAGGCCCTTTGCTCAAGTCACCCCTTGCTTCCCATGAGCTTTACTTTCAGGGGTCTTGACAGGTGCATTTCTCAGCACTAGTTAAGACGTCATTTATTTCATCTTCTAAAAGAAACCCGACATTAGAATTTCTGAGAGGTGATGCAATTTGTCAAGGGAGAAAAGGTAATTAATTGTTCAAAAACAATGCAGAGAGCTGTTTCTAACGGCCAAGTTCCACTGACTGGGAACAGGTACCTGGGTAGGACATACTGACTCACAGGACCTTCCCGGTTGAGCTTGTTAGAGGGTTGGGCCAAGGCAAGGCCGAGGAAGGAAACGGCATTACAGATAAAAGATGGGGAGGGAGAGAGGGGAGGCTCATGTCAGTGGGCTGTCGATGCCACTTCTGCAGCTGTTCCCCAAGGCTACTCCTCAGATCCCCAGAGGCTGGCTGAGTTCTCCCATCCCCTGCTCGGGAACCTCTCACGGAGTCTGAGGAATCCTAACCAGGCCAGCGAGGCACCTGCTGTGTGCTCTATGAGTCCATCAAAACAGGATCTAGAAGAATCTGAAACCCCATAGTCAGGCACGTGTTGCGGCCATCTGGCCTTGATGGGGTCCCTTTACACACAGGTCGCCTTGTTGCTAGCATCTGCAAGTGCTAGGCTGGCCAGGATCTAATGAGTTTGGTAGTGGAGACCTCTATAGCCTTTAGAGGGCTGTGTGATGGCCATCAGAGGCTATTTAGAATTTGAGGTCCTTCGGGTCTTGGGGCTCTGTGCTGTGTTAGGCCCCTCTCTTCTTAGTGCAGGCCTTTGACTCAGAGACCTGGACAACAACAGCAACACTTGCTTACTGCCTACCCAGAGTCACTCACGCCATTCACTAAGCAAGCCTAGGGCTACCTACCACACTCGCTCTTGTGCCATGAACTCTACACGTCTGGCCCTATCAACGTCAGCAGTGCTGCTGCAGGAACCTGTGGAGATGGCTCGGCAGACAAAGCTGCACGCTACCAAGCCTGAAGACCCAAGTTCGGTTCCCAGAACCCACTTGGTGGAAGGAGAGCACTGATCCCTGTAAGTTGTCTTTTCACTTTTGCATCTGTATGTACACAAGTTCATACACACACACACACACACACACACACACACACACACACACACACACACACTTTAAAAAAAAGAATGCTGCTATGGTTTCAATATAGTCTGAGTCAGTCCCCCAAAGGCTCAAGTGTCCATAGTGAGTCATAGCAGAACCTTTACAAGTGGGACCATGTCGCTGGGAGTGCTGCCCCTGGCAGGGATAAATGTAGTTCTCTTGAGACCCTGGTTGGTGCCCAAGCATGAGTTGTTATAAAAAGACCAGACCAAGACTGACCCTGGATCCCTCTTCCTTCCTGTCTTGTCATAGGCCACTGACCATGAGGCTCTCGCCAGAAACTGAGCAAATGGGCACTGCTCCATCTTGGACTTTAAGACACCAAAACTGTGGGATAAATAAACTTCCTTGTTTTTATAATGTGCTCGGCCTCTGGTAGTTTGGTATAGTAACAGAGAACAGACTGCTGAAAGTACTGAGACTCCGTGAAGCATCTTGTGGGGCTGTGGAGCAGGGGGAGGAGGGGGCAGCTTTCTCTCTGAGACTGGACTAAAGGGACCCTGAGAAGAGTGTGTCTGGCAGGCCTCATGGTACACATGCCAGGCAACAGGGGAGAGCATCCTTCTCCTGATAAAACCAATCTGGAAGCGGGCAGCCTATTCAAAAGCCCGCTATTCACTATTCACTGAAAAATGAAAGAAAAAAGATGCTGTAAAGCCTGAGAGAGGCTGGGGCAGTTAATCTTCAGACTGAAGGAAAATGAAATGGAGTTTCAAACGGAAACTCGGGCTGGAATGGGGAAGGCTGGAAAAGATGCTATGCAAGAAATATTTAAAATAATATATTGCTTTCACATTTAAGTCCCACTTGAAAATAATGCATGCAAAATGTCTTGTAGAGTTACGTAACATGAAGCCAGGGCCCAGCACCAAGCAAAAGAGGCCATGGGTGCATTGCTTTCAGGCTCTTATATCTTCACTGAGATGGAATATTATTTGGACAAGAACTACAGAAACTTAAAAGATAGAGTGTCAGCCCTAGATCGACCGCCTAAGTGAGACGATATAGCTCATGACCTAAGAAAATTAAAGACTGAAAGTAGACCATGGGAAAAGAGGGAGGGGAGGACAAACCATAGGCAAGATAAAAAACAAACAGCAAAACAAACAAGCAAACAAACAAACACACACAGTAGTTTTAAACTCAAGTGTGCCAGCCAGTTGTGGTGTGAAGTGCCTGTAGCCATAGTTACTTGGGGGGACAAAAGAGGATCACGTAAGCCCAGAAGCCTCAGGCCCAGCTGGGGCCACTGTGAGATCCCCTCTAACTGAAAACAAAACAGGTGGTAAGCAAGCAGTCATCACACTAAAGTAAAATGGTCTCAGCTGTTCAGCTAAAAGGCAGAGACTTCCGGGGCTGGGCGCGTAGCTCAGGGGTGGAGTGCCCTAGAACGAGCAAAGACCTTGGTTCTGGCACCAGCACTAGCGTGGGGGAAAATCAGAGACTATATCAAACCATGTATTTTTAGAGCACGATCCATTCTATGCCATCTACAATGGAAATATAAAGACACAGATAAAAATCCAGCCATATGCTTTCCACAAGGCACACTTGAGAATGGAGAGACAGATGGGTTCAAAGCGACGAATTGGAAAGAGAAACCAGCAGACATGAATCCCAAGAAAGCGTGAGCGGCCTCGCAGCATTAGAAGGCAGATTCCGTACCTCATCCCTCCTATAAAAAGGGACCTCAAGAGGCTGGCAGGGTGAGACAGCTGGCTGGCCAGTCCTGGGTGCACCCCAAAATAGCTTGCTATAGCAAGCGGGGGTGCGGAAGAGCTGGGTCTCTACATCTTTTTTTTTTTTAACTTTAAAAAAATTTTTTTTTAAGTTTTAAGATTTTAATGTTATGTATGTTTGTGTACCACATGCATGCCTGGTGCCCACAGAGGCCAGAAGGAGGTGCTGGGTGCCCTGGGACTGGAGTTAAAGACAGATCTGAGCTATCGTGTAGGTGCTGGAAATTGAACCTGGGTCCTCTGGAAGAACAGTGCTCGTAACCACAGAGCTCTCTCTTCAGTTCTTACAAAAAAAAATATTTTCAGTAAGTTTGTTTGTTTTCTTTTTCAAGACAAGGTTTCTCTGTGTAGCCTTGCCTGTCCTAGACTCGCTTTGTAGACCAGGCTGGCCTCAAACTCACAGCAATCCACCTGCCCCTGCCTCCCGAGGGCTGGGGTTAAAGGCATGCGCCACTATACCTGGCCTACTTTTAGTTTTATATGTATATATTGCTAGGTCTCAAACCCAGAACAAGTGACTGAGATGTCTTTTAACATATCAGCGCTGCCCCTGGTGGAAAGGTTCTCCCAGCATTCTCAGTTCCTACCTGTTACTGGGTTCTCCTGGCTGGCATAACCCCCTCTACCCTGAACGCTCTAGCCTAGAGGCTGGGCTGCCCCTCCCTACAGTTCCTCTGGTCCCTATATATGGCTGACTCCTCAGCCACTCTGGCTATGGCAGCTCTTAGCCCAGGCTACCCCTCCTGGTTGGCAGCTCCTCTTTGCTCTCTCTTGCTCTCTCTCCTCCCATGGCCCCCCAGACTCAGTCTGGCCATGTTCACTCTTGACCCTTCAAGATGTCTCTGTCTGTTTTTTCCACTTATATCTATAATAAAAACCTCAACCTCTTAGGAGCAGTCATATCCTCTTCGTTATTTTTTATTCATACACACACACACACACACACACACAGACACACACACGTGTGTGTGCATGCACGAGTGTGTGTGTGTTTATACATAAGTGCTGTACCCACAGGGGCCAGAAGAGGTTATCAGAACTCCTTGAGCTGGAGTTATGGGCAGTTGTGAGCCATCAATCAGGTGCCAGAAACTGAACTTGGGTCCTCAGCAAGAGCAACACATTTCTAACCACTGAGCCATCTCTACAGCCTCAAGTCTCATGTCTCTATTAACCAGAATAGAAGTTTCACAGACCCTGAGAAATCAAATCTCAAATTCAAAATGACTTAAAAAATATTATTTGGCTAACATATAATTACATCGGAAACAAAACCAAAAACATATCTGATTAAACCCCGCCCCCACCTCCATAGGCTTCGACCTTTTCCAAACCTACTTTATTTGATGTTCTTTAACGTTTATACCTCCCTTCCAACCCTCCTACCCTAGATAGGAGAGAAAAGAGGTTTATGGGAACAGGAGAAATAGACCTTTTTGGACTCAGTTCCTGGGAGCGATTCCCCTGGTGTAGTCGGCAGGATTTCAGCAGACCAGCAATTCAACCAAAGTTGCTGCTGGAACCTGGAACAGCAGCCGGAACCCGGAGCCCCGAAGCCTTTGCTGGAGCGGTTGGTTCTCTCTAGGAGCGTCTCAAAATGGACTGATGAACAGCCAAACAATACCAAGACCCCAAAAGCCCCAGCCTCCTGTTTTGAGCTCATATATATATAGATCTATCTATCTATCTATCTATCTATCTATCTATCTATCTATCTATCTATCTATCTCCTTTCAGAGTCTGTACTAAGATGTGTTTCAGCTGGCAAAAACCACGCCCCCGAAACAAGGTGGTTGGTCTTCTAGTGGATAAACATCACCTGATCTCTCATAGCCCACACTTGGGATCAAAACAAAAACATGTTTTTATCCACTACATCCCCTGCCTCCATGTAGAAAAATTAAACCATACGCTTTTATATGTCAGTGGGTAAGTGATATATCACAAGGAAAGTAGAAAACGTGCTGGGATGAATAATAAAATAAAACACCAAGACTTGCAGAATGCAGCTTAGGTAGTTCTTGGAGGGAAATTTTGGCTTTAAATGTTCATTCTGGGAATTAAGAGAGACTTAAAATGACCTAAACACCTATGTTAAGGATCCAGAAAAAGAGCAGGGGCGTGAAAGGCCCGCCATCTCAGGTGTGCGCTGATCTCACAGAGGACCCAGGTCTGGTTCCCAGTGCCCACACCACGTCACTCACAACAGCCCTGACCCCTCTCTTCTGGGCCCCGAGCACCCCCCCCCCATGTCCACAAACACCCACAGAGATTCCCCTCCCTCACGCATGAAGAGTAAAATAAAACAAAAAGAAGAGCAATAGACATGCAAAGTGAATGGGGAGAGCGAAAGGGCAGAAATTCATGAACTAGATGCAGAATAACAACAGAAAATTAATCTGAAAGCCTTGAAGATCTCTGTGAGGCCGACAGAGCTGGGAATCCTGCAGCTCTGCAGCGCCCGGGACAGTGAGAGCTGCTGTAGACCTTGCTGCTATGAAAGGACACTGACGTTGTGCCAGTGAGTCCCCTGCCTTCAGTAAACAGAAACCTTCCCGAAGGAGTGAACGCATGTCATATTTTAAAAAATCAGATATGCTCTACCTAAAATTAAAACCTTTCCTTTAAAGAGACCCAGCCCTACATTTTGCACTGAGTTCTACCAAATATAAACAAGAGCTGGAGTCAGTTCAGAAGCGTCCTGTGGGGCTGGTGCGGTGCCCACAGCAAAAGCACAAAGACACTACAAGAAAAGAAAATCAAGGCCTAAGAGCTCTCATCAGTAGAAGGACATTAAAAAAAAAACAAAAACCAAAATATTAGCAAATAGGATTCCACAAAACGGGATAATATCATGAACAAGAGGGGTTTATCTCGGGAACTGAACGTTTTACATTTTAAATGGACATAATTCACCTTAACGGTATAAATTAAGGCTACAACAAACTCAGTAAGTACTGAAAGAGATCATATGACAAAATTTGACACCGACTCAGGATCAAAACAGAACACTGTAGAGGAGGAACACCCTCACTGACCCGCACCTACAAAAGATCTACAGTTACCGTCAGATGTAACGAGAGAAAAGCAGAACCCAAAGAGGTGAGACAGGGTGTGTCTGCCATCACCACCTCAGTGCCACACTGGACATCTCAGCCAGTCACTCAGGAAGTCACAAAAGAGAAGTCAAAAGACGACATCATCTTGTCATGTTAGAAAGTCACAAGACTGTAGAGTGAAGGTCCGCGAGCAAAAGCTTTTATTTCTCTCACACCAGCAGTGAGTGCTCAGAAAATAACATTAAAAAAAAATGCGGCCTGCTGCAGCGCCGATACTAGCAGGAGGAAGTGTAAAGAGTGTGTTTAAGATAACACAAAGCTAAGCGAACGTCTGACAGATAAGCAGGTATACCATGTTCATAGACTGGCCGCCTCAAAGGGGTTTACCCACTCAGCCATCTCACCAGCCTATACAGTTGTTTAAAAGCTCAGAAAATAAATATTGGTAAGGACGTGTAAAAACGGGCGCCCTCATACTTAGAAGGAAATTGAGGAGCGCAGGCGCTTAGGGAGCAGCTTAGTGAAAAAAAAATACTGTACTCACTCAAAAACTTACATGTGAACATTCATAACAGGATTCTTCACAATGGCCCCAAAGCAAAAGCAATTTTAAAATGGCATAGCCACACTTGGAGATTCTCGTCAATAACAAGGGTGAAAGAGCTAGCTGAACACAAACATTCCCTCACTTGTTCTTCACACACACACACACACACACACACACACACACACACACACACACTCACACACACACTCACACAGACGGACACAGTGTAAACCAGCCACCTCAAGCGCCACCCTCCAGCTGTGATGTTTTATCTCAGCAGCGAGAAGTAACTAATACAGATGGTGATGCCCTTCCACAGTGCACATATGAGCTCCAGAGGAGGGCAGCAGACGGTGTTGTGTCTAGTTCAGCCTCAGTGACTACCCAACGTCCAGTCCCGACTCCACAGCTGCCTCACCCTGGGCTTTACTGACATCCATCCCCTCTGAAACTAAGTCCCACTCTCAGCCTCTGTGAGAGAGCCTGACTAAGGAGGGCAGGGCTCAGAGCCATCCAGGGTGACCCAGAATCCAGGACATTTAAAGTGACACGGTTCTCCGTTCCTTTCCATTGGCACTAAAGGAAAAGTGCAGACTTTTTTTTTCTTTTGTGGCAGTTTCTGTTTTCCAGAGAGCGGGTGGTGGCACAGAGCTCTGCTAACTGGTAGGGACCGGGGCCGCCTGAGAGCCGATGTGTGGCAGCTGCCACGTCAGGTGCTGGCAACACGTCAAGCTCTGCACACCACCAAGTCCCCAGTCTTCTTTCCTAGGATTTCAGTTGTCATCTCTTGGGTATGCCTGGATATAGCCCGTCCATCTTGCCTCAGTGTCCCTACTTGTAAAGTAGGGAATAAATACAGCAGCACTGTGGTAAGTGGAGGGACTGGACTTACAAGATATGTACCGTGCTATTATGTAGACAATCTTGTAGTACAGGAAAAAGATTGACCTTAAAATGAAAGATATCCCCAAACAGGCTCGAACAGAGTCGTAGGAGGAAAAGGAACCATTCAGTAAACAGTGCTGGGCTGGCAGAAATCAACTATATATTTTACATTCTTAGTAAAAGAAAACTTTACACCCTCTGCCAAAAAACAAAAAGAAAAAAAAAACTGTAATAAAGATGTCAGTGTGAGCCTTTAAAATATTTTATGAGGAAACACAGGAAAGTATCTAGAATCTATAAGCAGACGCATAAAACAATATCCATAAGGTCTGATAAACCGGCTATAAAACAGAGGAACGCCACGGACAACGTGCGCACGGGGCAAGGCCAGCCATTTAGCTGGGTGGGATACAACTGGAAATATGGGCATGAACCCAACTCCTGTGGTCAGCTGGTTTTCAGCCCAGGTGCAAAGACAGCCAAGAGGGAGAAGAAAAATCTTTAAGATAATGTTTCCGGAACAGAGTGCATTAGAATAACCCTGGACACCCCATGCCCCACCTCACTGGTATAGAGCTAACCCTGCAGGAGCTAGGGTGCTGAGTGTCAGGACTCAATCTGTAAGGTTCCTAGGAGGGGACAGAAGCGACTCTGCTTCAGTCTGGATTAGACAGACAACTAGGCAAGATAAACTCTTAGATACTGCATCAAAAGCACAGGGCCAAAAGATGACCCTGGAGCTGGACACCGTCAAATGGCAGTAAGACAGTAAAGACAGGGCCCACAAAAAGAAGCAAACGTTTAAAACCCGTATCAAGGACTTGCGTCCGCAGTGTGTAAATAACTGACCTAACAATAAAGGACAAACAGCCCCAACCAAAAAGAATAGGAAAAGGATTTGAACAAAGATTTCTACAAAGATACCCAAATGGAATAAAAAAATCAACATATATGTCACTTGGGTGATGGAAAGATTACAACACCACTACAGCAGATGCACTTTGAAAACACCAAGCAGGACATGACAGGTGTCAGCAAGGGTATGAAGGCACCGGGACCCCCGGTCTATCACTTGCCATCACGTGAAACTGTGCGGTCACTATTACAAATGCTTTGGCACTTCGTTGTCGGAACACAGTCCAAAAATGGAGATGTGTGAGAGTTCTGAGTGCTCGTGAGCAAACTCCAAGGAAATAAGAATCTTGTGACCCCAGTTTCTTCAAAGCACAGACTCGTTCTTGGAACACCTTTGTGTTCCTCCCGGGTGTGGCGGGCAGGGGTGAGTTTACTTCACCTCTGGTTATCCACGCTCCTCAATGGAAAAGCGCGTATTGTCACACGTGGCTTGTCCTTGTGACTGAACTCCTTAGTCATCTGACTCTTCTTCACCCTCCGAGGATGAAGTGCCTGATGCCCTGAGTAAAGTTGGCTATTACAAGAGACTTCCGTCTGCCTCACTTATCACCTCTGCTCTCCCAGGTTCAGAACACTATTAGAACCGTAAACAGTTCATCAGTTAAAACACGAGCTAGCAACAGAGTAATATGGCCCAGAAATCCCACTACTCAGTGTCTACCCAAGAAAAATAAAAACATACCTCCACTCAAAAAACTTTCGTGTTTGTAGCCATCAATTTAATGGATAAGCACAATGCAGTATATCCACATAATGGCATATCATATGACAATAACAAGAAACGTGGCCCCGGTACATGCTGAAACATGGATGATCCTAGAAGTCACTGTGCTAAGTGAAGCAAGCCAGGCAG
Source organism: Acomys minous (assembly GCF_964271855.1). Lineage (NCBI taxonomy): Eukaryota > Metazoa > Chordata > Mammalia > Rodentia > Muridae > Acomys > Acomys minous. The sequence goes on along the minus strand of NC_140491.1, from coordinate 49,500,608 downwards.
AAAAGATTCCATTTAGGTCAGTGGTTCTCAGCCTTCCTAATGCTGCATGCGACCCTTTAATACAGTTCCTCATGTTGTGGTGACCCCCAACCATGAAATTATTTCACTGATACTTCATAACTCTTATTTTGCTACTGCTATGAACTGTAATGTAAATTACCTGGTATTGCAGGATACCTGATATTTGACCCCTTGTGGAAAGGTCATTTGACCCGCAAAGGGGTAGCAACCCACAGGAGGTTAAGAACCACTGACTACTCAAAGTACACAGATCCTCAGAGACAACAAACCGCCCTGTGGCTGCTGAGGGCTGAAGGACAGATGGAGAGTGACTACTAGTCTATGGCTTTTTTCAGGAGAGGCAAAGACATTTCCTCAGCTGTATTACAGTGATGGCTGTAAAATCCTGTAAATGTTTCTTTTTTAAACCACTAAATTGTTAACATTCTAAATAAGGGAATCCCTATGGTGTGTGGATTATAACTCAATAACACTATAAACAGCTTATTAAAATACTAAAAAGCACAAGTGGTGGGCATACAGATGCCCTTCAACTTCTCTCACTGTTTGAAGATTTTCATGAGGAACATCTGGGGGGAAATGCAGTTAAGAGGAGACTAGGCCTCACAGAAAGTGCATTTATGAACTATAATAACTACAGCCGGGCAATCATGTTAGCACGACACAGAACCAGCACATGACAAAGTAGCCACAGTCCCACAAGAGGCTAACAATAAATAATGTGAAAACACAAAAAGGTGGAAGAACAATTTATAAGAGACTGACATCATATGAAGGCGCTCACACCCACAAAAAAGACGAGCCACTCAGTGGAAAAGCAACGCCACACGAGAAGAGATGCGTCTCACAGGAAGCTGGGGGGCGGGGGGGGGGGGACACACACGCAAACCAAGATCGCAGGAGGCGGTATGGGTGTAAGGACGGCAGGGCACCACTGCGCCGTGCGGCAGCGTGCAGGCAGTCCTAGTGCCCAGGAGGCAAAGGCAGCTGGATTACCACAAGTTTAATGCCAGCCTGGGCCACATAGCGAGACCTTGCCTCACAATTTGGGGGACTCACGTGAGGTCATCACACGTAGGTGATAACGTGGAACAGCCAGTGTAGTCCGTGGTTGCCTTTGTACTAGACTGCCAAGTCTTTCTTTTTTTTTTTCTTTTTGCATGCATGTGTGTGTGCAGGTGCATATGTGTGCAGGTGAGGAGGCCAGAGGGATGCTGTTGTGTGCTTTCCTTGATCGCTGAACTGGAGCCGATGCACTTGGCTAGCTTATCTAGGGAGGCTGCCCTGGGGGTGCCCTTGCCTCTGCTTCTCAAGTCCTGGGACTACAGGTGGGGCTACCAAACCTGCCCGTCGTTTACATGGGGGCTGGGAAATTGAACTCTGGTCCTCACATCTGTGTGGTGAGCACTTTTCCGGCTGAGCCATCTTCCCTGCTGAATTTTCCTTCCTCTGGGAACCTCCTCTGCTGAATTTTCTATAGTGAATGTGCATTATCTTGGCAATCGGGGAAACGATGTCAAAAAAAATCATCTCAGCTAGTGGCAGTGACTTAGGACAGGCTGGGATTTTTATGAAACCTGTCTCAGATCTAGGTGAAAACCCACACATGGATGCCTTCCTAATCCAAACATTGAGACTGTGGGGAAACATAAAGTATGGGATCACGTTTCCCACAAGAGGAAGAGTAAAGACAAGTCAGAAGTCGGGAAGAAAAGTTCCAAGCTCAACCATCCATGGGAGACCCCAGGGATGCACCCTAGTTGCTGCTGAGGCTAGGCCCTGAGTCCCTGCCCCGCTCCCTGTGGTAACCCACAGAATCCTTTCAGAATGCCACCTTGTGCCACGGCCCTATGAGATTAATCTCCAGCTACCGTTTCTGCTGCCTGGGAGGAGCCTGTGGTCAGGTCCATTTACAACCGAGGAAAAGGCTCAAAGACCACCACTCATTACCAGCAACACTTGGTACAAACAGCAACTGCCCTTGTCCTGGCAGGGGCAGAGAATGGGGTGGGGACAGAGGGGAGAAGTGTGTGGGACAAAGGACCAACTCTTACTGAGGGAAAAAAATGTCCAGAGTGTCCCAGGCAAGCTTGCTTGACCAGAGCAGGTGATGATGAACAGAAGGGCCAGATGGCCACCAGAATCCAGAAGGGCAGATGACCTCATCCCAGGGTGAGGTCAAAGCAAGTACAGAAACGGCCGCAAGGAAAGCACTGGGCCTCGGAGGACGAGGGTCCTCATGTGTGCTACCCACTGTGGGGCAGAGCAGCAAGACTCCATGCATGCCTGGCCTCAAGCTCTCCATACGGAGTGGTCCCTGTGAAAGCTGAAGAGCAGGGTGAGCACAGGCCAGCTGGCCACTTCCAACCAGTGCACTAGGCATGGCCTGGGCTCCACATGCGCCCACGTGAATGGCCACACAGGGCTGCCATGCATAGGGCCTGTGCACATGCCTGGACCAGTGCTCAGCTGTCACTGCCTTGAAGCAAAAGGGTCTGCAAGGCACCCGTACTTTCATTTTGCCCTGGGCCCACAAGTTATGCAGCAGGGGTGGCTGGGAGGGGAGAAGTCTGGGAGCCATTTCTCTGAATCCCGACTCCTAAGAACACCATGGTCCAAAGAGCCTCCATCTGGCACGCGCCGGCTCTGCGTCTGGTCCTTCCTGTTGGGTTCCCAGGAAGGGCAGCTGCCAAGGCAGGCGTGGGCACCACAGATGACTCGATTGGTGGGGACAACTCAACCTCTGTTTTGTTCTATTCTGATGTTGGGAATGGAACCTAGGCCCTCAAACATGCTAGCCAAGCGCTCTGCCACGGAACTACTGCCTACTCCTTTTGTTAATCAAACTCAAGGCCGTAACAAGGAGCAGGCCATGTATAGCACATGACTGTGAGCCTAGCACTTGAGAGGACGGGGCAGGGGGATCATGGCTTCCTCTATAGTGAGACACTGCCTCAAAAACAAACAAACAAACAAACAAAAAATGAGGGGCTGAGGAGGTGAACCTGAGTTTGGATCCCAGCATCCTTGTAAAAGCTGGGTGTGGTAGTGTGCAAAGGTAGGAGAGGGTGGAGACATGCAGATCCCTGGGGCTTGCTGGCCAGCCAGCCTAGCTGAGTCAGTCAATGAGAGGTGGAAGATGACAGGGGAAGGCACCTGAGTGTCAACCTCTGGTCTCCACAGGTACACCTGCACACGTGTGCATCCACCCCACAGAACCTCCCCCCACGGAAGAACAACATCTCTTCAGAACACATGCAGTGGAAGGCAGGGCATCCAGCCACCAGCATCATGAATGAGCCAGTCTTGGCAAGGGAGGGCTGCCACGGCAGAGGGAAGTGTTCGCACCCTTCTATGCAGCCATCCCACTCCGGGAAGCTGTCCCGGAGAGAAACGCAAATGAAGAAACCTTACATGCCAAAAGATGCTCAGGCAGCAGTCTGGCTGCACTGAGGATCTGAGCAGAACTCAGCTGCTTAGCAGAAGGAAAGTCATTCCACAGGCATTTGATGCAATCAAGCCCTCGGTCACACGGGAAGCCGCTTAAGATGCACGGCCATGGGGAAATGATGTAGAAAAGACGCTCGCATAGAGGAAAAGCGTGAACCAGAAATAGAGACCTATCCATAGCATCCTGAACTGTCGAGTGCCATAGGCACGCCGTGAGCAGCTAAAATTGCTGTCCCAAAAGCATCCTTAAAGTAACAGCTGTCCAGGGACAGAGGAGTGAGCCCCCCCCTCCCCGCCCCTTGGGCCTCAAGAGTCTGGCCAAGAACAAAGTATGTGGGTTGGGGTGCCTGGGAAGAGGGTCTGGAAAATCTCCTGGCAAAATGAACAGTCTCAAAATGGCTCCTGGGCTGACTGGTACCCTAGATTCTTATCCCACGTAAAACTGCTCCGGGCAGAGTCATGCACCACAAAATGCACAACAGTAGCCTTGGGGTACCGTCCGGGTGGGGTGTCAAACCCCGAGTCCATGGCTCCCTTCTGACCTGCTATAACAGTTGACGTGGGCAGCTATTTCTGCCAATGCACGTCAGCAGTTATTATTCAACATGTACGTCAGAGGAGAGGACATAAAAGGAAGTTTATCTTTAGCAGCCCGAAGCCTGTGGCTCGCTTCATCCGTTACTCATATTGCTCATCTGTTTGATCAGATGCATTGCTGGTGTGAGCCGACTGGCCCTTTACTGACCAGGCGTCAGAGAATGAGTCACGCTGACTGACATGGCGTCGAGTGCCCTGCCCCGTAGGATGCCCCCTGAAGAGGTCAGAACTTTGCTTCAAGTCGGGGGAGGGACGAGCGTGCGCTCAAACTCAGCCTTGTGTAGATGAGCTTAGACTGTTCTCCTGTCACTGGCCACCCTGGTGTCTCCCTACTTGGTCTCCCGGGGCTCTTGCGAGCCCTGTGCCAACTTTAGCCTACACCTGAGCTGCTATGGGGTTACCTATCTCGGCTTGGCACCTGGGTGGCCCTATGTTTATTGCTTGGAGTTAGCAGACATCACTGTATTATTCTGAAGGCCCAACACTGACTCTGATAAATGTTATTATCAGGGCTGTTGCTAATGGCCAGGCAAGTTGCGTACTGCATGGTTCTAGAGTAGAGGGGACCACCTGCAGTAGACACTGTAGATTCACATGTCCAATAACTTCAAGAAAAGTTTTTTTTTCTAGGAAAAATAATATAACAACCTTAGGATAAGTGGGAAGGGGGGGTGTCTTGAGTCTGTCAAGGCTCCAAGCGGACCCACTGCAGACTCTGAGCAACAAATGACCCTGACCCCAGGGGCTGAGAGTATTGCCTTCCTTAGACTCTTGGGAGCCACTGACCAGAACAGACTTCAAGTTGCAAGGCTGGGGAGCCTATTGCCTGTCATAGCTCCGTTGTCCCCATAGCCACTGAGTACAGTGGGCCATGGCCATACAGGATGCTGTGCTCCTCTTCTCTGGTGTGCTTTCTGTTTTACTGTGATTCCCCGAGCCTCCCCTCACAGGCCAGCACCCCAAGCTGCTTGCCTCCCTGGGCTCAGAGCTGCCACAGGCATGAGTTCAGCCAGTGTGTTAGCAATGAGGGGCAAGGGAAGCCTGCCCCGCCAGCCTCTGCTCAGCTCTCCCCGTTGCCAACAGTGTTCTGCCCCGCACACCCTTCCCCACCCGCTAGCTGCTTGTCCCCAGAGGGCCCTCCTCATGGGCTTCCTCGGCACTGCCTTTCTCAGCTCCTGTGTGGCTGCCTCAGTGAGTATCCCTGAAACTTGCGCACTTCATGACCTGCTGCGCGCCCTGGACTCCAGGCCTGGCCGCAGGGCCCCGTTCAGGCCTAGGCTCTGTCCTTGGGAAGTGCGGAAGGATCAGAAGGAAGCCGGCCTGGGAATGAGGTGAGTAGGGATTGGAACCCACAGCCCCTCTGAGACAGTGGGGCCCGCACAGCTTTGGGGTTGAGAGAATAACCGAGAAACATGATTTTTCGGATACATGCAAGAGGCGCGTGCTCTGTCTTCTCTACCCCCCATCCCGCCTCTGAAGCATCACAACACTGAAAGCACCCCCTGCATTTAGCCTTTCTCAAGTGACAAGGATTCCCCTACAAGTCACCGTCCACATTCTCCAGGGACTGAGGGTTCTGCCCCAGAGCATGAGTTCCCGGCCTTGCAGCTTCCCTGGAGCCAGGGCCGGAGAATCCAGTAGATTCCGCTCCTTGGCCACCCTCTTTAGCATGTAAGCACTCATTCATCCCTCTTCTGCCTGTGTGATCGGAAGACAGTCGCTTCTCCTCCTGGAGCCTCAGTTTCCCCATCTTCAAAATGATACCACCAACCAGTCCTCTTGCTTGTTGCGTTAACTAGGCACCCTTTATCGGGGTTTGAAACCAGGCGTGTCCTCAGAGGCTCACTCTGGAGGGACCTCTGAGAGGAGCCGGATCACAAGGGGCCTAACTTCCCCAGTAGCCGCACCCTTCCCCTCTCTCCGCCTCCTGCAGTTCACCCGCCTCCTGCAATTCACCCGCCTCCTGCCCCCAAGCCCTTCTACCTGGTACTCTGCACACCAGGCCCAGAAACCATCAGCCACCCACATACTGGAACTGAGCCCAAACAAAGCCACACTCCCTTGTTCTGTCACACCAACAAAATGCTAACACCAAGGGCGCCACAGTTCGCCCTCACAGCCCTAGGGTGGTGTCATCATTTTCCTTCCGTATGGAGGAACCGGGGTGACCTTTTCTACAGCACCTTCTGTACTGGACCCCAGGCTAACTAGTCAGGTGACTGTCAAACCTTCTTTGTCCTCTGTACTCGGCAGCAACAAAGCACTGTGTGCTGACTGCATGAAAAAAATCACACAGGAGCCTGAAATCCAGTGGCATCCTTGCATGGGCATGTGTCAGTGAGCGGCCAGAGGCTTACACACACACACAGACTACGTAGGTCCTCCTTCACAGGCCGCACTGAGCAGTAGTAACCACTGGCTACAGGGAGACCTTTTAACAGGGACAGCCCTGCAGCAACATTTCCTTTCCATGCGCCACAGGTCGTCTCCAGAGATGCCAGAGCTGTACCCTCCTTACGAGGCCTTCATCCCCAGAGACTAATAGCTGTCACCTCACAAGGACTGCTGTCATCACCTCAGTCTGCCTGTCCCGTCAGTGGGCTCCCTCCCACTTCCCACGCAGCACAAGGCTCTGAGAGACCCCTTTGGCGTCCTATCCTGACTGTTCCACCTGCACCATCTCATGTATCCTAGAGCAGGATGGGTTGCTTCCACCAGGAAGTCAGCTGTGATTTATCTGCCTAACAGATTTATCTAGCATTCTCTCCTTCTTTCTCCCTCCCCTCCCTCCCTCCTCCTCCTCCTCCTCCTTCTTCTCTCTCTCCTCCCCTCTCTCTCTTTCCCACCCTCTATCCAAAAATAAATAAATAAAAGAGAGGGTAGGGCTGGGATAGTTTCCCCCAGAGGCACAGCTCCTGGGCCAGGACAGTCCCTGTGAGCCAGAAGAGACCCGGAGTTTTTATGTGCATCTAGAACAGAGCGGGCCCCTTGCTGCAGGCCTTGTGGCCTGACAGGACCTCAGCTCATGTGACCTGCAACAGATGCCAGAGCAAGCTCTTGGACAGGCTGTCCCCAGCCAGACCCAACTGTGGCCTTCTGAAGGGTCCTATATGCTCCATTGGTTGTTGCTGGTGTTCTGTGGGACCCTTCTCTGAGAATGGTGCCTGCTTTACCCCCAAAGATAAAAGGGGGTATGTGAATTCCAAAACAACAACAAAAACAACAAAACCTAGGCTGGGCATGGTGGCACACATCTGTCATGCTAGCATCTAGGGGGCAGAAGCAGGACACTGTGAGTTCAAGGCCAGCCTGGGCCACACAGTGAAGACCCATCTCAAAAACAAGAAAACATGACAGGCTTTAGAGCACACGGTTTCCTGGCACTCACAGTGTAACCACACACCTCCAGGGGGGTCTCGTCACCAAGTCTGCTGGGAGCCTGTGGGAAGACATCGCCCTCCATGGCCTTTGCAGCACCTGAGTACAGCCTGCTCAAGGCCACCTGGTCTGACCTCTGGGAGCACAGCATGCTGGGCCCAGGGGCTCCTGAGTACAGCCTTCCATATTTGCATTCCAGCCAAAAAAGATGTATAAGTCTAGCACAGACACACACACATATACACACACAGACATAGACACACACACTTAGACTCACACACACACTCAGACACACATACACTCATACATTCAGACACACAAACACACACTCAAAGACATACAGACACACATACATTCACACACTCACACATACACATAGACACACACAGAGAGACATACACACTTAGACACACACACACTCAGACACACAAACACACACTCAAAGATATACAGACACACACACTCACACAGACACACATACATAGACACACACAGAGAGACATACACACTTAGACACACACACACACTCAGACACACATACACTCATACATTCAGACACACACACACACACACACACACACACACACACACACACACACACCACAGGTAGAGGGCTGTGCTGCTGAACTGGGGACACCTAGTCTCTCTATCAGGTGTATCCAGCTGCAGCCTCAGACCACCTGTGTCTAAAAATGTAAACTTACTTAAAACATCAAGGTCCCCACACACACACACCTTTCAATTTGTTCGTAACTCAATTGTGTCATTCTCAAACATAAATTTTTGGGTGTTGATGCTGTGTTATGCTGACCAAGAATTGAATGGGCTCGAGTTCATCGGCTCTCCATTTCCTGTCTGTGCTATCTGCTTCATCGCCATCGCAGGCCCACACACCCCTCAGCTCATGTTTGTGTCAGATCCCTGTCCTCAGAAGACAGATGTGGGCTTGTTCTCTCTCCCACCTCTCCTGCGCTTTGGTGACTGACGTGCTGTACAATGTGCAGAGTGAGCCTGGCCGGGTAACCCCCAGAGTTGAACGGAGCTTCCCCAAGTTCCTCTACTGGCCTTTCTGCTTTTGTGGCTGCCAAGGCTCTGTTTCAAGCACAGAGATTTATCACACAAAATATACACTATCTCATCTCAACCTCACAGCTAGGTAAAGAGTTAAAAAGCAAACAAACACGTGTGTGTGTGTGTGTGTGTGTGTGTGTGTGTGTGTGTGTGTAGGTCAGAGCACAATTTATGGGAGTTGGTTCTCTTCCCACCGTGGGCTCCAGGGGTTAAAGTCAGGCTGGCAGCTTGGTGACAAGTATCTTTACCCGCTGAGCCATTTCCCTGGCCCTGGGAAGGGAGGTTTAAAGCTCCAGCGTTTTTTAAGTGAGGGAAGCAAGGAATGAAGGAAGCAAGGCTTCCTGCCACAGACTCCTTGGGGCTGCTCCTCATGTGCCCAGAGCTGGGGCTGTGTCAGACACTGTCCTTCGGGGGCCTCCTTTTCAAGCTACCCTTCATGGAGCCAGGAACTGGCTGCTGTAGATGACTCTGAGGCAGGGCCGACTCAGTGGCCTGTGACCTGGCAGTAGAGTCCAGACAACATCCGAGACCTCCTCCTGGCCCAACAGGACTTCCAGAGTAGCTGCCCACGGGAGCTGATGTCCCAAGCCACAAGGTTCTGTCGCTGAGCCCAATATAGGCTGGATCACAGCTCCCGGCCTGCAGAGCAGGCAGCAGGACCCAGCTTCCTCTTCAACTTGCCTAAGGCAGGCTGTGGTGTGTGACACTATTGCACCAGGACCTGTCTGTAAGGACTTGTCTAGGGACATTTCATGTGGTCTAAGCTGAGGAGACCAGCCTTGTGAGGTGGGGTTGAAGACAACACCAACCTCTCGAAGCAGATGCTAACCAGGCCTCTGTCAGCCCAAGCCTCCCCTCAACCCTGCCCCTCCCCCCCTCACATCTCCATCCCTTTAAGCAAGCAGTCAACATCAAAAGTAGGAGGCTGCCAGCTTGTCTCAAAAGTTCTGTTCAGGCCTCCCTAAGCTCACCTTCTCACACAGAGAGCACTTCAGGGACACAACTCTGCTGGCCCTGAAGGATTCGGTCTGGAGGTTGAGATCTGCTGGCTCTTAGCCACAGGGTCTCCTGCTGAGGCTGTGAGCTCCGCTCCAGGCCCCAGTACACTGTGCTTATCATGTATACCCCCCCCCATACAAACACACACCATGATCTTGGCATGAAGGGAAGATGGAAGCTGGCCCGAAGTGGCCTGCCAATCAGAGGTCACTCAGACTCTGCTCCCACATAAATGTGTGGGCTTCCATCACAACCAAGCAGAGAGCAAGCCGGCATTTCATCCCATACTCCTGCTTGCCTCGAATCTTTCATGTAATAGCAATCAAAATGAAAAGCAATTTAACATCTGATGCTTTTCCTTTTTACTGATTCCAAGACGCACCCTCTGAATAAATCTAAGCTGGTAACAGAATCGTCATTTAACTTTGCATATGCATAAAGTATGTATCTGAAGCAAAAACTGGAGATTAAAACCAACCTTTAAGAGCTGAAAATGTACACTGAATAGAATGCGTTCAAATGACGGGGGACGCAGGAACTAGCCAGACCCCCATGAAGCCCACTGCCACAGCCAGTCAACAAGCAAAATTAATCACAAGGTTTACTACAGGCCAAGGGGGCGTTAAAGCCATAAAAGAGCTGTTTCTACTCAAGGCAAGTTAAGTGAAGTCAATTGCCTCTGTTGTGTCTGTTAGGTTAACAGGGTTAAAGAATCAAGATTTTCCCAAGTGACTGGCATTAGATCAAAAACACTCATCAAGGTAAACAGCAAGTCTCCAAAAAAGGTTTCGAGCATCAAAAATGGCAGGCGAGAGACTAGGGAGCTGCAATGCTGCAAAGCAGCAGTATCCCCCTCAATGCGAAGTCAGATCGCCCCGCAGGCTTCTGCCAGCACACTGGAGCAGCTAGCCGGGGATCACCTTAGCACAGGGGCATTCTCAGGGCTGGCCCTTGCTCAGACCTAGCTGGCCACTCCAGAGCGTCACGCAGTGAGCTAGGGTGACGCGAGGACAAGGCCCCAAATGGATGGCGCTGCAGTTCTACCAGAGCTCAGGGAGCCTAAAAGGCCCAGGGGTAGTGAGGATCCCTGGTGGACTGGAGAAGAAATGGGGTCAGTATTGGGGGAGGGTAAATACGACCGCCCCTCCCCGACCCCCTCTCCTTTTCAAGAACAGGGGATTGGATTTCTTTCCCTCCCTCCCCCCAGGTTAATCGACCACCGCGCATCTCTAGCCGCAGCCCCCTTTCCAAAACTCGCCATGCGCGAAGCCATTGCGCAGCATACGCGGGCGGGGTGCGAGAAAAGGGGTTCCCCGAGGCTTCCCGCGATCCCCACGCCGCGAGCAAATGACATCAGAGGCTCGCGTGGACCGGTCCTGCAGCAAAGCCCGGCGCGGGGCGTGCGTGCGTGCGTGCGTGTGAGGGGAGCCCGGCCTCGCGAAGCCGGCGGCACTAACCCTTCTTAAATTTATTCAGGCAGCCGGAGCTGCAGAAGGAGCGCACGGAGGCCGTCTCCCAGCAGCCGCGTCCCTTCATCCCCGCGGCCAGCGGCCTCCGAGCGGCTGGGCGCTACATGGCGCTGGGCCCGGGGCGCGCAGCTCGGAGGGCCGCGGGGCGGAGGCGGCGGCGAGCGCTCGTGGGTCCCAGCGTCGCGTCGCACGGAGTACCGGGCCGCCCTGAGCTCGGTCCCTTAACCCCGTCGGCGCCGCGCGAGCCGAGCGGTCTCCCCGCCTCCACCCCGAGAGCCTGCGCCGCCGCAGCCGTGCGACCCCGCGAGCTCCGGGGCGCAGGGTGCGAGGCGGGCTTCCCGCGGCCACGTCACGTCTGCACGCGAAAATCCGAGCGAAGGTGCCGCCCCCTGCAGCAGTAGGCTCGGCGCTGCTGCATTTCAAAGGAAGAGTGCCCTTGAGAAGCCAGGGCACGTGGGAAATGGGGTGGCCTGGAGGCTGAGGGTGATTCCAGGAAATTGAGGTCACCGCTGAGACCCGGTCACCTTCTAACCCCGCTGAGGCAGCTGATGCGTCATCTGTGTCCAGCCACCTGCAACTAGCTACCTGGCTACCTTCTGGGAGGAAGGCAACAGGCGGGGCCCCAGGGACTTCATCTGGGGACATCCGCCTCTGCCCAGACCTCTATAAATACAAATGCCCTGTGGAACTCTTGTGGATGTCACAAACCCAGTTGCCCAAATGTGAGTTTCTTGTGGTCCCCTAGAGCTTTCTCCCAACCCTTCCTCCACCCGTCTCCCATCAGCTAACTGCAGGAACCTCCCAGTTGCTCAGCTGAGAAA